>NW_028277087.1:9400000-10025000 GCF_059951505.1 Python bivittatus
TGAGCAGAATGAAGCTCAGAAGACCCAAGGGAGCAATTGGCCCTGCCATTGTTCCTCCCTTCAGCACCTCTTCCACCTGCCTAATGGGAGAATAGGCCTTGATCCTTTATGTTCAGAAGCTTCATTCTTAGAGCCCACTGTAATTTGCTGCAGGCTCAAGGAAATCCAATCTTATCCCAAGTTAGTCCAAATCCAGGAAAGAATAGGTGTGTGTCAGCATAGTTCCCGGAATATTTCTTCATGACAGAGGAAAACGTGTTAGGTGCCAACTGGTGATCCTGTAAATCTCATCTTAATGGTACATTGAAGACAAAGTCCACGGCTTCCAATGAAAACTTCATGCACGCCCTTGCAACAGTTGCATTTTTATGACCCAATAGAAACTAGGTTGCTTCGGGTTTTTTTCTTTGTGCCCTAACAATTCTTGAAGGACTTTTTAAACATTTCCACAGGACAAGGCCTTGTATCCTCACCTTGCCACAGAAAATTTATGACTGCTTTGCTCCAGAATTTTTGTGAGATGGTAATTCAGCCCGTCCCCAACTTCTTGTTCTCCAGATGTGTTGGACATGATCCCAGCCAAAAGATGTGTCACATGGAGCCCAGTATATTTAAAGAGCCCCAGGTTGGAAACTGGGTTGCTAGGATCTTCCTGCAAGATCCTAGGAGCATTCTTTGACTCCTGATAAACTGAATTAGCCAACCTTGAACTGTGTTGAACCAAAACAAATTTGATACTAACTAATGCAAGTCTTCCAGTGCTAAGTGGGTATAAGATTCAGTTCCCAGAACTGGGCTGCAAATATCCAGATGATCATTAGATGGCATCAAAAAAAAATACAGAATAATCTAACTTTAGATAAGGTAAATTGGTGGTTTCATGAGCATGACTATGTCATTTTCATGTTGGCAATATGGAAGTAGCGTGCCACTGCCTATTATTTAAATTTATTGGCTGCCCAACTGCAGTGGGCTTTGGATGCTTTTTCAACTACTCAGACTAGCCTACAGTCCTGGGATGTCCTAGTGGTTTCTGATCCAAATGCTAACCAGGCCTGATCTTGGTTAGCTTTCAAGATCAGCCAAGGTCAATTAGAAGTTGCTAGCTAACTCAGTTTAGGGAACTGAAGAGCAATAAAGCATGTCTCAACATGGTTGTGGTTGATTGCAACATACTATTAAGACCCCAATTAATATCTAAACTTAAATGGCTTGAAAGGTCTTCCTATCCCGCTAGCCTGATGGTTGAAGGTACAAAGTTGGCTCTGGATCAACTGATGGTTGAAGGTGTAGGGAGATGCTTTTCTCCCCTCCCAGCAGCTTCTGCCCCCACCTCTTTCATTCATTTTTTAAATTTAGATCCCACCTTTCCTCCAGGAGATCAAGCATTCCCTCCTCCAGTTTTATCCCCAGGACTACCTTGTAGAATAGGTTAAGCTGAGAAGATGATTGGCCCAAAGTCTCTATCCTGATACAACATATTAACCCATTTTCTTGGCTCATACAATATACACTGAACCATTCACTGGCCAGGTTTTCATAATACACTAACACAATTTAATGTGTGAATGCAGCTGCCAGATCCTTTAACAGATTTGGGGACGAGTGTTGTGTGAATGCAGCCACTCAACTCCCAAAGCTGAAGATAGATTTCAGATGAGGTCTCCCAGTCTCAGGGCAACCCCTTAAAAGATGCACCACCTGGTTCTCATGACTGCATTGCACTCTCTCTGTCTCTGTCTCTGTCTCTGTCTCTGTCTCTGTCTCTCTCTCTCTCTCACACACACACACACACACTCTTAAAGTAGAGCATCCCCTTCCAGCAACTAAGGTAGGGACATTTATTACCAATGGTTGCCAACCCTCCAGTCCGATCAGACTCTGGGTGGTGAATAGCAAAGCACAAATCACAATCATAACAGGGGCAGCCATAACAGTAGCCGCCAAAGGCAATGCATTTCGTTTACAAAATTTGACATCATGCCCTGCCCCCCCCCCGGAAGAGATGCTTCCAGAGATAGCATGCTTCAAGGGGGGGAGGGGGCTGCTGCTGACAAAACCTGCTACCTAGCCCAAACTGCTTGCTTCTCTAGAGAGATGAGGAACCTCCAGAAGCCCTCACGAGATGTTCAGGCCAGACAGGCCATTTCAGTTCTGGCAAGGCATTTGCCTCATGTAGGCCAGGGCTGGGCCACAGGGAGCTTGACCAAGAAGGAATCACAGAAGTGATGCAGGGTCACATGAGGTTAATTTAAGAATGAGGTTTCTGTGACAAAGTAAGCCCTTTGACAGTATAGATCAGACTAAAATGTGGCAGATGTGATAGTTACGGGATGGGCCAAAACACCTGGTTATTCTTTGGAGGAACCTTTGCAGTGAACAAGAAGCTGGTGTGAGAGCTGAGTTTGGAGAGGTAGAATGGTTCAGAATACAGTACAGAAATGCACTAGGAGGCACCTTGTCCCCAGCTCTGTTTAACTTAACAGACAATATGTCTCTGGGGAGATGGACAGCATACAAATTTAATAAATAAATAAAATAAAATAAATAAATAAATACTGGAAGGCTTGTCAGCTGGTATCAAAATGCAGGCTGCAACCTTAGCAGTTTCAGGTATGAAGATGATACCACTGTGTTAGCTGAAAGTAAATAAGACAATGAAATGAAACATGGGAAGTGAAAAATCTGGGTTAATACTGAATATTAAGAAGTCAAAGGTAATGTCAACCAAAATATTTAGTGGACTTACTTTTTTTTTTTTGGCAGGGAAGAGGTTTAAGAATAGATAATGACAAAGATATGTTGAAGTTGGAGAAATAAAGAAGAAATTAATCCTGAGGAGGAAGACAATAACCAACGCAGACAAGATATTTGTAGGGCAACAGATCACCATCAGAATAATTAAAGCAGTGGTTTTTCCAAGAGAAAGGATAGTTACAAAAGCTGGACATCAAGAAAAAACAAGAGAATTTGAATTATGAATCTGAAGATGATTCCAAAAACTACCACTGATGCCTTTGAATTGTGAGGCTGAAGAAAATGAATGAAAACAGCTTGAACGACAAGAGCAAATCAGTCAGCACTAAACAACAATTAAGAATACTGTGGATTACAAGAAGAACTAACCATCGAAAAACAGATGCCTCCCTTGGGTCAGGGATCAGCAAGTGACCTTTTAGACCTACACCTCAACAATGCAGCAAGACTACTCAGTGTCCTCAGAAAAGCAACCCGAGGATTCAGCCAGTGCGCTACAGGGAAAATAATGCCACTTTTATTCAGACGGCATTCTGTGCTCAGTGATTAATCAGGTCACTGGTTCAATGTGACTTTCCAGGTTGTTGTGCGAATAAAATGGGATATGTGCTTGTGTAATCTGCCCTCAGCTCTTCCTAGGCGGATGGGAAGGCTATAAACAAGGCCAGTGTTCAACAGCGGGGGATCAGGTTTGGATAAAGGGCTTGCAGGCTTAAAATCATGTTTCTGTGCTTCTTAGAGACTTCTGTCTGGCTAGTGTAGAAAAACAAGTACTAGGCTATTTTCAGTTGCATCAGGGAAACTTTTAGGTAGAGAAGTTTATCAGATGGCCGGAGTAGAACCTGCATGTCTTAAGGCAGTCTATAATATGAGAGTGCTGTTCCCCAAAACGGGAGAGAGGATGTCCAAACTCCCTGAACCTCTGCTTCCACATCTGCAGCCAGATCCATGTGGGATCCTCTCCCAGGTGGATGTTTTAAGCGCCCTAGGAGGCTTTGGTGTTGTTTCATCAAACCTAGCCCTTCAGCTGTTATTTGAAACTTGCATTACTGTTTAACACTCTCCTCTAAAGAATTCTGGATGAGGGACAGCAATTCATTATTCAGCCTGGCTCTAACATACAGAAAGGGCAAACGCAGAAATAGCAGGAAGAGTCTACCTCACAGGGTTCTTGGGAGGCTGAGGTGGGATCTCTGTGATAGGCAGTATAGATAATCTTATAAATTGGGGGGGGGGGGCACAGTTTTTTTCAGAGTGGACTGCCTTTGGTCACTGAATAGCGTCCCCTAAAGTGGGCATGGCCAAGACAAAGAAGTGGATCATACCTACAATGATGCAATTGAACCCAAATTTAAACCTGATCAAAATTAAATGATGTTAATTAAATATAGTATCTGTTTAAAAGGCAAGACTTTCAAGTGACATTCCTGTAAAGTCGCTTTCTTAGCAACACCACCCAATCCCTTCCATAAATCTCATGGTTTCCTTCAACGCCATTCAAATTTCAAATTGGTGGCAACCTTTGGATGAGTCCTGGGGATAGCCACACGTTGATCTTTATTGTCTTACCTGCGACCTGGACCCCAGAGCTGCACAGAAGACCTGCCACGGTGGAGTGTATTTAAAGAGCGACACTCTTGAACCTGCCTGCTTGAACTGGGGATGGAAGACAGGAGAAGGAGAGTGTTCTGGCTCGGCCCCAGGGTGCTGGGGGTGAGAAAGGCTCCCATTTTCTGAATCCCACATGCTCTTGAGTGCCACACGCAACCAGCATCCGTTGAGATTCAAAGTCAAACTGAGGAGCTGGAAGAAAAGGAAAGTGAATCAGCACACACCTGTTCAGGTAAACTCCCCATCCCGTGGCCACTCCTTGACTGATGCTTCTTCGCATTGCCTCCTCCCCTCAAGAAAGAGGCTAGAAGGAGGAAATGGGATGAGAAGAGAAACTGCAGATGAATGTGGGCCAAAAGGAATCAGGGCAAAGCGAAAGTGTCTCCTTTCAAACTTGTTGCATCAGAGAGGGAGGAAGATTTTTCTTAAGAAAAAGGAGAGTCGACAGGAAACTCATGCTGGGAGGACAGTCTTTTCCTCCGGCAGCAAAGTTTACCCAGGGTAACTTACCAAACTTTTTAAAATCACAATTTTAAAAAACTGAGATGGAAAACAGGGAATGAAAGTACATAATGTCCAAACAACCATAAGTTCTAAGTTGCATAACAGAAGCAGGATGAAAGAACTTACCTCATTGTGCATGGTTAAAATAGTTAACTATGTGCATAGTTACAATAATAAAATATGATTGTAATTAAAATATTAAAAAGCCTTGAGAAAAACAGTGTCCTTGCCTGGCCCCCGAGAGATTATAATGGAGGCATCAGGCGTTGCCTGAATGTAGAGGAATTCTGAGGTCTAACGGGGTGAGAAGGCAGGCCCTTCGATATGCCATATGCACAGCGCCCAGAACACGGTGGCCTTCAAGAATAATCTTGATTTGGGCAGGAAGATATAAGAAGAGACATCATTTCTTTCAGATTTTGGGATCCCGCACCATTAAGGGGTCTATACAGTTCTTGTTGGCTTGGGCTCCTATAATCTGAAGGAATGCCTCTTCCTCGGCCTTCCATCAAATCAAATCAAATCAAATCTTTATTATGGTCATAGACCAGCATAAGGAGGGTGGGGTACAGTCACTTAAAAAGCATGAAAGATCCATCGGAGTTTATTAAAAGCAAAGTTTTGAAAAAGGGAGGGTAGGAGCATTAGATGGGTGTGGGGCAGCGTAAAGGTTAGTATAGGGCAGACTGTATCAAATTACTGAGCACTCTAGTATGACGAACTAGATGCTCGTTAAGTCTAGTTTATGGCACAGGTCTGATGAGTTTTAATCGCTGCTGCACAGAACCTGGCAACATTACACGCGTAGCAGGGTTGGTATCTGAAAGCAGCAGCCATCAGTCAAAGGTTACTAACACCCAATTCAAGACGGTAGCATTAATCCCTTTAAGGCAGTATTGTCCAAACTTGGCCACTTTAAGATGAGTGGACTTCAACTTCCAGAATTCCCTAGCCAGCCATGCTGGCTGGGGAATTCTGGGAGTTGAAGTCCACTCATCTTAAAGTGGCCAAGTTTGGACAACACTGCTTTAAGATGATCGTCTTGAATTGGGTTTGCTAGCACCATATTTGCTGAGTAGGAACCTTGGCTGGGCCCAGAATCGAAGCCTGGCTAGTGTTTGGATAGGAGATCTGCAAGAAATCCCAGGGCTATAGACTCGACCAGGAGGTTGAAAGACGTTCCAGAAAAGGCAATGAAAAGCCACGTTGGTGCTATTGCCAGGAAAGCTACATAAAATCACCACAAATCAAGCTTAATTGAAAAGAGTCTCTATCTGCTTTGTAACGGCATCTGGGTTTTTGGGTAACCTTTTATTTAAAAGATGGAGGTGTGAAAGAGGCAATGGAGCTTGCTTGTTTTATCACCAAAAGTCACCAGTGCAGCCTTGCAAATCACAGTTTTCCAACAGGCCATGGAAAAACATGAAAGGCAAGCATTGGGGATTGCCTTTGACAGGCTTGGGAATCTCAGGGAAATGGAGATGGCTGAGATGGCTGCATGGTTTGTAACACCAAAGATCCTTTCCTTTGGTCTTTTTAAAAAAATAATATTGATGTTTTTATTGTAGAGTGTTTTAATGTTTGCCTTTTTATCGTACGTCACCCAAAGTTACATTTGTGAGATGGGTGGCTATATAAATGTGAGGAATAAATGAATAAATACATGTATTTAATTCAATTTAGCCAACTGGCTCCTGGGTGTTTTATAATATAATACCATAAAAATCAATATAAACCAAAACCAAGATGGGATCCGGGCATGATATACAGACAAATACACAGCAGACACACCAGACAAGGCCCCAACCACTCTCCCAACCAAGGCTTGGGAGAACAACTTCAAGACTTTATGGAAGGCCAACCCAGGGGAGTCACATAGATTTCAGGGGGAAATAGGCAGTCCCTCAATGTGTGATGTGCTTAGGTGTGCTTTGCACATCAATAAAACATTCCTCCCTGGCTCCATTCTCAGAACATGTTCAATGGTTTGGTTTCGGCTTAGCATGTCGTATGAATCCAGCCAATGTGGTCTGCAAGCTGGTTTAGTGTGTTTTGCAAATCTGTCCAACAGTGTCTTACTCCGTAAACCATGGCTCCATGTGATGGACCTTGCTGCAACTGAGTGTGCAGCTATGCAGACCACGGTGGGGCATTTCTGCAGGGTTTCAGCCACGCGCTTCCCTCATGCGGAAGTGAACAGTCACAAGACAATGGGGGCACTGAAGAGTTTTGCAGAGGCGGCACCGCGCCATAAAACACTGGAAAGATAAACTGAAGAGGGAACAAGAACAGGTTCCAAAGGCACCCATTCCAGTTCAAAATGCATTGTAGATCACCAGGACTGTCTGCATCCAAAGAGAAGTTTGGAGGGAGAGAATCTTGGAATGATTCCCAATTCAGAGGAACAGGAGCAATAAAGGAATCAATGGCCAGGTAGAAAAAGAAGAGCCTCCAGGAAGAAAGGACCAATGCGCAAGAAGGCAATTTCCACTTGCGACACTAGATGGTGACCAAGGGTAAAAACACAGCCAGGCCTTTTTTCTCAGGAACACAAATTTGGCCTGGGGCTTCTGCCACCTCTTTAAGCTTTGGTGGTGGTTCTTCAAAACGGCCTAAGCTGGAAATTAGAAATGTGTATGTAGCACAGATTGAGACCTGCCGATGATGATGATGATGATGATGATGATGATGATGATGATGATGATGATGATGGGTGGTCAGTCACACAGTCTGCCAGATGTTTAGACTGGATTTGCCATTTTTATCCACCTATCAAGTCCTTCCCAAGGACCTGGGATAGGCAGATGTTTGTTATTATCATTGCCTTTGAGTCAGTCCTGACTCCTAATGACTGCCTGGACAAGTCCCTGCAGTTTTCTTGGCCACATTTTTCAGAAGAGGCTCGCCCTGGCCTTCTTTTTCCCAGGGCCGAGAGAGAGGGACTGGCCCAGGGTCACGCAGCCAACTTCCTGCCTAAGGCAGGACTGGAACTCGCCGCCTCCCCCTTTCTGTCCCCTTTAACCACTAGACCAGAGTGGCGCTTGAGACCTCCGTAGTCTTTTTCATATGTGTGCCCTGTATTTTGGAGTTTCCTCTTCAGGGGTATGCAAGGCGACCTGGGCAGGTCTTACTGGGCAGGCAGAAATAATCGGAGACAGTCCTGCAAGTAACTCAGCTAATTGTAGAAACCGGGGTGTCTGCAGAGGGAGTCACATAAAAAAGGGACAGAACTTTGATGATGTGGTTGTGGCCTTCATCTTAACTTTTTTGACCCCTCTGTGGACACCCCAGCTTCACAAGAAGGTCCCTGCCTTTCATAGGTTCATAATTAAAGTTAATGGAACTTCAGCATTCAGAGGCAGTCTACCTGAGATGATGCAGCTTGTGGATCAATACAAAAGAAGGTCCCTGCCTTTCATAGGTCCATTGTTACAGCTAAATGGAACTTCAATATTCAAAGGCAGTCTACCTCAGATGCAGACGAATCAGGAATTCAGTTATGGTAAGCAATTCTTACAAAATGTAGAACGGAAAGCTGAAATAGCCAACAAAATTAGAGGCGTGGGATAAGGGGAAAAAAAAGAAAAGGAAATGCAGCTAAACCTATGTTGTGCCAACACAGTTCACAACATTTCTGCACTCCTTTGTTGAATTTTAGTTCGGTTTTTATATTGGAGATTTAATTCCAGAGACCTGGAAATTAAATCTGTGAGAGTATCCTTCTAGTGACTCTCTGTAAGCATTTTTAAAAGCAGCCACATTCTCTCTCCAGAGCAAAAGGAATATTTGGGGACAAAGGCCAGAAAAAAGGGAGTGCCCTAGAAAACAAAGTGGAATGGAGAATCTGACATTGCTGCTCAGGAAACAAAAGTTCACACTGTTAAAAGAAAAGGCCGCTTTGTGAAGGGAAATGGAGTTGTTGCCTCTGTACACAGGCAAGGTCAGAAAGTACTGAGAGGCTCAAGAAGCAAAGCATGCAGGGGTGCGGCGGGCAAACTCTCTTGAGAACACTTCAGGCACAGAGGGCTACTCTAGGCCAGTGTTTCTCAACTGTGGCAACTTGAAGATGTGTGGACTTCAACTCCCAGAATTCCCCAGCCAGCCATGCTGGCTGGGGAATTCTGGGAGTTGAAGTCCACACATCTTCCAGTTGTCAAGGTTGAAAAACACTGCTCTAGTTTATTGATGGCTGCAATTTTTCCTGGCCTGGAGCGGCTCCCTTTGGGGTTCATCATTCGCAGAGGGAACTTCCTTCCCAGCTCTTCTGTGTTCCTGGGAGTCTCCCATCAGGAAACAGAGCAGGTGTAATGGGATGTGAGATTGACCTTGGGAGACAGGAGGAAGAACCGCAGCCTAAACAAAGGTCTGATAGACGAAATTGGAGTCCGAAAGAGGAGGGGTGGCGAAAGCATCTCCTAAGGGACTGTCCCTGGTTTTCAGGAGAGTAAAAGTGAGGGACTTGCAAGATTCTGTGAAAATAACCTTACAATAAAGATAGAGCTAGTACTCCTGGTTGTGCTTCTTGTCTGGATTACCTCGCAAGGCTGACATCAACCTTGCAAATCTGAAAGTACCCCTCCCGTCCTTCACTTTTCCTTTCCCAAAAACTAGGGAGGGTCCCTTCGGAGACGCTTTCCCCCACCTCTCCTTCAGACTCCAATTTCGTCTATCAGATCCTTGTCTAGGCTGTGGCTCTTCTCCTGTCTCTCAAGGTCATTCCCACATCCCATTACAGCAGGGCCTCCTAGATCTGGAACCCTGCATACCTCCTGAACCTTGGTCCTTCCCCACAGGACTCTGAGGGATTTGGCCTGTGGGTTTTGGAAGATCAGCTGGGTGATCCAGGAAAGATCTGCGGGAAACGAGGATGGGGGCTCAGCTCTAGTTGGCAACAGCGAAGCTGCTAGAGGGGATGGATGGTGTCTCCAGAAGGGTAAACAAAGGGAGGGGAGGATGGGTTGCTGACGGGGCAGAATGCCGGCACTGGAATGTTGCTGACCAGGAGCCTTTGAAAGACCCAGCAGTTCCCCTGCCATCAGTACAACAGAGATTCAGCGAGAAAAGGAACATTCTCGATGGGATCAACGTGGCTCTCCTTAGCCTGCATTCTAGCCCAGTGTGATGCCTTCTAAAGCAAGCCCTGAAGCCAACCACTTTCCTCATGTTGTTGCACCCCCGCTGTACGTATCATCTGAGGTAGACTGCCTCTGAATATTGAAGGGCCATTCAGCTATAATTTTGGACCTATGAAAGGCAGGGACCTTCTTCTTTATTGATCCAGAAGCTGCTCTGAGATTTTTTTTTCCAGCTAAGGACCAGGGTATACGCTATTATTATTTATTTCTAGCATGTTCTCCTCACAACCCCCCCCCCATGATCTAGATTGGAAAGGGGGGGACCTTGAATTACCTAATACAGTGTTTTTTAACCTTGGCAACTTTAAGATGTGCAGGCTTCAACTCCATGGCTGGCTGGGGAATTCTGGGAGTTGAAGTCCACTATCTTGAAGTTGCCAAGGTTGAAAAATGCTGACCTAATCAGATTCCATGGTGGATGGCGACTTGAACCTGCACTTCTGGGTCACAATCCAACCCTCTCACCACTAAACTATACTGGCTAAAAAAAGAGACTCTCACCACATCTTGCTTTGGGGGAACCCAGGGCAGGTCATCACACTATGGCATAATGTGGTTTGTTTGTTTCGGCAGATCACCTTGAATGAGCACAGTAATTGGGCTTTTTAAGCCTAGGTTGATGGTGTTACTGTGTTATGGTATATATCCAATGTCTGTGGTGCTACAGCATGCTTAATCAGCTCAAAGCCCCAGCAAATGCATTTCCACACCACGCTAAACTTTGTTAGAGTTAATGCTGGTTAGGATGGTGGCTTGTTGGCTTGCTTGTGTTTTGTTTAACATGTGGTGTGTACTCATTTATGCTTCAATGTATTGTGCAAATCCAGAAAATAGATCAATAGAATGTTAGGTTAATGGTGCTATATAACTACAGTAGCGAGTTTTAATGAACAGAACTGGGATTTTGAATCTGGGTTTCCCCAACCTGATTCCCTAACCCAGCCTTCACCAACCTGATGACCCTCAAATGTGTGGGACCAGTGTTTCTCAACCTTGGCAACTTTAAGACATGTGGACTTCAACTCCCATGCTGGCTGGGGAATTCTGGGAGTTGAAGTCCACATGTCTTAAAGTTGCCAAGGTTGAGAAACACCATGTTGGACTACAAGTTCAATACACCTCCACGTTGCACTGAGTTGAGAAATGCTGCTCCCCTCTGACTTGTCATATTTTGGGGAACTCTTCTGCCATTTTTCCCCACCAATTTTAAACTTTTAAAAGGGAAACTGGGGTTTTCTGCATGAAACGTATCTTAATCAGCTGTGGCACAGCTGTATTTTGTTAACCGGGGTTTAGGGTATTATGTGAACTCACAAGTGTAGTGTCCTTCCCTAATATTGTCCCCAGCATCTGATCTTTGGAGGCAGACTGCCCCATCTCCATGATAGCCATAGAATAATCGTAAATCATAAATTGTAGCTGATTTAGAGAAAGTTTCTGCCAGACTGCAAATTTTTTAAATTCTATCCTCCCATTTCCACCCATAAAGAGAGGCACAAGAATGAATAGAGAGCTGCTGGATCGAACAGAAGAATCTGTCTTGACAGTGTAGTTTTTCCAAGTGGCCATCCAGATGTTTTACATGTTCACAAAATGCAGGGTAGATTCTGCGAATCAAAAGCGGACGGTCTCTATGGGAGTGAGAGGTGAGGGTGGCTTAAATGCCACCAATCCACTAATTCTTTTTTTTCCTTTTACAGACTGTCTACTAGCAGTCATCACTGCATCCTGAGGAAGTGAATTCCATCAGTTAACACTAAGTTCTGGATGAAATGGGAGTTCCTGTTCTCTACTCTGCACCTTCGGTCAAATCGACTTCTTTCAACAGTGCCCAGGCACAAAAGCTGCTTTCCTCTGATCCTCCAACGATGTCCAGAATTCCCAGCCAGCTAGGTTGTGTCAGGTGGCTGAGGTTTCTGGGAATTGTAATTCCAACATTTCTAAGGGCAGCACAATTGGGAGGGCTGGCCTGGTTCCTGAAGGAGAGGAGAAAAAGACTTCTTGAGCAACTCCCCTCTTCTTAGTTTGAAAAAATTTGAGGACTAAACTGCACACAAAATGGTGATTTTGTCTTAAAAGCTGCCAGGAAAGTAAAAGGGGGAAATAAATGTGCCCGGGAGCGGCAAAAGAACTCAAGATGGTGGCTGCACTCACCCAATTGAAGGTCCAGCCCTTCTTAATGGGTTGTACATATTCAATGCATGTAAAAAGAGGGGAGGGGGCTTCGGTTAAGGTCGACATTGTGACCTTCCAGCAGAAATCTATAAACGCTAATATGCCTGGGTATGTATGTATATGTATATTTAAAAAATACTAAATCTAATAAATAAATTAAAATTAAAATCACAGTAAAAATGGCCATCATGTCATTACATCTCATGTGAGATTTGACTATCTTGTTAAAGTATGCTGCTGTGGATGGTGCTGTTGGAAGTCAGAGGGGTGGATCCCAGCGCTGGTGGGTGTGACACCCCACAGGGTGCAAAATCTGTTCGACTTTGTCACCAATGACAAAAGGTCATCAAGGTCAGATGAACAGTGGTGGGAATGGCTGGAGGGACACTATGGGTTTGGGCTGATGAGGGGTTTCCGCTAAGATGGGAGTCAAAAAAGTCAAGCTGGCAGCTGGAATCATGTAGTTGAAGCCCTGCTGCTTTTTTTACATAAGGTAGGTGGACGGTGACCAAGCCAGAAATCTTTTAAGGATGACAGATGTCTCATGGAACACTTTCCCAAGAAAGAATGTTTGGTTTGACATTGTCATATGATGAAAAAAAATTATTTGCCAAGACCAATATTTGCATGTTTGGAATACCTGTATTGCTGAACACTGATGCTGAACTTTTAGAACTGGGCAGCTCTACTGTTCATCTCTGTATGATGTTGCATTTATCATATGCCACTTTTGCAGATTTTCTAAAGAGCAGCCTAACTATCATTCTCACAATTTTTAAAAAAGAGGAAAAGAACACTTCTGAACTTTTTTGTTCCAGATGATTCACACTTTTTATTTGCTCTGTTTCAGTATATTACAAACTAACAACAGGGAAGTGTGCATGTGTGTGTGGCAGGGTGTCTTTAAGGTGGACCTTCAAACAGTTGGCCATGATGTTTGGAAAGCTTGGGAGAAAGGGGGAAGTGCACTTCTGCGAGCCAAAGAAGATGGAAGGAACTAACAGTGGAGAACTGGGCACACAAAGGGTATCATCACCATGTCGTATACATTAGATGAGACAGAGACTGGGTTGTGGGGGAGAGAAGACGGGCAAGGGGTTTACTGCACCAGCACTGGAATCTCTGAAGCAGTACCTGACAGCATGTTCATTCCTTGGTTCTCCCTCAACCCCCTTGACAGATCTTCTCAGTTTCAGAGAAACAAGACATTGCTGATGGAGATGGAGATGCTTGATGTCCGAAGTTGAGGGCTTTCCCGATGGCCCAAGGAACAGCTTGAGATGTCTAGAGCTGTCTAAGACTGCCCCTTGTCCATTACAGGGAAGTAGATTCCGGAGTGCTCTCTCCACAAAGTGTCAAAAGTTTATACAAATGGCGTGCGGGGCTCTTGCCTTGTGAGCTGACAAAATTATGAGTTGGTTGGTAAGCGGTGAGTTTTCAGAAGCCCATTGAACAGATGATCAAGTGACACACCTTAGTAATACTGGAGAACAAAGGGTCTAAGAAGGTCCAGTTTCCAAGTCATAAACTACAACAATGGACTTTTGAGCCCAGAGCCAAAAAATCAGGGCAGCTTGAGTAGAAAGTCTGGAGACACGCACAATCTTTCCTTGGCTTGGAAGTCATGGGATCCACCTCTTCTATCTTCCAGCTCTCCAGCTCCCCATATCAAATAGGGAAATTTGGCAAGGATACATCAGTGGACTTTTCTTCCCCTGGAAGAATGGATTCAAAGCACAGACCCACCAAATTTGAAGGGATTCCTAGAATCTCTTGAACAGGGATTTCCTCCACTCCACTGCACAATTCTTGAATTATCATCTTTAAACACCCTCTTTTGCCACCCATACATTGTATTTATTATGCAGGATAATTCAATTTTATTGTAACAGAATAATACATGATAACTTTTTAAGCACAACCAGCCTTGCCCAACCATGGAGATTGGTTGATCCAACTTAAATCCCAAAGGAATTCCTTTACAATTAAATTAGAATGATCATGCCCTTTCATTATAATTATACCAATGGGATTTTTTTTTAGACCTTTATTATATTATTCCCTTGGTCTCCATCCCCAATCTCCCACCCATTTGGAAATGCAAAGGTAATTTTCAGCCAGAGAGATAGAAAAAATAATGGTAATAAAATAAGGCATAGTCCACATGTGGCTGGCACTGAGCGAATGCAGATGACCAAGCTCTAATTACATAGAAGCTCAGCCCCTACCTGTTTTTATTACCCACATGATCATGTGGGGCCCCAACAATACAAGTGAGGATCCTTACAAACGTTGAGAAAGGTCAACTATATTAGTGCTAAGTTTTCTGCATCAGCACCAGTTCTGTGATTTGCCCTCAAAAGATACTCCCTATCACAGATACTGATCATCTCAACACTGGAGTGCACTGGAGTGCTGAATATCTTCTCCCTCTCTACGGGTTAGTTGCAGGTGGGCTATGCAGCAGCTAAACCATGGAACTTTGTTCCCTTCTCTTTAGGACTGCTTTCAACTCTTCATCAAGGTTTACAAATTTACAGTTGAAAGAAGATGAATTTGAAGAAAGCCCATCACTCAACAGGACAGCATATGCTTTGCATGCCAAAACTTCCAAATTCGATTAGCTAAGGAACAGAACTAAGAGGGAGTTTTCTGATGAGAGGTTTTAGAAGGGCTACTGCAGCCAGAGTGGACATCCCCGGGCTCAGTGGACAAATAATCTCACAGCTCAGTGTGCAGGCAAAAGGTTCAGGTGTGATCCTTGTTCAGCATCTCTGGTAAAAGAAGTAGCAGGTCATCTCTGCACGGCTTCTTCCAATACCCCAGCTGCTTTGCTAGTTACAGGAAAGTAAGGAAGCAGAGCATGGGAGGAGAAGGGAAACAGGATGAGCTCCTTCACAAAGAAATGATTGTCAAGCCAAGCAGGAATGTGCAAAAGAAGCTTACCCAGCAACTTCTCCCTGCCCTAAAATGCTGCACGGATGCATTTTATGAATACAAATGGAAGAAGACGCTTGAATGATATCACTATGGAAAACTCTTCTTCTAGGTTCTTTTGGTCAAAGCAAGGGAGTGTTCTCAGAGTAGGCTTCCCCCAACTTGGCACCCTAAAGTTGCAACTACAGTACCAGATTCCATTTGACCAGGCTGTCTGTCACAATCTCAGTGCTACTGGGGAGACAGGATGGGGAATCTACTCCAGAATCCTGAAATCCTTGGATAGAGCTGATCTATCCATGATTGCAGTGCTTTTGGGGGGGGGGGGAACTGCATGGTCCCATTGGACATACCCACTCTTATGTGCAGAGGGGGTCTTCTCCACCATGTAACAATTTCTTCACTGCTTCTCTATCATGTCTAAGGAAGACTAGTCAGGCCTGCTCCTAGCACTTGTGTGGGTTCAAAGATGCTGTGGACTCTGATACACCATTTGGAAGATATACTTTGGGAAGCTGATGTAATAGTATGTTCAGAGCTTGGGAAAGATTCAGGAGATGCTTTGAAAACAATTATCTATACACCTGTCAGATATCTGGGAGGAGAAGAATCAGCTTACTAGTTCACAAGAAACACTTGAGAAAGTCTCAGTCTGAACAAACTGAAAGATAAATTGAGTTCTAAAGTGGAAGTAATCTAGTTGTTGAGATTGCTATAACTTTATCCTTCACCCTTTCAGTAAATCTTGTTTAAAAAGATTCAGTGGGGAGCTCACTTTCAGTTGAATTGGGGGAAACTGATGCACCTTGATTCCACCCTCCAGCCCCACTCTAGATTTTCCAAGATCAGCCCAGCCCAGAGCTTGGAGTCACATTCTTGAATCTTATTTAGGAAAAGAAAGCCGTGCTGATAATCTAGGAAGGAGCAGAGGAGAAGGAAGTGCAGTTATGAAACTGGTCAGTGGTGCCACACAGACAGTTTACCAGCATAAAGCTGGGTCTCCTGGGGAAACAGCTTAGAAAGCAAGGCCAGTCCATGGATCTCAATCAAGCAAAAGGGAAAGTAAGATGGCCTATTAACTGGGTATGATCATGGCCAGAAGGATAATTACCCTGGAGATTGATTGATTGAGATATATATATATATATATATATATATATATATATATATATATATTCATGCATGTTGCTTCTGAATTCAAATGGGTGGGATAAGCCTTCTGCAATCTGGAACCCTCCAGACTTACTATGACTACAATTCCCAGAATTCTAGGTTGGCAGATCTATGCCAGGTGGGAGTCTGGGAGCTATGGTTCCTATACATCTGGGGAGTGTGAGATCAGAGAAGGTTGCTCCAGTGAAATCTAAATATTTCTTGTGTCATTTGTCTCAGGAGCTGAGGTGGAACTGTTTACTTTGGCACTTCAGGTTGTAACATCTCAGGAATGGGAGCAGAGACGTGTGGCAGACTCTAGTTTCTTTAGGGGACAAGATTGTCAGCACCTTTTGAATCTGATAAACCTCTTCTCCGAGACAAAAATTCCAACCACCACAATTTAAAAGAAATGTTTGTGAAGCAGCCTTGAACTGAAGAACCTTTTAAAGGATGTAAATAGAAATGGGAAAGGCCAAGATAAAGATAAGGATGAGGGAGGGGAAGTCTTGTTGTTACATATCTAATAGTATCAAGGGCACTTTTTCCTTAAAAGACTGGGGGAGGGGGGAGCAGACAGAAGGAAGTGGTATTTTCAGAACAATGCCCCTCTTAATTGATATCAGAGAAGTTCCTCATTGGCGCAGCTTATCAGGTACCATGGTGCCAACCAGCTATCACCAATTCTAATTGTTCTACAACTTCACTATTCTCCACTTCGTGTGAATGACTGGGAATCTCTCCTTTTTGCATCTAAATTATATTCCATCCTGTTTCTTTGCTTATTGTTGGTTTTAAATGCATTTTGCTTCTTACGTCTCCTTCAGTGAACTTTGTGACCCTTCCATCCCCCCAGCAATCTAGTCTGGGCCTTTCACTGGACTGTTCTTCTGCCTCTAGCCATTGGCGGGAACATGGGTTGATGGGATCTGAGACTCCTGAATGTCTGGTGCTGAGCACCTGACAGTCCAGCACAGCTCTCTGCTCCACTGATAGAATCCACTGTATCTTTTCCCAACCCGGATGCCCTTCAGATGTGTTAGATGACAGCTCCCATCATCTGTAGCCAAATGGTCCAATGCGTAAGTCCTGGGTTGGGGAAGACTGGTCTAGCAGCCACAAAATATACAGTTAGTGTCAATAATTCTTATCTTGGACTGGGACTGCTCACTGAATCATAAACTCTACTTGAACATCAACCATAGTCCTAGAGTCTTATAGTCCAGAGAAGGAGTCATCATGGCATTTGGAAAAAAAGAAAATATACAAGAATCAAAATCAACCTAGCTTTTTCAGAGCTTTAAAGCTCAACAATTACAACCTTGTCAAAGTTCTTCCAATCAACAGGAAAAGAAAGGCAATAATTTCTTGTGGAGATGTTGTAGAATTATTTTGGAGGTGAAACCAGCTTCCAACATCTGGATGCTTTGGATCAGGACCAAGTTCTGTTGTGCGCAAAAAATGGGTTGACCTATTTTTAAAGCTTGTGAAAAACTTGATTTGCTTGTTTCTGATCTTAACACTCCCATTGTAGAAGATTTTTACCATCAGTATTCTTAAGGAACTTAGGAAGTTAAGATTATGAAGGACTTTGGGAGATATCAAAGATAACTGGATTTCAAAAGATTCAGAAATCTCAAGAGGGAGCCAAGAACTGTGAGTCTCCTTCCTTGATCAATTAATTTTTTTTCAAATATTTCAGAAAATAGAAATGGGGCTGAATTGTTAAGGTGGGGAATCACTTGAAGAAATAAATCATTAAATTTTATGTCTGTTCCTTTATGAAATAAAGAATAAAGATGTTAATGGAGGCAGGGAAAAATCAGACTGGCATCTTGGTGTCATTGTTGGCTATTTTACACGATTTCACCAGCACTGCACTTATATTCCCCCAGTCACTTGAAAATAAGGGGGGAAAATCCATGGGGGATGCAAATAGCACATCTTGCTAAGTAAAAATAGCAACACTTTGAACTCAGACCTTTGTAGAATTGAGAAGATAACCGGAGAGGCGGAGTCAAGGTGTCCAGGTGAGAGTGATGGGAAAAGGCAGTCCTGATTGGCTGTACAGTTGAGGGTGGGGCTTGGCAAGGGCCTCTTACATAACCGAGCAGCATTTACAACGCTGTTTCTTCATGTCAAGATCCTGATCTGCTCCTTTGGGGTCCGTGTCATTGGCTGATGGCTGTGCCCCAGTTTGGTTCTCCTCCTTCTGAGCCAAGGGTTCCATCGCGCTGCCATTAGGTGGGGCATGATCTGCTGTATAATCTCCTGCCGGTTTATTCTCAGCATCTTCTATCACCACCAGCTCTGCCTTGATTTGCTCTCCCTCGAGCCCCAGCACTTTTTTGGTCTCATTTTCATCTTCCACGTTCTGGTAGCCCATGAAGATCATGGTGACGGGTTGTTCTTTGCTGGGCTCTGGGCCATCACTGGAAGCCAGTAGCTTTGGACTCTCCATTGGTTTAGCCTGCACACCTGTGATTTCCTTCCGTGGGGTGACCTTCTGGCTTGGGAGGTTGCTTAGGGCCTCTTTGGCAGCCTTCTCAGAGACTTCACTCAGGGTAACTTCATCGGCCTTATGGATGAGCTCATCCACTTCAGATGAGCTGAGCTGGTGGAGGCCGTTTTCAATAGCCCCATCTTCTGCATGGACTGCGTGGACCACTACAACAGAAGACAGAGAAGGTACACAATGAGGATGATGATAAGAGTCACCAGACCTTCATTGTTGCTTTCAAAAATGACTTATGGGCCGATATCATCGTTTCTACTCCTTAACAGAGGCTGAAGTGGCACTAGAGATCCAAAGATGCCAAGAATTTGCCCTTTAAAGCAGTATGGATTTTTATCTTGGAGGGATTTGATAAGGCTCATGGACTTCTGACAGCTCTAACAGTTAAGCACCTCAAATGCCAACCACACCTACCCGTTCTTTACTCAAGTGTTTTGTTCTGTATGTGTGTATACTAATGTCAGGCCAGTTCTCAAGCAATTTGATGAAACAGCCTTCACTTTTCTTTCAAAGGAGATGAGGTGGTCATGGAAGGCCAAAGGAGATGTATGAATGTTCTGTCTTCCACTCTATCTATCTATCTATCTATCTATCTATCTATCTATCTATCTATCTATCTATCTATCTATCTATCTAATCATCTTTCTGGCAGCCGGCAGCCTCCCTGGCTTCCCCCCCTTTTATTCCATCCAAAGAAAAGTAGGGAAGATCTATGGGGCTTTTTCAGAGTTCTTCCCTTGAGAAACAGCTGGAGATTTTTTTTCCCCTAGAGAAATTTAGGAAAAAGAAATCTACGCATTTGGTGGAGAATTTAGAAAGGCCATTTGTACTCGGCTATCAAAGGTATACCTTTTTTTTTTTTAGGTGAATTTGGTCAGAAAAAGAAAAAGCAGTAAGTGTAGGAAATGAGTGGGATTTTTCAACCATGACAGTTAGTGCCCTTTTTATTCTCTATCTTCTCGACCTTCACTTTCTTAGTAAATCAATAAGGATCCCTTGCATTATTATATTCTTCACACTGGAATGGAAGGTAAGAAAAGTAAGGAACATTTTGATGAGGAGTTAGTGTTTTTGGCAGAAAAATGAAAATATGACTATGTTTTTTAAACTGAAAAAGAAAAAAAGGGTAAATATGCCCTCTAATTGAACCTAACTCCTGGGTATGATCACTTAGTGCTCTAGAATTGATTGGATATTGTTTTCTTTCCAGATTTTTTTGAGCTGTCCACTCGAGCCTACTATTCCAGAATTTCCCAGGGATTTCCCATCCAAATACAAACCCATTGTGACCTTACTTAGCGCTTCAAAATCAACTAATGTTGACCAAGTGCTGCCACCTGCTGAGACTTAAAAACTTTATGCTAAAATCACCATCACCATCATCATCATCATCTCAAACATAGGATAGATATAATTTCAAAATTGTCCATTGGGATTTATGTGGAATATTCAACTTTGCTGTTTGCAAAAACCACTAGGATTTTTATGCTTGAAAAACATTTGCAAAATGAGATCCAAATTTTGTGGGATTTCAAAATTCAAACTGTTAGGATCATGATATAACACGTGCTGCTCTTACAGAAAAGAAGGTATCGTTCATTGATATCACAATATCTGGAGACAGCTGAATTGTTGAAAAATAATGGGAGAAAATATCTGAACACCATAATTTATAAACTGAGGTTGAAAAATAATGGACCATTAAACATTGATTGTTAATACCAATTGTAACGGGAACTCTTGGCACCATATGAAAAGGATTCACCAAATATTTAGAAATGTTAAACTTACTGGACTTCTGTAAAAGTTGTTTTACAGCAATACCTCCCTAACTCAGGTCGTAGGAGTGATTGGAGTCAACACCCGGTCAATGAGAGTATGATATTCATTTGGATAAATAGAATAATATTAATAATTATCAATAGGAAGTCTCGGCTTCTGAGCATTGCACATATTTCCAGCAGACAGCCTTCCTCCTGCACACAGAACGGCACTGGAACCCTTTTTCTACTTTGCCTGCCAAGTTGGATCCAAGGAGTGAGACGGGGGTCCCTCTTTTCCAGTGCCGGGGAAAACCAACACAAGTTGCAATTCTGAATCCATCTACCTGAAATTAAGTCCGCTAAACTCTTCGGATTGTAAGGCTTCTGAGGGTGGTTTTATTTGGGCCCTTTCCAGGGCAGGCCAAGATGGATGGTACCCCATCCTCTAGAAGCTTCCCAACATCCCGGGGCAAGTAAGGTGGCAGTGAGCTAGTCAGGGGTCCCAGATCAGGCAATGTGCTTCAAGGCTGAAAGGGCACTGGGTCCTTGGCCCTAACACAATTCCAAACACAACTCCTAACAGCTGCTGTGTTGTGGGAAAGAAACCAGGACTTGCGTCAATGTGATGTGATGTTCAGAACTCCATCTGAATCCCAGGGAGCATGAAAGATGATTGCAGGAGGCCAGACACATCCTTGGTCTGGGGACACTCCCTTCCAGTGCATACCTTTCAGCTCGTCCTCGTACACTTTGACTCCCTGAACTGAGTTCTCTTTGGGTAGTCTAGTGGTGCTGGACAGGACTTTGGTCTCCCCCGTGAGTTTGTCCTTCTCCACAGTGATCTCTACAGAGTACATAGCTGGGACACAAACAGGACACAGTGAGCAGCAAAAACGTTTCTGCCCCCTCCGCCCACCAACCTCTCCCTCCCTGAGCTCGGAAGTGAAGCATTCAGTACGAGCAGGGAAGGTGGGAGGCGCAGGGCAGGCTGGGGGCCCTGTGGACGGGCCCAAAGCATTAGAGGCACAGTGAAGAAGCAATGCACAAGGCAAGCGAAGGGCCTGAAGTGCTTTCTTCTAGCTCAAAGGAACAACGAACCAAAGAGCATCTGAGATGTCGCTCCCCTAAATCCTTGGTGGAGCCCCTCTGTGGCTCCCCTGATGGAATCCTAGTGAGCATTTCTAAAACGTTGACCTTCGGGATGATCTAAATCAGTGTTTTTCAACCTTGGCAACTTTAAGATGTGTGGACTTCAACTCCCAGAATTCCCCCATGCTGGCTGGGGAATTCTGGGAGTTGAAGTCCACACATCTTAAAGTTGCCAAGGTTGAAAAACACTGATTTAGATCTTCAGAGTGTTATCAGGCACACAGAAATGACGAGCTCAGCCTCAAGTAGCTTATAGTTGACCTGTTAGCCAAAGGTGAGATGTGGGTTTAGTTAAAAGGTTATTGATCAGAGTTTTTGCTTTTGCAAAAGGTGGGTAGGATAGGGAGGGAAAAACAAGAAGAGGTGAAGCTTGAATGAAGCCAAGGAAGGATGAATTTAAGAATCGCTCAACAAAGGATGGCTCTGCATAAGTGCTGAGATGAGTCTCCAGGAGAACAGACCCACAAGAGCCACATGGGAGAAAAGAAGGATGATTTATTTGTGATGCAGTAGTAAGTATAAGCAATAAGCACATTAAAAAAATAAGGCCCCCTTTCAGCTGAGCTCAATTTTGGTGACTTCCTGGATATTTCTTCTGCAGTAATATAAAGATGGTTTATCATTTCTTTCTTCCAGGTGGCTTTTTCCAACTTCCCAGTTTACACAACAGCCCTGGATTTTCCTGGGGATCTCCTAGCCAGGAACCTTGTTTCGCGTTTTGAGATTGGCCAAATTTGGTTTTATAAGAGTAGGATTAGGCACAACAAAAGTCTCAAGCAGGAAAGAACAATGAGGGAATCAAAACCGAAAGCAAAGAAACCTGGATTGGGCATCCAAGCAGATGGGAACTCGGAGGCAGGGTTTAAAGCAGGGTTAACTTGCCTATATCGGTGGGGAGAGAAAGATGTGATTGGAACAGGGGAATTTGGGGTGAAAGGGAAAGACCACAATGTGGGAAAGCACAACTGGAGAGAAAGGGGCTGAGTCAGCCAAAGGACTGTCACTCATTGCCCAGCAAACGTGCGGCCAATGTCAGCATAACATCAGCCCAAAGTTCATTTGCTTACTCTGACAAAGATAATATATTTTGTCACTGTTCACATGCAGAAAAGGAATATATGACTGTACTAGCAGGCTGTCGATGATCTCAGATGAGGAAGGAACATAAAATAGCTGTAAAACTATTTCATTGGCAACAGGCAAGCATACTTTCAGCAAAGGTGCTGCTGAAGCAGGGCAAGGAAATGTCAAAAACATGAACATCAGGATGATGTGCGCTCAGTTGAAATGCAACTACCATTTTGGCTTTGTTAATTACTTAAAAGCAGAAATGCAAAGCATCGAGCGGTGAATAAGATTAAGATGAAACGATGAATAGAATTTTAGGAAGTGTTTTCCCCCAAAAGTGCTAAACCATCCCCAACTTGGTACCCCCAGATGTGTTGGACTACAAGGTCTATATTTTCCAGCTACAAGTGCTACATTGCCTAGCTAGGATGGGAGTTGTAGTTCAACACGTGTGCAGCCTGCCTGATTGAAGAAAACTGGCATAGAGTTTGGGATAATCCCAGTTGACAATTGTCCCTGAAAGCACATAAAATTTAAAGGCCAGGACTCCTTTAAAAACAGTAGACAAACTGCTTTCTCAGCATATTTTTACAGTTTTAATTCAAGATGGCTCAGTTTTCCAGTTCCATCAATTTTGTTTGTTGAAATACGTATTTAAATACAGTGTAATTTTTGAAACAAAAATGTAAGTGCAACATGTACTTTACCTCAAAGCACACATTTCTAAATGCAGATTCTGCATGATCGTTTGCAGAGTGTTGCCTAGTTGGTCATGGAATAATTTTCTGGGGGAAACAGCAAGGACTGTGTGGCCTAGTGACTAAGCAGTGTTTCTCAGCCTTGGCAGTTTGAAGATGTATGGCTGGGGAATTCTGGGAGTTGAAGTCCATACATCTTCAAACTGCCAAGGCTGAGAAACACTGGATTAAGGTGTTGGACTGGCAGCAGGGAGACCGAGATTCTGGTCCCCCCTCAGCCACAGAAGCTCTTGAGGGACTTTGGACCAGCCACTCTGTCATCACAGCCTACCTCACAGGGGTTTTGTGGTAGGGAAAACTGGGATGAGAGAGCACCATGTACATTGACTTGATTTCCTGTAGGAAAGCCAGGCTAACAGAGTAATAAATAAATGTATGTTACATTTGCCAGGAAATTCTGGGAAATGTGGACATATAAGACTGCAGCCTATCTCCCTCCCTGCCCCTATGGATTAAAATGCCCTATTAGAGCTGGACACCCAACAGAGCAGAAAGGCGGCAAGTTCATCATGATGATCGAAGCTGTGTTTGAGCCCCGAGCATGAAACAGGTCAAACTGGACAGCTCACTCAGGTTTTTCAGTTCGAGATAGTTGTAGTGCAGTTAATGGGTAACACACCTGTTGGTTAAAATGACATTTATCAAGGGCAGATCCAGGGCAGTTCTGTGATGACCGGGTATTTTCCCCCCAACCCCCTGGCCGTTCTTCCTTTGACATTGCAGAAACTTAGGACGTGTCATTTAAGGCCGTTATCAAGGCAAAAATACATGCAAAAGGGAACACCAAATCTGACCTTTTAAATACCTTTGGAATGGTTTTTCTGGGTGGGAATTTGTAACTAGAACATAAAACATGACCTTAGTCCTGAGCTTTAGGCATAGGATAGGATAGGATAGGATAGGATAGGATAGGATAGGATAGGATAGGATAACTGAAGTTTTATATAAAACTTTACTATTTACTACCCGTGCAGCTGAACTGTGCACCATTTGAAGTTTCCGAATGCTCTTCAAGGGCAGCCCCATATAGAGCGCGTTGCAGTAATCCAGATGAGTCTTGTCTGGATTACTGCAACGCGCTCTACATGGGGCTGCCCTTGAAGAGCATTCGGAAGCTTCAAATGGTGCAAAATGCAGCTGTGCGGGTAGTAGATGGTGTTGGATATTCAACACATGTAACACCAGTGCTTCGTGAGCTGCACTGGTTGCCACTGGGCTTCTGGGTGCCATTCAAGGTGCTGGTCATCACCTTTAAAGCCCTTCATGCCTTGGGACTGGGTTACCTGAGGGACTGTCTTCTCCCAGTTGTTTCTATCCATCTAATTCGGTCCAGCAAGTTAGGCATGTTGCGGGCCCCATCAGCCAAGGAATGTCGGCTGGCAGGGACCAGGAGATGTGCCTTCTCTGCTGTAGCCGCTGCCCTCTGGAACGTCCTCCCTCCAGAGATTAGGATGGCCTTTCATAAGGCCATGAAGACCTGGTTATGTGTCCAGGCCTGGGACCTCGAGTGTTAAGGGCCCAATTTCTTGGCTATATGAACATCTATGCCAATAGTTTTACTCAGTGACCATATATATTTATTTGTATTGTTTTAATTGTTTTATGTTTTTATGATTGTACACCACCCAGAGTCACTTGTTGAGATGGGCAGCTATAGAAATCAAATCGGATAAATAAATAATTAAATAAACAAGCCTATCTAGGCCAGCTTCTTAATTCCTACTGAGACAGCCGGCAGCTGAGTATATGGAGACATTTAGAACCAGGCACAAAGTCAAGGCAGTGCACCAGGATAAGGAAAAAATAGTTGAAAGGAGGTGGGGTAGTTGCTTCAGCCTCATCTCAGCCCAGATGGAAGACTTAAATAAACTGGGCTCATGTCTCTCTATAAATCTGACACAAAAGGGACACATCATTCAGTTGGACTGATGGGACAGAAATTGACTGTCGGAAGATTTAGGGACTAAGAACTTTGTGGAACTTTATGGCAACTTAGTGACAAAGCAGTTTTTCCCGCATAAAAAAGATTACCAGGGGACTGTTACTGAATCCCTGGGAGAGTGGAGAGAGACAGCTGAAGGGAGGATATATGAACTGGGAAAAAATAGTTAACCATGGTTTGTTACATAAATCACCATTGGCTGGGTTTGTGCAACACAGCAAAACATAAATCATGCCCAGAGGCCACTGGAGTGGACAGCTATATTAATAATAATAAAATTGTCATCATAAAATGACAATGGTGAGGTTCACCAACAAGCAACATGAAAACTAAATGAGCCACATGATGGCTTAGCATATAAATAACAGGTTCTATTAATTCTAGTTTTCAGCAAAGCCCAGATCCAGGCAAAGGTTTCCATATAATTTCCTTTCTCCCCATGTAGATTCAAATACGCAGAAGTGGACATTTTTGTGGTAACTCTGGACCTTTTGCTTGGCTCACAATTCTCTCTGTTCCTGTGACTCATCTCAGAATGGCAGGGGAATTGTCCCAAAGAGCTGGCCAGCTACTCTACCAAGCTGTGTGGAGACCTCAGATAGTGTAGATGGAAAGGCTGCAGGAACCTAGTAGCTAGGGTCTTTCCCCATTCGCACTTAATCACGGCAGTGCAACATCTTGTTTCTGCCATGTCCTGAGAACGCTGCCTTCATCTCAACCCCAGCCCATCCCTGAAACAGCTTAAAGTAGTCTTTATTGTTCTGGGGTTAAAATCCCTTTAAACATGCAACAGATTCGACGGTTTGGCCCTGGATACCATCTGATGCATTTGATCAGTGTTGCAGTCAGGTGTCCCCTACGAATGGAATCAGCCAATCACCTACTGGTCATTTTAGGCTGATGCTGGTTCCTTCCCCTCTCTTTGGGGATTGAAGACTGTCCTCCAGGGCTGCTCTCTTTTCAGAGTCTGATTCTTTTAAACTAGCCTCTCCCCCAGCACCCACCAGATCTTTGAGCTGATTCCTGACTCAGAGGCCTGGATCAATCTGAATAGTGGCCCATACCTGAAGCAGGAAAAAAGCCTGCTCTCTCTTGGCTGCCTCACAGTGCAATTCTCCCAATGGCTGCCAATTTGGGCTGTTTTAGGCTGCTTTTGAACACAGGTTTAATCCTGTTCTGGAATAGCACTAAACCCATATGCAAAAGGAGTCCAGTGGTCAGCTTTGGTTTGGTGCAAGTGTTTTATACCAGGGTTCCTCAATCTCGGCAACTTTAAGATAAATGGACTTCAACTCCCAGAATTCCCCAGCCACCCATGCTGGCTGGGGAATTCTGGGAGTTGAAGTCCACCCATCTTAAAGTTGCTGAAGTTGAGGAACCCTGCTTTATACAAGTGCTTTCAAAGGGAATCTGCTGTTCTAACCCTCTGTCAAAACTTGCCTCCCTCTACCCCAACACATGTTAAGCAGAGTGAGAGGTATATGTCTCCCCGCTAGCTGGTGATGTTTGGTAGGCCGGAAGAGAAACAAAACTTGGAAATCCACCAATCCCTGTTCTTAATGTGAACCACACATTGTAAATAAGGACAGCACCATTTCCCAGAATCAGGACAGGGATTGCTACCAAGGCGGCAACTTTGATGCCGTTATAGTTTTCTGCTATCTCAAGGACTGTTTGCTCTTCAGCTTGACCATGAAGAGGAGCCCTGTCCCCAGGAAGGCCCTGCTAGCTATCCTATCAAATGGTCACTAATAGATTCACCTACCATTCTAATAGGTCCTTTTTTAAAAAAAAAAAACAGGCCCTGATATGGAAAAACTCCCTGACAACAACATCTAGACAACAGAAGAAGTCTATCTATGGACCTCCCCATCTCTGGCATCTGTGGGCTCTCCATTTCTGTAAAAGGCTGGAGAGCTATCAATCGTGGACGATTTAACGGATTTTCCTGCACACTGCAGAAGGATGGACTTCCTTGTGGTCCCTCCCTTCCAGCTCTAAAGTTCTGTGATTTTGTGACAGAACATGTCCCCATTTGCAGCATGATGACCTGGGAAAGAGGTGATACCGCCCTGGAGTGGCAGGAAGAACTGCATCAACATGGACCATGCGGCATGTCTGAATGTTCATCTCCATGAAAAATCATCCTCTTCTGGGATACGTTTTTCATAGCAATGGAGAATATTGTACTGGTTATTTACATTTAAGGAGTTCCTTCTTTAATGGGTTAGCTTTACAAAAAAGAGGCAGGTTGGAATAGAAATGTCTATATTCCATCATCTCCATATTCCAGTAACTCATTTTTTTTATATGACTCCACTAGCCTAAATTAGAGGATAGAATCTCATTTTGCCTTAATAAATTTCAATTAACAATAGGTCAGTCCTTACTTGTTTAAACTTTCCAATTAGGTTCTGTGATTTAAAAAAAAAAACATATCTATTTAGCTATAGTTCACCAGCTAGAATCTGCAGTTTGAGTAATGTAATGAATATCTATTCCATTTCAACCTTTCAATTATTGTAGTTTCTCTATCAGGAAAATCTGTTCATCTAAAGCTTCCCATTAGATTTTGCAATTCGATAAGAAAGCAAATCGCTTTCTCATCTAACTTCCAAGAAGGTTCCATGGCTTAGCAATAATAAATAAATAACATTTAAAATTTCCAATTACTTTCAGCGGTTAAACTTAAGAAATGTAAACCTATCCTTTTCCACTGCAATTCATCTAGGGCTCCTTAGCTTCTTTTAAAAATGGGGATGGAAGAAAGAAAAAGATGAGAACAGTGTTCCAAATGGTCTAGAAATTCCATCCTCTGTTTTAATTCCTGGTGTGTGAAAGCTCTTTACAGTTACCCAGTGATGAAGGGTCAGAAATATTTTCATGTATATTTCACTTTAAAGGCCTAGTACTGAACCCTGATAGCAGAACTGTGTCACAAAGTCCAATTATGGCAAGCAGTTCTGTAAAACTAGCTGTCTGACTGTCTGTCTGTCTGTCTATCTGTGTATCTATCTATACCTATCTTTATCTCTATCAGTCTATCAATCATTTATCCATCCATCCATCCCTGTCTACCTCTTTCTATCATCCATCCATCCATCCATCCATCCATCCATCCATCCATCCATCCATCCATCCATCCTCTTTATCTATCCACCTCTATTTCTCTCTCTCTCTCTCTCGCTACAGACAGAGATAAAGACAGACAGAAGCGAGCACCAGGCAGCATAACGCAGCAGGGGTGAGGCTCTCCTCTGGCTTTGCAAGGAATGAACTATGACTTGGGGCGGAGATTCCCCAGTTCCTTCTTGGTGAAAGCAGACAAGCGGCATGCGGTTATGGGCAGCCTGGGACACCCGGGGCACGCGTGGGCCATGGGCCATGAGGAAGTCCCCAGGTCTGAGCAAAGACAGCAGGACCAGACCTACCTGCTTTCATCAATCCACTGCCTTTGCCTTCCACCACTTTTACAGGGCTGTTGGAGATTTTGTTGTCTGCTTCAGGAGGGGGAAAAAAAGGAAATCAAAACTTGAATAGTAAACACAATCATCTTCCCCAGATCTCTTTCTGCTTCCGGAATCTCTGCCTATCCACCTTTTCTTTCCCCAAAATAAAAACTTCTTTCTTTCTTAGAGTTATGTCCCACCTCCTCTAAGGAGAGAACATTAATGGACATAATTGTTCCTTCTCCCTCATTTCATCCTCGTAACGATCCCGAGGTTTAGATTTGTCTGAGAAATTTGACTAAGCGTCTCCAGGACGGTGGAAAGGAGGACGTCATGATGCCCATTTCATCAACAAATTAGGGATGGCCACCTGTGGAGATAATCGGTGGGTTCACTCATTGCACTAAGCCATGGTTCATTCAACCATTGTTTATTAAATAAGCCACAATTAGCTGGGTTTGCACATTGTGCAAACCATAAACCAATGTTTACACAGGCTGAGATCACACAACACGCTAAAGACTTGGCTGTTCGCTCAGGGGTTTCATGAAGGTGATTGAAGCCCACTTTGGGTTGTGTGGGTCCATTTCTTTTCTGTTCCTTCCTGGTTTTTGTTATTTTTGCCATACTTTATTCTTGTCTATTACTCTATTTTTTTAAATTGTTTTTCTTATTCTTATTATTATTTTTTACTGTAAACTGCCCACAGTCATTGGAAGTCAGGAGATATATACATTTAATAAATAAATCCACCAAAAATGAAATACACCCATCCTCTTCAAATTTTGTCCAAAGTGTCATTCTGGGATTTACTGCTTCCACCAGTGTCCCCAGCCTGGTGACCCCCAGGCATCTTAGATTATGGCATCCATTAATTCCCAGCTAACGTGCCAGTAGCATTCTGGTGGGAATTACGAGAGTCACAATCAAATGCAACGGAGGTGGGTGGTGGTTACTTCTCTGCTTTTTTTGTACAAAAGCTTCAAAGTTTCTTATAAGTCAAAGCTTTTGTTTCTAGAGCATGTTTAAGTGTTGAGGAGATTCTCAGAAAGAGAGAGGCGAGAAGTCTAAGGAATGAAAGGAAATGCACGAAGGATTAAAAGGTATGGAGAGACAAAGTGAATAGCACTGGCGTCAACTGCACATAGCTATTTTTCCTTTTCTTATCTCAGGCTTTGAATGTCTTCGGTTTCCCGTTTCTTACTCTTTGCTCTGCATAATATTGCTTGCCCCAAAGGGGAACAGCATGATGAGTCTATCTATCTTCAGATAGATCTATCCACACACACATGGTGAGACCACGCCAAATTGACTGTGGCAATTTTTAGGCCATTTTATCCTCCTCAAACGTGGCAGCATTATTTTGGATATTTTTCAGAAGTAAAGTGGGCTTCTTTAATGGGCGAAAGCATCCAAGAGGCTTCCATAAGCTCCCTCCCCCCCATTAGTCTTGTCCTAAGGTGTTTCCTGAATTTGGGGCAATTCAGAATGGCACTGTCCCACATTTAACTGGACCACTGTTGACTACACCCAACCCAATTGCCTGGAATCACCTTACACACCAACTACAAACTACCCAACCATAATATAACCTGTTACTGTATGTGAACCTGGATGGTGTGAACATACAGTATCATTTCATCAGGAGGTCATTTAATTTGAGAAGGGCAATCACATAAAGAGGGCCGGTAAAAATGAGGCAACATTTTAAAAATAAGCCATTTCCAGCTGTTTAGACTGCTGTAACATGCCCTGTGTAGAACTGCCTTTGGAAACAGACTGGAACCTGCAGTGGGGCAAAATACAAGGGCTTCGTTTGTTTGGGTCTGTATGGATTGCATATGAAATGTTGGCCCAGGCATATGTTATGGTGGTGATGATGACAATAATGATTTGTATTATGCTTTGCTGTTTTAATCTTCTGTCCCCTGCCCCGAGTCACTGTCATGCCCTAGGTGGCTATGTAAATTGTTTGAATGAATGAATGAATGAATGAATGAATGAATGAATGAATGAATGAATGAATACCCCGTCAGTGTAGAATGACTCCAGTTTGGAACCAGTTGGCTTTCAGGCCTGATTCAAAGTGCAGCTCATTAAAGCCATTTATTTATTTTGCCTGATTCCAAAACAACTCTGGGCAAGGTCAAACAAAAAACAAATTAAAAACACAATACAATATAAATAACCAATAGGGCATTGGATCACTCAGTGCAGGACATGTCCAAAAACTTATCCAACGAGGGGCCCTGCCCACCCTTCCCCAAGGCCTGGGAGCACGGCCAAATCTTCAAGGCCCTCCAGAATGCCATCAAGATGGGAGCCACATAGATCTCAGGAGAGATCTCACTCCAGAGGGCAGGTGCTGTGTTGGAGAAGGTACAGTGCCTGGGTCCCAACAGATGGCATTGTTTAATTGAAGGAACCCTGAGCATGCCAACTCTGCCAGCTTGTAATGACAGGGCAGAAACCATGGCGTAGGACTGGGTTATATCAAGCAATACTCTGGTGAAACACAGCCTGCCCATCTAGTACAATCATCTAGAGAGGATCTCTTGAGGGTCCCCCACCCTCACAAAGTACAGGGGATATGGACAGACAACAGATGTTCCTGCAGGTGGCTCCCACTTTATCGAACATCTTTTCATGGAAGTATGGAAGACCTCCTTGCTTGCTTTTCAGAAGCAACTTAAAGCTGTACTATTCCAGCAGGGTTTCAGCCCTACGTCCTCTTTGGGTGTCAGCCCTTCAAGGTAGACCAGAAACAGACTCCACAGGAGGACTAGAACTCTACTTGACTGAGATAGGCTACAATAACAGAACCTTGAAAATCTGCCCATGTCTCCCCTTCTTTCCTGAACTGCAGGGAGTCAGGGGTTGGGGGGCAATCTGAGTCTCAATCTGACACTTTCCCACCTCTCTGGACTTAACATGTATTTCTTCTGCGCTTGGTGCTTCCCTGACAATCTCTGCATTCCTTCCCCAAGGTTATCTACCATATCTACAGTATATTGGGTAGCCATCATAGGATGATGGGGGGGATGATGATGATGATGATGGTGATGATGATGGACTGTTTTATACTATGGTATGGTAGTTCACTGCCCAGAGTCTGTATGGATTGGGGTGGCCTATTAATCTTGTAATCAACAAACAGCTTTCAAAAACTAGGGGGGAAAACTCTTTAAATGCCTTTTCTCATTTAAAACGTTTTGGAAAGAAAAATAAATAAATATGCTTTATATTCCTATTCCTTCTTTGGGAGAGAGGGAGAGGATAATCTAACCAAACAGAGGAGAACAAATAACATTTAATTGCTGAACAGAAAGCTGAGTCAATTTGGATATTGCTACCTTGCAGAAGTGATTTTGGACATCACCATAGTACAGTGTTTCTCAACCTTGGTAACTTTAAGATGTGTGGACTTCAGCTCCCAGAATTCCCCAATCAGCATGGCTGGCTGGGGAATTCTGGGAGTTGAAGTCCACACATCTTAAAGTTGCTAAGGTTGAGAAACACTGCCCTAGTGAAACCAAGATTTAAAAGTGGGCAACCTATTTGGGCCAGGACACATTTATTTAAAATTTTGAGAGCAAGTGGTGGAGACGTCCAGAAAATGGTGCTCTAAACAATTCCCCTAGGATGCTCCTTACCATCCAGGTGGGATCTCTGAAGAACCCAGAGGAATTCCTACAGATAACTACAGTGCTAAAGGCTGTCACTCTGCTTTATCCTTCTGACTCCACTGTAGCGCCACTAGCTGTGAGCTTCCTACAGACTTTTTTTAAAACTAGAAGATGCCTTTAAAAGAGAAATCAAGTGAGGCACAGAGTCTGGTAACACCAAGGAAGGTATCTAGAACTACATTGGTAGCTGTGGGCCTCTCACTGTTAACACTTGAATGCAAGTAAAGAAATGGAATAGAATGAAAGGGTGTGATTGATTGTTACACAGCATCTTGTGTAGGCAAGAAAAGGCAGCTCTTACAGGGGCATCTACGAGGGGTAGAGGGGTCAAAAAAGTCAAGTGAGAAGTCACAACCACAGAATTGAAGCTCTGTCCTTTTTTTATGTGTATCATGCATGCCCCCTGCAGATGACCCTGAGCTCCTAGTTACTACCCATCATCGAGATTCAGGACTTTTTTCTTTAAAAAGCAGGTGCAATTTGTGTTGGAACCTACCTTTGGCTGAGCCTAGAGGAGTCTGTGGGAAGAAGAGACATAGGTACATTACCAAAATAGAACAAGAAAAGCAGACGTTTCTTTGCCCATCCATCTTGGCTGTGAGTCAAAGCCCCGTGCGTGGCATTCTGGATCCTGCAGGAGCTTTTAAAGGCTTCCCTATTAGACAGCATCAGTCTCCTGCATCTTTTATCAAATTGTTCAGGAACATGAGACCTGAAGCTGTTCTCTCGGGGTGGCACTGCACGATGGGCTAAGCAAACCCTGGAACCATTGGCCAAACCAGAGGCAGAAGTTGAATCCCAGCATTAGCCAGAACTGGAGCCTAGCTTGCATCTAGTGATCAGATCTGCCTGCCAACCTCTCTTCAGTGAATTATGGTACCCATGTGGGCATGGCGGGGGAGGGCCTTTCATTCCATCCTCTTAAGAACCCTGTATGGAGGCCGCATTGAGAGAAAGAAGCTGGTCCTGACCTTCGGCGTGTGGGGTAGTTTCTCTTCCTTGGCCACCACTCTGGTTTCCTCAACCATGTTCTCTTTGGTGGAAGACGCTGAGATCCCATTTTCCAGTTGTTCCAGTTCTTTCTCCAACCTAGACCAGGAAAAGATACTGGCTGCTGAACACTGTTTAAAGCTGCAGAGCTGAAATACTGATTCCAGAAGAAGATATCCTGCTTTGCTACCCAGACATACAAATTATTCGATATAACATCCTTTCTTCATCATTAAAAAACTTATTTGCCTGATCCTCATCAATGAGAATAGACCACCAATTCTGAAATTTAACTCAACATATTATATTGTAACATAAGCTGTGGCTCTTTTTCAGAGACATCATTCTGCCCTAATTATCCTAGTCAAATAAATGAGCAAAATAAATAATAAGAAAAAATGTCAGATATCTTTGGAGCTTCCTGTAGCCTATTTAAACTGTGTGTGTGCACGCACATGTGCATGTATTTCCAGATATGAATTTTCTGGATTAAAACATTAACTTTTTTTTTTAACTTGCAAACTATAGTCCAGCATCAGAAGAGCCATAGGATTTATCAGATTTCCCTCTCCAAGATCACACAGTAGAAAACAGAAGGAAATGTTCAACGCCAGATTCCTCATTTTCCATGGACCATCTGGACGTTTGAGTCTGTCCCCTTCAAGTGTTGGATTTGCTTATTAGGAGGAATCATAGAAGTTGAGTAAATTGCATGTCTACTGATCTGAAGTATTTTTTGCTCTCTTTATCTTCCTGCAAAGCCCTGATCCAAGAGAAATGTTGGGCCAGCTACTCCGCTGGTATTCCTTGCTTACAATGAGGAGGGATTAAAGCATCCAAACACACACACCCCTACACAATGTAGAGGGTGGTGAATGTGTTGCTTCCTCACTACTGCCTTCCTGATTTCTCAGCTGAGTGCTGGACTTGGAGTGTGCCACCTAAATTGTGGAGTTATTCTTCCTGTTTCCAGTATGTTCTGCTAAACCTGCAGAAATACAGTATTAAATCAGAGGAAGGAAATAATAACTTGATAGCCTGGGCCTTCCCTACAGTCTTTCATTCCTGCTCCAACCTCACTGGTTTTGGGAGTCTTTAGTTCCTGAGCAATGATACAAGCATAGGTACTCATCCCTCATAGCATCCTCATATGGAGCTTCCTCATCAGCAAGAATAATCAGGCCAACTCAATGGATTTAAGAAAACAAGGTGTTTTAAGAGTTTTATTGAATTATTTAGTAGGCAATAGGCCAGTGTTGTCCAAACTTGGCCACTTTAAGATGAGTGGACTTCAACTCCCAGAATTCCCCAGCCAGCATGGGTGGCTGGGGAATTCTGGGAGTTGAAGTCCACTCATCTTAAAGTGGCCAAGTTTGGACAACATTGCAATCGGCAGTATGGCCTGAGAAGTTCCACTTAAGAGAACCTTTTCCCAGCTAGGTGAAGCCTCCCCCATTTCAGCTGAATTGTATCTTCCTTAGCCAGCATGGGCTACAGGGTGAGAATCAAGGGAGTTGCTATCCAGCATTTTGGGAAGAAGGTTGATCTAAGCTGTGGATGAGCTTTTGGAAAACAGAGGCATGCTCTGTTGCTATGCTATACGTGATTACGTTCTTCTTCATGCTTAGAGGGCTTTTCATTTTGGTATGTTTTTGTTTATTTTGCCAGTTGTCTAGGATTGACTTCCTACTTGGTTTTATATTTGATGCTAATATATCCCTAAGGACCACTCTGGCAAAATAGAAGCACAGTCAAATAAATAAGATCAGAAATGAAAAGTTCATTAATGTCACTTTTCATCTCAGCTTCCTGCCAAAGAGAGGAGATGGGACGCCAGGATTCCATTTTTTCATCTTTTGCAACAACTGAGCGATGTAAGTTGGGTTGTAAGTCTTCCAAGGAAGTTTTGCAACTAAGCAGATGTTCAGTCCCAGCTATTATCAGTGTAAGTCCAACATGCCAATCAACATACATGATTGGATCAAGTGACGTGAATGTATGAATGAAAAATTCCAAAACTTTCAATGGACATGGAATAGATATGAGTATTTGCACTAAGAGAGGGTCTCTAAAGTAGACTTGGGCAGAATCTACACTGATAGAAGTCATTGTCAAAATGCAATCTATTAGCCAGTAGGCACATGCCAAATAGTGCAGCATAATATCCAGTATTTATAATGTGAATATGAAGTGCCCAGTTAGTAACTTTGTACAGACCATCTATTATTGGCAATTGCACTACAACTGTAGGCTCCTTTGCATGCTTTTTAGCCTAATTTCTTTTCTGAAAATATGCAAAGATTTAAATCACAATTTTTTTTTGTTTGTTCCTGTGCATTTCACATAGGTTATTTTTAAAAAGAACTCAATCTGTTCCTGCTAACCAAATCCTTGGGGGAATCAGAGAATAAATGTATCCTTTCTTTCCTGTCCCCCATTCTCTACTCCAGTGTTTCTCAACCTTAGCAACTTGAAGACATGTGGACTTCAACTCCCAGAATTCCCCAGCCAGCATGGCCAGCTGGGGAATTCTGGGGGTTGAAGTCCACACGTCTTCAAGTTGCCAAGGTTGAAAAACACTGCTCTATTCAATTTCACAACTCAGTTTTATCAGAAAACCCAGTGCAGTCGGGGTCAATATCCGCTGGTGACACTGATCAGCTGACTTTGGCTATCTAAAAAAATCCCCCCAAATCTAAGCAGTGTTGGTTCTGGAATTCCTAGGCTATCGACTAGACTGAGAAATTGAAACCATCTCAGAATATGGCAATGGAAACTGCTTCTACACAGCTGCCAAGAAAACTCCACAGACATGCTCAGGAAGTCACCAAGAGTGGAGCTCAACTTAAGGAAAGCTTTTCTACCAATTTCACATTGTCTATTGCCTATTTTTTATATATATTAAAAAGCCTCTCCTTTTTTAAGTAGCATGCATCATCTCTTAACAAGTAACATTGATTGCAACACAGCTTGGAAACACTTTGTACTTGGCAGCACACAGAGGTCACAGTTGCTTAAAAGACCATTCAATACAGCCAGGGAGGGGAGAAAGATTTTAGAAGAAAAAGAATGCTAGGATGACAGCTTGGAGAGGTAATGTGTATCCTGTGAGTGCAGATCCACCCTTCTCATACATTGTTAATGGCATCTTTGGGAAAGCTCCTATAGGCTTCACCAGGGGCCTGGAGGCTCTTTCTACTGGGAGATTAGAGGGGAAACAACTACTGGCTGAAGTAGAGAAGGGAAAGATCATTTGGGCTGTGGTCTCTTGGCAACCTAGGCAATGCCAGGAACAGTCTCTAATGCAGTGTTTCTCAACCTTGGCAACTTTAAGATGTGTGGACTTCAACTCCCAGAATTCCCCAGCCAGCCATGCTGGCTGGGGAATTCTGGGAGTTGAAGTCCACATGTCTTAAAGTTGCCAAGGTTGAGAAACACTGCCCTAATGGACCTGAGTGTGGAGAAGGTGCAAAGGAAGAGGGGAGAAGCAGGGGCAAGTGGGCCAGGCACTGTCACTGCAAATTAACACTCAGCCCAATGGCTGGCCTCAAAGAAAGCAAGAATCCGCTCAATGTCTGCAACCCCGCCTTGTTTCTCTTGCAGCTGTTTGGGTGCCAGGAATCCTGGCCATGCTCTCCTCTTTGGCCTTCCAAATTCAGAGATTAGGATACAGCCAAAAGAAGACAACAGGGGTGGGGAGGCCGAGAAGGTCATTGCAGCTGAAACAGAGAGTTTGACAGTGTAACTAGGCTTTTAGAGATGGGGAAATTGGTTGTGCCTTACTGAACAAACTGATACTGGAGAGAGGCAGAGATCATGACCCCCTCGGTCTCAAGTCTTTTGCTTTATCTTGTTTTATTTTAGCTGGAGAAAGATTCAGTATAAATACAACGGACACAGTTCAGGATTAGAATCCCGATACAGAACATCCATTCATTTTTGCAGCTGGAGAATATACCAGCCAAATAGTTTACGATTGAAGCTACTTCCCCAAGACTTGGTGGGATATACTGCATAATAATTAAGTATAATAATACCTATACAGGAATATATTCCCATCATGTATTAAAGTACTCCAATTAATTCTGGGATGGCCTCTCAACTTTCTCTAAACGCGTTTCATCATCTTGGTGATTCACTTCCCTCTGAACAGTCCCTATCCCCACCACCACCCGCCCCCCCCCATCCTGGCTATGCGCTGCCTAGAGAAGCAGCAGGAAACAGCTGAGCAATTAGGGAGAGACGCCATGGAAGTGGTGGGGTCAAGGAGAGGGAGCAGGATACGGGAAGAGAAGACTGGTGGGCTAGACAGGAAAATCTCATGGGCCGTCAGCAGCCCCCGCGACCGGAGGCTCCCCGCCCAGTCTTACCAAAGTTACTGCTCCAACCAGTTTTCTACTTTTGGCTCATCTCATTGTATCAATATGCTGCTAAGTTAAACTTGCAGAATCAAAGAATTCTGGAGTTGGGTGGGAACGCGAGGATCATCCAGTCCAACCCTCTGCAGTGTGCAAGAAAACCAATTAAACCCCCCACAAGAGATCCAGCCTCTTCTTCAAAACCTCCAGAGACAGGCAGCCCACTCAGAATAAGTAGACTATTCCACTGTTGTACAAAGATTTTCTTTATATTTAAGCAAAATCCAGATAGCTGAAACATATATTTATTTCTCCCATTGCTATCCATGTAGTCTGGAGCGCGCTTTTGTCCAGAAATCAGCAATTCTATAGACTGAAGCGCATTCTGCTCAAGCAGGGTGATGTAATGGTATGTGGGAATGACCTTGGGAGACAAGGCAAAGAGAAGCCGCCAAGGGAACGGTCAGATAAAAGGCAGCTGAGCCTGCAGCAGGAATGTGGGTGGGGAAAGAGGTTCAGAAGGGACCCTCCCTAGTTTTTGGGCTGTAAAGGGGACGGGGGAGAAAAGTACTTTCAGATTTGCAAGGTTCTGTTAATATAGCTTTACAATAAAGTAGAATTAGCTCATCTGGTCGTGTTTCCTGTCTGGTCTACCTAGTAAAGCTGATAAGTATCTAAACAAGTGCAAGAGTTATGCATGTCAACCCTAAGCCTTCCATCCTCATCCTCACTGTTGAACAGCAAGTTCTGATGAAAGAGAGTCCTCCAGGTAGAATAATTCTGGGAAATGCATTCCAGCATATCTGAAGGGCACCAGATTGGGGAAAGATGGAGCAGAAGGTGGTATTTGCATCTAAGCAAATCTGAATTAACCTCCTTTTCTTCTGATTCTGCTGCTCAGCATTACAAGATGGGATTTTGACAGGGCAGGGTAGGCATTTAAATGCCTGTGCTGAGTGCTTTTAAGAATATCTTTTGCCTAAAGAGGCAAAAGGTATTGTAATCAACATAACTTACTCTTTCTGTTCTGGTGTTTTCTAATATGATGCCATCTAGATTAATTGACTTAGCTGGATAGGGAATTCTGGGAGTTGAAGTTCACTGCAACTGGAGGAAACAGGGTAGGGAAATCTCGCCTAGAAAGTTAAAGGGTTCCTTCAAGTTTTCTTCAAGCCCAGCTTAATTCCTAGTGATTTTGTGGACATTTCCAAGTATTTTTCTTGGCAAGAATACGGAAGTGGTTTGCCAAGTACTAACCAACTCTTAGTTTTTTCAGAATCAGTCAAGGTCAGATAAAGTCTCCCTTGAACCAAGTCTAAGTGACCTTTGGGGCTTTCTGGTTATCTCCCATCCTAGTACTTATCAGGCTTTCTGAAATCATCCAAGATGAACTAGGTGCTACTACCTACCTGGAATGGATTAGGAGACTAGGTTCAAGATCCACATCCATAACCAGATAAGAAAGTTTACTGGGGTATTTTGAACCAGTCCCTCATCCTTCACCCAACCAACTTCACAAGTTGGTTACACAGGTTTTGTGTAAATAACAACTGGATGAAACCACATCACACTCTTCAGTCCCTCAGGTCCCTGATACTTGAGAGCAGTAGTAGAAAAGCAATTCAGTAGAGCAGCTAATGGGACTTGGACCAAGTTGACCAATATTCAAACCTGCTAGTGTGACCGTAGACCCAGAGGCCACTATAGGGAATCAAAAAAGATGGTGACTGCTGATGCAGAATTGGAACCCGTCCCCTTTGATGTGCATCACACATTAAAGAGGGGTGCAGACTGAATCACACAGTCATATCTCCAATCTTAACTTTTTTGACTTGCCTCCTGCAGAGGCTCCTGGATGGAATAGGTGTTGAAAGCTCACTTTTACTTATCTTGCAGAGTTGTTAGGAATATAATGTGCAACATAAAAAAAACACTGCTTTGTGGTTACTCTTAAAGATAAACAGTGAGTTAGAAATGTTATCAATAAAAAAAGGGGAGGAAGCATCCTTAGTAATGTTAGCCTATCATGGACTCTTTCAACACCTTCTGAGCAATCTTTATTCCTGCTTTTCCTAAAACCTTATTTAGAAGGTGATAAAACCATATACTACTTTCAGCTGGAGTATAGCCCTCATCTGAATGGGATGAAATGGCAACATCACCCATTGATGGATTTTGAGTTAGTGATATTTAATGTAGCACAGTGCTCCTGATTACTTTCCAACTCGGGTTTGTCTGCAGGGAGGTCAAAAAAATCAAGATGGTGTTGACTTTGGTGTCAACACCACGCCATGATGTTGGCATGGTAAATATAATCACCTGCAGTCTGGCTTTTAATGGGGCCTGAATACTTACAAATATCGCAAATTAGCAAATGTATAAAAGGGGGAGACAGAAATTAATAGTTTTTTTAAAAATTATGATTAATTCATTTTTTATTTTCTACTTTTTAGGTACTTTAACTTTTGTTAAATTTGCTTCATCTATCTTTAATTTCCTTTTATGAATATATGAATATATCAATATATATACATATACATACATACATGCATACACACACATGCACACACATTAAGTAACAATACAGCGGAGATCTTAATATTAAGTAATTAGTTTAAGATTGAAACTATTATTATATCACTAATACTTTGATATGAATTACAGTGGTTCTTTTTTTATCTTATATTCGACTTTGGATAAAAAGTTTAATAATCTTATGCTTGTAACACTGATATCCTAAATGGCAATTAATATTGGTAGAAGTTTTACTTTTCTCTTTTTACCTTCAACGTGTTAAGCTTTTTAAATAGTAGAATGTTAATAATTTTAATCATATCATATAAACACTACTGCATTGAAATCTGCATTGAAATAATACAATGTATCAAGATTTATAAGATTACAATAAAAGAAAAAAAAGTCAAGATGGCAGCCATAACCCTGCAATCAACATGACTTTTTTGACCTCCCTTCCTGCAGACACCCCTCTGTCCCATTCAGTCTAAACCAGTGTTTCTCAAGCTTGGCAACTTTAAGACCCGTGGACGTCAACTCCCATGCTGTCTGGGGAATTCTGGGAGTTGACGTCCATGGGTCTTAAAGTTGCCAAGCTTGAGAAACACTGATGTAGGCTGCAGGTTGCCCACTCCAAGCAGGCAGTTAATAGGTTAATCCAAGAATATCCATGGTTCCTCCAGTTCCATCCTGGTCACATTTTATGCTTGTAACACTGATATCCTAAATGGCAATTAATGGAAAACCTTGGAAAGGTTTTCAGCAGCTTTCCCTGCTAGGTGTCAACCTAACGTGCACCATTTTCCCCCAACCTGCCATCCTCCTGGCATGTGGGGACTGCTGGCAACCTTCAGCTAGGCTTAGAGCTTCTGGGAAGCATAGTCCAAATACGTGGTTGGAGAAGGTTGCCATCATCAGTACCTTTGAATGTTCTCTTCCAGTTCCTTGGCCTTCAAATTGTCCTCCTCCATCAGCTTCTTTGTGGCTTCACCCTCTTCAGCTGTGGATGAAGGAGCTCCCTCCAACAGCCATCTCTCCCTTAGAGCCTTTGACTTGAAGACAACAGGAAGACAAAGAAGAAGAGATATCTTATTTCCCCCCCAATAATGTTGTTCCGTTGCATAACCTGATCGCTGTTATGGCTTATAGGCTTAATCAGGGCAGGAAAAGACCTAGCCACTGCCCTTCCCCAATATCCTAAACTCAGCTAATATTAGAAGAGAATATGTGTAGCTCAGGGTTGAACTGTGGAGTCCTTGGGGTTCTCTGAGCTTGGTTGTTTTCTTGCAGACGTTTCATTACCCGACTAGGTAACATCTTCAGTGCTGAACATCTGAACATCAGCACTGAAGATGTTACCTAGCCAGGTAACAAAATGTCTGCAAGAAAACAACCAAGCTCAGAGAACCTCATGGACTCCACAGCTAATATTAATCTTTTGTGGGTGGCTGTGCAGCTCGGCGTAACACAAACCCAGCCCTTTGCTTAGGTTAGGGTGAAATGTCCTGCATGAACCCCAGAACGTGGGTTCGTTTAGAGACCAGAAGAAATGTGAATGCAGTAGTAATTAACAGGTCTCTCTGATTTTTCTTAGCATAAAAATGTATGGCTTAAGAAAGGTGCAGTAACTTTTGTATTCTGCCCTTTAAGCACCAGGAATAAACTTTTCACTAGATTTCACTAAAAGGCCAGGTTGAGGAGAGATCATCCTGGAAAATGTCTATGCCAGTGTTTCTCAACCTTGGGAACTTTAAGACGTGTGGACTTCAACTCCCAGAATTCCCCAGCCAGTGCTGGCTGGGGAATTCTGGGAGTTGAAGTCCACATGTCTTAAAGTTCCCAAGGTTGAGAAACACTGGTCTAAGCAATCACTAAAAGTCAACACCAACTTGATGATACCTAATCAACTGGATTTTTCTGCTTTTCCTCCACTGGTTGCAGAGGACACCCTTTATTCGGTTTGGGAAATGGTTCCCTATGTATTTATACTAATGCTGTGGCCCACCAGCACACTTTTCCTTCTTCCAAAGTTCCCCAGCATGGCTATAGCCCAAACATTTGTCTGGTTTATTTGGATTTTTTGGCATTCCTTTTTTCAAAAGAGCAAATTAGGCGACTTAGCCACCCACTTCCCCCCTTAAATTTAACTCCTGTCCCCACCTACTCTTGAAGGATGACCCCTGCCAAGCACACAAAAGTCCTCTGAGGTTCTTGGGCAGATGGGATTTGGAAATCTCATAAATACCTTTAAGTGCTGCAACTGGCGTCTGTCATCTTCTAACTGTCGCCGCTTGTTTTCAATCTCCGTTTGGCGCTTTCTCTTTTCCTGCAGTCCGAGAGAGGAGGGGGCAAGAAAGGGGGGGGAGCAAGAATTAAATACTAGTTCCCCAAGGGAAAAAGCAAAATGTTAGGTGTAAGAGGCAGCATGCTTCCCCTACAATGTTCTCCTGATTGGGAGCTTTGGGAAAGGTGGTCAAAAGAAGGGACAAAATGTACTTTGGGGAGGGGGAATTTAAGAATATTTGGTCCTTATTTTAAATGATGATTTAATTAAGCAAGGACCTTACACCAATCTTCTTAGATGTCTTGATATAAAAGAAATCCACTAAAATTAAGTGGTCTTGACCAATAATGCCTATTTCCGGCAGCTTCTTTAAACAAGGTATGCCAAAGAACTCAAGATCAAGTGAAGCAATGATGCTGTCTCTTATTTCTAGAAAACAAGTAAATCCACCACACAAGTGCATTGGCACAAGTGCTGTTCATTCAAATGTCTTCTGTGCTCAGGCAGAAAGTAATAGTTTTGAAGGAAGAACCAGCTTTCCCCCAGAACACACTAGAGCCAATTGTTAATTTAAAAAAAAAAGGAAAGTGAGAAAGTTTCCAGAATTTAAGCTTCTCTATACTGTATGCCAAGTTGATGGGATAACAAGCCTGTTGTGATTACTCACCGGAGGCATTAAATAACTCAGTGTCTTTAAGAAGACATTTCTAGGGATGTTTATAGAATCTGAGTTCGCTGGACTGTTGGTCTGTTGACTCCATAGGCCTGGATTTGTCTTCAGATTAAAACTTTAATAAAAATCCAGTGCAGAAGCAACATTTTGGGGCTCCAGGCTCAATCACCATCATCCTTAACCTGGTGTAAATAAAGATGTCTCCCCTAAACTGCATAGATTTCCCATTGATTGCATGTAATTTTTCAGATGTCAGGTCCCTGAAAAAAATATAGCATGAAATTGCTCCATTCTACTGAGCCTCCAGCAATTAAGATAATTTCCAGAGTTGCTCGACCAGTGATGGCGAACCTATGACATGTGTCAAAGGTGACATGCCATGTTGTTTTGGGTGACACCTCAGCGTTCACCAACACCTGACAGCAACCATTCTCCCTGTCTGAGTTACCAAAGAAACTGAGCTTATATTACTCGTATTTCATTTTTGTAATTATTTGACATTTCTTTATATAATACATAGCACCACATATGATTGGACTTTATTTTTTTAAAATAAATGAATATGTAAAGAATTGTTTCTCTTTTGTGTGTGTGGGGAGAATGACACACCAGCAGAGTCAAGTTAAGCGTTTTCCGAATTTTTGACATGCTGAGCCCAAAAGGTTCGCCATCACTGTGCTAGACTATACGGTGGAACCATCTATGGGGGAAAGAATCTACTGTACAGAATGTCTTCAACATGGGGTCAAGAGGGGCTTACAGTCTTCCTAGAAACATTTAGCTACGTAAGATGCACAATGAATGGCAATGCTTGGCCTCTTTGTATGTTGAACTGGACACTTAATGCTCAGTCCATCCAATCAAAGGGAGAACTGGCTGAAAAACACCAAGGGGGCAAAGGAAGTGAGGCTGGAGCTCATCCTCATGTCCCATTAACCATGGCACGAAGAGACCCTGGTAACTGTTTTTAGAGGGCAACTCCTCATGATGCAATCTTCATCTCATCCCCAGCCCACCCCAAAGGCAGATTTCATTCAACTTGAGCTGTTCTGGTTTAAAAGTACTGCCTTTCTTGTTCTTCTTCCAGCACAAATCTTGCCACATGAACATCAACAATGACTCAGTCTTAGTGCTGGCGATGGTACAACCAGGGGTTGGGATATGGAGCTCCCACCGGCCACCTTCCGTCCAGTTGGTCAACTCTGCAAAGTGCCATTCAGACATGACATGAGCTCCTTATGTGAATGGGTCTAGTGTTCTTCTGGAAGAACACTGTCATGGTTTTAAACATGTGCTTAGTGGTCTTTGAAAGAGCAGCAGGCGTGTGTTTAAAAAACAGGACTCGCACTCTCTGTATAGAAAGGTGATTTAAATTGGGAAAGAGAACTAGGTTCTGCCTCCTGTGTATTGCTGGTTGTGTCCCAAATGAGGGCATTACAGGTTTTCTGCTGCTTCTGCAACTTTTGAATAGCTGTGCTTTGTACTGTTTTTATTATTGGGGATCAGTGGTGCCAATTTGCCTACCCCAACATCATTTTGTGTACTCTATAGGATACTTCTGGGTGCTGCTGGCCACACTCCCTCCCTCCCAGCAGTATTATTCCATTGCAACATTTGCTGATTCGCAGTATTTGGGAGCTGGCATCAAACTGACAAGAGTTCTGCCAATTTCCAGATCAGAGGTACAGTTGAGGGGCATGGGGTAAGGTGGAAGGGATCATCCCGATGCTCCTTACAAAACCTCCACCACCCCAGAAGCTCTCTCCCACTTCACCTTCCTCAGCTTCACTGACCTGGGTTATTTTTGGACACAGGTTTACCAGTCTTTCAGAAGACCAGTAGACCCATGTTCAGAAATAGCCTGAGGGACCAATTATGAATACAGAGCACCTCCGTGCCAGCAACCTGTCACTTGGGCAACTTGAAAGGTAGCTAAGCCTCTCTCCCACTCACTCAGTGCAGACCTGCCCCTCCAGATGCTCAAGAGAGCAACTGGTGGCGTTTTTTCCCCCACCAGCTGTTGATGCTGGGTGAGAGAGGAAATGAACCAGGGGAGTCACCAACAGCTGTCCTATGGCAAAGCTGTAAGGACAGAACCATCATCAGCCTTATTACTGAGACAGATTAGAGCAGTGTTTCTCAACCTTAGCAACTTTAAGATGAGTGGACTTCAACTCATCCAACTCCCAGAATTCCCCAGCCAGTCCACTCATCTTAAAGTTGCTAAGGTTGAGAAACAGTGGATTAAAGCTCAGTTGTTGGAGCAATGCAAATTAGGCCAGCATATTTTTTCTGTCAACTCAAGAACTAGAGGAAAGTACATTAATGCAGCCAGGAGGAAGAGCCCTCAGGAGCAAAATGGATCATTCAGGATGATGGATGAATCAGCCAATGTGGCCTACCTATTTCAAAAAGCCCTCTAAAGATACTTCAGTGCTGCCTTCATCACAAATTACAGCCTTGGACAAGGCCATTAAGGTGACAGAGTCCGCCCCTCTGCTCAATGCAGAAATCCACATTAGCAAACCCTGACATATATTTATTCACCCTCTGCTTGAATGTGACCAGAGAAGATGAACCGTAATCACATTGCTCCTATCATTAGAAATATTCAGCTGGAATCTGATTTAAATCGACTATCCCATGTCCTGCAATCTAAAATGACAAAACAGTTCATGACCATTCTGCGACCACTGAGCACAATCCTCCTCAAACATTTCTATCCTGATCGATCAATCGATCCTTTCCCCAAAGTGTTGGTAAGCCAAGGAGGATAACAATAAAACTGCATGAAAATTGCAGTCAGAAAAAAGAGGTCAACATAAGGTCTCTTTCAAGCAAAGTCCAACTCCTGATGACTTTATGGACACATCCATGACAGTGCCTTTTTGGGGGATTTTTTTTCAACTTCCCGGTACTGCCCTGCAATTCTTGGTAGTCTCCCATCCAAGTACTAACATGAGTACTTAATTATGAACCAGCAGAGTGATGCAGCTGCTAAAAAAGGCAAATGCTATCTTAGAGGAGCAAAGAGCCTTGATTATGGGATATAATGGTTCCACTTTATTCTTTCCTGGTCAGATCCATTTTGACTGCTGTGTCCAGTTATGGGCACCAGTTTTCAGAGAGAACAGTGGTGAACTGGAGGAAGTTCAAAGGAGAACTACCAAGATGGTGAAGGTTCTGGAGACCAAACTCTATGAGGGACGGTTAAAGGACTGGAGTATGTTTAGTCAGAAAAAAATGACAGCAATCTTCAAACATTTGAAAAGTTGTCACTCAAAAGATGAAGGGAATAGAATAGAATTTTTATTATGGTCACAGACCAGAATTAAAGAGGAGGGGACATTCTCTACTCCCCCAGAGTCAGGACCAAAAGCAGTGAGTTAAAATTACAAGGAAGGAGGTTCAGCCTAGACTTCAGGAGAAATGATCTGATTGTATGCACTCTCAGCAAATGGAAGAGGTTGCCCCATGAAGTGGCATGCTTTCCTTCACCTGAGGTCTTCAAACAGAAGTTGGATGGTCAACTGTCAAAGATGCTCTAGTGCAGTGTTTCTCAACCTCAGCAGCTTTAAGCTGTGTGGACTTCAACTCCCAGAATTCCCCAGCCAGCTGGGAGTTGAAGTCCACACAGCTTAAAGCTGCTGAGGTTGAAAAACACTGTTCTAGTGGACCCAGCACTGAGAAGAGGGTTGGACTAGATGACTTCTGTAGCGCTTTCCAACTCCATGATTCTACTAATCAGGCTGACCTTGCTTAGATTTCACTGATGCCAGACAATGCTGGACGTTTCTATCAAATAATCAAAACAAGGGAGGGCTTTATAGAACAGCATGGAACACCTTTCTACAGCAGCCTGAAGCAGTATAGCTAATGTTAGGTTTAATGCCATATGGAAGGCTATAAATTCCCCATCCATGTCCTAGCATAAAAAAAGGATCGGTGGTGGAGTTTTTCAGAGCCCATCTAAAAATGGGATAAAAGAAGATCTGGAGGCTTTCTCTGCCAAGGGGAATGCTACACTGCAGAGGCACAATCAAAGCTAAGCAATGGACTGGGAATCTACAGAAGCAGGTCAAAAAAGTTATGTATTTACTGCACAAGACATTTGGTGAAAGTAAATGAAAGTCCTTTACAGTAATTGCATATATTGACACTTTATTAAAAGTGATCACTGTACACATCCTTACGTCTGGAATAAGTCAAAAAAGTCAATATGGCAGCAGCAAGCATGCAATCACAGCTACTATCTTGACTTTTTTGACCCTACTCCCTCACAGATACCCCTGGCAATGAGTGGAAATAGCTCAGGTGGATTGCCTGGTACAGGCAAGATGCCTCCTCCCAACATCTAAGAGAGACTTCCCAAGCAATAAAGCCATGGGAAGTAGCCCCTGAGGTTCAAACAGGGGCTACTTCGATTATTTTGATTTAGAACAAAACGCCTAAGCAATTTTGAAATTGCAAAGAGTCCTGCCTGGTTGAGCAAAATAACTAAGAAAACATATGAAGATGGTATAATTCAGCGTTCTCAACCTTGGCAACTTCAAGATGTGTGGACTTCAACTCCCTGAATTCCTCATGCTGGCTGAGGAATTCTGGGAGCTGAAGTCCACACATCTTAAACTTGCGAAGTTGAGAAACACTAATATAATTGCAGGGAAAATTCAATGTTTGGAAAGATTCCAATGAAGACTGAAATCAGACTCTGAGCTACACACCAGCAGTGGCCTTGGTTTTCTCTCCTGGAAGAAAGGAGAGAGAAAGGAGACCAATATATATTGTTCCAGAAGGCATCTAAAAATATGTCCGCGGCTCCCAAACTGCACCGTGATGCTCCGGGGCACTGCAGCGAACTCACATGGGTACTGTGGGATATTTAAAATTTTTGCGACTCTATTTGCAAAGCTGGATTTTTGGTGGTCTTTTGGCTTAGGGGCCCTGTGAAAAAATTATTGAGAGGCTAAGGGTGCCGTGAACTGAAAAACTTTGGGAAACCCTAAAATATGTTGATATATCTTCAGCTGTTCTCCATTCCCTGCTTCAGACTATTTATGTTTGTCACTTTCATTGTATTATATATTGCTAATTAGTTTCACATGTATTCATACTAAACACAATGCATAATAGAGGCTGAAGGTAGTTAAACAAAAAGCTGGTTTGTTGAGGATTATTTTACAAACCCTGTTTTGGAAAGTTGCTGAACAATCGCATAACTGTTAGCAAAAGGTTATTCAGAGATAACTGAATCTTAAAAGCTCAGCTTGCTGGTATTGATAGTAATTCAGATCCCTGATTGGAAGAGGTTAGGTATGATTAATTAGAGCTATTGCTGTATTATTATTATTATTATTATTATTATTATTATTATTATTATTATTTAGAGCTATTGCTCAAAAAAACTTTTGACAGTCCCCTCCATCAGACTCAGACTTTTAGTCCCTTTGCAGGATTCTAAACAGGATCAGAAACAAGGACTAGCAAGGCGATCAGTAAACCCTCTTAACAAAATAGCCATTGCTATCTCTCCTGATAGCAATGAGAAAAACTAAGATTAATGAAACACTTCAATATACTTTGTTGTTGTTTCATCAGCTCTACTGCCTTTTTGGCGTACAAACCTGTGTTCACAAGATATCTCTTTTCCACAAGGAAGAACTTCCGGATTGTAAGACCCGTACAACGGTGCCATAGTCTTCCTATGGAGGATCTATCGATCTATCGATCTATCTATCATATTTATATAGCCTATCCTATTTATGTAGGATGTGGGTTCTTCATCTCTGGAGGTTTTAAAAAAGAGGCTGGACAATCACCACTCATGATAGTTTAATTAGTTTTCCTCCATGTTGCAGTGGGTTGGACAAGAATATCAGTGTTTCTCAACCTTGGCAATTTTAAACTGTGTGGACTTCAACTCTGGGGTCAACTCTATGCTGGCTGGGGAATTCTGGGAGTTGAAGTCCACACAGCTTAAAATTGCCAAGGTTGAGAAACACTGGACTAGATGATCTTTGTGATTCTTTCCCACAGGACAAATGTGTGTTTCTGTGATCAGTTCTGGCTACTCAGCTTGGTGGGCAGACTCTCCGGCAGACTCCAGCATGTCTTCAGTTAAACATGGGTTCACACATATTTCTATGCTTCCCCAAATGGAATTTTAATTTAATTAGGGTGGATGGAAACCCAGGGCCCTTTTCCTCCAAGGGAAGGCAGACAGTGGTGGCTATTCTTTACAGGACACATTTGTTCTTATTTTCGAAAGGGAAATCAAATGCGAAGTAAGTCAGGAAATGCGCTGAGCCGGAACAGGGCCTGAATATCTCTCCCAAAGGCAAACAATAAGGGATTGTTATGAAGGGCTTGATTTCCTTGCTGAAGGACCGTACCACATTATAAGCAGTGCAAGAAAATAACCATTTGCAATTTATATAGTGAAGGGCTTGATGTCTATTGGCATTTGCTGTTTCCCAGCTAAATATATCTCGCAGGAAGATTAGGACATTAAATCTTTTATTATTAGGAAACGGTTGCCTCTTTTCATTTTTTGTCTGACTACTATTATTTCTTTATTGTTATTGTTTGTTTATCATTGGAGCGCACTTCTTGGCCCTGTCAATGGTGCTCCATTGAATAACGTTGCACACACCAAAATGCCTCTGATGGCTGTTCCGTTCAAAAGATATGGGACAGAAAGAGGGTCTTTGGCCATTCCCCTGGCAGTGCCACTGGGCAGCTAGAAATATAATCCCAGGGGGCTAAATTTATACCCAACAAATGCAGGTTGTAAGGTACAGAGAACAAGGCTGGCTTCCAATGGCTTACATGGGGCACTAACATGGGGGTGCTGACTTGGGAATGGCTGGGGAGGCCAGGAGCAGGGCTCAGCTGGAAAAATCATAACATACAGATGTAGCTTGATGGAAAAGATCAGAACATAGTAGTTATTGGGGCTTTACTTCCCTGAAATAAAGCCTATGTAGGGGAAAGAGGGAATGGCCTTGAAGGACAGGAGGAAAACTCAGACAAAACCCTGCCTAGTTCACACAAAGATAAAAGGAGGGAGGGGGGAAGCACATTGAGACTTGCCTTGATGTCAGCCCTTCAAACTAGACCAGACTAGGAAACCAGTGCCATGTAAGTCAGTACTACTTTTATTGTAAAACTGTAGTAATAGAATCTTGAAAATTGAAAATGCATTTCCCTCCTCCCTCGCTATATCTGTGAACTAGGGAGGAGCTTGTCTGAGACATTTTCCCACACTGTTTTCTTGGTGCAGGCTCAAGCTCTGCTTATCTGACCGTCGCCTTGGCAACAGCTCTTCCTCCTGTCCTTCAAGGCCATTCCCTCAGCCTTCTACAGGCAGTGGCTTTTGGCCACTATTTTGCAAATCAGGGATCTTTTTACCTGGAGTTGACTGGCATTTGGGCATTGGAAGTAGCTGCTGTGTGTGAGGCTATGGCTTTTCCTTCCCCTTTTCCCATTGCTGATCCTCACCTGCCTTCCAGCTGCAATCTAGTACAGTAAAACACATCTGGCTCTCAAAACTACCTATTAAAAAAATCCAGCCCAGAACCTATAATACAGTTCCTTTTTCATTAAGAGTTTACCTTTCATCAAACATTTAGATGGTGTCAATACTTCAGGGGCATCCATGGGTGGGGGGAGATTTGTATGTATGTGTGTCAAAAGCCCTGCCCCCCTTTTTTAGTGCATGTGGGGTTTTAATTGCACAGTTATAGCCACCATCTTGACTTTCTTGCCCCCCCAAGTATCGTTTCTCTTTTGGTGCCAAGTGAAAAGTCTGTTTACACCTGCGTTTGGGATTTAAAATCATAGCCTGGTCAGGCCCTGCCGTCCCTCATGCAAACCTGTGCCTTTCAATTACTTTATGACAGGCATCATTGTTTTGTTCTTTTAAAGTTTATTTGTATTGCACTTTAATGTTTTCTCCTTGCATTTTATCGAATGGGACTTGCCCTGTGATTTTTAGTGTACACACATTTATTTTATTTATTACAATTATTTATAGCCTACCTCTCAGGATACAGATCCTCCCCAAACAGCTTAGAAGAAATATAAACCATCATAAATAAAAATACACTGACTATCATTTAAAAAGAAAGGAAGAAGTTTCTATGATCTTTCCTACATGGCATTAATTCATAGGGGGAAGAGGAAGACCCCAGTTCCTGGCCACCTGCCTCTCTTCCTCCTTAGCAATCCTTCAAGGACAGTGAGCATGCTAGAAATAGTTAAATAAATAAATAGATTTTTACTTTAAACTTTGGCTTACTACAGCCACTGTTTATGTCAGGAAACGTTTAATAACAATTGGATCCAATCTGATTGAATTTGCCAGATTTGGGCAACCAATTGAAGCTCAACCTGTTACAAGCTATGCTTTCCTGTTATACTTAGCATCGCCTGGCATGCAAAATATTCAGTTCTGTTTCAGTCTTGGTGATTGTTGGGGGAAGGGGATCAGTGTCTGCAGAGGAAGGTCAAAGAAGTCAAGATGGCTTAAAGGGGGGCGGGGCTTCTATCACTGCACAACCGTGACTACGGATGGCCCTGCGCTCAGAAGCAATTTCGAATTTCTATCCCTATAGGGATACTTGTCACATTTCCTCAGAAGTGTAGAGGCTTAGGGTCCCACACTCTTACAACTGCCTTCTTTTCAAGGAGTGGGGTTTACTCTCTTTCTCTCTTTCTCTCTGTCTCTCCCCCCAACCCCCCACCATTGGCAAAGATCATCTCTCTTCACCATGTACTTCTCCAGATCTCAAAGGAGGTTCTTGTGCTTCATTTGCTTCCTCCTGAGACTGGAAGGGAGCCTGCGCTGTTTTGTCCAAGCTGTTTCACCATGTCCTTAGCCATGTTTTGCTCTCTCCCAGCTTGCTTTAAAACAATCTCTTCTTTTGTGCGGGCCCTGCATCAAGGGAGGGACACCAGTTGGGGAGATGGCAACCAGCAGGGAGGCTTCAAGGGGCAGGCGGCCTGCCAAGTGCGCAGCAGGGGCTGGGGTGGGGAGCACAACTAGGGCCAATTTAGAGTAAGATCAACCGGTTGGCTACAGTGAGAAGGGATGTGCGGATTTTCAAAACCCACTTCCCTTTCCTGCATGTTTTGCATGAGTTTGAAAAATTTGCATAGCAATTTTCAAGTTTGTATACTACTGTATAATGCTGTGTTTACTGTAATACTGTACACTATTTAAAAAAAATTGTAAAGATTGCCAGGCTGGATGGGAGTTATTCTTTTTTTATTATTATTATCAGGTGAGGTGAGCAAACTGGTTTTTCCTCAAACTCCTTTTCATTATTAAAAATCCTCGTGCTGTTATGGTAGCATTATATTGTCAACAAGATTTCTCCCCTTTTACAGCGCTTCCTGGACTGATCGTGTGCAGTCTGTCCATGGGTTTTGTTTTGAAGGGAAAATTAATGCTAACTGGACAATATTTGTGCTAGTGTTCTCTCCATCATGGATTCTTCTGGCAATAAAGCCTCCATCTTTGTTCTCAGAGGAACTGTGGGTAGAATTCTATCAGATCCTTAGTAGTCAGTTATGATGATGAGAGAGCTAGTCAGTGTTTCTCAAACTTGGCGACTTTAAGACACGTGGACTTCAGCTCCCAGAATTCCTCAGCCATCTGGGGATTTCTGGGAGTTGAAGTCCACATGTCTTAAAGTTGCCAAGTTTGAGAAACACTGGGGTAGATTATCCTCCTTGAAAAATGACTGCAGATGTAGTAGTTCCATGTGACTTGATGCATACAAGCCAGTGGTTCCAATTTATCATGGGACAGTCCAGATTTTTCCAAAGGAAGGTTTGCAAATAATTGCAGTATGAAAACAGACATGATCCTTTTCTGCAATTCAGTGCATCTGAGACTGAGCTGCAGAGTCTCTGGTGTGCATCTCACTTTGGAGTACAAACTCATTAAGAAACTTTAAGCAAGCCACCGCCCCACCTGTACATTACACAGAGAATTATAAAGTTGACTTATGGTACACAACTGGAGGCCTCAGAGACACAGATAATTCCCCAAGAATGCAGCACCCCTCTGTGACTTCCATATGATAGTACATAATTGTAATTTTTAATGTGACACGGGGAAATAGATATTAAAGTTGTTTATTTGTAATTAAATTTAAATGAATCCTTTTTTTAAAAAATCCCGTTCTCACAACCAACTCAAAGACTGGGATCTACAGCCTAGAAGAGGCTGTGCACGTTACAGAGTTGCAAAGACTGATCTGAAAAGCAAATGCAAGGCTGAGATGCTTAACCAGGTGAGTTCAAGATCCAGCTGCTGCATTTGCACGGTGTGCAATGGTTAAGTGTTAACCATGTGTAAGTGTTTAATAGCTTAGTGCGTGTTCTGCAAATGCGGCCCAAGTGAAGCATTTTCGGCATTTGGAAATGTTATGCAAATGCCAGTGATGATAAATTGTAATTATTGGCCCACCACCAAGTTTCTAAATGTTAAATATATGTGTTCATATAAAGCAACCTTATCCTGATATAATCATTGGACATGTATTACTTATAACTAATGTAACGCTCATGAACTCAGGATATTATTTTTCCCATTCCAATGATTTGAGATCATTGAAACTCACACCACCAGGGTTCACAGACAGTGTTTTGCTACTGAACCATGTAGCCTCCTAGTCAACAGATGAAGTTGCCAAGATCACAATACGGGTCCATCAAGCTTCAGGTTGCTGGCTCTGACCACCAGCAGACCTCTGTCTATCCTTCCCACCAAGGTGCCCTGGACACATGGAGATCTGCTGCCAGTCAGAGCAGGCAGCCTGAAGCTGTGCTCCTGGAAAGATGTTTGAGTTGTAGATTCTACATCCTGGTTCCATGGAATTTGGATTTCAGCTTTGTTTCAAAGGGGAGGCAAGACTGGATAATTTGATTCCGCACGGCCTGGAATTCTGAAATCTGAACTGGAATGATTTGTACAACCCTTTTCATTTTAGCTTCTTTTGTATTGTCGAAGGCTTTCACGGCCGGCATACGATGACTGGTGTGGGTCTTCCGGGCTGTGTGGCCGTGGTCTTGAAGTCTTGTTTCCTAACGTTTCGCCAGCACCTGTGACCGGCATCTTCAGAGTGCAGGAGCACAGACAGGAACTGCTCCTGTCTGTGCTCCTGCACTCTGAAGATGCCGGTCACAGGTGCTGGCGAAACGTTAGGAAACAAGACTTCAAGACCACGGCCACACAGCCCGGAAGACCCACACCAGTCATTAGCTTCTTTTCTTTTTAGTTTTTGGTTGCTTTTCCCCCTCTTTTTCCTGTTAATGTTATAAATAACATTATTGTTATGTTTGTGTTTAATGTTATTTATAACATTATAAATAACATTTTTCATGTTATATCCTATAATAGTTGTTCCATTTACCTATAAGTTAGTATCATATGTTATGAGAGCCAGTTTGGTGTTGTACTTAAAGGTGTTAGATGAGGAGCCAGGAGACCATGAGTTCTAGTCCTGCCTTGGGCACAAAGCCAGCTGGGTGACAGAGAGCCAGCCACCCTCTCTCAGCCCTAGGAAGAAGGCAAGGGCAAACCACTTCTGAAAATGTGGCCAAGAAAACTACATGGACTTGTCCAGGCAGTTGCCAGGAGTCAACACTGACTCAAAGGCACACACGCACACAAATGTTATCAACTGTCATGCTTTTATAAAGCACAACACAGATTTAAGATAAAAAGGTTGCTATAGGTCTGTTTATATAATGGTTCCTGGGCTGGAAGCTGGGAGTTTCTGCATGTAGAACAGGGGCTGAGTAACTGCCAGAGGGGAAATATGATCAGGAGGAAGACAATACCCATAGAATACAGTTTTTGATAGGCTCATAAAGTTGGAAACAACCAACTCCCTGCCTGGGGCAGGAATCTTCATATTGTCCAGCTGAAAACCTCTAGTGATGGAGCCCCCATGACTCCAGAAGGCAGGTTGTTCCACTGCTTAATAGCTCCCACAGCCAGGAGATTCCTCCTTAGTTTGAGTTTGGATCTTCTTCTGTAAAGCTTCCACCCACTGGTTCTTGCCATACCTTCAGGAGCTATGGAGAATAAATCCCACCTTCTTCCCTGGGTTAGCCCTTCAAGTACTGAAAGACTGCTGCCATGTCCCCCATAGCCTTCTCTTGTCAACAGTCAATTCCAGTTCCTGGTCAATTCTGTCAACCCAGTGTTTCTCAACCTTAGCAAAGATGAGTGGACTTCACCTCCCAGAATTCCCCAGCCAGCATGGAGAAGTCCCATGGAGTGGGAGTGGACTTGAAGTCCACTCATCTTAAAGTGTCAAGGTTGGGAAACACTGCTTTAACTGCTCTTAATGGGGTTGAAAACACTCATTCATTTAAGGCAGTGTTGTCCAAACTTGGCCACTTTAAGATGAGTGGACTTCAACTCCCAGAATTCCCCAGCCAGCCATGCTGGCTAGGGAATTCTGGGAGTTGAAGTCCACTCATCTTAAAGTGGCCAAGTTTGGACAACACTGATTTAAGGCATTCTGAAGCACGTAACTGCAACTGCCCTATCTGCAAAGGGAGGAGGAGAAGAGGGAGTGGAACGTCACTCCTAAGCCATTGATAATTTATCCTTAAGAGGAACACTGTCATATTACTCTCCCCCCCCTCCCGCAAACCATCTATCCCTTTGAGCCAAAATAACACCCTCTTTGTTTTGGAAATCTGGATAATTCAGGGTTTTTCAGGGAAAAGGGACACATTACCCAGTGAGCAGTGGGGAAGAGTCTTCATTCATAGAAGCACAATGCCAAAAGGGAGGGGTGATATAAAACAGAACGCTGATTTATCCAGATCTCAGAAAAGTGATACTACTGAGGCACATGGCTTGAACACTGCCTCCCTCCCTAAGCTATTCCTATTATCAGTGCCAGACTCCAGCTTTGGGGGCAAAATGACCACTGGGGAAGCACCCTCCAGAAGTTCACCCTGTATCTTTGGGCCCAGTTGTGCCCCTGCCCAGGGAGGGAAATCAAAGCAAAAATAGCTGTTCCTCTTCCTCTTGGCTGCTGTTGTTCATTAGGCATTCACTCCAAAAAAGTGGCAATCCAAAACGTGGAGAAATAACAATGCAGGGGCTTTGGGGGTTGGCAGTAAGCCCCCTGCTGGCACGTGGGCTTTGGCAGATGCCTGATACTGTCATCCCTGCCTCTTCCTCCTCCTCCTGCTATTAATGGTATTGTTATATTTGGTCCACATTTAATCAAACTTTGTAGCTCAAATGGTGGAATGTGTGCAAAACAAATCATCATCCTGGGGGAAGCACATCCAGAGTCTTTGCATTCATGAAAAAAATAGTTCCTATGATTTCCCCACCAGGATACATCTTCTATTTATTTGGCACTTAAGTCATTCTAGTTCAGCTCCCAGGGATGAGAAGTGTTGCACCAAGTATCTCTCTGCTTACTTGTATGTCTGCACATCCATCCATCCATCCATCCATCCATCCATCCATCCATCCATGATTCATTCCTTCCTTCCTTCCTTCCTTCCTTCCTTCCTTCCTTCCTTCCTTCCTTCCTTCCTTCCTTCCTTCCTTCCTTCCTTCCTTCCTTCCTTCCTTCCTTCCTCCCTGCCACCCATTGCTATATACTGCAGCTTTCCAGGCATTCCAGAGAAGATCATCACCCTGAAAGTGTTACAAATGCAAGTCAAGTCAGGATGGAGCTGACCTCCCCCCCCCCCCCCGTCTCTCCACTTGAACAAGTCTCTCTGCACAATAACACCCTTTTCTGGTCCTTCACATAGAGCCTTTTCTTCTCTGCCTTTAGAAGTCAGCAAAGTTACAACATCAGCCGGATGCTGAGGCTCGATCACAAGGGCCCCCTGGTAACAGGCTCTGTTGATCTCCAAAGCACTGAACGACTAAGGTTAGAGCTGGCTGGGGAGCCCATGCCAGCCTTTGCTTCATCTCCTTGGTGCAATCATTTTTGGAATTGTCCTGTTCAAAGTGAGCTGAATCAGAAGCTCTTTGGGTTGAAAAATGTACATTTGGTACCATTTAGGAAAGTCAAGTTAAATACCTATCCAGCTCAAGAAAACAGGGACTTTGTTTTGGTTCCAGAAATTCTTCTTTTTAAAATTTATCTGGATTTGGGACATCAAAGTCACCTGGCTATCTTTCCTGATGAAATCAATGCATTTTTTCTTCTTTTTATTGCCAAGCATACAGATGTGCTTCCATTTCTGAACTAAAGTTGTGCCTTCCCCATTAATGGTGTACACACGTGCACCAAGAAAACACAGCAAAACCACACAGTCTTGGTGCATCACACTGTTCTTTGTCTATGCTGTTCTACCACATGCAGGGGTATCTGTGTGCACCAGCAGAATACTGCATAGGAAGAATCCAAATGTAATCACACAAACGACCATACGGTTGTTTCATTGTGCTGCATAAATGCTTATGTAACAGTAATACGGAGACAAGAATGGTGAGATGAAATGAGCTGAAGGAACAGATAAGTTGGAGCATCTATGCTGTCCACTTGCCAGAACTATTCATTATTTACTTAAAATGTTTCATGTAACTCTTCAGCAACTACCATAGCATAATAAATGCATGAGATTACTGGTATAATAGCTTGCAAGGTTATCTGGGCTTATGCACTCTGAGAAAAAGGACAGGATTCTGGGTAGCACAAGGTTGACCACCTGTGGCCTGATCTTTGTCCCTCTTGGCTTCTGCAAGCAGCTAAAGATGGGTAAGTTGGATTCAGGAGATGGTTAACACCTCTCCGAAGGAGGGGACTGTCCTAGCATGGAGGGCTTTTTCAGGTGTCCCCTCCCCTGGGGTGAAACAAGCCGAAACTAAATCCCAGCAAGACAGCAGCTGTTTGCCCCGAAATCATCTGGTTCTTTGGGGGCTTCCATGCTGGCTCTCAATGGGGAGTGCTTCTCTGAAAGAAGGTCTGTACCTTGGCATTGTCCTGAACTCCAGGCTCAGTCCCTTGACTCTGAACATCCATACTCTGTCACCCTAGGATTTTAATAAGGTCTCCTGTGGTGTCTTGATCCCCCCCAGGAAAGTGAAATCTGTTTCTTTGGCTTGTCCAGTGAAATGTTCTTTTAGCCTGGTCTTCTTCAGGGATTAGTGCCATCCACAGCAGTGTCTTGCTGGATGCCATCCAGTCTTCCACTTCTGGTTTCCCATCCTTAATGAGGTACCCAGAAAATCTGCACAGCTTTCCTTCTCTTGATGTGTTTGGTTGGTTCAGTTTGCTGGGCATTGAGGGCAGCTTTGCCAGGCGCATTCCTCCTTTTTTGTGACAGCGGCACCGCTCTCTATTTTTGTCTTCTCATTCTAGCAACTTTTTTCCTAAGTTCAACCTCCTTTTGCAAGTGTTTCCATTTTATCCTGTTTGTGACGCCAAGTTGTAAATGAAGTACTGTACATTTTATTTGCAAGAAAAGTCATTGCAGGGTTCTTTTTCTTTAAGAACTCTTTTTTTTCCTGAGAAAAACTAAACAGAGGGGAATTTACACGCCTTGTAGGTCTCATATTAGCTGCCTTTGCTTCAGGCAGACCCTTTTTTTTTTCTTTTTTCATGCCATCCTCCTTGATTGCTTCATCTCTATTCCCTCGTGATCAAAACAAACAATCCCATTCAGTTACGAAAGACCCTGCAATCGCCCAGCAACCCTCTTATCCAGGGACCTCTCTGCAGAACCATACACCAATGGGACCTGCACCCCCTTATACTATTTTATCTCCCTCGCCCTGCCAGTCTTCTCTTCTCAAGACTAAACCTTTCCATTTCCTTCCATTTTTCTTCATAGAACTAGTCTCTAATGATCCCTTGATTGTCTGCACTGCCCTTTTCTGGCCCTGGCCCTTTTGATCAGGATGCTCCTGCAAGGGTTGGTGTTCAGAATCAGATTCGGTACCTGAGGTGCAGAAAGACAGTGGAACAATTCGGAAACGATTTCTGTTGACCCCAAGGAATGGGACGCAATGCAGAGTAAACCAGACTTTGTGTAGTGAGGTTGGGGGGGGGGGCAAAGTTTGCATCCTCTTCTTCCTAGTCAGAATGAATCCTTGCTTTGTTGGTACAAGCCTGTTTGCTTTTCCAAACAGCAGCATCTATTGATCCCGGGAAAGGAAGGCAACGGATCTGCAGCTTTGGAATTAAGCCTGAAGGACTCTGATAATCATTCCCTTCATTAATTCATATTATAAAGCTGATCTCCCTTTGTCTCTCTCTCTGTCTCTCTCACACACACACCCCACCAGGACTCCAAATTGCTTTCCAGTAATAACCAGGAGCAGGCGTGGAAGCCATTCCGATCAAATACCATTTTCATGGAAGCAGGGACAGTTGGAAGGCTCCTATAATATTGGGGAAAAGTGATCCTGCTGGATTTTTCCAGAGAGCATTCAGGGAGCTCAAAACTCTTCAGACTTAAGCTGCTATTATGGAAAACAGGCACTTTGAATCATACAGTGTAAGATGTGGAGTGGGACTTCTAAGAGGCCAACCTCATCATTAATGCACAGAATCCAAAGCCAAAATATCTTGGAGCAAAACACAACAAGTTATGGCAAACTCTACACATCGGTGACATCACTGCACAAGCCCCTCTATGTGACACTGCTGCAGGGCGGGACTTGTGTAGCAATGTCACTGGGCATGCTCAGATGCTGCAAAAGCACATCTTCCTTGACAGACCAGCCAGCCCACCCAGCTTGTTTTCTGCCTGTAATTGACAATTACTAGCCGAGTAGAACAACTACAGCCTTCTGTCCTGTTTTTCACTGGCAAAGAATAATGAAAGCACCATTTTAATGTCCTCCCCCCTCCCCAACTTGAATTTTTAATTTTTTTTCTGGGAGTCAAATTATGTCAGTTGACTTCACAACTGTAATATGGATGCCCTGCCATCTTGGTGCTTCAGGCTACCCAACTTTACCCTCAGGAATTGATTCCATAACTCTTACTAGTGAAACACTTACCCATCATTCAACCAAAGTTGAGTCATCAGGATGCTAATGCTTCCCTAACAGAGCTGCTTAGGGCTCTAGTGTAATTCTTTACATTTCAAAAACTTGAAAGTTCTGAAAGTACTTAGTACTGAGCATTAAGCAAATGTGGAGGATATAATTACAAGCAGGTGCAAATGTGATTCAACCCAAGAGTGACTTACCGCTATAGCTTGGAGCCTCTCCTGCTGAATCGTGCTTGTTTCGATGATCCTGAAAGAAAAACAAGAAGCAGATGAGAAATCCACCTATTGAGGCCTGATTCTTCCCACCCCAGCATGTCTTCCAAAGTTCTATCTGCCTACACTTCAAGGTGGGCTGACCTCCAACCTTCTGTGATGAATGCTTCACTCCTGTTTTATAGCATATCTCATATGTGGCACTTGTAGGCACCAATATTCCCTTAAGGTCTGCCATGCTCCATGTCTCACCATATCTTTATCAGGCTCTTTTAATAATAATAAAGAAGTTAAATAGGAAGTTAGCATGCTGGAAAACAGAGCACTAGACTCAAGCATAATCTGTATTCCCAAGAAAGCTTCTGGGCACAGTGTATAACCTGGACACATCTTCAAAAATAAAAATAAGAGGGTCTTCATTTGGAGGTCTGGCCACCAAATAAATAGGGAGTTGTGAGTGGCTACCCCCCCCAGGACAATCAATTTCATAGAATCATAGGGTTGGAAGGGTTCTTGAAGGTCTTCTAGTCCAACCCCAATTCTAGTCCAATTTGTAGGAATGCTCATAAGTCTATGTCTTCAAGTGTGCTCCAAAGCCCCAAAGGTTGTGAGTTGTCGGCATCTGTCCAAATCTCGGGCTCCTGACCTTGACCCAGGATTACTCTGGTCTCCAAAGTAAGTATAGGGTAGCACAGAGTAATAATGTACCCCAATGCAGCCTTATTAAGTCCCCTTAGGATAAGATGAACTTCTCGGTAAATCTACAGAGGCTTATGCAGAAAATGCTTATATGAACCAAGTTAACTATAACATCCTGTTTGGTCCAAAGATCCTTCTTCACCATTCTTTTATAAGTTGACATAACATTTTTACCATTTTGATTGATGCACCCACACAAACATCTGTTGACTGTGGCTTCTTGGGGCTAGTAGCCACATCCTGGGCCTTAAACCAAGCACAAAAAATGTAATTACAAGCATCTGCAGAACTTCTAAGAGACAGCTAGAGTGGAAATCTCTAGGAAAGTCAATGGGTTTGAAAAAGGCTTCATTTGGTACTAAACTTTATTATTTATTTTAGATTTTTTTTATCTGCCTTCCTTATTTTTATAAATAACTCAAGGCAGCAAACATACCTAACACTCCTTCCTACTCTTATTTCCCCCACAACAACAACCCTGGGAGGTGAGTTGGGCTGAGAGAGAGTGACAGGCCCAAATTCACCCAGCTGGCTTTCGTGCCTAAGACGGGACTAGAAGTCACAGTCTTCTGCTTTCTAGCCTGGTGCCTTCACCACTAGACCAAACTGGTTCTCAAAATTGAAAACAAGGATTAATCCTTTTAATTAAAAAGGATTAATATTTTTAACTGATCACCATCTACCCCAACTAATTGGGAAGGTCTTATTTATTTTGCTTTTCATCTACCCAACAGTCACAATTCTCTGGGTGGATAGCAAATCTACTTCTCCAAAATGTTTTAAGATATTTTTTAAAAATCTCTGACAAAAAAGAGAAAAAAGTAAAATAAGGGCAGTTAATAAATAAATAGCCCAGGAAAGACCATAAAATTTATAAAACCCACTATCATTATCCCAATATAACAGTACACAATTAAATCAAATCATCACGTTTTCCATTAAATTTTACCTATGAGATTACATAAAACATAAACTAAATTATCAGTGGTATCCAGTGGAGTCAAAAAAGTCAAGATGGTGGCATGACTGTAGAATCAATGCCCTGCTCCTTTTTGACATGTATTGCATGTGTGATGCGCATTAAAAAGGGGTGAGGTTTCAATCCTGCACTGAAGGCCACAGTTTTTACTTTTTTGATCCCCTTTGGACACCCCTGTAATAGTTTCTCTTGTGTTCATTTTTAAAAAATCCAACCTGTTTATGACGTAGTATGGGAATTTTTATATTTTTTTAATAAAAAATGAACTATTTTAAGTATGGAGAGAACAGTATTGTATTTGCCTGCATTTATCTGTTAAAAAAGGAGAGAGAGAGAAAAAGAACCACAAACATGATTGATTACATGGAGATTTAAACCCAGAGTTTTACAAGTTAAGGATTCAGAGCTTGGATAGACACTTTTGTCAATTTTACATACTAATCCCTATTCACACTGGTCAGCTTCAAGCTTTTTCCATCCTATTTATAAAGAAGTTTATGAAGCTTGGGAAGTTCTTAGTGAAAAAAATGAATCAAACAAAGCAGTTAACTGTGACAATGACTATTCTTCATAGTTTTGCACAGCTAAATTGCCAACCTAGGAAGAAGTCATTTACACACCTAGAAGGTAAACTTCCCTCTCCCTCTCCAGACACACACAAGTTCCCGATGCCCAATTCAAATCCTTCATTTTTGCAGAGGGCAGATCACCCACATGGTGGTAATGAACACTGGGGAACACACACACCTCTTTATCTAAACAGGATCCTGGTGGCTTCCAGATAAAACTTTCTTCAGCACCCAGCCTCATCTGTACAACCTTACAAGTACTCATTTTTAAAGATCCAGACTTTGTCATCTTCCATTTGTGTACCTCCCCCGTTCCCCCATCTTCTCCCATTACTATGTCTGCCAATTATCATTCTGGAGAAAGTTTGGAAAGGAACAAAGACAGAACAGCTGCCCAGTATTTACTGCAAGTAGACAGGGTGGGATAAATCATTTAGTTTTCATCTTAGGGTGGACTTAACTAAATTTTGCATTTCACATCGATAGGCAAACTGAAACTTAGCTGTCCTTGGAAATTCATAGTTCTTCATGCTTGGGCAATACAGTTCACCTATTCTTTAAAGAAAGAATATTAAGGTAAAGTCTATAAAAATGGAGAAGAAAGGAGAAGAACATATTCAGAAAAATATGGGCAAAATGGAGTAAATGAGAGAGAGCTGTTTGTAAAACTGTTGCACTTTGGCAACATTTCAAGCAAGAAGGGTGGACCCAAAAATTATCAGTGTCAACAAAGCAAATTTAAAGGATTCTCATAAATGAGCAAAAGAGTTACCCATCCCTGATCTATTGATCAGTTATGCATCACTTCAGAGCCACCCCCTGAAGAAGTGAAAAAAGTCTTCACTCTCCTACCATGCACAAATATGAAAAATATTGCTAGGTAGACAATAAAGATATTGTGTGTCTGTGTATGGTTAAGCAGCCTCTACAGATGGCTGCTGTATGTGTCAACCGAGTATTACAGAAGTGTCTGGGGGTGTTTCTTTGAGGGGGACACAGATGGTTTATCAAAACTCACTGGACGCAGTAGACAGGCCCTTAATGACCATTTCCTTCCTCACCTTCTGCCCCCATCTTCCCTCTTTTCTGCATGTTTTTTGTTCCTAAAAACAGGCACTTCCTTCTTGGTGCTCTTGGGGTTTTTGGCTTTTGTATTGTTCTGGTGGGTGGGGAAGCCTCCTCTCATGTCAAAAGGGGAAAGAAAGAAAGAAAGAAAGAAAGAAAGAAAGAAAGAAAGAAAGAAAGAAAGAAAGAAAGAAAGAAAGAAAGAAAGAAAGAAAGAAAGAAAGAAAGAAAGAAAGCGTGAGAGAAAGAAAGAAAGAAAGAAAGAAAGAAAGAAAGAAAGAAAGAAAGAAAGAAAGAAAGAAAAAAAAAACCTGGCTTGCTCCTCTGCTTTAAAACAAGGCCAGATGCATGAGAAAATTAGCAAGGATGAACCATTTTGCACTATGGGGTGAATGGGATCATCTACTCATTGTTCCTCCAGTCGTTTGTCTAGTTAGGGCTACTTGGGCTGGTCTGCCAAAACCCAAATGAACAACAGACTGTAGCACCAGGTTAGGAGTTTCTTGCCTCTCTGCTGCCATCTAATGGTTCTATGGATTTTTCTAGGTTAGACCTGGTAGCCTTACTCCGAGCAGCAATTACCAAAGCTGGCAACTGGAGATGTTAACGTCAGGCATGGAATATTGAGAAACATTTCAACTTTTGGTGGTGAATGGAGGATTGCTGAGGTCAAATGTGGCCTGTGCCCTGGGAAGGCGGTGGACGTACCAAGGCAGTGGACATGCCAAGAGATAGAGCAGGGCTGACTAGAAAAAAAATCTAATGACACAGGGCATCTTCTGGGTGTTCACTGAACAGTAACACAACCCCAAGATAAGGATGGCCCCATTAATACTTAGAAAATTCATTTACTGGGCTTCTCTATGGAAAGTCTGTGCCCATTAGGTTTTGACAATGCTAGAACTGCCCTCAAACAATGAATTTGGGATATAGATCTCCAAATAAATTTAAGCAAGGTATCACACCCCATTATTTATCAGATTCTTCCAAAAGGGTTTGCTCCAGCCTCTTATCTATCATCCATCACGATTCTGAAATTTCATAAGGCCTTCACTTTTGGCAGCCTGGATGCATTGCCCTCAGCAGTCCTTTTTGGACATTTTAAGGGTATTCCTATGTCTCTCCGGTTATGTCTATGTGGTGATGGCTCAATAGAAACTCTAAGCCATATGCTACTATGCTGCTCCCCATATAAGGACTCTAGACTGACTTTCATTTATCCGATCTTGAAGAAATTTCCAAGAAGCGAATGTGATTTCTACTTACTATTACTTTTTTCAAACAAGAACTCAAAAATATCTTCCCAAATCGCCCAGTTTTGTGCTATCATCTACACAATATGTTGCACCATTAATTAAGTTTAGATACTCATTTATTCATCACTTTTTATATTATTATTTTTATTTTATTTTATAATATGTGCTCTTATTTATTTTTGGATCCTATTATACTCATTGTTTTTGTTATAGATATATAGATATAGATGTATGTAACAGTTCTACTATTAGATATTTTATTGTATCTGGCCTTATGGCTGTAATAAACTGATTTGATCTGATTTGGGCATCTTCTGGGCTTCTGAAAAGAAGAGAAAGAATGACAAAAGTGGGGCTAGCAGACTGAACTGGAGGAAAAAAACTTAGATGGCAGCAAGGAGTTAGAATTTTATGTCCTGTATGTCTTTTCTGCCACCCAATGGTCCAATGGGTTTCTACACCATGATATGATAGCCCTAGCATAACTACCAAAGGATGAGATGTACTGAAAAGAAAAAAGTGACAAAGATGGACTGTACAGCTGTGACAGGCTGGCAAGAGGGCAGGAGGGTTGTAAGGTCTGGGGCTATCTGACAGAAGTCGCCTGCACTCCTTAAGTCTTACACTGATGGTGATCTTAACTGTTTTGATTTCTACTCTTTCCTGCAGCCCAGCAGGAGTCAAGCATCATGAAGAAGGACAAATTCCACAGCCTGAATTTTCCACTGATTAAATGCCACCACCTAATCATTGGGTTACTTTTAGTGTCTGTTTGCTTGGAGATCACTATTCCCCAAACAGATGCCTTCTGGAGCTGCTGGAACTACAATGTCCAGAATATCTCACCAGGTTTGCTGAAGGGTCATGCCAGCTGGGGATGATGGGAGATCTAATCTAAAACACCTAGGGATCTGGTGGCAGTGAGAAAAAGGCTGGACTGGTCCAAGCCAGGATTGCATTAGATTAGGAAATGAAGAAACCAGCTTCTGGCTGCATGCTGCCACTGAAGGGGAATATTTGATTCTATATTTGCTACCCTCTTCTGCATTTTGATCCCTATATCAAAGAGTTCCAGCCCTCAGACTACTAGATGATTAGACAGAAGTATGTCTAACAAGAATTAGAAATCTATGGACCTGTGAAGGTTTCCTCTGTCTCAGAATGAGCTCTGATTTGCCTTTTAAATCATGATTTTGAATAATCAACTGGCTAGTAGATATCTTGGGGGCTAGCAATTCCCAATACAGATAGAAAAGAGAAGGAAAAGGAAAAGGGGAAACAAAGGAAGAATTTAATTCATGTCACTGGTTAAATGAAAGATGTCCAATACAGATAGAAGAACCTCAGAAATCAGTTGGAAGGAGAGCATCAAGATTTATGACCAGATCTCCTAATTTGAAGGTCTCTTCAGAGGGAAATGAGAGTGTGGCTCAAAATTGTTCAAGAGAGCAATCCACATGTTAAAAACTGAGTCATGAAAAATACAAAGGAAAAGCATTAATGGTAACACTTTTAATGTTTTTAAAACATTAAAAAAAAGAGGGGGGATTCAAAATACCATAATTCCATGAAAATCTGAGTCTGTACCTTTCTCTTCTTCAAGTTAGTGTTGTCTGGCAATATCCATAGTAAGTCAAGATGGTGGTCAAGACCACATGATCAAAGCCCCAATTCTTTTCTACATGCATCGATGTCATATACACATACAAAGGGGCAGAGAGTTTTGATCTCATAGCTACCATCTTTCTTTTTTATTTTTGCATACCCCAACCTGCTGCCCACCGACACCCCTGTGCAAGGAAGACATGTGTTTTAGGACATTCCCTCTCAAATGATTTCCCTCCCTCCACATGTTGTATACAATATAAGGTACAAGTTAATTAAAAAATAAAAACTCCAAGCAATTACAAACAATAATGGCATAGATGCTCCTCTCCTTGCCAAGGATCACCAAGGCCTTCTGGAAAAGCCAAGTTTTTAAACTATTCTCCAAAAGGCTAAAAGAAGGGAACAGCCATTGAGAACATCTGCCTCTATGCTCTCACATCATACCTGCCTGATAAGAAGAGGCCTTCAGTAGGCATTCCCTATTCTCTACCTGGGTCAGGCAGGCAGAATTTACCTGGGATAGGTGGTGTAAGATACCCAGGCCTCAAGCCATATAGGGCTTCACAGGTAATAATCAACAACTTGGACTGCATTCTGAAACAGACTGCTAACTAATCCAGCTCCTTTAACAGCAGTGTGATATGACAATACTGTGATTGTCTAATAAGTACATGGGCGGCTGCATTTTGCACCAGTTGAAATTTCCTGATAGTCTTCAAGGGCAGCCCCATGTAGACTGAATTGCAGTAATCCAGATACAAGGCAACAAGGGCACGAGTAATCTTCTTCAGAAGAACCTGAAGCCATGGTGACTAAGAATTCTAGGTGTTAAAAATACAGTCCCTGAAGGGCACCAGGTTGGAGAAGGCTGATTTAAAATATCTTAAATAGTTCTAGGTCATAGTTAAGCAAGGTAAGTTCTTGAGGATAAGGAGAGGCCATACTTCAAGCTTATAGGGATCTACTTTTTTTTTTTTTTACTATAGGTTTGGGATCCATCTAATGCATGCATACAGGGGCATCCACAAGGAGATCATAAAAATCAAGGTGGTAACTATGACCGCCACCTTGACTGTTTTGATTATCCTCCCACGGATGGCCCTGCATGCATCTCTCTTTCTCTCTGCTTTTCCCCTCTAGCTATGCACGTGCACACACACATGCGCACGCACACACCACACACACACACAGAGAATGGAAGGATTCTAAGGCCAGGAATTTATATTCAACAGAAGAACCAAATGGATCTTAAGAGTCCTTCCACAGAAGAATACTTCGCCAATTCTTCACTCTAGGCCTATAATTTATAGCAGCTTGGGGGAGGGGGGAGCACTTGGTTATTGTCCTCTGTTAGGGAAAATAGCATCAGGAGGACAACACAAGGAATGCACTTGGTGGCTCATGACTAAGCCAGAGGCCACCCTGGTAGAATTAAATGCTCCTATAGATTTTCTTTTCATTGTTGAGGTCATCCTATTTGCAAGCTACGCAGAAACCTCAGGTTTACTATGCAAAACAGGGCGCTGGGATTGGATTCAGTGCACTGCTTTTTTCTTATGGTGAACAGATCTCATGCCCGCCAACATTTCAGAAGGAGAAATAAGGAAATGGAAATTTCAGTACACCGTGCGCGGCACGACGTCTACACTTTTTGCTCCTGTCTCCAAACACACATTCAGTCTCTCAGGTTGTAATGGGATAGTCTTTGTTTAGATGCAACCAAGCGAGATATCCAAATGATTATTTCTTTATGGTTTCTTTGTTATGTTTATGTCCAGAATACAGAAACATTTGCAGCCAGTTCTAGAAAAAGTTTCAAAGAGCCGCATCCCAATTTTGATGGGATCAGTGCTAAAGTGGATAGCGATAGTGGTGGAAAAGGAGGAAATAGGGACCAGCTCATCCACCTTTTCTCGCATGCTTAATGCCTACTCAGAAGTAAGGGCGTGGGTTGCACACACAACTCTTGGTATGCCTGCTCAAATATAAGAAAAGCAAAGATACAATCAATCATAGTATCCTTCTGGACCGACTCAAGGGGATGGGATGGGGGGGCAAGGTATTGTGGTGGTTCTCCTTCCAGCTGGTGTTATTAAGGGGGGGATGATCAAGCCCTAAGCTCCTGCTTTGCTGGGTTCCTCAGGGCTCTACCCCCTGCCTTCTCCTTTTTACCATTTTACATGAATGAGGTCCTCTGCCAGCATGGGGTGAGATATCATTAATACATTAATGGTACTCAGTTGTTATCTCCACCCTGGTCAACTGTTTATGCTGTCCAAGTTGTTTTTCAGTGTCTGGAGGCTGTGGGCATCTGGATTTAAACTCAATCCTAGGAAGATCAAGTGGCTGCGGGGGTTTAGGACTACCCCTGTACTGGGGACTTTCCATTTTTAGTTCTGAATGGAAGGGCATTCTTGCAGGCAGAACTGGTACGCAAGAACTGGTACTGGATTCTTGGCTGCTGCTTGAGGATCATGTGGTAGCCACAGCCAGAAGGGCCTTTATATTTTGCACCCCCATTGTGTCAGTTCCTGGATCAGGAGGCTCTACTCATGGTCACTCATGCCTTGGTCACTTCCTGCTGGACTACTGCAATGCGTTCTACATGGGGCTGCCCTTGAAGACCACTTGGAAGCTGTAACTGGTCCAGAATGCAGCAGTGGGGGAATCATGGGCATGTCTCAGTATGCTCAGGCTACAGCTCTACTTTATGAGTTGTATAGGTGGTCATCATTTAGTGACTGCCTCATTTTAGCAACCATTTGCTGTTATGACAGCAATGAAAAAGTAATTTTGTGACCAATCCTCACATTTACAATTTTCACAGGTCTATAAAGTAAAGGAAAGCTGAAGTAAGCATAGTTGCGGTTTCACTTAGCAACTGCTTCACTTAACGACTGAGTTGCCAGTCCCAACTGTGGTTGCTAAACGAGGACTACCTGTACTGGCTTCCAGTAGGTTTCTGGGTACAATTTGAGATGTTGGTTATCATCCATAAAGCCCTTAATGGCACAGGGCTGGGTTATTTATGGGAGCCCCATCCCCTATTAATTCTTTTAATTAATATTAATTAATTCTATTAATTAATTCCTTTCCTACCAGCTCCAACAGACTTGGCATGTTCCAGGTGCCTTCTATCAAGCAAAGCCATTTGATGGACTCAGCAAGCATGACTACTCTGTCACAGCTCTTGCCCTATGAAACAGTTTACACACACACTCAGGTGGCCCCACCCTCTGGACTTTCAAAAGGCACTAAAGGTCTGGCTATTCCTGAGGGCACTGGGCCAGGTGTTAAGTGGGTCTGACCAACTGAGAGATGTTTTATGGAGATGTTTCATGGTTGATATTTTTATCTTGGTTTTTAAATTTGCTGAAAGTCACCCAGAGTCATTTTGAATTGGGTAGCCATATAAACTGAAGAAACAAACAAGCAAACAGATCAGCTATTATCTAAAAAATCGGCATGCTTTTTCAGACTCATTAGATTCAGTGCTGCTTATTCCTAGGTAAGCTACCAGCCTCCTTACATTCACAATACAGTTATCATACAACAACAGTTTTTTCCAGCTCCCTCCCCACAATTTTTTTTGGAGGGCACAGAATCATTTACAGAAGCCCCTTTTTTCCTATAAAATAGTTGGAAAAATTGCTAATTGCACACTGCTTTACTAATACATGACTGTTCAGATGTGAGTCCAATTTAATTCAGTGAGATTTATTCCCACATAAGAGGAAAGTTTGATTGCAACCTTTTAAAATGCAATTATACGACAAGCAGAATCAAACAGGCGTGGACTGAATTTGCAATTTTGAGGCAGCTTCCGCTCCCCCCAAAGTCCTTCCCTGTTGTCCCCACCGCTTTGACCATTTGCTTATACTACATAAGTAAAGCACCATCAGGAAAAGCAAAATTGTAATTTGTACCTCATCTTTCATCTGCCAGATCTTTACCAAAAATAACTACGTTCAATCACACATTTCTGTGCTCAGTTTCTAGCCATTTTTCAAGCAAATAAACTCCTGAGGTCCTTATATGTAAAGTGATATGTTAGGACAAGCCCTAAACTGCTGATAGGAGGCAATTTCCTTGGGTCATAACTGGCTGCAAAAAGGCCATGCCTTCAGCAACAAGAGGAAGATAAATCCTTCATTAATCAAATGGATATCAATGCATGCTCAGAAGCCGCCTTGGAAGAAAAAAGGCAAACAAAAGATAATTGGAATCTGGGAGGAACATGGTAAAGCAATTCAAGCAAACGTATTGATTTCAAATTTGGGGTCTTCTGTGAAGCTCAGCAAGGTTGGGTCTCATTAGTAAATAAAGCCCTGGCTTTGGATTTAAGATAAGGAACAATGGATTTAACTTCCAAAGAAACAGATTTTGGCTGAACATCAGGAAATACTTCCTAACAATAAGAGCTGTTCAACAACAGAACTGACTGCCTTGGGAGGTGATACACACGGGTGGTGTGTAAACAGGGACTGGATGATCGTCTTTCAGGGGTGCCGCAGTAATAGTGGATTCCTGCCCCAGGCAGGGAGAGGTACTAGATTATCTCCAAGACCTTTTCCAAGCTTTCCATTCTGTGATTCCAGAGGTGCAGGGGGGCAAACATAGCACCTGTCTGCAACTTTTTAAAACATCCACATCCCCACCCCACCCAGGACCCTGGGGTAGCATCATTCAATCCTTGGAAAAGATATGGCTGCTTTAAAGGGCTGCAGGCTATTGCACATTTAGGCTCACAAATGCTTCAAAATACATTTTCTGACTTAATTCCAAAGCTTGGCTTCAGTTAGTACCAGGATGAAATTCCTGCAGAGAATTCCAGGACTGTAGGCCAGACGTGAAGGTGAAAAACATTCCAGGACGAGGCAAGGCCAAAAGCACTTCTGTGGTGATATCTGGAAAACATCACGGACGCATCCATGTCGCAATCAGGAGGGGCCGAACTTTATTTCCAGAATTTTGCTGCTGGACTGTGCTTTGGAGCAAGTAGTAGGGGGAAAAAAACTGTGGCAGCTGGCAGATATGAGATCTACCTTTCTAAAGCAAAAAAATAACAGAGCTAATTAGAACCTTGCTATTGAGAAACAGCCTAACACAGAGAGCCAGATTCTGCTTCTGGGGCCTCTAGTTCTGATGGATGGACTTGGCTCAGAGTTCTCTAGCCGGATTCTTTGGAAGATGCTTTGTTCTGCCCAAGTTTCTGTGGAGTCTGGCAATGGCATTTAGAAATGAGCAGAGCTACTCCTGGCTTGTCTTTTGAAAATCATCGTCGTCGTCATCATCATCATCGTCATCATCATCACCACCACCATCAATTAAATTTATATGCTGCCCGACTCCCAGCAACTCCAGGCAGTTGATCGCAGAGTGGCTTCATTTTACTCATCTCCCTGGAAGGCAGCAGCATTTGGGAGTCATGTGAAAAGAACAATCACACATGCACACATCGCGCATCCTGTTAGTCACACTTGGCACCTTACTTTACTGCTCCAGAGTTACTGCGTGAGCTACACCAAACAAAATTCGTCAGCAGTTTAGAACACACACACACACCCCAAGCCAAGCGTTCTCCATCTCCATAAAGGTTTTGTTCCAAACTGTGATTGTTTTTCCACTGAACTTTGCCTCACTGAGATCATGGAAGGCTTATCGCTGCCAAAGTTCTGGCACTCTCAGGGAGATTCACATTTCTGACCACCACTGTTTTCAGCAGGTGTGTTTTTTTTTTTAATTTAAATAAAGCTGGTGAGGTAGAGAAACTTCTCACCCCCTCCACTCCATCCACCCACTTTATGCTCTAAACGTCAACATCTTTCACAGAAGGGGGCTGTAAAAATTTATTTCGAGCCAGCGACTTGGAGTATTCCAGCCAAGCAGAGGAGAGAAAATAAAGTAAGAAATGGCTTGCTATCTGAAGAAAGTCAGCGGTGGGCTGGAAAAGAAGGTTAAAGAACCATTTCTGCTTAGGGAAGGTGGTGAGAGAGTCCCTAACTCATCTTGAGCTGCATAACTGTCCTGCTTAATTTCATATATTCTTGGGACCAGAGCTTGGCTATCCTGTGGCCAGGGCCCAGGTTTTCAATGCAAAACCAAAATTCCAACCTCTGGTTCTCTATCTTTTGTAAAATGTGTATCTCCAATACAGAAAGAACAGCTGAGCATAAACAGCCTTTTTAAATTCTCCATCTGGTTGGAGCAAAGAAATTGGGTTGGCAATTTCTCCAAAGGTCCCTGGGGAAAGGAAAATATTTTCCCAACAGCTTCTTAAGGACAGGACACTCTACTGTACTGAAAAATCCCCATAGGAAGAGATCCCTTCTGATGCCTTTTATTGAAATTAGAAACATGGGAAGCCAGGAGCTCCTGGATTGCCGGAGAGAGAGGTTGTTGTACAGTAAAAGGCAGAATATTCACATACAACCCTTGCCTATCTCATTACTAAAAAATACAACTGTGCAGTTCTTTGGATCCAAAGGTGAAAACATGTCATGGAGTGTGCAGGGACAGGCACACCGCCCGCATCTGTCTCCTTAAATCAGTTTTACAAGGCTGGAGAATGTCTCTGTCCAGCACATATGCAAAGCCAAAGAAGCAATGTTAACCATGGGGGTTGGGATGGGGGGGTAAGGAGATCCCAAATCCATAGTGGGCAATGCTTTTATAAGGCCAATGTAAAGATTACAGAGAATGTGCACACTTTGGAGATTTCCAAAACTCTTTTTCAAGCAAACAAGGAGGTGCTGGGGAAGAAAGGAGGAAGGCAAGGTTGACACCATCTTGAAGTCACGTCACAAAATCTGTGTAATTAAGCGTTTCAAGATGGAAGAGGGGAATTAGCCTCTACTCCTAGGTTGTCCTTAGGGTTGCATAGATCAGGGTTCCTCAACCTCAGCAACTTTAAGATGGGTGGACTTCAACTCCCAGAATTCCCCAGCTGGGGAATTCTGGGAGTTGAAGTCCACCCATCTTAAAGTTGCTGAGGTTGAGGAACCCTGGCATAGATGAAGCCACCACAATAAAGGAACATCCATTTCAGAAAACCTAAATTGCAGTTACATTAGAAGCTCTATCTCTAGGTATAAGTTTGAGGCCTTTCCTAAGGGTTCATTTTTCCCAACAGCTTCTCAATAAACAGAAGAACAAGCAGGTGATTCTAGCCTGGTGTTTTTTCCCCTCTGCCATTGCTCCCAGGTCCCATGACGGTTTGTCCCAGCACAGCTCCTGCAGGATAAGACAGGCATAACTCTGAATCCCACCCGTCGCCCAGTAGTGAAACCAAGCTCAGCCAGAGGCCCTACAAATCCAAACGACAGCAGGAAAACCTGAGCAGGAGGACAGCCATTAGCCAGACCCAGCTGCTGTTCAGCACCCCCATTCCCAACCTTTTTCCTTCTTCTCCTTCCTGTTTTGCACCTCTGGGTATATTTATTTGTGAAACAAGGCTCATCTTAGTCTCCCCTTTGCTGCTGCACTCTCCCAGAGCATCCTGTTGCCTGGCTAATCTCCGTTACCACGGCAACATCATCCCAAGCACCCACCTCCCAGCTCTCCAGCATGATAAATGACAACCAAGTGGTTTCTTTGCCCCGAGGAGATGGAACTGGCCAGCTTCCACCTTGGGGACCGGCCAGGGGGCAGGGGTACACGGAGCCAACCCTGCCTGGTGCCCAGCTTCTGGCCTGAGCAATAAACAAACCCCATCATCCCCGTCTCACCTACTATGAGGTGTTACAGCTCAACCTGTTACAATTTTTTTTTGCCTGAGTATTGTGCTGCTGCTTCAGGTGAAAAGATACGTGCATTCCAGATGGAAAGAATTTAATCTCGTTATAAAAAAGAAGTAACTGTGCCAGCATGAAAATTCAGAAATTTAAAACTCATATTAGAAACCCTTCATTAGGCCACCGGATAGTGAATAAGCCTCCGAGTTCTGCAAAAGGCTTCATCAGACAAGATGGAAAAGAAAAACCTGGGGAGATGGAAAACATGATTGATGTTGAAGCTTTTGTGTGGGTTTATTCAGTAAACCATGATTACACAAATCGTAGCTTAGTGTGGCATGGGAAATCAATCATAAAAGTTCACGTGCTATTACAGATTTAATGTAGCAGGAATATGTAGAAAGATGTCTGGCATTCAGATATCATTCTGTTTAGCGTTGCAAAGATGGTTCAGCCAATCCCAAAGTCTACTTTGGGATGAGGAAGATGAACCTGTTTATCCAGGAAGCAGTATAAAAATAAAGTAAATAAATAAAAATATTTTTGAAATAAAATTCCAACCCTTGGCTGCTCCAGGGAGTGATTTGTTTCAGAAAACTGGAACACTGAAAGTCAGAATTGCTGGATTGCAGTAAGAACATCGGAGAAAAAGAAGAACATTGGAGAATTCCCCCTTTGTCTTTTGAGCAAATTGTTTCTTTTCTGAACTGTTTCCCCTGAGCAAGTCAAGAAAGCATTTGAACAAACTTTAAATTCACAGCCCTCAGAGGCAGAGTCCAGAGCAGAAACGTAGAAGAGGCAGTTCCTTTTTGAATCTCGACCGTTGGAGAGGTAAGTCCAGTGGACTGAGTTCCTCAGCCCTTTTGCCGTGGAGTTCTAGGCCAGCAAAAACATGGCGGCTCCTGGGGAATGGGGGTCTCCAGATTGCCTAAGGAGGAGTGACAGACATTGGAGGCAGGTTGGAGACAGAGCAGGCCAAAGCTCCCAGGCTCAGCAATAGTGGGACTATCCCACTAGTAGACTCTGCAGTCTAGACTGGCCAAGAGTCTGAGGGAGGGAGGGAGGGAGGAAGGAAGGAAGGAAGGAAGGAAGGAAGGAAAAGGAAGAGGAGGGAGGGAAGGAAGGAGCAAAGCAAATGCAAAGCAAAGCCAAGCTGAGCCAGCCAACGATGTGACTAAAGCCTGAACAAGTTGGCTTTCTCCCTCCCTCTCTCGCTCTTTCCCAAGCAGAGAGTTTTACTCAGCTGACAAGAGAAATATTTTCCCCAGTGCTGATGTGGGCTGTTATTTTTTTCCCCCATGTTCTAAAGGAAAGGTCAAGTGACCCTTTGCCTCCACATCCATGATACAGAACAACAATGTTTGTTTGCCCTGCTGTGGCTGCAAACAATTTTTTCAATGCTCTTGCGGCCTTCCAAAGTAGCCTGGCTCCTGCTGGCCCTCTTCTGCCGTTTTTCCTGGGAACAGCCTATTCCCACCCTGTTGCACCAGAACGCCAGCTCTGGAGACGTTGCAGCCTGACCCACTTAGTTTTGGATGACACGCTTAGCTAACGTTATGGGGCGAGTTCGTGCATCTGCCCTTTGTGACCCGAAAGCACTCGGTCTTTCATTAAAAGTAACATAATGCTCTTGCTTGCCACAGATGAAAACAGCATCTCTCCTCCTGCCTCTCTACATCCACCCACTTCCCTCAGTCACTTTTAACTGAATATCTAAACTGCAGTGTTTAGGGGCAATGGACCAATTATTTGTTTTCAAGCTCCTTGTGCTAAATTAAACCCAATATTGTGGAGTCCTTGGGGTTCTCTGAGCTTGGTTGTTTTCTTGCAAACATTTGGTTACCTGGCTAGGTAACATCTTCAGTGCTAGATAACATCTTCAGTAGCACTGAAGATGTTGCCTAGCCAGGTAACAAAACGTCTGCAAGAAAAAAACCAAGCTCAGAGAACCCCAAGGACTCCACAGTTCAACCCTGAGCTACACATATTTGCTTCTATTGAAACCCAATCTAGAAAGGGCAAAAAAGAGTGGCCCCACCGATTCTATTTAAATTGCTACTAAGACTCTCAGGTGGCAGGAAAAATGGGGGGAAAGGCCCTGCCCCCTCAGACTGTTTACCTTCGGGCTAGATATATTGTTTCTTCTTCTATATATTTGTTGGGGACAGATCTATCAAGAGCTCTGAGCTACTAATGAAAATAGGATGGAATCTTATAATAGCAACCTACTTCCCAAAAAACAGAGGAAGAAAATACTACTTTCATGTCTGGGAGATGACAACAGGGAAAGACTGTTACCTTCCTGCACTCCCTATGATAATCTGGATGTTGGATTAAGTGGACAAACAGCATCTGGAATGTTACATCCAGTTTTGGTCACCACGATACAAGGATGCTGAGGAACTGGACGGAGTGACAAAGATGGTGAGGGTCTTGGAGGCTCAATCCTATGAAGAACAGTTAAAGGAACTAGGTATGATTAGCCTAAAGAAGAGAAGGCGAAGGGGAGTCACAGCAGCAGTCTTCCAATACTTGAAGGGCTGTCCCAGGGAAGAGGGTGTGGGTTTATTCTCTATAACTCCTAAGGGTAGGAGAAGAACTAACAAGTGGAGGTTTTACAAAGGGAGATCCAAACTCAAAGTACTGTAAGGAGGAATCTCCTGATCATGAGAGCTATTAGGCAGTGGAACAGCCTGCTCTTGGGGTCATGGGGGCTCCATCACTGGAGGCTTTCAAGCAAAGATCAGACAGCCATTTGACTGGGATGTTCTGAGAATTCCTGCCCTGGGCAAGGGGCTGGATTAGAGGACCTCTAAGGTCCCTTCTAAGGTCCCCCGTGATTCTATGATATTTCAATGGAGCCTCAATGGTGTTGTTGAGAGACAGGATATCCCTGAGAGGGAGGGAGGGAGGGAGGGAGGGGGAGGGGGAGAGAGAGTGAGAGAGAGAGAGAGAGAGAGAGAGAGAGAGAGAGAGAGAGAGAGCGAGCGGGGATCTGCCTCATGTACAACCTGCCAGTGTCTTTCACAGAGACTAGGACTAAATACAGTAGGTCCATTCTGATCTGATTTGGCAAGGTTTATATTCTCAAGAACAGACTGCATTGCTTTTGCTACCTTTGTGAAATTGGTTTTTGCCCTGATTGTTTTATTTACTAGTGTGACCACACTAGATAGGAGCTCATTGCTGCTGCTGAAGCGTCCATACTAATTTAGGAACGAGATGTAGGATAAGTGGTTTTATTTTTCTTCTCTAAGGATCAAAGCACAGACTTTGCACAAAGAACAGACTCAAACAACTATATAAAACAGGTGCAATCCACTGACGCATTGACTTTAATCTGGAAGACATTGATGGAACTTGGAAATATCCATATATGGTACAGGTGGACCTTGGTTAATGACCATAATTGGGACTGGCAACTCCATCGCTAAGAGACACGGTCATAAAGTGAAATATCACATGACCACATCAACTTACGAAGGCAGTTCCAGCTGTGACCATTAAGTGAATCCCACACAGTCATTAAGCGTGACATCACATGACCTTGACTAGTACCCTCTTGCTGGCTTCCCCATTGACTCTGCTTGAGGTAAGCCGGCTGTGAAGGTCGCAAAAGGCGATGACATGACTGCAGGATGCTGCGACCATCATAAATGAGCACTGGTTGCCAAGAGCCCGAATCACAATCATGTGACCGCAGGGATGCTGCGACAGCCACAAATTCAAGGACCAGTTGTAAATCTCCTTTTTCAGAGCCATTTTAACTTTGAACAGTCGCTGAACAAGTGTTCACTAAACAAGGACTACCTGTATTAAGGAAGCTACTGGGAAGATAAGCTTTGAAGAGCTCAGCTGCTTTTCCAGCGTTAACACATGGTTCCAATCTTCTAGCACTGATCTGGCAGCCAACGGTAACCTATGGCTGTACTGCCCTACCCTGAAGTCCATTTACTCAAGAATATCTTCTGGACATGCTCCAGATAGAGCCCCTCCTGTTAAAGATTCCCTGCCTGGGGCTGGATTATTCAAGGGGTGGGGTGTGTTGGTAGAGGCCTCGTTCATTCATAAATACCTCCATAGCTTTTATCAGTGGGGCAAGTGGGAAAGATTCCTAAACAGAGATTGCTCAGCCACAAAAGGATATGATGTTACTAAAAGTCTTGGAGAGAGGCTGGAAGGAGGGGGAACCTGACTTCCTCTTCTCTAAACAGCCTTTTTCATCAAATATGCATGCCGTCCATTTTCCCCTGGCCTTGCCATCGCTCTTCTCAACCCTGCCTTCCTTTTAATGCACATCCTTAGCACTTTGAAAGCCAATTGCTTGCTTGCGCTCCTCCTCTTTATTCTTTTTTTCCTTCCACTGATTACAGAGCGTCCTGAAGGAGAAAAAAAAAATCACCCTGGGGCTAGAAAGAGCTGTGTTAAATACAGGCTTTGTTTCAGAGCAGGAGCTGTGAAAGCAAGGAATGATTGATGGCGAGATGATAACAAGGCTTTCAAGATCCACAACATAAAGGAACTTGAAAACACAGGAAGTCCTCGTTTAGCTACCACAATTGGGACCGTAAACGTGGTCATTAAGCAAAGCAGTTGCTAAGTGAAACTGGGACTGTGCTTATGATCTTACTTCAGCTTTCCTTTGCTTTACACAACTGTGAAGGTCGGAAATGTGAGGATTGGTGATAAAGTTACTTTTTCATCACTGTTGTAACTGCAAACAGTCGTTAAACAAGGCAGTCGCTAAATGAGGACTACCTGTAATGACAGAGATTGCATGCCTTCCCCTTTTTCTTCAACAGTGTGCCTACTACTCCTAACAGTTTAGGGCTTGTAACCAAAGAGTCAGTTCAGTTGAATATTCATAGCATAAAGCAAGGAGGATGCATCTGACTGGGTGGGTGTCCACTTCGATCCCCTTATATCTTTTCCCACCAACTGTCTGCAACCTAATGCCTGGTGAGAATTTCCCATTTAGCATTATGGTGGGCTACTTTGACTGGGAATTTTGCAGCCCAACCACATCTGGAAGGCATCAGACAAAAGAAGACTGTTATAAACAGAACAAACAGCAAGTGTCATTAAGCTCTTCAATTCTCTGCCACAAGAGGAAATTATGGCCAGAGGTCTGCTTTGCTTACAGAGCCTACGATAAAAGACAAAACGAGTCCATGGAGAAGACAGGCTGTTCCAGTCGCATTTCACCCCCTATATTCACAGAGAGTACATCCTAGGTGGATCAGTCAAAAATTTCACCACCTAATACAGAAGCTCCTTTTTGCAAAATTCCTGGAGGCATCTAGCTGGTTGCCATTGGAGTCAAGATGCTAGACTGGCTAGATATTTGCTTGATCCAAGAAGGCTTCCATTTTGTTAAGTCTATCAACAATTACTGTCCAAGATGGCTAATAAAGGAGCATTCATGCAGGACAAGATTCTGTCTTTAAACACCTGTTACTGAGGACAAAAGCCATTTACATCCAAATTGGCGGGGGGGGGGGGGATTTAGGAAAAAAACTGACAACTCACAATCTGTATTTCTTTCTGACTCATCAAGCAAAACCTAACTTATCACGTAGGGACTGGGGCCATGAGGGGATGCGTGAGATCCGATCTGCTGAACCCCCAAAGGGAATCTGTGTTGCTCCCCACCTGCCTCCAACACAAGCATGTATATATTGCCTTGTGTTTGATACTGAGCAGAGGTAAACTGCCTCTGTATGTGGATGCTCGGTATTAGCCAATATAGGGGGCTCAGTATAGGTAGCTCAGTCAAAAGTTTCATCACCTAATACAGCATCTTATTTTTCTGCTCTGGTCAGCCTGAAGTTTTTAGAACAAGCAAGCAAGCAAGAATCTGTATGTAATTAAACAGCCGGGAGACAGAATTTCCAAATTTCCACTCAGCATGAAGCTTGCTGGTTTATCTTGGACCAGTCAGTAACCAACCCAGCAGAGTGGTTGATGAGATAAAATGAGGTGGGTCCCATGTGCTATTTTCAGCTGCCTTGAAAAAAAAGTCATAAATCTAATAGCTTATCTCTGTTTATCTCCAGGAAGCAGATAATGTCAGAGGTAGACTGCTTTTGGACACAGGAGTTCAGACTAGGTCTCATAGCTAGATAATTACGAATAATCCTATCTGGATTTGTTACTGGATCAGTCCAAATGCCTGTATCACCTGGCAGCCATTCAGTGTGTATATAGAGAACGTACACTTCTAAGGGTGCAAGCCCTGTTGAGCACAGCAGAACTTCACTTACTCCCAGGTAAATATTCATGAGACTGTGCTGCAAATGCCCCTTGCCATGACTCTTTCTTTCAGACTAACTCAGCATTTCTCAAACTTGGTAACTTTAAGATGTATGGCTGGGGAATTCCTGGAGTTGAAGTCCTCACCTCTTAAAATTGCTAAGTTTGAGAAACACTGGCCTAACTTACTTTGCAGAGCTGTTTTAAAGATTCAGTGAGATGCCTCTATGCTCCTTGGCAGCTGTCAGGCATTTGGTGGGATTAAGGAACATTTGGGATCGGGGTGCAGAATTAAAAGGGATCAGGATGCAAAATTAAATGACTGCACACCCTCACTGCTATGATCAGGGAAAGCCACAGCACAGGGATTGCAACTCTGCAGCCCAGAAGTGAGTTCTCAGTTACCTAAACTGACTTGCAAGTGCAAATATACTGCTTCAGCAACTTTGGAGGAGACCCACATTGAGCGTGACCAGATCAGCAGTCGAGATGGGTCAGTCACAGTCCTCCGGCTGGCTAGCTAATAAGTAGGTCTCCTTTTCAGCCTTCTGGACTCTAGAATCATGTGGTTAAAGGGGGGTAGAAAGGTCATTTAGCCCCACCTCACCATGCATGGAGAGACACAACGCTGCCAGAGAGAAATCTACAGAGGCTTTTATTAAAGATGGGAGTCTGTTTATGGATTATATTACAGAAGTAGAGAAAATAGCCGGATGATAAAGGGTTTTATAGATTAAATAAGGGGAGATAATGGAAAATGTAAATAGTGACTACAATGGTATAAAAGAATAAGAAATGGTTAATGAATCCATGAGGAAAGTGAAGGACATAAGTGGATGATCTGCGGATTGTCTCTCTTTTTTTAAGTTAGATGTTTAGTTTTGTAATTATAAGTTTATGTTTTTGTATATGTTTATGTACCGGGTTTTTTTTATACCTGTTTGCAGCCCCAAAGATCTCCAAAGTCATGCATAAAAGTTAAAAATGCAAAGGCTTCACCCACTTGTTTGCCCCTCGTTCAGCAGCTGCCATTTGGAGGTATACTCCTTCTGAACAGAGAAGCTCCATCACCATGGCCAATGAGGCTAAGGATATAAAAGAGTCCTCCTTCTAAGGCAGTGTTTCTCAACCTTGGCGACTTTAAGATAGGTGGATTTCAATTCCCAGAATTCCCCAGCCAGCCTTGCTGGCTGGGGAATTCTGGGAGTTGAAGTCCACCCATCTTCAAGTTGCCAAGGTTGAGAAAACTGGTCTAAGGTCTGCAGAGTGAGATCTGAGGGTACTACAGCAGGCACAACTCTGTATCCCTAAGAAACCAAAATTATATTTTTAAAGCATGACTGCAGACTCATGAGATTGCCAAATTACACAAGATGTTGATGTTCTCCCAAGAAATGTCATGAAATTGTATTTATTTATCTTGTTTGTATGCTCCTTCATCGAGCAACTCTATGATTGTATTTCAAGTGAGAATGCCAACATCTTGCAATTTGGGAGCCATGTTTTTTTTAAAAAAGTTTATTTATTTATTTATTTATTTATTTATTTTGGCTGTCATACTATGGGATCTAGCCAAACAGCCTAAAGAAGAGCAAAAAAGGTGATAACAACTCCCTTTTACTGTCTGTTTTGTCATTAGAGCCATACCGTTAATATTACGACCGAGAGCATTTGAGAGAATGGCAGCATTAACGCTTCCATTTCAATGTTTTTCCCGCAGCTTGCTTTTCTCTGCAATGGCAGAGTTGCCAATGCTTTCAATTGCTTCCTGCTCCTGTGTTTTTTTCAAAGGAGCTGCTGGTAATGCAGTTATCCCCACTGTGTGTCCTCTAGATGCATTAGACAACTCAATTAGTGGATTACTGGTTTTGTAGTCCAACACATTTGGGAGGTACCCAACTGAAGATGCTGTGTTATGGTTTGAGGCATAGAAGCCTCTCTGATGTTGCAATGTAATGCCCTGTTTACCTTACAGTTGCTCCACTGCTCTCAAAATAGATTGGCATACCCCATGGGATTGGGAGGAGAAGCAGAGGAAGAGAGATTCTGGACTTTTTCCCCATTCTTTCCCTGCGTCTGACTCCCAGTCAACTCCCCTATGCAAAAATCTATTGCATATAAATAACAACTCCACAATTATAATATGGGAGAGTGACTACCTGAAAAATGATGAAAAATGATCAACAGCCTTAGGTGCTGCCGATGCCTTGATGGAGACAAGCCAAAAACGTGAAATGAAAAGATGTGAAAAAAACCCTCCTTAGCCATCATCCTGCCTTATCTCTAACTCACTGAGCCAGACAATGGGAAAATGTAAAGGCTCTGTTTGGGAATCAGACTAAAGTCAATTTTAAACTGTGTCTTTCTGTTTCCACTGAGAACAGGTAAATCTGTCTGTTTTAGTTTCTCTTTGTTCCTCATTTCTATGAATACGTCCAGTTTTTTGTGTGTTTCATTGTTGTGACTTTGTCAAATTTTATTTGATTTTTTAAAAAGAAGTTGGCACTAAAATTAGTTAAGTATTTTGGTGCACATTTCTCCAGTGATATACATCACAGCATTGTTTCTAAGTTTGCCTATTATACACAATGTGGGTCTTTTTTGGAGGGGGGGGAATCTACTAATGCATTTCTCCTACATTGTTTTAACAAACACATGCATTTTTCAATAAACTGTTCCCTAATTTACATTCTTTATTATTATTTGTGAACAATACTGCAAAATTCAGGGAATTGCAAATTTCAGATGATAACTAAGTTTTGTTTCATGTCTTCCTTTGTGAACTAAATTAATCTCTTCCTCATTCCTAATCCCCCCAATGGCCAACCAGAAATTTTGGGGGGGGGGGTATGAAGACCCATTGTACAACCTACAATAAATGACATTCTATTCCAAGGTAGACTGCTCTGGACTTCTGAACAGAAGTTCCATACAGATAACCTGATTGATAGTTGTTGACATGGAAGACAGATCTCAGAAGACAAAAGAGTGTGGGTGAATCTGACCATCTTTTTTCCCACAGTGGCCAATTAGATGCTTCTAAGAAGTTCCATCCATACATCTCCACTGCTTGTGGTATTCAGAGCTAAACTGTTACTGAATAGGGAGGCTCCATTTAACATTCAAGGGTATTGAGCACTAATAAACTTAGCTAAACATTTTGCCAACAACTGAACCAGATCAAAAATCTGCATTAGTCAGCTTTCTGTTTTCAGCCAAGATCTCTGAGTATGCATCTCATATGCAAAGACTGAATACTTCTTGTCCTAGAGATACGCTTTAATAACTGCTTCGCATTGGAAACATTGTAGGTTGTATTAGTCTATGGTAGAAAAAAAATCTATCTAATAGTACCGTTTCTGACTAACAATTTTTATTAAAAGGTATAAGCTTTTGTGGAAGCTCACAAAAGCTTGTGCCTTTTAATAAAATTTGTTAGTCTGACAAGGTGCCACCAGACCCTTACTGATTTTTACATAATAACTCTTCAGAACAGTCTGCTCATCCATTTTTAAATTAATTTGATCCACATCCTGGCCACATCTTGAGTTACTTAATGGAGTCAAAATTATTATTCTGCAATCTGTTGTGCAAAGTTTGGGGAATGACAACTGGCCAAGATGTGGGAAGGGTTGTGGCAAGAAGGAATAATCTTTTGCAAAGTTTTTCTAGCTTGAGGAAGCGCTCTAGCATTGTTGCTCATCACAGCAAGGAAGAAGGCAGTTGATTAATTCTCATGCTCTGGTCCACTTTCAAAATTTCTACTCTCAATAACAGTAGTGACAGTAGCAGTAATAGCAGCAACAGTGCTATTATTATTGTTATTATTACCTGATTTAGTCTTTCAATTTTGAGTGTCACCTCCAGAGATGCTTCGCAATACAGGGGAAATGTTTCATTTGCAAAAAAAAAAAGTTCTGCTTTGATTGAAGAGTTCAAATTATTTTAGGTTATCAGTTTTGGCTACTCCCTGTAAAGGACTATGATCTGGCAAGGTTTACTTAGTTTCAGACTAAATTTTGAGATAGTGGAGGTTTAGGAAGGTCACTGATGCTTGTACGTATTTACAAAGAAGTTGGGTCTTGTAAAGCGCTCCGTGAGCTGACAACATACTGTATACAATTCTCCATCTCGTGGGACTAAGTTTTAGATTGTGCTCAAATTAAGCTGTGGTGGAAGCTGATGATGGTCCTGTCAGGAGCTTAATTTGTCACAGCCTTACCCACACGAACACCATCAGAGAGATTAGATACTAACAGTCTTACACCCACAAACACAGTCTCTCTCTCACACACCACACATACACCCATACTAACACATGGTTCACCTTCTTCTTAGGGCTGTGAGGAAACGAAAAATTGGGGCTCCTTTTCAAAAGGGGTGTCTGCGGTCCCACTGCTCTTAAAATGGGTGTTGCCTCAGACCTCTGTAGCGTTAGCGTGAGAGCCAGTTTGGTGTAATGCAGTGTTTCTCAATCTCAGCACCTTTAAGAGCTGTGGACTTCAACTCCCAGAATTCCCCAGCCAGAATTCTGGGAGTTGAAGTCCACAGCTCTTAAAGGCGCTGAGATTGAGAAACACTAGTGTAATGGTTCAAGTGGTAGACTAGAAGCCAGCTGGCTTCATGTCTAAGGCAGGATTAGTCCAACCCCTTGCACCATCAAGCTAACTCTACAGAGATCTGAGACAATACCCATTTAAAGGGCAGTGGGATCACAGACACCCCCTTGAAGGTGAGGTCCAATTTTTCCCCAAGGAGGAAATGAAATGATGGGTGCTCAGATGCTGCTTCAAGTTCTTTGGGAAACAAGTGGGCAGTAAATGCAGTTAAAAAAGATAACCGTGCAATCAAGGAAAAGCCAAGAAACGCACTTCTTAGAGCTACAGCTGACAGGCAAGAGCAGGTGCGTGAAGCAAGACCCAGCAATTCAGACTCCAGGGCCGCTCCTCAGAGGACCTCAGTTCAAAATGCCTAGAAGCAGAGGAACCAAATTCAAAACGTGTTTCCCCAGTGCAAAAAAAGGCCAAGAAGAAAATCCTTAATTTGCTGAAGCGCCAAAATAAGGACAGGAAAGCTAAGATTAAAAAGAAGGCGCCTAGTTTCTTCCTACAGTATACACGTCTTCATGGTAAAATGCAAATTGTAATCTCTTCTTGGCTGGGGGGGGGGTCTATATTTTAATATGCATACACTGAGGAGAATTATTATTATTAGCGTTGCTGGTTCGTTTTACATAGCTACTGGAAGAATAAAAATCCGTTAGCTGAATGCTTACCATTAGCTGCCAAAAGACAAACGAAATGTTTAAATGAAAGCACAGGGAAGCCCCTGCTTTGCCCATCTGCTTTCCCACAAGTCAGATAAACTCCACAAAAGATAAAAACGTCAGCCTAAAACCAGGCTCCAGTGAAGTTTGAAACCTTTCAAAGCCAGGTTACCCCAAGAACGCGGCTGTTCGTGAAGAAGAACTGAACTTTCCTTAAAATGGCTATCGCACAGTTTTAGTCTAAATGACATTTCAATCCTTATCTTTTTGGAGTACATTAAGGTCAATGCATTTTTATCCCCCTACAACACCCACTTCCATTATGAATCCCGGGGTTGCATTCTGGTCATACCACAGAATGCTCACAAACATTCAAACAGCAGAGCGGAAGGGTCCACAACAGAATCTTGACATTTCAATTTGCTGCAGCAATTTCTCTAGCAATCTAGAAGAAACCCCTGGCTGAAGTGTAATTCTGTTCTTTGGCACATGTGGATACCAAGACAGCTCAGCTGGGAAGACTCCCAAGAGATTCTGCCCGGCGCCAGCAATTCCTAGTGGAGGCTACTGTAAAAAAGCCCAGTTTTCAGTCCCTTGTCAGAGAGCGGGCAATGAAGTGTCAAAACCCTTCCCTTTTATTCCTTTTTAGCAAAGATTTCAGGCAAGAATGCAAGATGGACTAAAGGAATGTGCCCATCTCACCTGCCAACTTTGTGGTCCCGTGTGCCCGCTGGAAAAAGATCCAATTGGAAACAGGCAGGCAAAACTTGGGGGCAGGTTTTTATAAAATACAAAGGTATGGAAATGCATGCACCCGATCGCAGCTTTGCCATTTGCTGAGTAGGCTTTTATGGGAAGGCCCTGATCTGAAGCCTTCCCTTAAATCCATTCCTTTGTTTTCTGTCAATCCGGGGCTTTTAGGGCATCTTCCTTGTCAAAGATGCTTTCGCTCAGAGCATCCAGATAAATTAAAATTAAAAAATGGGGAAGGCTTGCTATTTTTGCTCCAGGGGAGCCCATGAAAGCCGTTGGTTTGGAAGGGCCCTCTCTCAGGGAAGGAGGCTGAATTGATGGGCCCACCTTACCCCACCCTGAAAGACAGTCTCCTCCTCGGTCCCAGACAGCAAAAAACTCAATTCCATTTTGGACTGGAGGGAAGGGGGGCTGTCTGAAGCCACCGATGTGCATCTCTCAGAATCGCCTGAGTCATTGCTTGGGGGGGGGGCGGCTGGGTGGAGACAGTCATGCACTACCACGCAAACACATACAGGCATATGAAAGCTTGCAACAACAGGTAAAGAGAGAGGGAGAGGCTGGGAGAAAGAGATGAAGCCTCACTCCCTGAGAAAATGGACCAGCCTTTCTTTCAGCTCTCCTTCCATTCTGGGGTGTGTACCACCACCCCAGCCTTTAGCAGGAGTTGGTGGAGAAAACAGCAGGGCTAAAGTCCAGGAAGCCAATGCAGCATTGCTGGGGGGGGGGGGGAGCGGAGAGATCTGCCCCGGCCAAACCTTGCTACGGCTCCTCCCCGCCCCATCAGCCACAACCAAGGGGTACCCGGAATCCTGGGAGGGAGCAGCTGCAGAGCCGCTCCAGCACGGGAGACGGAGCGAGGACGTGGGAAGACTCCGGCGCCAAAAGGCACCCGCCAGGCGCGGACCAGGAGCCGAAGGACGGAGCGAAGGAGAGAAAGAGAGATGCGCTTACTCCATTTTTCCGGACTCCGCGGTGCTTCCTCGGCTTCTGCCGGCCGTCTGGCAGCTTGCAAGGTGCAAGAAGAGGGAGGGGGAAGAGGCGGTTTAGCGGGATTAATCTTCCTCTCCTCCTCCTCCTCCTCCTTGTCAAGAGCTCTGATTTCCAGAGGCCGTCAGAGAAGGTGGCGGTGACGGCGGCGGCGGCGCCGGACGACTCCACATCCCATCCGGCGTTGGTTGTCGTCCCGAGCGGACGGGCTGTGCGAGCCGAGGATGCGAAGCCTTGGGTATTATGTACGCGTGTGGGATGGATGTGTGTGTGTGCGTGCGTGCGTGTGCAGTTGAACCCCCCCCTCCAGCCGGCCTTTCTCCAGCATCGCAACAGCGCCGCCTGCCGGTCGTCTCCCGCCGTCGCCGGTGTTTTCTCCACAGGCGAGCCTGGCGGGGCGAGTGCCGGCGAGGCTCCAGAGGGAGCGGGGCGCGACGGCTGCGGGAGCCGCCCGGCTGCCCCAACGCCCCTGCCCTCGACCCGCCGCGGCGGGCTGTGCTGCCTGCTGCGCCCCGGGGGGAAACGGCGCGCGGCTGGCTTCCCTCGTCGCGCTAGGCTCTAACGTGGTTGGATCGGGGCTTAGCGCGGCGGGGGCTTTGTGGTCTTGAGAAAGGCGATCCAGGGCTCCGCTTTGGCGGCGAATCAGGCTGGTTCGACACAAGCCACGGTCAAAGCGCGCGGCGGTGGAGCGTGAACCGAGAGCGCAACCAGCCTCAGCCTGGGCGCCAACCTGCGAACCCGGGTGGCTTTCGCGGAAAAGCCGAGACGTTTGCCTGGGGGTGGGCGGCTCTCTTCTGAATGGAAGAAAAGAAAGAACAATGGGAAAAGACCCCTTCCTAGCCAGAAATCCCTAAGCAAATTGCAATTGGATTGCTTGCTTGCGTTTGGGAGGTAGATTGCACCCTGGTGGGGCAGAGGCTTCTGAGCATGTGCAGAAGGTTTTCCCCTCTGGAACAAAAGAAAAAACGCAACAGATACATGTCACTATTTCAGGAGAAAGACAGTAAACAAACACAGAAGAGCTTCCCACTCTTTGTTGTTTAGACCAGTGTTTCTCAACCTCAGCCACTTTAAGATGTGTGGACTTCAACTCCCAGAATGCTGGCTGGGGAATTCTGGGAGTTGAAGTCCACACGTCTTAAAGTTGCTGAGGTTGAGAAACTGGTTTAGATCAAAATGAACTGGAAGCTTTGCAGGGAGGGGGAGGTAAGGGAGGAAGAGCTGAGCAGGTTGGTTAAGTGATCTGCTCAGACTTTCTCCTTGCAGAACATCCTCTCGATGGAGCAAATGACGCTACCTTGGAATCAGAGCTTTGCACAAAATGCTGAACCCAGCCCAGGTTGGCGAAAGTCAACTGGGTTCACATAACATTCTGGTCCCAGGCAGTTAAACCATTTTAGGGCATAACGGGATGGCCTAGTTTGCTTCTCTCACCTAAGACAATATGGGAGTTCCCTCAATGTATGAGCCTAACATCACGTATAGACCCAGCTATGGAACTGGAGGGTCCCTCAAAGATTATCTGTTCGATGCCCAGCCCATACCCAAATCCATCACTATGGTTCTCTGATTGGGGACCATCCAATTCCTCTTAAAGGTGAGGCACGCAACCCTTTCCTTAGTCGAAAATTGTAACTGAGTTGTCTGTGTTTACTCAACTCGCTTTATTTATTTTTATTTATTTATTAAATTTGTATGCCGCCCCTCTCCCCCGCTTAACCAAGGCACTGAATTAACTCATTTGGAGGAGTTGAAAAATACATCACACCATAACCTAATCACACAAGCTGCATTTGCACAACGCACTAAGCCAAAACCAAAAATGTAGAGCAGTGCCCTCCCATCCCAGATTCATATTAACTGAGCTTAGTATGTTGTGTGAATGCATCTGCTAAGTTTATAGCTGGTTAAGCGTCCTGTGCAGACGTAGTCCATGTCTTGCAATAATTGCTTTTTCCCAATAAACACGCCTGGCTCTTCTAACTTTTTCTTATGGAATTAGGCTCTATGTAATTAAGTGAAGTCTTCTTCAAGATGAATTTGATTCCTGTTGACTGGTGACACGTCAATATAGTTTTCATGGCAACAATACAGAAGTGGTTTGTCATTGCCGCCTCCTCCTCCTCCTCCTCCTTCTTCCTATATTTTGTACAACTCAAGGTGCTATACCAAACAGTCCTGCCTCCTATTTTTGCCACAACAACCCTGTGAGGTGGGTGAGGCCCACCTTAGAGAGTTGACTGGCCCAAAGTTGCCCATCCAGGTTTCATGCCCAAGGGACGACTAGAACTTGCTATCTCCCAGTTTCTAGTCTAGCACCTTAACCACTACACCAAACTGGCTTTCAACTTTCCAATCCACCCTACAGCACTGGGGTTTTCTGGTGGTCTCCCGTCCGAGTACTAACCAGTCTGATCCTGTTGTATTTTTTCTAATCAGCCAAAATCAGCTAGATGCTGTTACCAGTTGGCGTTGATTGTAGTATCCTTGCCATATCCATTGCCTCTTCAACAAATGTCAGGTGTGATGCAGCTATCTGCCTAGAGCTCAGGCCTGCCTGTGTTTCCTCCAGAGGTTTTTGCAGCGTCCAGAGCCCACCTCCTGAATTTTGCTGCTAAAGTTCAGCTTCAAAATGCCAAATTTCGGTGGCACCCATTTCTGGGTTTTATTTTAATAGAGATAAGAAGCAAAATCGGTGCTTTAAGCCTCTGTTGGCAGAGCTGTTTTATTTAACCCCCACGAGTCCTTCAAAATGTAATACTTTAAAAGAAAAATAATGATAAAAAAGATAAGAAAGGGTGCTGGAAACTTTGATCCAGCCTGTTCTGATAATGCCACGGTGTTACTGTCATTTCGCCAGCCACCATGGATTTCAGACTTCTTTTTAAAAAATGAGGGGGGCAGGACCTGGTTGGAAAAAAGAACCCATTCCCAAGAGATAGAAAAACCAGTCTTTGGAGGGGTGTTGTCTAATTTGATAGGCAGCAACTTCCTGAGACTGTTGCCGATTCAAGGCCCACCAGCCTTGTCTTATCAGCTGCTAGTTGCCCACCATTGAGCAGAATCTTCATCAACATCTTCCTGGATTTCCAGCCATGACTAACCAAACATCTCTAGCAAACCCACAAACCAAATCCAAAAGTAATATTTTTCACAATGTCCAAGAAGGAATGTTCAAAAGGAGAATACTTGTGAAGATGGAAGACTCATTAGCTGTTAGGAATATTTGCCTTGCTGCTAATATGTAGACACTGCCATGTTATTTGATTCTGTTTTATTCAGTGATAGACTATTCCAGCTGTGGTGTTTTAGCAATCTTTGCAGAATTTGTCTATTTTTTAAACTTAATTATGCATACTGATTCAGACTGGCTAGCTATCTTGAATAACTCCCAACCAATTTGAATTCAAGAACTTCACAAGTTTTATTTTCATTTAATTATAGATGATTAACCTTTAATATCTTTTGTATTACTATGAATTATATATTAAAATGGACTGGTAAGATTAAAATTGTCCATATAATTAAATCAACCGATTACATCATTAGGGAATCAATCGGGATAAATAAAGGTCATGGGGATTTTTATTTCATTTCCTGGAGCATTTTTTTTAAATTGGGAGGAGTTTTAAAAAAGGCTTCTACAGCTTGTTCTGAAACTGAACTCTGTTGAATTCAGGGCTAGGTGGGGATTTAACCCCAAGTTTTCTATGATCAAGGCAGGCAGAATGCAAATTGGGGTGAGCAATTTTTCTTTCTTTTTTTTGATTGAAGAGAATATTAGAGGATTGGTAGAATTGGGTGATGAGTTCAAGCAAAATAGGTGTGCTAAGTATAGTGGAGGCTTTCATACTCCCCATTTGTCCTTATTTCCATAAAATAAATAAATGGGTAGCTTGTCTCTGATTTTGGTTGAACAGTCTTGGGAAACTCAAGAGGTACAAAAATGGAAGCCACCAGTTGCTCTCTCCTGGTGTAAAGATCTGTTGGGAGATTTCTGGGTGATCTGCAGTAGATCATTCAGGGTTTTCAACATCTCACTGCTTAAGAATCCCAAGAACCAAATGCCTTTTCTCCTTCTAAAGTTGATTGCTGGCAAGGAGACTGTTGCAGAGAAAAGCAGAAGCAGATCCGTAAGTGGACTGAGCTTTGCGCCAGTTCCAGTCCAACGCTTAAATGAAGCACATAGAAGGTACTCTCCTCAATTCTCAGTCCGCCTTCCTGAGCCACCCCAGGCATTTCTTCCATGCTTCAAGTCTTTTGCTTCAAGTAGGTGTAGGAAGCAGAGTGATCTGGATCAAGCTCCTTAAGCAGAGTGAGGCTGAATTCCAAATCCAGCTGGAAAGAGATGAAGAGCATGTCAACATTGCTGGTGATGTGAGGCCCTGAGGAACCATCTGGGACAAAGATGTACAATTTAGAGGCACTAAAACTTATTTATGAGCTCCCTGGCCTAGTTTGTGGCTTGAAAACAAGCAACTGGAGGAGAAGAGTGGTTGAGAAATCAAGTGAAGGTTTAAATGCTGGGAGAGAGACAGGCAGGCGTGTGCACACACATACATACATGCACACACACACACAACACTGCAGCTCCTTCCACCAAGCATCATTTGAGGAAGAATAGCTGTCCAAAGGGCATAAAAATCTATCTTGGAACTTCCATGACTCAAAGCAATCCATCTTCAAATACCAGCTATTCGAGGATATACAATATGGGAGGGCTACATAATTGTCCTCTGCTCAAAAGTTCCTAACTGGCCTCAGTTGAAAACAGAATGCAGGACCCGATGTTCTTTGGGACAAACCCAAGTCACCTCTCCTTGTGTTCTCTGCAACAGGGAGATTCTCTGTCTTCTGTCTTTCAACTGAGATTTTGGAAAGGATTTTAAATAGAGGTAGCTGCACCAAAGGGGGCAGGTAAGGAAAGCTAAAAGTGGAAGCTTTGTGTGCAAAGGTCATTGACCCTTGGGAATCACCTCATAGACAATGGGGCAAAGTTGCTGACTTGAAGCCTTGCTACAGGGACTCCCTGGCAGGGAACAGGATGCCACAGAGTAGATGGCCTTTTGGTTCTTATGTTCCTCAAAGGTTTGGGAAAGTCAACCGTTGTGCATGTTCAGAGGAGAAATACAAGTTTTGGGGCAGGGAGACAAAATGGAGATGGCTGTAGTCCATGTTGCTTATGAGTTTTTTCATCTGGCTTGGAATCAGGAGACAGGGTTGGGAATGTGTCCTAGCTGAAACCATTTGTCCATCTAACTCATTTCTATCTAGTCCAGCTTTCCTAGATCAACAATTTCCAGATAAAGGAAGTGTCAGTTCTCCAACTTGGTTTTCTTTTTTCTTGAACCTGGAACCTCTGGCATACGGAGCAGTTCTTTTATCAATGTTCTGCCATTGGCAGTCCTGCCCAGGAAGTGGGAGGAAGATCCACCATGCCACCCTCACTGTGTTCTGCAATAAAGCCCAACGAGGTGGTCAGGATGGGCCTCAGTTCAAGACCTCTCTTGTTCTCCGTCTTGAAACAGCTGGAGGAGCTAGAATTGGATGGTTATATTTGTCAACGGTTTGCTCATGCTCAGTTGACAGAAAGATTGAAACCGGACAAGAAGAACGATGACTTTACAAATCAGAAAACTGACTTTGAATTGGACCTGTGTACCAATGATGAGCATGTTATTGCTAAGATGCATAAACTTTCACTGAAAATCAGTATGGAAGACTAATATGTTAAAGATGTATGGGCAAATGGGCAAAACACTTTGGATACAATATAATGTTGGATCAGTGGGAGAACATGTGGAGTAAAGGGTTGAAATTTACACTGAATTATAATTTGAAAGAGGATTTTTACAAGATGAAACAGCCGGTTTGATTTATCTCCTGGTCCGGGCAGACTTGACTCAAAGGGAGCTGGAAAGATTCTCTTTTGGGGGCACTGCCAGATCTAGATTTTTCAAAACAAGCTTAAATGGAACATTGCCATGAACTTGCCACCTACCCATTCTACAGAATGGTCCTTAAGTAATAGCCATGCCACCTTTGTCGTGTCTGACTCTTCGTGACCCCATGAACCCTATCGCACCAGGCCTTCCTGTCCTTCACTGCCTCCCTGAGTTTGCTCAGTTTCATGCTCATTGCTTCAGGGATGCTATCTAACCATCTCATCCTCTGCCGTCCCCTTCTCCTTTTGCCTTCAATCTTTCCCAGCATCGGGGTCTTTGCCAAAGAGTCCTCTCTTTGCATTAGGTGACCAAAGTATCTGAGCTTGAGCTTCAGTATCAGTCCTTCCAATGAGCAGTCAGGGTTGATTTCCTTTAGGATTGACTGGTTTGATCTTCTAGCAGTCCAGGGGACTCTTAAGAGTCTTCTCCAGCACCACAGTTCAAAGGCATCAATTCTTCAGCGCTCAGCCTTCTTTATGCTGGGCTTATAGGCTGATCCAATTCCCAAAGGACTCCAGGTGGTCTACAGATACACAGGAAAATTAAAAACAGTCAAAATAACATAACAATCATTAAATGATAAATGCAATAGCTCAAAAACATAGGAAAAAAACAAACAAGGGCGGTTCTTATCCATCCTATCCCCAAGGCCATCTGGAAAACCAGTAGGTGACTTCCATGGACGTTTATTTAGTTGTTTATTGAATTTATATGGCCACCCAGAGTCAGATATTTGAGATAGAGAGGGCCACATAAATCCAATAAATAAATTTTTTAAAATGTCCTTGCTGTTTTCTTGGCCAAATGATGAAAGTGGTTGTCACTACTGTTTTGGGGGAAGTTTTCAGTTTCCGCATCTCACCTTGAGCCCTGGACTTCCTGGATGATAAGTCCTGCATCCCATAATAATAAAGGGCAACCTTCCTTAGCTTTCTAGATCAGCCAGGCTAACTCTGGTGCTGCCACCTAGTTGAGAGAAATTGGCTGGTTGCTGGCTGGTAAAAGCAGAGAAAGGAAGTGTATTTTTCTGCTGGTCAGGCAGAAATACTGAATGCTTGTAGGCGAGATTCTCATGATTGGGGCCACAACCTTGCCTTGTTCACCAAATCTTACTCTTTCTGAGGGTCCTACTGAAACCCTTCCATATTTCCCACTGCTTCTTCACTTCTTCCTCTTACAAGCCCACACCTCCACCCCATTCAGATGTTTTGTTTTTTTATTGATTCATTTCAGGTGCTTTTATGCTGCTTCAGTTGGGACATATCTCAATGGCTTTCTGCAAAAACATCAACAATGTCAACAGTGTATAAATCGATGCATAAAGAATCGTAAGTAAATAACCACAGCTTAACAACACACATTTTACCTTATCCAAATTAGTCAGTAATTGCTTTGATCGATTATGTGGCAGCAAGTCAGTGTTGACTCTTAGCAACTCTAGAGGTTTCCTCCAGAGGTCTCTGTCCTCAAACTGGTCCTTCAGGTCTTCCAAGGGAGCGCCCATCGCCACTGCATCTGAGTCCATCCCCCTTGCTGCTGGTCGTCCTCCTCTCTTTTCTTTCACCTTTCCTAGCATTATGGACTTCTCAAGAGAGCTGGGTATTTGCATAATGTGTGCAGAGTACAACCTGAGCCTGGTCATTTGTGCCTCGAGTGAGAACTGGGTTGATTTGTTCAATGACCCATGTTTTCTTGGTTATGCATGGTATTCTCAGGAGTCTTCTCCAATGAGTCAGTAATCTGAATAGCTTATTGTTACACACACTCCCAAGTTTGGTTTATGGTCACTCACTCTCACACTCACAGCCTGTTGAGGCACACAGCACTTATAAGCCCCACTTGCTTTCTACCTGGGTTTTCCAGATAGGTAGAGCAGTCCTGGTCAACAGCCAGGAAACAATTTGGGACACACACAAATCACTTTCAACCGAACACACAACAGGCGCAACAAGTTCTTTGGAATACACGGAGACCCAATGAATTTAAAATAACAGCAAAACTATACTGATTACAATGTACATTTGCTCTTTCTCATGCACACACACACACACACACACACACACACACTCATCCACACTTACCCATGTCCTTCTGAACTAGGAAGCCTCTAAGTCTGGATCCAAAGAGGACTCAAGGAGTGGGCGGGCTTCAGGATCCCTTTTATCCCCAAAAGACCTTGCTTTGTTGATTTATAAGACTGGCAGCTACTCTTGCCTTGTTAATTTGCAAGTCTGGTAGCTGTTGAGGGGAGGGGGGATTTCCAGATGCTCAGGCCCAATTTCCTTCCGCTCCTTCAGGTGACATTTTTCCCTTTGTTTCCTTAATGACTTGTTTCCTTCTTATCAACCTCCCTGAAGGATCTTTTAGACAAGATTCCTGCTTTTTGTCCTCTCTGCCTAAGTGCTTGCTTCATCTTTAGTCATGGCAGCTTCACCTCAGGTACATCCCCTCCGCTGTTTGAAAGAGCCAGGTTTTCAACTGTTGTCACTTTGCCTGCTCCCTAAATAATTTCTGAGCCCAATCCCTTATGGTTCTTATTGAATGCAATATTTAGCCATCTTTCAAGGCTGCAGTTGTATCTCCTTCCCATTCATGAAATATTGTTGGCCTCAAATTGGAGTTCTTGCCTGGAGACGACTGCCAATAACTTCACTGGACACGAGAAACCTTTTAGAGCAAAATTCCTTTATTGATGCACAGCAAAGGGGATCCCACTGTGAAAAGAGGCTCCCCAAACACACAAAAAATCAGGGTTTTTATACATTTTGCTTCAAGGAGATATAACATTTAGAGATTAATGATTGGTCAAGAAGTTCTTCATCACCTTAATTGGGATTTCCCTTTGATCTCTCCTGTGCTGTGGCCCCATCCCTGTATCTTTTTATTTTCTCAAGAGATATCAACTACGGGTGAATATACTTAATACCTGGGAAAGGTTACTAAGGTTAGATATGGGCTAATGCATATCTGAGAAGGGTCAGCTATGGGTGAATACATCCTTGCCCTGAGAAGGGTCACTAAGGTCAACTATAGATTAATTGGGAAAGGTTAATTACAGGTTAAAGCTAGGCAAGGAGTTAAGACTAGGCAAGGACAGCCACAGGTCAAGGCATCCTTGCCGTCCTGCAGGAATCACAGGCGCAGTACTTTTCCATTCCATGCTCCTCAATATGTTTTACTAGATTAACCCATTTCCCGAGTTTGCACTCGCACTGACCAAAACAGGCTGGGTTTGCACAAGCATTAAGCTTCGAAGTCTAACCAAGGTTAACCAGAACCAAGGTTAGCATGTTGTGCAAAAGCAGCCACTCAGTTTTTAGTTGGGGGCATCTGCAGGGTGTCAAAAAAGTAAGAGCATAAATTTAGAGTAAGAGTTTGATGTATATTGTTACTGTACTTATATCAGTTGCAAGGAAGGTCAGAAGTCAATTCTTTTTTCTTTGTTGTTTCTCTCTTTTTCTTTTCTTTTCTGCACTTTTGATCTTTACTATTTTCTCTTTTTTCAATTTTCTTTTTCTTCTTCTTTCTCTCAATATTAGTTTTTGTTAGTTTTCACTGTTCCTTTTTAAACAAGTTAATGAGAGTATTATAAAAAAAAGTCAAGAGGGTAAGAGAGACTATATGATTATACCCACCCTTTTTAAACATACAGTACAGTATGCACAATCCACATTCAAAGGGGCAGGGTTCATTGTGGGTTATAACCACCATCTTGACCTTTTTGACCCCCACCCGTGGATGCCCTGAACTTGGTTCAGTGTGCTGTGTGAACAAAATTCCTTTACTTCTTTATCTTGCTTCATCTTTACTTCTTTATCCTGCTGCTGTTTCCTAGCCAATGAAAAGGCCTGGCAAGGTACTTTGTTTTTTAAAATAGAACCTAGTTGGAAAATAGTTGGAATTGATGAGCTGAAGTGTATGTTTGCTTTGCAAAACAAACCCGAGGAAGAATGGAGAGGCTAAAGACTTCAGGGACATACATGGAGCTGCTGATCAATAAGGTGCTAGATGGACCAGATATAATAATCATAATAATTTATTAAACTTGTATGCCGCCTGACTCTCAATGTCTCAAACATCTGGCTTGGTAGAAGGCGCAACCCACCAGCATCATCAGATAAGACCAAAAGAACTGCCCAATGAACGCTTCTGGGCTGCTGACTTTTGTTAAGGGGCGACTCAAATTCAAACTGCACTCCTAAAATGGGCTGCCTCGTCCCCAGATCCTACTCTACCTGAGCATCTGTTGCAAATTCCTTCCGAAGCCTCTTCTCCAGATCTGTGAGTGTGCCAGTCATAATTTGCTTCCGGGTCCAATTCAAGGTGCTGGTTATCTCCTTTAAAGCCCTACATGGCTTGGGCCAGGTTATCTGAAGAACCGCCTTTTCCCAATTTCATTTGCCTGACCCACCAGATCGGAGAGGCAGGGTATGTTACAGGTCCCCCCCATTAAGGAGGTCCATCTAGTGCATTGGTTCTGAACGGGGGCGGTACCGCCCCCCGGGGGGTGGTGGGAGGATGCTGAGCGGCGGTGAACTTGTTTTGGGTGGTAGGGGGGCGGTGGGCATGTTTTGGGCGGTAGAGGGGCGATGAGCATGTTTTGGCATTCAAACTTAATTTTAAAACTCCCCCAAAAAATTATTAAATCGATTATCCGGTTTACACCATTTGTACCAGCAATAAAACGAACTTATGCAATGGCTGCCCTCACGCACTTCTAAGAATGGTGAGACGAATTTGTATTCTAGGTAGGCTGGCCTTGAAGAACTCGACACTACGATTCTTCTCCGATCCCAACCAGCACAGCGCATGCGTCAGCTGTTTTCCCGCGCGATTAATCGCAGCACGTGCGTCAGCTGTCTTCCCGCGCGATTAATCACAGTGCGTGCGTTGAGCGTCCTTTCAATATGAATGTTTGATTTGTCCCGTGTTTCTTGAGTTGCTTTTCGTTCGCTTCATTTCTCTTTTTTCCCCTCAGTTTTGATTTACTTTCATTTACTTTCATTGTTTATTTGGCCAGTCGGCTAGGTAAGTGCGCTTATTAGTTCTTTATCGTGGTCATGAATTATTAATTTTGAGAAAGAGCATTTAAGCATTTTTTTTGCATTAGTCATTTTAATTTTAATAAAAGGAATGCAATTACCTTCCAGGGCAAAAGTATCGAGTTAAATCGAACAAATTTGGTGTGTAAGTCTACTGAAAAAAATTACTTAAAATTTTTGCCTTTTATAATTCAGTAACTCCCCCCCTCCATACCCTAAATTACAGGATTTTCACAAAGGGTGGCGTTGAAAAATTTTCCGCTCCTTAGGGGGGCGGCAGCTTCAAAAAGGTTGAGAATCACTGATCTAGTGGGACTGAGAAGAAGGGCCTTCTCTGTGGTAGCTCCCTCCCTGTGCACCATCATCCCCACAGAGATAAGACTGGCCCCCACCTTGACGCTCTTCTGCAAGGCCCTGAAGTCATGGTTTTGCCAGCGGGTCTGGGGATCCCAGGTTGATACGGAGCCCATCAAGTGGTTTGTTGAATGTATTGTTGTTGCCAGGGAAGGTGGGGGTGTAGTGGGTTTATATTTGGGGTTTTATTTCTATAAGCCACCTGGAGTCACCACGAGTTAAAAAAGAAAGACAAAAAAGTCTGGATAGTGGACATTGCAATACCTAGAGACAGCAGAAGAGAAGAGAAAGAACTGGAGAAAATCACAAAATATAAAGACTTGCAAATAGAAGTAGAATGACTGTGGCAAAAGAAAGCAAAGCAATTGTTATAGGCACCTTGGGTGCAATCCCAAAACATCTGGAGCATCACTTGAAGACCACTGGCATTGACAAAATCACCATCAGTCAATTGCAAAAGGCAGCTTTACTTGGAACAGCTCACATCCTGCAACGATACCTTTAAGTCCATCAAACAACAACATCTGCCTATCCCAGGGCCTTGAGAAGGACTCGATGGGGGGATAAAAATGCCAAATCCAGTCTAAACATCTGGCTGACTGTGCGACCAACCATAATAATAAGGAACCTGAATGATTTTTATCTCTGGCTGTCCTCCAATCATTTTCAGCACACTGGAAGCCAGTGGGAAGGTGTCCACCAATCAGGCACTGAAAGGGAAAGGGGGTGGGCCTGATATTATTGCCCAGATCTCTCCTGGGGTCTCTCGGCTGCTTTGCCTGCCCCTCCTCCCCCTCCCCCTTCGGGCATCTCAAATGTTCAAGACAATGTGAGATTAAGAACGATGTAAGAAAATGGCTCCTAATCACAATGAGATGACTACATCTATGGTTTCCCTACCCTTTTTAATTTTTTTATAATAATAATAATAATAATAATAATAATAATAATAATAATGCCGTATTTATGTTTTAGTTTTAGAGTATTTTTGTAATTATTGTTTTTATGGTTTTATTGTACACCACCCAGGGTCACATTTCTGTGAGATAGGCAGTGTATAAATATGATAAATAAATACAATAAATATGCTGCAAAAAAAATTAAATTAACCGAGTAGTGCCAAAATGGTGATCATTCAGACAATACAATCAGATACTGAAAAGCAGAAATAGCTCAGAAAGCAGGGAAATCCACTATGCCATGATTGCACAGTTAGTTAGGTCCTGTTTTAAGATTCTTAAAGGACCTAAATGGTTTCCTTTGACCCTTGACTCTTTCCTGATGCTATTTTGAGTTGTGCAAATATACTGTTTGGGTCCAGCCAATCGACCCTAATTACCAGGTTCGGGACTTGGTGCGAGGTGAACAGAACACCAAGACGAAAATCAGACTTTTTCTATCCACTTTATTTTAGAGCTCTAAACAAACTGGAGACTCCCAGCTAATGGAGGGAGTCCTGATTACAGATTTTACATAGCTTATATACTTTTTCTTCGCAGGATCCACATGACAGTTTAAACAAAGGAACCGGTTAACTTCTTACAAACATCTGTTTCACCAGGTCACTGTGACTTCAACCAAAAATGGGTTTTTGTGTCCTTCACAACATCCTCCTGCTATACATTAATTATTACTCATTATCTATCTTAAACCTATCTTAACCCCAACCCCCTTCCTCTTATCCTATCAGGAGAATAACATTACAGGCTTATAGATCTTGTATGTTCTGTCAGTTGCCCAAGCCATGACCCCTTATCAGACTGACCACAGCTGGTCTCTTCCATCTCTGCTATAGGATCAAGGAAATCACAAATCATACAATTATTGTTAAGGATACAATGAAATCACGAAATAATATAGTTATATTTAAAGCTTAAAGATTACAAAAACAAGCAAGGGGGTTACAAGGAACCCATAAAGCACATAACTGTCTTTCAAAATTGCATACGTATGTCATTGGGAAGGAATACATCACTCTCGACAAGAACACTGAGTAGAGTTTCTATCACAGATGCACACATTCTCATTTGCCAGCCCACCACGCATGTCTTCATATGCAGGTTCATCTTCCACATACATACTCAGGTTCATGATCAGATTCAGCTCCCATGCCCATTTCAGCTCCCGTGCCCATTCCTACAATACCATTGCTTTTTTGCCAGATAAAATGGTGGAGGTCCGACATCTATGAAAGGAACTCAGGAAATATAGGGCTGATGGCAAAGGCAGGTGCTAGAAAAGAAATAGCTGTGGTGAAGGACAGCTGGTGACCAGAGGAGAAGTCACACATCTGTGCCTTGCAAGTGCCCCAAACACACCTCTTTCTGTTCACATCTCTAACAAGCCAGCCAACAACGGGTGAAAAACAGTACAGATTTTACACATCTTAAAACAGTGGCAAGACAAAGGTGGATTAAGGAGTTGTAAAGCACTACTTTTATTCTGGTACATGAAATTATAACAGAAGTATGTTGAAATCATGGGTTGGGAATGAGTTGAGGCCACAGGTATTCAACCAAGGAGGAAGATTGGAACGGCTGGGCCGTTATGGTGCCTCTGCAGATAGCTGGTGTGGACAGCCACTGTCGGTGTTGGCAATAGTGAGCTAGAGAGACCAACAATTACTCTAGAAGCCAAATTCCTATACTCCTAGGAGATCTCCAAACAAGTGGATTACCCATGGAAACAAAGCTGCTGGCAGGGGTTCCTGATGCAAACCCTGTATCTAAGGTCATTTAATCCCCAGGACAGAATTGGGGAAGAGGGGTGAGGAACCCTGACCTGCAACAGAATTGACTAGAGCAGGGTTCCTCAACCTTGGGAACTTTAAGATGGGTGGACTTCAACTCCCAGAATTCCCCAGCCAGCTGGCTAGGGAATTCTGGAAGTTGAAGTCCACCCATCTTAAAGTTGCCAAGGTTAAGAAACCCTGATTTAGAGCATGCTGGCTGGGGAATTCTGGGAGTTGAAGTCCACCCATCTTAGTTCCCAAGGGTCATGAACATTGATCTAGAGCAAACATGCAGGTACCACTCACACTCCTGTCCAGCTAGGCCAGAGTTTCTCAACACTGGTTGGAGAATTCTGACGGTTGAAATCCATATACGTATCTTAAAGTTGCTGAGGTTGAGAAACACTGAGCTAAGCTGACAGATGAGTCTGTCTCTTCTTCTTGTCTTGTTCCTTGTTTCTAACAGTGATTTAACAAAGGCCAGTAAGATATCTGCTTGTCAGAGTCTGCACGCTCAATTCCCAAGTCTAGTAAATCCTCTGGAGTCTATTTGTTTCCAGTAAAGAGTTCTTTATTGAGAAGCAGCATACAGCATTCCATAAAACTGCTGAGACTGACCCTCCCCGGTCACAGCTCTCCTTTTAACCCCCCTCTATTCTAATTTTCCCACTCGATTCCTGCGCGCCTCTCCGTGCCTCTTCTTTGGTCCCACAGCCATCCAACCTTGCTGGCGCTTCTCAGGGAGATAACAGTGCACCGGGCCTCTGTTGTTTATTGTCCACCCTCCCTCTTGACTTTTATGGCAGGAACAAGCAAGTGGGCATACAAATTATGGTTCTTGTCTAAACTAACATTTGAACTCACTAGCTATTTGTCTACGCTGTAAATTTTCTAATGACTTTCTAATAGCCTTTCAGTAGTTGCTTGCGAAGATCCTGACACTGCTTTTATTTATTTTGCCCTCTTCCTGCTGTAGAAGTAAAATTGCAATGCCACAGCTATTTTTGTTTGTCCCAGGAAGCCGATTTGCAACTTTGCTTGGTCCAATGCGCACAGCGTGTAAAAGGCAGTAGGGCAAGGGATATTTGCGGTAGAGCCTGTTGTAAGAGACTAGACAACCACAAAGCTAGGTAGGATCAGTTTTGACTCGGTGTTTAAGGAAGACGTCAGCCACAAAATATTCCTGTTGACCATCTTGCCAGTTTTGAAACTTTCAAGGCTATCTGAAGCCTGTTGAATGCATCTGTTCTTTGGAGACCTCACAATGTGCCTGCGTGTTCCTGTCTCCTGCCTCAGTTCCTTGAAAACCCCTTTTCTTGGCTTGCCACTTGAATTTTGAGAACGACAATCCATTTTCTTCCATACTATCCTACTGTTTTCTTCCGGGGAGGACTCAAGACAGTTAACAAAATGTAAATAAATCAAAACAAACAATAGAACTGGAAGGTTAATAATGTAAATCACCATTTTTTAAAAGATTTTTTTATCCCGCCTTTCTTATTTTTATAAATAACTCAAGGCAGTGAACGTATTGAATACTCCTTCCACCTCCTATTTTCCCCACAACAACCACCTTGTGAGGTGAGTGGGCTGAGAGAGGGGGACAGGCCCAAAGTCACCCAGCCAGCTTTCATACCTAAGGTGGGACTAGAACTCACCGTTTGCTGCTTTCTAGCTTGGTGCCTTCACCACTAGACCCAACTGGCTCAAACTAGACCAAATTAGTACTCAAATGCTACCGAAAGATGGCTGGTGTGGGTCTTCCGGGCTGTGTGGCCATGTTCTGGAAGTTTTGTTTCAACAAAATTTCAAGACCACGGCCACACAGCCCGGAAGACCCACACCAGCCATCGTATGCCGGCCGTGAAAGCCTTCAACAATACACAGCTACCGAAAGAGTTGCACTGCTATTGATAGTTGCAGTTGCAGTACAACAAATGATACCGAAACAGTTGCAATGCAACTATTTCAGTATCACTTGAATACTGATGATACTGAATGATCATTTGAGTACGAATGATCCCTTCACTGCTAAGGGTGAAGAAGGCTGATCGGTCCTTTTCAAGAAGGGAAACTCCTTTGTGCCTGATATTTCTGGTGGCATTGTTGGGTTGGTCACTGTTGCTCTCTCAAAAGTGAGAGATGGTCTCTTGTTCCTTCCTAATGTTGTACTGTCCATAAAATCATAGAATTGGAGGAGGCCAATTAAGCCACTAAGTCTAATCCCTAGCCCAGTGTTTCTCAACTTTGGCCACTTGAAGATGTGTGGACTTCAACTCCCAGAATTCCCCAGCCAGCCATGCTGGCTGGGGAATTCTGGGAGTTGAAGTCCACACATCTTCAAGCAGCCAAGGTTGAGAAACACTGCCTGGCTGATGCAAGAATCCTAATTAAAGTGCCCCTGATGGATAGCTGTCCATCTTCTGCTCAAACAAATCAGCAAAGGAGAGTCCACCACTCATCTGAACAATTGCTTCCACTATCCTACGGCTCTTACTGTACTGTTCGGAGGTTTTTCTTAGCAGCCAGAACAGATGGGTTGGACCTCAGCTCCCAGATTGAACAGCCAACAGAACTTTTCAAGCTGAAATCCAACTTGAAAGACGGGCGACGTTGCTGTGTTTCTTTCCAGGCTCAGTTCAAAAGGCTGGTTCTTACCTAAAGCTCAAAAGTGCAAAGTCCTGGTCTTCCACATGTTGCTGAATGATCTTCAGGTAAGCTGCTCTTGAACATAGGGGTTCTGTTTTTCTTTTATGGGAGAGGCATCCATTTGAAAGTCCCTTTATTGATGCAGAAATCTAGTGCCATGCAGGATCCTTGATAAGCCATCTAGCTTTTGAATGTCTAATCCAGGCAGGACATGATAGTAATGCTAATTCTCTGCTGTTTATATTGCATGTAATACATAGACCGATCCCAGTATTCCCACTGTTTTATACTCCCCAAATGGATGAAAATTGAATGTACACTGAGTAAATGACTCTCTCACATGCATTGAGAGCACAGAATCGCACTGAACCTTTGAGTTAAATGTATGTATCTTGACATAAAGGCAAGGCTACAAGCTGGAGCAAATCCTGAACTTAATTTAGCACCTATTTGTGCTAGTTCTCACAAATTGTGTTTCAGCCTCATCATTTCCTTTTAATTTGATGTTTTCAGTTCTTTTCTCAAAGAAATAAAGCAATACATGTCCTTGTTTATTAGTGTAGAGGATAATAAAGACATTTCCTCCATATCCAAATGTCACACAAGCACACACACCCCCTTTACTAACTGGAGTAAAAAGATTTGCTCAAAGGCCAATATTTTCCACTTTGATGAAAAATCTTTCCAGCCTTATCAAATCAAGACAAAAACGTTCTTCTCTGTCTTTGATTTGATCAATGCAACGCTGATTAACACATTGCTTCTGGTGCCATTTAAAAAGAAACAAACCAGCGTTAAGCTAACAAAAAATACCCGCTGCAATCCCTTTCATTACTTGCAGAGCAAATTCTTCTTTTCAACCGCTACACAGTTCCTGGAAAAGGGAGGGCCTTTTTAGGAACTGGCATATAAAAAAGCCAATCAACACACAGCCCATGAAATTAACAGCCAATCGCGTTGTTCCTACCAGGAATGCAATTCTCTACGAACTTAACCTTTTTTCACTGTAACAACGTTCCGCTTTCCCACAATTTGGACCTGAGAAATGTTCATACAGTATAATACATTGTTCACTTTCCTTCTCCGTGTTGTACTTCGTTCTTCTTCCAAGTCCTAGCCATGCAGTCAAGCCAGTTTGTTTCTGCTCATAAGCTCTGAATGGTGACAACAGATTCATACAGTCTGCATTCTTCAGCATTTTCATCTTTCCTTCACTTTGACAGTCTGAGAGAATATAGTAAGATATATATAGATATAAGGCTAGAGATACGGTATTACATAGAGAATATAACATCATATATTTCACATCAGTATAATGGTGGTCCCCTTCATGGATCACTGCCTTGTCGTGGCGAAGGGGCTTGCGTAACTCAGTGAAGCCATGAGCTATACCGTGCAGGGCCACCCAAGACGGACAGGTCATGACAGAGAGTTCTGACAAAATGTGGTCCACTGGAGAAGGAAATGGCAACCCACTCCAGTATCCTTGCCAAGAAAACCCCATGGACAATGTTAAAAGGCTAAAAGATATGACGCCGGAAGATGAGCCCCTCAGGTCGGAAGGTGTCCAATATGCTACTGGGGAAGAGCGGAGGGCATTTCCAAGTAGCTCCAGAAAGAGTGAAGCGGCTGGGCCAAAGCCGAAAGGACGTTCAGCTGTGGATGTATCTGGAAGCGAAAAGAAGGTCCGATGCTGTAAAGAACAATATTGTATAGGTACCTGGAATGTAAGATCTATGAACCAAGGCAAGCTGGATGTGGTCAAACATGAGATGACAAGATTGAACATCGACATCTTGGGAATCAGCGAACTGAAATGGACGGGAATGGGTGAATTTAATTCGGGTGACCATTATATCTACTACTGTGGGCAAGAAACCCTTAGAAGAAATGGAGTTGCACTCATAGTGAATAAGAGAGTGGGAAAGGCAGTAATGGGGTACAACCTCAAAAACGACAGAATGATCTCAGTGCGTATCCAAGGCAAACCATTCAATATCACAGTCATCCAAGCCTATGCCCCAACCACTGATGCTGAAGAAGCTGAAATTGACCGCTTCTATGAAGACCTACAACACCTTCTAGAACTAGCACCAAAAAAAGATGTCCTTTTCATCATAGGGGACTGGAATGCTAAAGTAGGAAGTCAAGGAGTAATCGGAATAACAGGCAAGTTTGGCCTTGGAGTACAAAATGAAGCAGGGCAAAGGCTAATAGAGTTCTGTCAAGAGAACAAGCTAGTCATAGCAAACACTCTTTTCCAACAACACAAGAGACGACTCTACACATGGACATCACCAGATGGTCAATACCGAAACCAGACTGATTATATACTTTGCAACCAAAGATGGAGAAGCTCTATACAGACAGTAAAAACAAGACCAGGAGCTGACTGTGGCTCAGATCATGAGCTTCTTACTGCAAAATTTAGGCTTAAATTGAAGAACGTAGGGAAAACCACTAGACCACTCAGGTATGACTTAGATCATATTCCTTGTGAGTACACAGTGAAGGTGATGAATAGATTTAGAGGATTAGATTTGGTAGACAGAGTGCCTGAAGAACTATGGACGGAGGTCCATAACATTGTACAGGAGGCAGCAACTAAAACCATCCCAAAGAAAAAGAAATGCAAGAAAGCAAAATGGCTGTCTGATGAGGCTTTACAAATAGCTGTGGAAAGAAGGAATGTGAAAAGCAAGGGTGAAAGGGAAAGATATAAGCAACTGAATGCAGATTTCCAGAGAATAGCAAGGAGAGATAAGAAGGCCTTCTTAAATGAACAATGCAAAGAAATCGAGGAAAACAATAGAATGGGGAAGACTAGAGATCTCTACAAGAAAATTGGAGATATGAAAGGAACGTTTAGTGCAAAGATGGGCACGATAAAGGACAAAAAAGGCAGGGACCTAACAGAAGCAGAAGAGATTAAGAAGAGGTGGCAAGAATACACAGAAGAACTATACAAGAAAGATCTTAATGTCCCTGATGTCCATGCTGGTGTGGTCACTGACCTTGAGCCAGACATCCTAGAGAGTGAAGTCAAGTGGGCCTTAGGAAGCATTGCTAACAACAAAGCTAGTGGAGATGACAGTATTCCAGCTGAGTTATTTAAAATACTAAAAGATGATGGTGTTAAAGTGCTGCACTCAATATGCCAGCAAGTTTGGAAAACGCAACAGTGGCCACGGGATTGGAAAAGGTCAGTTTATGTTCCAATTCCAAAGAAGGGCAACGCCAAAGAATGCTCAAACTATCGCACAATTGCACTCATTTCACATGCTAGCAAGGTTATGCTCAAAATCCTACAAGCTAGGCTTCAGCAATACATGAACTGAGAACTACCGGATGTACAAGCTGGGTTTCGAAGAGGCAGAGGAACTAGAGATCAAATCGCCAACATTCGCTGGATCATGGAGAAAGCACGAGAGTTCCAGAAAAATATCTACTTCTGCTTCATTGACTATGCAAAAGCCTTTGATTATATGGATCACAACAAACTGTGGCAATTTTTTAAAGAGATGGGAGTACCAGACCACCTTACCTGTCTCCTGAGAAATCTGTATGCGGGCCAAGAAGCAACAGTTAGAACCGGTCATGGAACAACCGATTGGTTCAAAATAGGGAAAGGTGTACGACAAGGCTGTATACTGTCACCCTGCTTATTTAACCTATATGCAGAGTACATCATGAGAAATGCCAGGCTGGAAGAATCACAAGCTGGAATTAAGATTGCAGGGAGAATCATCAACAACCTCAGATATGCGGACGATACCACCCTAATGGCAGAAAGTGAAGAAGAACTAAAGAGCCTCTTGATGAGGGTGAAAGAGGAGAGTGCGAAAGCTGGCTTGAAACTCAACATTAAAAAAACTAAGATCATGGCATCTGGACCCATCAATTCCTGGCAAATAGAAGGGGTAGAAATGGAAGCAGTAACAGACTTCATTTATTTGGGCTCCAAGATCACCGCAGACGGAGACTGCAGCCATGAAATTAAAAGACGCTTGCTCCTTGGGAGGAAAGCTATGGCAAGCCTAGATAGCATATTAAAAAGCAGAGACGTCACCTTGCCGACAAAGATCCGCATAGTCAAAGCTATGGTTTTTCCAGTAGTAATGTATGGCTGTGAGAGCTGGACCATAAAGAAGGCTGAGCGCCGAAGAATTGATGCCTTTGAACTGTGGTGCTGGAGAAGACTCTTGAGAGTCCCCTGGACTGCTAGGAGGTCAAACCAGTCAATCTTAAAGGAAATCAACCCTGATTGCTCATTGGAAGGATCGATAATGAAGCTCAAGCTCAGATACTTTGGTCACCTAATGCGAAGAGAGGACTCTTTGGAGAAGACCCTGATGCTGGGAAAGATTGAAGGCAAAAGGAGAAGAGGACGGCAGAGGACGAGATGGTTAGATAGCATCACTGAAGCAATGAGCATGAAACTGAGCAAACTCAGGGAGGCAGTGAAGGACAGGAAGGCCTGGTGCAATATGGTTCATGGGGTCACGAAGAGTCGGACACGACTTAACGACTAAACAACAACAACAACAACAACAATAATGGTGGTGGTTCTCCAGTTTTCCTGCCTGTGAGGAGAATGCATTCTGGAAAAATTCTGAAGGCATTCACAGATAAAAATACCAAAACAGATGCACAATACTATATTTTTACTTTTATTTATTTATTATTTCAGTTTCAAGGCCTCTTGACTCCATAGCAACTCTGAGCAGCTGATGAATAAAGAATTAAAAGAAAACAAAGTATATCAAAAAAAAGAAGACAACTGACTGGAAGACAGACTGCCCCCCCCCAAAAAACCCTAAAGGAGCTCAGTCACCATCTTAGTTTATATAACCTATATGTAGCATTAACAGTGACACTGGCAGATAATGCATATATTTACAACAAAACATACAGTGCGAAGAAACATTGATATACACACTTCTCTTTCATTTACTCACAGGTTGAATCGGACTAAGATCCACACAATGATACTTTTTTTTTGTAGTCGATCAAATAGAATCACAGGAAAAGTGCCATTAGTAACTATGTCTGGATCAACCCGATTTGCATCGAGGGTGTGCTTGCATCATTCTGTTTCTCAGAATCTTTACTACCTTTAAAAAGGGTTTTATTTTATTGTTTATATATCCAAAATGTCTTTTCACACCCCCTGAGATGATATAATTTTGTGGGGTCCTGGTCTCACAAGAAAACTGCCTAACTGTTCTTAAACTTACTTTTGCAAACTGCTATGAAAATGGTGAATGTCCTAAATGAATTGTTCACCATCTGCAAGGCTGTGAGAGCTTCTCTTTAAGCCTGAAGAGGAAACGGAAGCAGTTCTTGGTTTAGCTGGCAATCTGCTTTGTCCGCATAAGCCTTCCAACATGTTCACTCCCACCCTTCCTTTTCACTGATTCTTCACTGATCTGCAATCTCCTGCCGCTTCTTTGTCTGCTTTAACTCTTTATAGCAGTATTTCTCAACCTCGGCAACTTTAAGATGTGTGGACTTCAACTCCCAGGATTCCCCCAGCCAGCATGCTGGCTGGGGAATCCTGGGAGTTGAAGTCCACACATCTTAAAGTTGCCGAGGTTGAGAAACACTGCTTTACAACCTGCTGGAAACCAAGCAGTCATTGCCCAAGGAAGGATCTAAGAGCTTATTTCTGTAGCCACATATTTAGCATCAGAAATCAACAATATTAGTTCCTTCTCATAATGATGGGCAATTTCCTAATTTACTTATATATTTTTTTTTATTTATATATATATATATATATATATATATATATATATATATATATATATATCAAATTTGTCACCACCCATCTTGTTAAAAATGACTCTGGGCGGTTTGCAAAGCAGTTAAAATCAATTAAAATACAATATGAAATGATCCTGAATAAATGGAAAATAAATAAAATCCAAGAACAGATGTTAAATTGGCAGTAGCTCGGGGAGCGTCATCAAGGTGCCAGGCACCCCTAGGATTGGGTAAGATTCTTGTCACCCCACGCAAGCTGGCAGAGCCAGGTCTTTAATCCTTTCGGGAAAGCCAGGAGGGTAGGGGCCTGCCGCACCGCTGGGAGAGAATATTCCGAAGGGCGGGGGCAATGGCGGAGAAGGTCCTCCTCCTGGGCCTCGCCAGCCGACATTCTCTCACTGATGGGGTCTGTAACATGCCTTCTCTGCCTGACTGAGTGGGATGGGCTGATATAACTGGGCTGAGACAGTTCCTCAGGTAACCTGGCCCCATGCCATGTAGGGCTTTAAAGGTAATAACCAACACCTTGAATCAGACCCAGAAGCAAACTGGGACGCAATGCAGCTCCCACAGTAAAGGTGTTATATGTGCCATTCTTGAGGCACCCAAGATTGTCCACGCAGCTGCATTTTGAACCAGCTGTAGCTTCCGGATACACTTCAAGGGTAGCCCCATGTAGAGCGCATTGCAATAGTCTAAATGAGAGATGACCAGGGCATGAGCGACTGACAATATATCACTTGGATTACTAACTCAGCTTCTCTTAGCTCCAAACTGTCCCACAATTATTGCTATTGAACTACCATCATCAGAGGAATTACTCTGCTCTACCATCCACCCCCCACTTGGCACTTGTTTCTGCTATCATGCAGCCTCTACTCCCTTATGGTTGCTGCATGGCATGGGACATACAGTGGTACCTCGGTTCACGAACTTAATTCATTCCGCGACTCTGGTCGCGAACCAAATTGGTCGTGAACCGAATCAAATTTTCCCATAAGGTTCAATGTAAATACGGTTAATCCGTTCTGAACCATATGTTTTTTTTTTTTTAACCACAAAAATATGAAACAAAGTACAGGACAGTATGAAGAGAGAGAACACTAACCTTGCTTGATGCGACTTCTGGCGTGGAGGACAGGAAGGCGGGTGGGGAGGCGGTTATTGCTTGGAGGGAGAGTCCCCCTCCCTACAGGAAGCCACGACCACGTGTCACAGCAGAGAAAATGGCCGTGGATCCTGTTTGTCACCCGATGCGGAGTTTATGAACGGAAGCAAAATTTTGCGAACAGTGCTGTTCGTGAACCAAATTGTTCGTGAACAGAAGCGTTCGTGAACCGAGGTACCACTGTATTTATTATTTGTATCTTTAGCCAAAGCAGCTCCTTCTGATATTCACAGAGATGAGATGAACCATGTGCATCAATTGATGCTTTTGATCTGTTTCTTGAATTGTGACACTGTATACAAGTAGTCTTGTTTAGCAAGTGCCTTGTTTAGCGACTGTTCGCAGTTATGACGGCGATGGAAAAGTAACTTTGTGACCAGTCCTCACATTTATGACCTTCACAGGTTTGTAAAGCAAAGGAAAGCTGAAGTAAGATCATAAGCACAGTCACAGTTTCACTTAGTGACCACTTCGCTTAATAACTGTGTTGCCGGTCCCAACTGTGGTTTCTAAACAAGGACTACCTGTAACTGAACCAGGCTGATGCCATGTTTAACCACTACATGAACTTTAGTATAAAAAAGAGTCAATGCACAGCAAGGCACAGACCGTATCTAGGTGTCCACAATGAGTTAACACCGGGTACAGAGACAGTGAAGAACTCAAGGAAGGATATTTCACTGATAAGCTGGTTTCTCACTATTTTAACTGACAGCTTGTTTTGCACACACGCTTAATGAATGCTTAGCATGATGGTTATAAAGCCTTTATGAACTAGTCCTTGGTACGGACATCCCATGGCAGAACACAGCGTATGTACCTGTTATCCGTCACAGGGAGCATTGTGTGTATACTCCTGTAAGTATTTACTTTTAATAAAGCTTGTACGAATCTTGCTGCCTTTCAGCTCCTGTTTCCTGGGAATCCCATATCGGTATAGCATACTTGTTTTATCTAGAGGTGCTCTCTGATGTGTCTGTTCGCTGGAGAAAAAGAAGCTCCTTTTTGTTGTTGTAAGAGGCTTTGCCTGTCATCTGTAAGCTTTAACCAGGCATGGATAAGGCCATGTTCCAACGTAGACAATATCTGCAGCTCAGGGTTGAACTGTTGGGTTCTTGGTGTTCTTTTGGGCTTGGTTTTTTGCTCCAGATGTTTCATTTCGAGGCAAGGTAACATCATCAATGTAATGTTCCTTAACAAAACTACGCAAGACCCTGTTTCTTAACACTTCTGCTGTTGCTCCAGGATCCAAAAGAGTAGTTTTAAATTCCCGCACCCAAGTCCCCCTGCAAATTTCTCCATATTTTGACAGCAGATCTAACATGTCTAGGGCTGGAATAACCCTAATGATATTAAAGCAGGGGCGGGGGGAGGCATCTGCCTCTGACTCACTATAGCAGTTGTCCAAAGCCTCCATTTCTTTTACCAAATGTCTCTCTTCTGCACAGTCCAGACCATTTTCTACTCTCCTTTATTCTCCAGATCTGCCAAACGTTGGCAGAATTAGTCAGTGGCTTCCTTTTATATCATTGCTCCTCTCTCTGAGCCAATTCCAAATTCTGCCAGGGCTCAGTTTCATTAGGGCAGTGTTGTCCAAACTTGGCCACTTTAAGATGAGTGGACTTCAACTCCCAGAATTCCCCAGCCAGCCATGCTGGCTGGGGAATTCTGGGAGTTGAAGTCCACTCATCTTAAAGTGGCCAAGTTTGGACAACACTGCATTAGGGCGACCATTGCTAAGAGGGTCTCTGATTCCCTTGCACGTGGGTTTGCTCTACTGCTATACATTAAAGCTGTTAACCGGCCAACCTCCCCTCTGCTTCTTGTGGGAGAAAAATGGTCTTTATCATTCCATGAAGCTCTCTATTAATGCATTAAAATAATTAGCCTCCCCAGGCCCATGTGGTATACCAAGCAACTAAACCACTGACTTAACTCTTAATTTTAATGTTAATTAAAATTAAAATTAAAGTTAATTAAAGTTAATTTCTTGACTTGGTATGCCAAGTAACTAAACCGCTGGCTTAACTCTTAATTTTAATTAAAATTAAAGTTAATTAATTAAAATTAATTAAAGTTAATTTCTTATCTCTTAACAATCACTGTGGAAGGCAACAGTGCACAGTACAACAATGGCATAGGTTTATAGAATCAAAACTTGCATACATTTCTCCCTTTAATACATTTCTCAGCTGCAGCATAACTAATTAGAGGCACCCATCACCAATTGACATGATTTCCCCATATCAAGAGCAAAGAGATTATTTAAATTAATAATCAGGTACAGGTAGTCCTCATTTAGTAACTGCCCCAGACAATGACCATTCACAGTTACAACAGTGATGAAAAAGTTTGCTACTAATGCCCTCATCTGCAACCTTCACAGCATCTCTCTGTCAGTCATGTGTTTGCCATTACAGTCAATATGCATTGTCCTATGTAAAATCGTAAGCACAATCGTGGTCACATGATTTTTCACTTAGAGACTGCTTTGCTTAACAACCAAGTTGGTCTCAATTGTGGTCACTAAACGAGAACTACCTGTAGTTACCAAAAGTTGTCTTTTAGTTCCTTGATTCTAGATAAATTTCCCAGTGTGGAAAAGACAGTGAGAAAAATAGCAGGTGAAAAGCAGCAAATGAATTAGCTAGCTAAAGAATACCAAAGTTCTCATACGCTACATACACTGTTACACACTTCACATGCTTCTCCCAACTTACACCCAGAGCTCCCCTTTGTCTCCTATTTTATCACTTCAAGGTGTTGGACTCTGATCAGCTGTTTTTCACTCATCTTGCATTGGGTTATTATTATAATGTAGAAGACAGTTTGGGGAGGGCTCCAGCTGTCTCTAGTAGTTCTTGATCATGGAAGTTCATGCCCTGACTCTTGGCACTTTTATCCCTCAGTCATACTTTGATCTTCTCCTGGTCTTTGGCCCCTCATTGTTTCAGCCCATCCTACCATGCTGTTGTTTTTCCATGCACCTGTGCATTCAGATGGACTGCACGGACTTCGTTAGACCAAACATTCATCATATAGTTCATTAAGCTCATTATCCATCATGATCACAAGAAAAGGGCATTTGCTGGGCAAGTCTGTAAACAGATTACATTCCGTTCAAAAGCAGATGTCCAATTTATACCTCCAACACTTTGTGCTAATAATACTATTTATTTATTTATTTATTTATTTATTTATTTATTTATTCAATTTATATAGCCGCCCATCTCAGACCAGTGTCTCTGGGCAGCAACAACAGTAAAAACAATCAACATGAAAAACAGTACAAAAAGTTAAATATAATATAAATGCAGCCAAGAGATCTTTAAAAAACCATTGGTATCAACACAACCATGAAACGGGGCCCTTCACACACTCAGGGCCCCAGGCCCAGGCATAAAGCCAGGTCTTCAAGGCCTTCCAAAAAGCCAAAAGGGTCAGGGCCATCCTAATCTCAGGAGGATGTTCCAGAGGGCAGGTGCCACAGCAGAAAAGGCACGTCTCCTGGTCCCCGCCAGCCAACATTCCTTGGCTGACGGGACCTGGAGCATGCCCAACCTGCAGGACCGGATTGGACGGGTAGAAACAACTGGGAAAAGATGGTCCCTAAGGTAACCCAGTCCCAAGCCATGCAGGGCTTTATAGGTGACAACCAGCACCTTGAATTGCACCCAGAAACACACCGGCAACCAGTGCAGTTCCTGAAGCAGTGGTGTTACATCTGCCGAGTAGCCGACACTATTTACAACCTGGGCAACTGCATTCTGTACCAACTGAAGCTTCCAAATGCTCTTCAAGGGCAGCCCCAAGTACAGTGTGTTGCAGTAGTCCAAACGGGAGGTCATGAGGGCATGAGTGACAGTGAGTAGAGCCTCCCGGTCCAGGAATGGGCACAATTGACATACAACCCAAAGGTGTACAAAGGCCCTCTTAGCCACAGCTGCCACCTGCTCTTCCAGCAGGAGCCGTGAGTCCAAGAGGACCCCCAGATTGTGCACCGGGTCCATCTGGGGCGGAGCCACCCCATCCAGAACCAAAGATGGAAGAACCTTGGTACTGGGAGGCCCAAACACCCAAAGCCACTCAGTCTTGCTTGGCCGAAGCCCACTGCACCCCATCCAGGCCCCTACAGCCTCCAGGCACTGAGATGGGACATCCACGGCATCACTCAGACAGCCCAGGGAGGAGGTATAAAGCTGGGTATCATCCGGTGATGATACCTCACCCTGAATTGCAGGATCACCTCACCCAGCAGCCTCATGTAGATATTAAATAAGAGGGGCCAGAGAACCAAGTCCGGTGGCACCCCACACAGTAGGGCCCATGGACTGGACCTCTCCCCTCCTACCAACACTGACTGGAACCAGCCTTGGAGGAAGGAGGAGAACGAGCACAACACAGTGCCACCCACCCCCAACTCCCGAGGCCGGTCCAGAAGGATACTATGATCGATGGTATCGAAGGCCGCCGAGGGGAAGAATATTTTATCATGCCAATACCATCATCTCCAATACTATATTGGGGAGAAAATACTTTATCATACCAACACTCAAGAAGGACAATCCAAAGTATACATCATTGATCAATAGCCATTGCTCAAATCCTGCAGAGAAATGTGCATGACACTCAGATTATTCCACCTTTTATACATTATTCACATTACTCCAAATAAGGTAACTTATTATTTTTCACTGTTATCATTGACTACACACACACACACACACACAATCTAGCAATTACCTGTTGCTTACTGCTTATTGTACCTGTACTGACTGATGAGCATAGTAGATTTGTTGGGGTGGAAGTTACTTTGCATAGGACTAAGACTTTGATACTGGGAATTTATGCCCCAAATGGGAACAAAGTATTCTTCTATATAGGACTTATGGAGAGATTAATAGGTTTCTCTTATGAAAGTTGGGGGGTTGGAATGGAGTGATCTCCCCATAACTGGAAAGAACTTTTGAGAAAAATATTAAAATCACTCAAGGCAAGTTACCAAAAGTTTTCTTTGATTTGATGGATAATTTAGGGCTGGTTGTTAGAGACAGATAAATGGCAATTAAAGAGAGTACACCTACTTTTCTGAAAGACATAGTTCTTTTTCAAGAATAAACATGATTTGGATTTCAAAGAACTTGGCAACTAAGGTTTCTAAAGTACAGATATTATCAAAGACTTTTTCGAATCATAATCCTGTGAGTTGGTTTATAAAAGAAAATCTAGTTCTTTTAGATGGAGACTAAATGAAATGTTGCTACAGAAATAAGTAATAGTAGAGGATTGTAAAAAGAAATTACAGGTAGTCCTCACTTAATGACCATAGTAAGGACCAGAAAATTAATCGTTAACTGGGGCAGTCATTAAGTGAAGATCATATACAGAACACATTCACCTCCTAGTTTGTTTCTGTTTCATAAGACCACAATAACAGTAATAGTAGTAATAGTAGTAGTAGTAATAATAATAATACCAGTCAATCAGTGTTGCATATCAAGAATCAACAGTCATCAGAGATAACATAAAGCTAATTGTTCTACTCCCAAGCAGGTGCAGGAAGACAATTGGAAAAGATAGGCAGATGCTGTGAGGTATCTACTGCATACCTACAAATATCAGAATCATGCAAGCCATGGAATTCCCTGTAGCACTCAATGGAAGTGAAAGCTGAACTTTGAAAAAGCAGGATAGGAAGAGTATTGATGCTCTTGAACTATGATGTTGGAGAAGACTCCTGAGAATACAGTGGATGGTCAAAAAAACCCAAAGAAATGGATCATAGCAAATCAACCCAGAGTTCTTACTCAAGGCACAAGTGACCAGGCTCAAATTATCATATTTTGGCTATATTATGTGAAAACCTAGCTATCTGGAGAAGAATCTCATGCTGGGAAAGATGGAAGGAAAGAGAAGAGGATGACCAGCAGCAAGGGGGATGGACTCAGTTACAGTGATGACGGGAGCATGGTTGGAACACCAAAAGGATCAAGTTAGGGACAGATCATTATGGAGAAGATACATCTATGTGGTCGCTAAGGATTGACAACGCCTTGATGCAATCAATCACAGGAAGAGAGAAAGAAATGTACTTCAAATCCTGTTCAGATGTAACCAACATTCTAGGCCTAATATAATATCACAAGGAAAGTAAGGGAGGGAGAGAGGGGCAGGGGAGAAAAGGAAATGAAAGACGCAGATGCGTCTATGCATGCACAGATACATCCGTCTCTCTGTCTCTCTGTCTCAGATATAGTTCAGGTATAAGCAACGTTACAGATATAAACTCAATGCTAGCAAAGCAAAATGTATCAGATACAGCCAGGTTTAATATCTAGAACAGTGTTTCTCAACCTTGCACTTTAATACAAAGGCTTGTTGACAATCCCTCCTTTTTATTTTTGTGCAAAATTAGAATATTTTATGCACAATCGGTTAGGGAATTTTGTAGTTGCACATCATTATATGACTCAGATTTGTATTTTTGGTCAAATCAAAGAAGCTCTGACTGTAGCCAATGTTGTGAATCAAAGTTTTAAAATCCTGTTATATTTCCTTCTATTAACCTGGAATTATCGACCAAGTTAAAACAGCACGTGCCTTCAGGAGGGAGAAGGAAAATGGGTTAGGCGGTTGAATGCAGCCCCTGCGAGCTCTCCCTCACGGTCTGCCCGCCCAGTCTTCCACAGGATCCCCTGAGTTTCACTTGAGGGGGTTTTCCTGCCCATTGTATGTACTGTAGACACATGGGCTATCAACCATAAAAGTACATTTAGAGTGAGTTTGCACCCGCTCTCTCACACAGTCGAAAGAGTCACAGATTTTAGAGTCATTCAGTGGCTCTGTGTAGACAGGGAATCCTCCTTGCCAGAGATGAGGCAGAGACATGCAGACCCAATAGTTATACTGCCGTTCAGCGATGGCAATCTGATAGTTGAAATGTCAGTATATGCGGCGGTCAGCGGGAGGAAGAGGCAAGCATTTCCAGCCAGCACAGGCATCCTTGCTTCACGCCTCAGCTCAAGAGCTTGGAAGACTCGACCTGAGGTGGCTGCAATCCTCCTCGTGAGTTCCTATTGAAGTCTACTGAACAAAAGGACAATTGTTAGCCACTCTTGTGGGAGAGTCTTCTCCTATTTGGAGAAGTGAAGCATTTTTTTTCCAGCAGGGCAGAATACTTTACTTGCTTTCAATTATCCAGGGCCTCCCTTCACCCACACACACTTTGCTCCTGTGGCCTCAAATGGTCTTTCCCCCTTTCCTTTACTCTGTGCAGGGGGGTTCCCTTTTGTCACACGAGGGAAGGTGGTTTTGTGCAGGATCAGTTGCACCTCTCTCTCTCTCTCCTGCTGTGAGGCTCATTTCAGGTCTCTCTGGATCTAGGTGGAGAAGCATTCCTTGGTAGCCAGGGTCTATTACATCCCACTCCCCCCCCCCCGTACATCTATGCCCAATAGTGCCAAGTCTGTTATTTTTTATTTACATTGATGTCACTGGGCACTCTCGGGTCTGCTCCTGCAGCTTTCTCAGTTGCAGCCATCAGCAGGAAAGCATCAGGTTCTACCTTCCACACGTGGAGTGTGCTGATGGCAGCAAAATTGGGGTTAATAAATAAAGTTCTCTCCATGGGGCTACCCTTGAAGAGTATCCGGAAGCTACAGCTGGTGCAGAATGCAGCAGCGCGGACAGTTCTTAATGCCCCTAGGAGGGCACATATAACACCGCTGTTGCGTGAGCTGCATTGGTTGCCAGTTTGTTTCCGGGTCCAATTCAAGGTGTTGGTCATCACCTTTAAAGCCCTTTATGGCACAGGACCAGGTTATCTGAGGAACCGTCTCGCCCTGGTTATTTCAGCCCGCCCCACTCGGTCCAGCAGAAGGGGCAGGTTGCAGACCCCACCAGTCAAGGAATTTCGATGGGTGGGGTCTAGGCAGAGGGCCTTTTCTGCTGTGGCTCCCACCCTATGGAACATCTTGCCTCCCAAGGTCCGGTGTGCCCCCTCCCTCATGGCCTTCAGAAAAGGGGTTAAATCCTGGCTCTGCCAGAAGGCCTGGGGGCCGGAGGGGAGCTCGCATCTGTGGAGATGGCTGGTGGGGTGATGGGTTTGGTTCCTCCCCCCCAGCATCCTGAAGGTTTTAGGGCTAAAATTTACAGGGGGGGGTTAGGACATTTTTTAATGTATGTTTCTATTTTAATTATTTATGGATTTTAGCCATTGTTGGAGGGATTGGTGTTTTTTCCTTTTTTTGTTATTGTGAGCCTCCCAGAGTCACCCGTTGGGGGAGATGGGCGGCATACAAGTTTAACCACAAATAAATAAATAAAAGTTAGGGACCGGATAGTGTCATGAACCATTGAACTCACACCTCAGGGGAGAAAGATGGTAATCTTAGTGGTTAAGTCTGCAGATCCCTCGAAGAAGGGCAATGATAATCAGGTGTGAAATCAGGTGTTAGGATCATTAGCCCCAGATGGATGAAACAGAAAACAGAGATGTAGATGTCGGACTAGATAAGGTACAAAATAGCAAACATCCACAACCACACACACAGCCGCAGATGTAGAGAAATCACTGGTTGCCATGAACACGAATCCAAATGGGGGGATATGGGGCTCTAAGTGTGCGTGCTTGATTATGTAACCAATCATTTAATTGATTGTTATTGCAAATATTTGTAACCAAGTATAAAAGGTTAATGCTTCCTATTTTCAAGGCTCTCTTCTTGGGAAGGAGTCCTCAATTACTAAGGTGCCTTAATAAATGAGTAACTGAGTTTCTCAAGTCCAGTCTTTCATTGGGTTAAAGGGCTGGGCTGAAAACCACGATTTGTGGCCAACAGTACAAACCTTCTTCCTGGGGGGAGGCTTTGATATTGGGCATAGACTAGGTGGGGGTCAACAAATCATTGATTGAACTTCAGGATGGCTTGATCCAATCAATGTTTTCAATGTTTTGTGGCCAGACAGGAGGTGGATTTGCTGCTTTGGGAGGCCTTACGTGTGAAAACCCAGTGCCAATATCCCAGTGCCAATATCCCAAGAGATCTCCAAAAGATTGGCTTTGCCTCACAGTGCAGAGAGTGGCTGAGTCCCAGATCCAGTTGATCACCTTCGTAGGGATCCTTGAGCCTTGTTAGGATTAATTACCTGATCAGGCAGTGTAAGATGAAGCTGCTAGGCTGATTCTTACTTCCATAAGGAAGACAAATCATGAGAAGTTAGCATAATTGTAGTAATGCATACCCAGATAGCAGGCCTTCATGCTGTGAAAGGGTATGGGTGAATGCAAGCAGCCCTGAGACAAAACCTGAAGTTGTTATCAATAAAACCCAACTCAGGTCTTCGGAAGCAGCAACGTATTTATTAACGTTTTTGCAAAAACAGGTGCACACACATTAGCAATGAGGTGGACCCAGATCTTAGCAACTGGTCTTCCTTATATTCCCTATCACAGACGCAAAAGGCCCTCCTCCGGCTCCCCATTGGTCAGGTACTAGGGAGTTTACATCCTATCCGACATGCCTAACACAATTTCCGGAAGTCCTGCCTTAGTTTACATCTCCCATTACTCTACTCCAAAGCCCCCTTACCCCTATTTACAATAGTCCATATTTGGTACTTCTACTTATGTGTCATCTTAAAGGCTACTGTGTTCCTGTCAATACCCGCAGTTTGTGGTTAAATGGCTTCCTGTTGCAGCCATTTACCTTATTCCCTTTTTCTGTTTTTCCCAATTTTTCTTGAACGTAAGATTAAGTTTCTTTGTTTCTGCTTGGCCAAAGCTATAACTATTATGCCATAAACAATTCTCCATATTCATTTATCTCTTAAGTTTCTGTAAAAACAACAAACCTACTTACATCCTATTTCTTACAGACTGCTCATTACATTTCTACTTAGATGGACATTATTACATACTTCAACTGCTAAGGGCTTTAATACCTTCTCACTCCTCATAATTTCCTAGAATGAGAACTTGAAAAGCTGGAAAGAAAGAATCTACATTGACACAGGACTTTATAGAGCGTCTGGATTGCTTCCAGAGCCAAAAGTTGTTAAAATATTTTCTTTTGTTTTCAGATAGACCATACCAGTCCATGGAGGCTCTATCAAATATTGTCCTAAACATTGTTTCCCTTTTGTTCATAATATCCATATTGAGAGACAAAGATGAAACCTAGTAAACTTCTCCTCGTAACCCATTTAGTTTAAAAGTAAAACACACGAAGACCCCCTTTAGGGCCAATGCTGGATTCTTGTTGCAAAGCAGAGAATGAGATTGCTGTTAAAGGTTGAAATGCAAAGCACTCTTGGGGGCAGCACAGCAACAGGGCAAAAATGTGCCTCCCTCCCCCCTTCTCTGGGCTATTGCTTCTCTGAGGTTGCTTAGGTCTTCTTGAGAGAAGTTACCACTTTTCCCTAACAGTAGCAGCTGGAAGGAAATAAATTTGCAAAAGAAAACATTTGAAATGCAGATCTTTATTCTAAAAATGAAACACTTAAAGTCCAGCCCATTTACTGCAATCACCTTTTTTTACGTTAGAGGGGGAAGCAAGCTCCCCCCACTGCTTCAAGTCTGATAGACTGGAAAGAAAAGATTGCTTCAGGGCTTTTGTTTTCAGGGAACTGATGCTCCAAAACCATAAGAAGAATAGGAAACTTTTCATAACATTTTCCTGAAAAACATCCGTTTTTTCCTGAAAAAATCACGTTTTTCCCCTGATGGTTCTCAAATAAAACATATGCCATGGAGCTGGAATTACTTTGTAATAGCATGTATAAACTACAAAATACTGGAGCGTGTTGCAAAGATGTTTGCCATTACAATAGTATTTGAGCCTTCAGACTATTACTCCTACCCTCACTTCTGGCCAGATGTTTCCCTGCACCAGGAAAAAAAAAGAAAACAGAAGAACATGCAGTCCTTCACTTCTTCCTGAGCCAATTCTTGGTAGCATTTCTGGTGGGCTGTTCCAATAGCTTATAGCTGCTTTTTGCAACTCTGCATTTAGATCAACTGCCTTCCCACCTTGAGATCAGGCCCTCAAACCCAATTGCCAGTAAACAGACGTCCATCTTATCTTCCCCATTCCCAACACACTAACCCCTCACAAACCCTCTTACAACATACAATGTGCTTTTCTTTGCGTCCATCCGTGTGCATCTTCTGATGCCTTTCAAAAGACCACCTTGTCCCTTGGCACTCCATCTTCTGCAGCCATGCCCAGCCCTTCCACCTTCCACCTTCACTGAGACCCACTCCCAGCAGTTCGAAGCAGTTCAAACAGACGTCAGTCTTCTTCTACTCAAGATTGCCACTTCCTGACCACTGGAGCTCTTCTGTACCTTTACACGGAGAGAAGACTTCCTCTCCTCTGCCCAGAGCTCTAGTAAAACGCTCCAGAATCCCAGATCTGTTGGAGGGTGGGAACACAGTTATGTTTCTTACCCCCACACAGTTCCAATGGTTCAAGTATGTATGGCTTTGTTTCACCTGGTAACCTTCTGAATTGGCTTTAAGTATGGATAACAAACAATGCACCAGCACACGTGCATCAAGAAGAGAAATGAAAAGGGGAAAAGGTCAGTTTCAAAAAGGAAATACACAGAAATCAAAGTATAAGAGGAGGTCTCTACAGAAGTAATTAAAAAATTAAATATGTGGCATGTCAGGAATGCACACCACCAACAGGTATAGAATTCCAGTCATTATCCAGATTTTATTGCCCATTGCTATACTTGGTGGTGTCTTTTTCTTTTCCTTTTTTTCTAGCTTGGTTCAGTAGGAATTTGTGGAGCAACCGGGGGCAGAGAGGAAGACATAAATTAGAAAGGCAAGGTTAAGGAAAAAGGAGCAGCCTTACATTCCTGAGAGCTGAAGGAAAGGGGAACGCGCACAAGCGCATAAACACACAAAGCTGGGAGTAGAAATGAGCAGGAGGCAGACACAAGAGCTTATCTCATCAGCCTCAAGAAATTCATGGTTCAGAAAGACAAACGGACAAAACACACTGCATGCACAGATACGCTTGATTAAAACACAGAACAAAACTAAATTAAACTACTGGTAACTTTTGGTCCTCACAAACCTGGGTTGTAGATATTTGTCCCAGTGATTACCGTTATTGTGGTCCTAAATGGGGCTGTTTGCTGGCCAGGCAAAACAGGCTGAGACTACTTGCAGCCGTTTTCTCAAAAGTTTTTTGTAAAAGAAAAAAAAATCTCGTCTCTGGTAAGGAAGATATTCAACAGCAGCTTCATGTCTCCCCAAGATGGGTGATGGCTTTCCATCATGGCCTGCAAGGTCCTAAAATGACCATCTGCAGGTCCTTTTGAAAGGGAGGAGCATCTTTCTTCCAAATTACCAGATCAGACGGGCAGAAAGGCATGTGGGTAAAATCCAAATCTCAGTGACCTTGTGCTTGGCCGGGTCCGGGATCCTTTCATAAAGGTGCCATTCACTTCCTTGCAGCGTTCCCATCCAAGACAGCCAGCTCAGGATGGGCTGGGGGGGCACTGGGCATGGCTGAACTGAAAGTGACGCTCCTGGGATTAGAAAGTCCTGCCCAACAGTACCAATAAGGCAGATGAGAAGGCTTTAGTATTTGTCTGAGAGATTTTTTAATGTAGCACAGTCGAAAGTACCCCTTTCGGGCCAGATTGGTCTACCAGCTGGGTCAGTAATCCAGTCATAAACCTCACGCCCGATTCCTTTTCATCCCCGCCTGTACGGGCAATAACCCCCCGTCCCAGGCAATGAGCACTCTTCCCAGGGGGGAGTTGGGGAGACCTTAGGCTCCTCATTCCCCACATTCCCTAATTTATGACACGCGTGTCCCCCAAGGTTGCTCTAGGTGTATCCTCTACACCCGGAGACTTCCGAGCAAAGAACTGGTCCTCGTCCTCCTCACTCCCTGGTGCTGGACTAAGGAAGGAACAAAACAAGCAGGCCGGTATTTGCCCAGCTAGAATCAAGGCACGACCTTGCGCTCCCTGTTGAGGCACATGGAGGCTTTGCCAGCTCCCCTCGCTTCCTAGGATCTCCCGATCTTCGCCCGAGAAGGACTCGCGGAAATCTAGGGGAGGCTACGACTGATTTTTGAGACTCACAGCCCTGGTCAACAGTGCGGATTCAAGAGGGAATCTTGTTGCGCCACAAAACGTGCCTGAGCTTGGTGTCGAAGCCAAAAGACATCCAAACAGGAGGTGCAGAAAAGTTTGCTTTTATTAAGGTACCAGAACAAAAGGACTCCAGCCTGTAAGGCAGCTAGGGCCCCGAACACAGTTTGGTTACAGTTTTTATACTTCCCCAATCCTCTCCTCCAGCCCCCATTGGCCAGATGCTAAGGGACTTTTAACCTGTCAGATACACCAAATACAATCCCCGGATGTCCTGCCTTAGTTTACATCTCCCACTCCTCTGTTTTAAAGCCCCCTCGCCCCTATTTACAATTGCCCATATTTGGTTTCCCCTCCTCCCTTCTTACGTGCCACCCCAAAAGTTGCTGTCCCCTGCAGTTCCCCAGATAGCCATAGTCTTGCGGTTAGACTATCTATCTTCTTCCCCTTTCCTATGGGTGTAAGCTGCTTCAAGCTTATTGCTGAATTTCACACACCCTGTTTTTCCCAGGTTGTGGGCCTTCTTGCAAGCGTTTCAGCATGTCGCCCCCCCCCTTTCCTTACCAGCTGTCTCAACAACTTATGTCTCCCCTCGGTATGGTCTCATATCCACATATGAGCCTGTATTGGGGTTACCCCCCCCCCCTTTGCTGACCCTTCAATCTCACACTCACACATTCACTGAGCACAAGATGCCAAAAAGGGTATTTCCCGACTATGAAGTCTCAGGTTCAAGCAACCATTTGGCTCAAAACCAAAACTCCCTTTACTACCCATGTCGAAGCGGGCAGAGTCCGGGGCAGCACCCTCCGGACAAATGGTCTGGTCCCGGCTGGGTGAAGTTGCCCGGGCTTGGCCCGTTGAGCCGAATAGTCTTGGGGTCCCATCTGGGATGCCAAATTGTTAGAAAGAAAGCTGATGACGTTCATCTCCAAGCCAGGAATAAACACGCAGGCGGTTGCTTGAAGAAGAGAGAAGACTTTATTTCCCACAGCCAGATACACAAGATGATCAGCTATCGGGTGGTAGATAAGCAATGGTAGAATGAGGCAAATGGGAAGCTTTGACTTCCTGCTAACACGGGGGGGGGGGGAGAATTTGATTTCCTTCTCACAGGCTCAACAGCCAAGATAAATTGTCAAGGGCCAGCTGTCTTCTGTGTTTGGATAAAGATAAATTCCCTATTTTGTTTACATAGAGAAGAGAGAAGTTTCGTTTCTTGCAAAGATGACACCACCTATCAGAAAGACACAGGAAAGTTCTTTCCTGAAAAAAATAAAACATGTTCAAGCTTGTTCATCCTTTGCATTACCTAATGTTCACCACAAGAAGCCTTTTATTTTTTAATTGAATGTCTTCTTACAGCAGCCACAACAAGAAAAATGAAAATGATCATTTATAAAAGCCAAACTTATAAATGACATTGAAATGCACTTTTATATTTAATTGATACATCTTTTTAAAAAATGCAAATAGCTTCTTGCAAATAGGTAGAGTACAGCCCACAAATAAATAGGGGGAACATAAACTTCTCCCCTCCTTTGTTCCCGAGAAAAATCCATTTAAGGGGAAATTCCTATCCAGGAGTCATGATTGACTTGAACATACACACACACACACACACACACACACACAGAGACAAGACTTGCAGAGTGCTAAGGCACCTGTTGGGTCCCTTAAGCCCACCTAGAATGGAAAAATAGCCTAATTTTGTCAGGTTCAGGGGTTATTCCCAATGTCCAGCCCTGTGTTTCTCAACCTTGGGAACTTTAAGGTGTGCGGACTTCAACTCCCAGCTGGCTGGGGAATTCTGGGAATTGAAATCCACACATCTTAAAGTTCCCAAGGTTGAGAAACACTGGGCTAGTCACTCAAGTAATCAATGGCTTAATAAACTCAGAGGTTTATTTATTAGGCTGTAATTGCAAATATATTTTGCCAAATATATTTTGGAAAATGATGATGATCTTTATTCCTTAGACAGGATAGGCCCCCAAAGGAAGGCATATTCCTTGTTGTCTTCATGGCTTATTTTTTTTTTTTTAAGGTTTCAGGTCTGTCAAACTATCTGATTAGTTTTCTCCTACACTCAGTCGCAGGGGCGTCCTCAGGCATGGTCCAAAAAAGTCAAAGTGGTAGTTGTGATGGTGCAATGAAAACTCTGCCTCTTTGTCATGCACGTGGTTTTTATGTGTGTGATCTGCTCGGTCACAACTTCTGCATTCAGGCATTGGACATCTTTAGCCAAGTTCCCCTTTTGTGGCTGAATGGTGAGCAGAAATAACACCAGACCTGAAACACTAGAACTGTTCATTCTTTGCTGAAACAGCAAGCAAGACATTTTATATAGTTTCAAAGCACTAAAATAGGTGACAAGTACAGTGCTGATCAAGGCATCTCCTCTGCTAGGCAAACAGGATAATTTTACATAACTTCTCCCAATGTTGAGGAATGGATTCAAGATATAAGTTTGTTGACAATTTTTTGAGATGTCTTTATATTCTAAAAATGAGAAGATGGAACAATAGTTTCCTGTGTGGTTTATATTTAATAATATAAGGAGGCTTTGCTCCGCCCCCTCCTCAAGAAGCCATCGCTAGATCCCACCCTTCTGGACAATTTTCGTCTAGTCTCCCACCTTCCCTTTCTAGGAAAGGTGGTGGAAAAGGTGGTCGCACAGCAGCTTCAGATGATCCTGGAGGAAACGGATTATCTGGACCCCGATCAGTCAGGTTTCAGGCCCGGTTATGGGACAGAAACGGCATTAGTCGCACTTTTGGATGATCTCTGGTGAGAGTGGGATGGGGGTAGTACATCCATCCTTGCACTTCTTGACCACTCGGCAGCTTTCAATACCATTGACCATGGTGTCCTTTTGAGTCGGCTGCAGGAGTTGGGGCTGGGTGGCACAGAGCTGTGCTGGTTCAGCTCCTTTCTCCAAGGCCAAACCCAGTCGGTGTGGATAGGGAGCGAGAGGTCCAACCCATGGCCCCTACTTTGTGGGGTGCCTCAGGGTTCAGTGCTCTCGCCGCTCCTATTTAACATTTACATGAAACCATTGGGTACCCATCCGGCACCATGGGATGAGGTATCATCAGTATGCTGATGATACCCAATTATATATCTCCATCCCAGGTGACCTAAGTGATGCTGTGACTGCCCTCTCGCGGTGCCTGGAGGCTGTAGGGGCCTGGATGGGGGACAACAGGCTTCAACTGAACCCTGGTAAGATGGAGTGGCTGTGGGTATGGGGAGCTTCAAGACCTAGGAGTTTATCATCTTTGGTTCTTGATGGTGTCGCAGTACCCCAGACAGACCTGGTGCATAACCTGGGGGTCCTCCTGGACTCACAACTCCTGTTCAAAGAGCAGGTGGCAGTGGTGACTAGGAGGGCCCTTGCACAACTTTGTGTTGTGTGGCAGTTACGCCCCTTGCTCGATCAGGAGGCCCTCCGCACAGCCACTCGTGCCCTGGTCACTTCCCGGTTGGATTACTGCAATGCGCTCTCCATGGGGCTACCCTTGAAGGTACCTGGAAGCTACAGCTGGCGCAGAATGTGGTGGTGCAGACAGTTCTGAATGCCCCTAGGGGGGCACATATAACATTGCTGTTACGTGAGCTACATTGGTTGCCGGTTTGCTTCCGGGTCCAATTCAAGGTGTTGGTCATCACCTTTAAAGCCCTTCATGGCCCAGGACCAGGTTATCTGAGGAGCCGTCTCACCCCTGTTACATCAGCCCGCCCCACTCGGTCTGGCAGAAGGGGCTTATTGCAGACCCCACCAGTCAAGGAATTTTGACTAGTGGGATCTAGGAAGAGGCCCTTTTCTGTGGTGGCCCCCGCTTTGTGGAACAACCTTCCTCCTGAGGTGCGGTGTGACCCCTCTCTCATGGCCTTCAGGAAAAGCGTGAAATCCTGGCTTTGCCAGATGGCCTGGGGGCCAGGTGGGGGCTCACATCAGTGGAAGTGGCTTGTGGGGTAACTGATTTTGCCCCCGTCATCCTGAATGGCTTTTAGTATTTATGTATAGGGTTGTTTTACAGTTTGACTTTTTAATGGATTCATTAATTTTAATTATCTATGTGATATTTTTTAATTGTTCATGGGTTTTTGGTTTTAATTGTGAGCTGCCCAGAGTCGCCCATTGGGGGAGATGGGCAGTATACAAATTTAATAAATAAAATAAACAAACAAACAAACAAATAAATAAATATGTTTAAGGATTGAATTAATCTTATATAAAACCACATGAATCTTATTTTTTTCTTTTTCATTGGTTTCCTTTTCTTCTTTTATGCTCAGTTTATTTGAATTTGTAGTGTGAGAAGGAAATCAAATTCTTCCCCCCACATTAGCAGGAAGTCAAAGCTTCCCATTTGTCTCATTCTACCATTGCTTATCTTAAACAGCAAGCAACACATATGATTAAATTAGAGTAAGAATGGGCTCACCTAAAAAGATTAACACCTAACAGGAAGAATCAAGAGTCCTCCACCCTAGCCCAAAATTAAATAACTAAAGACCTGGCAGGAAGGGCCAACCTTAAAAACCAAAACTGAATCATAAAAAGATTTCTTCCCCAAGGGATCTACATTCCAATTAGTCAATACCAGATAAGGCAAACCCAGGAAACCCCAGCACAGAAGGCTGCCTGACCTTAGAACGCTCCCTAGTCAATCAAAGCTATGGTTTTTCCAGTAGTAATGTATGGCTGTGAGACCTGGACCATAAGGAAGGCTGAGTGCCGAAGAATTGATGCCTTTGAATTGTGGTGCTGGAGAAGACTCTTGAGAGTCCCTTGGACTGCTAGGAGGTCAAACCAATCAATCCTAAAGGAAATCAACCCTGACTGCTCATTGGAAGGATTGATACTGATGCTCAAGCTCAGATACTTTGGTCACCTAATGTGAAGAGAGGACTCCTTGGAAAAGACCCTGATGCTGGGAAAGATTGAAGGCAAAAGGAGAAGAGGACGGCAGAGGATGAGATGGTTAGATAGCATCACCGAAGCAATGAACATGAAATGGAGCAAACTCCGGGAGGCAGTGAAGGGCAGGAAGGCCTGGCATGATATGGTTCACGGGATCATGAAGAGTCCACATGACTTAATGACTGAACAACAAAAAAGAATTCCTAGAGGGCAGCCATTCCTTCACACCTTTCAAGGAACAATAGGATTAATCATCTTGTGTATCAGGCTCTGGGAAATAAAGTCTTCTCTCTCCTTCAAGCAACCGCCTGCGTGTTTATCACCGCCTGCGTGTTTATCACCGGCTGGGAGACGAACTTCGTAAGCTTTCTTTCTAACAGTAGAATTGTTAGAATTATTTCTTATCAGTTCGTTCTGAGCTGGGATCAAAGAGACGACAGGTGGTTGCATGAAATTAAGTTCTTTATTCTTCACCCAAAAGCAAAAGCAATCAGCAAGTTGATAGGTGGGTGGCTGCAGCTCGACCCCCTCCCCTGAACACAATAGATAAATTTCATTCAGCCCCTCCCTTAGAATGCCACCCCTTACTCAAGTCACCCATTTCCCACCTCGGTATTATTCCATATTAAGAACTTCGTTCCTTCCTTTCTAGGGCCCCTTGACCATTAGCTAAACACCTTTTCCAGAGGAAGACTATCCTTGGAATGTACACCTTATCTTGTCTCTATGGGAACAGCTTCTTATTTATCAAGGTTAGTGAGAAAGGCCTCCAAGCTTGCAAACTTAAAGGAAAGAAGAAAGCAGAATTTATGGGTGGCACATAAATCAAATTTATGTGCCGCCCATCTCACTATCAGTGACTCTAGGCAGCTCACAAATACGAAACAAAAACACTTAAAAACTACAAAACCCATTAAAAGACTACAGATGAAGTTAAAAAGCAGAGAGAGTACCAACCACTCCCAGTCCTTGACGAAAGTCTAAATGCTTCAATAAAAAAATAAATATGTGTGTAAATTCTAACTATGAAATATATGTGTATGTAATTATGTAAAATCTTCTATCATCATGTATGTGGGATTTGTTTTAAATGGTACGATCACTGATACCTTTTTGCTGCTGCAGCTTGTTATATTTTTTTAAAAAAGGAAAAAAAGTCTAGAGGTAGTCAGAAAGAAAAGCAGTTTGCTCCAAACTTAAGTGAACGTCCAAGATGCAGGACCAAGCTATGATCTGCTTTTTTGATAGGGGGATCCTTTAACCACTGATGATGGTATGGGAATGCAGTAGACATAGTATACCTTGACTTCAGCAAAGTTTTTGATTGGGTCTCCCACGAGATTCTAGTAGAGAAGATGGAAAAATGCGGCTTGGATTACGCTATGGATATAGAGCTGGTTGAACTCTTATACCAGTGCTTCTCAACCTTGGAGACTTGAAGATGTATGGACACACATCTTCAAGTCGCCAAGGTTGAGAAGCACTGTCTTATACCCTATGAGTGTATGTTAATGGCTCCACGTTTAATCAGAAGAAAGTGCCAAGGGTCATACAACAGGACTCTCTTCTAGGTCCTTTGCTGTTCGACATATTTATACATGATTGGATGGGGGTTAGAAAACAGGTTTAGCAAATTTGCAGGGGACAGTATCAAGATTCAGGAGGATTGTGACAAGCTGGAACGAGCAGAAACTTGCAAGAGGAATTTCAACAGGACAAATGCGAAGTCCTCTATTGGTTGTAGGAAAGAAAAACGAAGGCAAGGGTATAGGATTGGGGGACCCTGTTGGGAAGCAGCACATAAGAAAAGGATCTGGGTGGAGCATAAGCTCCCCATGAGCCAATCGTCTGATGCAGCTGCAAAACAAGCAAAAGTAATCCTAGGCTGCATCAACACAGGTAGAGTGTCAAGATCAAAGGAAGTCATTGTTTCTCTCTAGTCTCTACTGATTAGGCTGTACCGAGAATGTTGTGTCACATTCCGGGTCCTATATCTTAGGAAAGTCATCAGCTTCAAGAAGTGTGGAGTTAAGTCTGATTCAGACCCTTCGGGCCAAAAGGCACTTCAACCTGCCCCCCCCCCCTTTCCATCCTGAATTAGAGGTCTGCTCAATACTCCTGGGTTGGCCCAGGGAAATCGGATTTAGCCCTGAGGTGCTCGCGCGGTGCCCCCTGAACGTTTTGAACTACAACTCCGGTATTCCCCGGCCACCTCACGTGGCAAGGTTGGCAACGGTGGGCGTTGCGGGGCCAAAATCTAGGCAGCCCCCGGTGGCCTGTCTCTAATGGGGAGCAACGGCCCTCTGGCCCACGCCCCTCCCCCTTTTTCTTCCGGCGGCACCGAATCCCTTTCTCAGCCTTGGAAGGAGGCTCGATCACTTTCGTTTCTGCCTCGGCTCCGCTCCCTCTCCCGGCGCGTTTTAACTCCGGCCCCGAGCAGGAGCGCGCGCGCGAGGCGGGCGGAGAAGCGCTTTGCCCAGCGGCGAGCCGGACGTCCTCCGCGCTTCTCCGCGATGGGGAAACAGGTCCCCGACGTCTGCGGCCCCTCGTCCCCAACGGGGAAATGGCAGGCGGACAGAAAGGGCAAATGTTGCCACAAAGGCAAGAAAGTGACCCTCCTGTGCGCCGTTATCTTCGCCTTCCTTTTGGTCTTCTTCCTCGTTTTCCTGGGCTTATACGTGGAGCTCTTCTCTTCGGACCCGGTCGGGCAGCTGAGCGAATGCCGCGGGGAGTTGCAGGAGCAAGCCGCCCAGATGCGGGCCAGCAACGCGTCTCTGGGGAAGCGCGTGGAGGAGACGGAGGGCGACCTGGAGAAGGCGAGGGCCGAGAGGGACGGGCTGCGAGCCCAGCTGGCGGCCACCAACCAGAGCCTCGCGAAGACCAGCGCGGACTGGGGCTCCTGCCAGGAACAGCTGGTAAAGCCGTCTAATTTATTCTCATCCTTATTCTCTGGAGGGGCAAGTTCTAACCCAGGGGAGCACGATCCTATGGGGGATGTTGCATTTTTACCCCATCAGTATTGAGCCCTAGTTTAAGTTTAGTCTAGTCTAGTTTAGTTTAGTTTGACTTGACTAGTTTAGGACCCACCCACCCCCACAAGACAATCCAGACAATTCTGGGTGAGTCAAATATAACAAACAATAAAATACAATATGAATAATTAAAACACAAAATACATTAAGAACCAGAAAAATAAGAACGAAAAATAAAGGACAAGGACAAGATGGCAGTCAGGCCAACAACACACACACAAAAACATCTCCCTGTGCTTGACCGCCCCCCCCTCCCCTGCCATGAAGTAGGTCAGGCTGACAATGTGTGCCTGGCCCAAAGAAAGCCAGGAAGATTTGAAAGTCTATGCAGGTTTCCCGAATTTCAGATGCTCTCTCTGATAGTTTTCAACAGTAATGCCTAGACATGGCCTGCTGGCTGGGGCTTGTAGTTGAATGTATCTGGAGGGTACCAGACTATCTAATTCTGTCTAACCACTAGGCTACAACCTTTAATTGAATGTTGTGAGTTTGATAAGCAGGCACAGCTAGGCCAAGGATCCAGGCATGGAAATTGCAGAAGTGGAAACAGGAAAAATTGGTGGGTGATGGATGGCTGGAACTGATTTATATTCCCCCCCCCCAGGTTTCATATTTGTATTTTTTATGTTTTAACTCTGTAGGCCAGCTTGAGTCTTTTGATGTGATGGCCTTATTAATTGAATACAATTATCATTATTTTTTATTATTACTTGATATTAAAAATGGCTGGCCAACCTTTCAAACAGAATCATTTCAGGCAGCTAGTCCGTTAGCAACCATTTTAAAAAGACAACAAATAGAGTGAAATAATATATCTCAGATTTTACTTATTAAAATGTTTTGCTAATGAGTTTCCAGTATTTACCATCAGTCTCTCTCTCTCTTTCCAATATCAGCACTTTTAATAGTTACATTAATTTACGAAAGCAATAGAACAAATTATAAGAATAAAATGAAAAGCAGAAAGAGTCTCCTTTAACAAAAGCAATATGTCAAAATGTATCTTAACTACTGAACTTAATGATTGACAATAAACATGGCTTACCTCCAGCTATCAATTGCAAGTTGTTGGTTGTAGACTTAAGCTGTAGACTCCATTAGGCAAATGAAACTCTTGAGTGTAAAGCAGATTCCTCCCCCCCCCCCCATCTGAGATTCTTTCAATATATTAGATCAGTGTTTCCCAACCTTGGCGACTTTAAGGTGTGTGGACTTCAACTCCCAGAATTCCCCAGCCAGACATGCTGGCTGGGGAATTCTGGGAGTTGAAGTCCACACATCTTAAAGTTGCCAAGGTTGAGAAACACTGTATTAAATGATAGTTCATTTTTGTGACATGAGGTCATGGAAGTGGCAAAGGATGATACGGAATATTGTCCAATTCATTTGGAAAGCGATTGAGGAATCCCGCCACAGAAAGAAATTGTCTATTGGACAACTTTAAATGATAAAATGGATCCATAACATTTCATTCAAGGCAACTGTATTCGTTAGGATTTGTTTTAACTGGGTTTTTAAAAAAAATGTTTGACTTTTTTTTTCTCTCTCTCACTCTTGGTTTCATTGTTCCCCATCCAGAATTCTCTAGGATCAGGATGGGCTAGAAAAGTTAGGAAATAAATTAAAGCAAGTAAATAAATAATAAATACATAAATATTAGTTCAAGCGGAATTCCAAGAACATAGCCCAGTGATTTGAGTTTAAATAAATAAATAAATAAATAAATATTTTATTTATTTTTCAAATTTATGTATGCCACGTAATTCCAAGACTGGCTCGGCAATTTGAGTTTCTCAAAATGTTCCTGGGCATGGACTTCAGTAGGATTAAAACATTGGAGAAATTAATTATACCAAGTAAGTCATGGCAGGAAGAAGGACATGCATATGTGGGAGAGAAAGTCAAGTAAACAACCTCTGGGCCTCTTGGAATCTGAAAAAGTTCCCTCTCTGTCACATGCACACACACACACATTGTTTTCCTGAACAGATATTTCAAGAAAGTGAATATTCAGCTCTCCTGATAGATGCTGGAAACCCAGCTCTGCTAGGCATGGAACCTGTCATAACTTCCTGAGAAACATATCAGGCCATTTTCTCATTCAGCAGAATTCTAAGAACCAAAGCACTGTAGAGCAGGGTTCCTCAACCTTGGCCACTTGAAGATGCGTGGACTTCAGCTCTCCATGGCTGGCTGGGGAATTCTGGGAGTTGAAGTCCACGCATCTTCAAGTGGCCAAGGTTGAGGAACCCTGCTGTAGAGCGTTACCATTGTGCTATAATTGCTACTGACCAGAAGGAGGCACTATGTGACTGGTTTCCATTGGTGGCATAAAACTTCCTCCTGGTTAGTAGCAATTATAGCACGTATAAGTTATATAAGCCCCCCTTAAGAGGGGAGGACTTGAGGCTTCTAGTATGAGGCCCAGTAGTTCTCTAGCCCCAGGAGAATCACTGTTGCACCATTAGCATTGTCAGGAAACCTCAACTCAAGGACAGACCAGCATTCAAGCTTTCAGCTATGCTTGAGTTGCTCCTGACCTGTGGGAAGGCGATGGGCATTATGATCAAAAGGAGCAGGAAGTTAACTCTATCATACTGACATATTTATCTGTGGGAAAGCTAAGGATGAATGTAGGTGGATTGGATTTAGGACAGAGACTACTACTGACGCTATCTGGCCCAGTATTGACTTGGTTTTGTACATCCTGACTCAAGCCCAAGTTTTTGTAAGGCCTTTTTGGCTAGCTATAGTAGTGGTGAAAGGAGTCCAGTGTCTGGGCACTTCTGAAGGAAAATATACTAAGCGAACAATCACAAACAGTTCCAGAACAACCACAAATAGGAGTTATATTATACAAGAGTGTGGGTGTTGTGTAGCCTTGCAGATGAGAAGCAACCCCAAATGAGCTTGGAACAGTACAGGTGGTCCTCAGTTAACAACCACTGGTTCAGTGACCATGCAAACTTGCAACAGCATTGAATGAGTGGTACTTATGACCAGTCCCTGAAGTTCTGGCTATCGCAGTGCCCCTGCGGTCACACGATCGCAATCCGGGTGCTCAGCAACTGGCCTGGATTTTTGGCTGTTGCAGCATCCCGCAATCATGTGATTGCCACCTTCCCTGCTGGCTTCCCACAAGCAAAGTCAATGGGGGAGCCAGCAGGAAGTCAGAAGTCGCAGTCACGTGAGGTCCTCACTTAATGACAGTAACCGGGAATTGCCAGACCTGCCATTGCTAAGTGGCATGGTCATGTGATGTCAAGTTTTATGACCGCATCTGTGATGGACTGGAATGGCGGGAGGGGAATCAAGAATGTGCTCTCATCTCCAGAGGAGTGAGGAAGAGATAAGCGGAGGAGACTGGCACCTCCCTAAGAAATTCCAACGGTGGGAACTGACTGAGCTGGGGAACTGGAATCATTCTGGGGAGATTCTTGTTAAGAGGTTGTAGCTAATAAACCTTGCTGGATTGATTCCATTCCCCAGCTCAGTCAGTTCCCACCGTTGGAATTTCTTAGGGAGGTGCCAGTCTCATGTGCTTATCTCTACCGCGCTCCTCTGGAGATGAGCACACATTCTTGATTCCCCTCCCACCATTCCAGTCCATCACAGCATCACTTAGTGACAGAAATTCCAGTCCCAATTACCATTGTTAAGCGAGGACTACCTGTACCTAAAGCTGCAACCTGGCCTGTACAGCATCTTCATTCATCTTGTTGCTGGCTCTTGATATAAACCCAACCAATATGCCTCTAAAATCACAATTGTTGTCCTAGTGCACTCTGCAAACTAGACTGATTCTAGTTTATTTAATAAACTATGATTAAATAAAAACTAATTTGGCATTTGCTGTGTTCCCAGTGGTAGTGAAAAAAATTAAAACTCCAGACAAGCTCTTTCTTCTCTTCCTGAGAAGAAAGGGAACAAGAACCTGAGATTAGCTTGGCCCCCACTTTGCTGGTTCTTTGTAAGGCTTTGAAGACCTGGTTCTGTGCCCAAACCTGGGGCCCCAGGCGTGGGACGGAGCCTGTTCCTTGGCTAGGTTGAAGTCTTTTTATGATTCTCCGTCTGCTGTGTGTTTTATTTCCTGTTTTCTTGTAATCTTTGTGATTGCACAGTTTTACAGTAATTGTTTTTAAGGTTGTGAGCCAATATTAAGTGAAATACTTCAGATGGGCAGCTTTATAAATCAATCAATCAAGCAAACAAACAAACATTGTAGAAGCCAGAGGAATAGGAAATAAATGCTGAGGACATCATCGAGTAAGAATGGTGAAAGTGCTAGATGGTAGATGTTCAACTCTCACTTTGTTAGCTAAATTTGAGAGTTTTTGACTCTCCTCAATTCGGATTCAGTCCGGCAGAAGATCAGACATGAAAATACCAGCTGAGATTTTAGTTTTATTGAAAGCTTGCCAATAGAGTCAGCCGGGGTCTCCCCTTAAGACAGAGAAGAACCCTGGTCACACCCAAAGAAGACAATCTTATACATGTTTCTTACAAAGAGGTACAGAAATTAACAAATGATTGGCTGAAATTGGCATAAATTGGATCCTCATTATTGGGGAAAACTTATCTTCCTGATGACCTATTGGTTACTAGTCAGAGTTTGGGGACACCCCCCTCTGATCTTCTGAATGTTTTTGTTTCCTAGAATGCAGATTGGGGTCACTTCCTCCCATGTCTTTATGGCCTCAACACTTAAGGAGACAGGATGTCTGCCTAAAGCCTTTCAACATAACAGAGATGAGGGAAATGTGTGAAGGTTCATGAACATCGGTTTCCTTGTTATCCCTTTGGCTTTCAGATGTGAGAAAATAAAGATGAGGGAAACTGACAGCCCTTTTTCATAAGGTTTCAACTTTGCTTCCATCTTCTCCCAGAACTGCCCATTAGTTGATACAATTGGAGAGAAGTCAGGAGAACAGTTGAAAGTTCATGAAAAGTTGGTTTAAAAAAATCTGATGATCTTAAATGTGCTCATCAGGGCTAGAAGAATGCTAGACTATCACCGAGCATCTAGTTTACTTGGCTGCAAGAATGCCACAGATAACATTTTTTTCCTTCATTTCAGCCAAGTATGTGCCAAACTACCCCACGATATTTTGGATGGGAAAATGATTAATGATGGTTAGGACAGAGGTTAACAACACCATACTTGCAAATGACAGGGCCTATCTAATCATCCTCAAATAATACTCCCTCAATACTCCAGCATTAAATAAAAATGTTTTTTTTAAAAAATGGGGAAAATCTGGTGAGATTGACAGCCTCCTGGAAGACCTTACATGACTTCATCTCTCATTTGAGAACAAAGGCCACTCTGCCTCGAGAAAAATAAAATACCTGAGGGCATGTGATTGGCATCAAGTTTATGTGGACTGAAATACATAGCATTCTTTTTCTTTTTGCTACAAAGTAGGTATTTATAACACCTCCAGAGCTGCTCGTTGTTATATATCTGGAGACTCAGGACATGCAGAAACAGATGCAGGTTTACAACTTACATTGTTCCCTTTCTGAACTAAAAGTTTCACTCACACCCCCACAGATAATTATCCAACTGAGCACTGCACCTCATTCTGTATAATGGCTCCAAAGTACTACAATTCCCATCTACTTCTCTAACTTGGTACTGGTGCTTTTCCACTTGAATCATTGCATTTAGTTCACAAGCGACCACTTCGTGTTTTGAGAACTATCCCTTAGAAGCAGAGATAGTATCTGCTTAAAGATTTTCATTTCAGTATTTTCTCACAGGCCGCACGAGTGGAAATCTTCCATAACAAAGCTTTCTTGAGTGAGTCCTACATCCATTTGTACCACCACCTAAATACAAATATATACAAACCGAGTAGCTAGAAATCTGTGTAATGACTACATAGTAACATGGATCACAGTATGGTGACATTTCTTCTCATTATGATTAATACCAACTTTTTAAAACTGTGTAAGGTCAATACCATAAAATTGTATTGCACAAAATCTGCCCATCAGCTTATGCGAAGAATGGAACTGAAACATGATTAAAACCGCTCATAAGGAAAAGCAACTGAACCCAAATGCCACTAAAATCTGGAGAAGATTAAAATTGCATTACCCGTTACCAACTGAAAAGGGCTTCCTTCCTGTTGGTACCCTAAGGCCAAACTGTGTTCCTTGCTATAATGCAGTTTACATGAGTTTAAAGTATTTGAACTCACTCATCCCTCCCCAAATTACCATATATACTTGCAGATAAGCCAAGAATTTAGGTGCCAAAATACACCCCCCAAAAATTGGGTTTGGCTTCTTCGTGGGTCAGCTTATCTGCGGGTGGGACATTTTTGAGGGTCAGCTTATCCGCAGATGGGTTATACGTGAGTATATATGGTGTAAGTGATGAGAGTGGCAATATCAGGTAATCAGATTTACTCTTTAAAAGGCGCAATAGAAAAGGAAGAAGCCATGGAGAAGGTTGAGGAGAAAAGCAAATTCTGACACAATTGTCCTCATATTCTGCTTGGAGGCATCTGACTGAGCATTCTAAGAAACAAGATGGTGGACCAGACAAGCAACTTTGCTCTAACCAGTGTTGTCCAAACCTGGCCACTTTAAGATGAGTGGACTTCAACTCCCAGAATTCCCCAGCCAGCATGGCTGGCTGGGGAATTCTGGAAATTGAAGTCCACTCATCTTAAAGTGGCCAGGTTTGGACAACACTGCTCTAACCCAACCGTAGGAATAATAGTTCTTTTTACAATCCTTACTTACATAGTTATTCCTTAACTTTTAAATGCTTTCCTCAGCTGGATTTGCAACAAGCAGTGTCCGCCAGCGTGCGTGTGTCAAAACCTGCAAGTTGGCAGGCGCAATATCAGAATCAAAACTCTGCTAGTTTGCACACGCATCTTGCAGATCTTGACACACATGCACATGGATATGCACGCTTGAGTCCAAAGCAAAGTAAGAGTTGCTAACATCAAAGTCAGTCTAACAATAAAAACAGTCAGGCATCATAAGTAAAGTCCTTTTAAGTAGCCTTGTTTATAGTTGTTATCATCTTTGTAATCTACCTATCTTGCTATTAGACAGATTGAAAATCTAATACATAAGATCTTTAACAAAGGCTTGAAGTAGTTGGAACTTCTCATAACTGACATGTTTTCCATGATGCCCTTTGTGGCATCATGACCTTCCCAGAACTGGTCTTTTTTCTGGCCCAATGGGCAGATTTCTATAGTGCCACAAACACTTATTGTTTTTATTTTCTAAGAAAGCCGCTGCAGGGCTTTAGTAGCAAAAGCTGCTATTTTGTTTTTCAGCATGCCACCTTCCCATTTATTATTTTTTTTCAATGAAAAGGGTCTAAAAATGATATAATAAAGAGGTCCCCATAATGGAACTGCACTATTAGATTGATTAATTACATGCCATTGAATTGTTGTCGACTCTTAGCAACCACATAGACAGATTTTCCCCATGACAATCTGTCCTTAACCTGGTCCTTCAGCTTTTCCACCAGTGCGCTCATTGCCACTGTAACTGAGTCCGTCCCCCTTGCTGCTGCTCATCCTCTTTTTCTCTTTCCTTCCACCTTTCCCACCATTGGTGCCTTCTCCAGAGAACGAGGTCTTCACATAATGTGTCCAAAGTAGGATAATTTGAGCCTGGTCATTCATGCCTTGAGTGAGAACTCTGGGTAGATTGGTTCAATGATCCATTTGTTTTTGTTTTTTTCTTGGCTGTCCATGGTTTTTTCAGGACTCTTCTCCAACATCCACACTCAAAAGTGTCGATACTCTTCCCATCTTGCTTCTTCAAAGCCCAACTTTTGCTTCCATAGAGGGTCACAGGGAATAACCATGGCTTGCATGATTCTGATCTTTGTAGGTATAGATACATCACAGCGCTATTAGGCTGTAATTCAAACAGTCATGTCCTAAAGAGGGGGTTCAGCACAGCATTGTTGGAACTAACAGATACCTTTCCTTTTGGTCTCCATCTAGAAAAGCTTGGAAAAAACAGTCACATCCCAAGTGACGGAAGCTGTCCAGCGAGAAGTAGAGAAATATAAATTAGCTGAAGGTGAGATGAACCAATGGGGATTGCGGGGCAGGGGGGTTGATAATAGATTGATGTTTGGGAGGGAGCTCATAGATAGTAGGTTAAGATGGGGAAAGCTTTGCCCCTGTTTAGAACACAGATTTGACTGTCCCCAGTAGTGACATTTTCATCAGTACTTTGAGACATAAACGACCATCTGGAAATCATGTTATTTCCTGAATCAGCACCATTGCTGGGGGCTTTATGAAGGCAAAAAAGATAGTTTCTTCTATTAGTCAATTTCCCCTAAACCCCATTGATCAACACTGTATTAGTCAATGGAGGAAATATTGTGGCAAGTATCTTCCCTGCCCCACATTAAGCCCTGGTTTTAGTTTAATATGGTGCAAGATTGTATAATGTAGTGTGGGAAGTATTAGAAGTAAAGGATGGGGTTTCAACTGCATGATCATGACTGCCATCTTGATGTTTTTGAGCCTCCAGTGCAGACACCCCTATAAGGGGGGGACTGTTTACTTTTTTAAAAGTCTTAAGTACCATATTGTTGAAAATGATTTACCACCAAAAGCTCGGGGAGTTTGCTCATTTGCCCCATTAAAAGTTGCTGGAAAGTTCCCCCACTTTGGTGGGGAATTAATAATTTAAAATTTCCACAGCAGACCCTTTCTCCCAAGGATGCCCCAATTAAAATAAGGATAGCTTTCCAATCTCTAGGCTGTCTAGCTGGAGTATTCTTGGCCTTTTTAAATTTTGGAAACTTTAACTTGTGCCAGTCCTGAAACAGAAGGGGTAACTATGTAACCACGTGCACATAGAAAAGGTTTTAATGAGAAATTGTTTTATAAAACCGGTGAAGCCAAATCCCTAGATCTTAGAAAGGAGTTGATTGGAGAAAGGGGAATGTAGGGAAAACAAGGAGAAGCTGCAATTGCACACACATAAAATTCCAATTACAGTGGTACCTCTAGTTACGAACGCCCCTACTTATGAATTTTTCGAGATACGACCAGCTCCGGCCCCAAAAATTTACCTCGACTTGCGAATGCGCCTTGACATACGAACCGGATCCGCGGCCATTTTCCGCCCGTGCCACGTGGTCCGCGGCCATTTTTCCGCCCGTGCCACGTGGTCCGCGGCCATTTTTCCGCCCGTTCCACGTGGTCCGCGGCCATTTCCCCGCCCGTTCCACGTGGTCTGTGGCCATTTTCCCGCCTGTGCCACGTGGTCCGCAGCCATTTTTCTGCCCGTTCTGCGTGGTCCGTGGCCATTTTTCCGCCCGTTCCACATGGTCTGCAGCCATTTTCTGCCCGTTCCACGTGGTCCGCGGCCATTTCCCGCCCGTGCCACGTGGTCCGCGGCCATTTCCCACCCCTGACACATGGTCTGCGGCCATTTTTCCGCCCTGCCATGTGGTCCGCGGCCGTTTTTCCGCCCCTGACACATGGTCCGCGGACACCGGAAGAGATTAACGGTAATTACATTGAACCTTATGGGAAAATTTGCCTCGTGTTGCGACCAATTCGAGTTGCAACCAGAGTCACGGAACGGATTAAATTCATAAGTCGAGGTTCCACTGTAAAGTGGAAACCATCAGCTAAGCTAAACTACTGTACCTCTTGTAAGGTACAGTATTAAGTTCTTGTGTTTCAGCTCACATTCACTGTAGAGAAGATCACAGGAGAGAGGTGTTTTGAACCTTGTGCTTGGGTGTTCATAGGCAGAAATTTGCGTTCCTTCCTCGTGAATTGTTCAGGTTTTCTGAGTGTTTTTCTAGGCGTAAGCTAAGCAAACTACAGCTTAGGGCCTCACAGTCCAAAAGGGACCTCTAAATTTTTTTTTTTTTCATTTGTCACAGTTTTATTATAATTTCTTCTATGAAAATCTCCTCTTGTATGGCTCCCATGACCCTCATTAATTGATTAAGATCTGCTTTGGTTCTGCATACATTCCTACCATTTCTTCAAAGAGGCTCTTCTATACCCTTTTATGGGTGTGTCGTGGTTCTTAGTGGCATTCTTGCCAAATTCACTTGTTCCACAGCCTTATTCTCCATTAGTGCTTGCCAGATAGAGCCTCGGGTTTCCCACAGTTTAGGACCTCACCCTGTCTAAACTCTGGCCCTGATCCCCAGTCTTATGGAATCTTTTTAGGGAGACTGACTCTCATTGTCCAATGAAGGTCAGGGCCCTACCTTGGTCGCCCTTGATCTGCCCAGCAAATCAGAAATGATCTAGGAGCTAAACCCACCTTTCTTATGGAATTGTAAAGACAAAGTCTAGTTTTTACCCATTGTGCCTTGATATTAATAATTTGGAGAGGTCCCAATATAATTTGGGACATCACTTTGGGTCCCCGAAGTTGAATGGCATCTCTTCAGGCCTCTCGCCATCGAGTCAATTGATCTGATGTTTAAGCGGCATTATGGTACCCCGTGCAAACTTCAGCATGCTGTGTGAAAGTATGGCGGGGAAGTGTTTAAGCCTAACCTTTCAACAACAACAAAAAAGCCCCGTGCCATGCTTGAAGATAATGGAAAGAAACTGCAGAGAGTGAGGAAAGCTACTGCAGTATGAACTGAGTTTAAGAAGCAGAAGGTAATTTGTGACTCTTGATTCCTTTCTTTAGAGCAGATTAACCAGCTTAAGCAACAACTCTCCAACTTACAGCAGGATCTGAAGGACACCCAGCAGAAGAAGGAGCAACAACAGTAAGAACACAAAATGACAATCCTACGTTTATAAATACCTTTTTTAAAAAATTTTAATTTTTAATTTTTTAAAATTCAAAATACCTTTGAATTTTGAAGAATTTCCCTGCTGGAAATTCTGGCCAAGGTTCTGTTTGTAGAGTGGGCAGCCAGGTGATGCCAGGAAACGTACAAGCAGGCGAGAGGGTGATGTTCCTCTCCTGGTTCGGTCTTCAGCCTCCGGTATTCAGAGGGAGATGGTCTCCAGACGGGGAAGTTCCTGTCTTAGCTGTCATGGCTAACTTCTTGAACAGCCTGGCCACCATTCCCTTTGTCCATTAATCTATGACCTGCTACAGACTGCATGAATTGGCAGTCATGCATTCAAAGTTCCCCAAGACCACAAAATCAAAATTATTTGCCAGATATTGAGGATATTTGCAAACCTTTAAAACAATGTCACTCTTCTCCTTATTTTTTATTGTTAAAAAATATATAGGGTTTTTTTCATGAAAAATATTTTATTTGTGTTAATATCAGATGGGTTTTATATTCTTATTTTTACATGATTCAATAAGTAAATATTCTACAGATAGATCGATTTTAACTTTTCATACGGTAAACATTAATAAATACAACCCATACAAACAAAAGCTCCCTTGGGGTCCTCCATAATTTTTAAGAGTGGGGAGGGGTCCTGAGAGCCACAGGTTTCAGAAACATGCTCTAACACAATAATGGTCTGTTTCCCCAGGGACACCATCAATCGCCTGCAGGAGCAGCTCATGAATCAAGCTGTGGGCCGTTCCAGCGGAGGCCTTCTCCTTGGCCCCTCCACAGTCCTCCTCCTCCTTATCCCTGCTGGACTCCTCCTGTAGTCCATTTGGACTCGGCGGCCACGTTTGGGTGGTGGGCAAGTGTTGAGGCTCACCCTACTTTCTCTGCATAACCAGACCCGTTCCTCTGCATGAGGTTTTGGAGACTTCGGAGGCTCTGCCCTTTGCAGGACAAGAACCTGATAAAGATGCCAGACCTGGACATTTATCTACTGTGACAAGTCAGATTTTGGGCACAAGCACAGGAGCTGCCAGAACTTGTATCATGCTGCACTGTTACACAGACCTTTGCAAATAAAGCTTAAATCTTGATTATGTAGTAACCTGTGCCTGGTGAATGTCAAACTGGGCCAACTTGCTTTGCTTTCTGGTGGTTTGGTAGCATCTCATGTTAATGTTCAGAAGAACGAGACATTATGTTCATGCAGAAGGTGTCAGTTTCAACCTCTGTTGACTGTAGCCATGACGGGAAGGACCCAACACACAGACATAAACACATATACACCCATGCCTGAAAATATGGAAAGCTGATACAGCCTGGAGCAAATGGTATCATTTTCCCCAAGATGAAGGAATATAGATTTAATTCCTTATAAGAGCTTAAATGGAATGTTCATTTTCCCCCCTTTATGGTGGGAAAACAGATTAAGACCTTTTAAGATGGGCAGACTTAACACTGAACACGATCACTAACCCAGGCTAGAGCCGCTATTGAGGCCTACCTCGTGGCGGTGAGCGTGGCAAAAGGTCAACATTTCTCGGCTCTTATTGCATCCACAGAATGCCACCCAGCAGCCCTGTTTAAGATCACCCAACCTCTCTTGGGAAAGGAGGGCCTAGTAGCCCATTTACAGGGCCACGCAGAGGAGTTTTCTGGGCATCTGGAGGATAAAATCACTCGGATCCAGTCCCAGTTGGATACCAAGAGTGCGGCATGGTGTGTAGAGGTGCCCAGGGTATGGACTTACCCTGTTATCTGAGAACAGTTTGATCCTGTTGAACCCGAGGAAGTGGACAGGGTCTTCCGGATGGTCAATGCCACCACTTGTCAACTAGATCCATGCCCCTCCTGGCTGGTTCAGGCTATTCGAGGGGGGGGGGGTGAGAGACATGTGAGTGGGTCCAGGCAATGATAAATTCATCCTTGAAGAAGGGAGTGTTCCCAGCTGCCTTTAAAGAGGCGCTGTTGCATCCCCTCCTCAAGAAACCATCACTGGTTCCCACCGTACTGGACAATTTTCATCCAATCTCCCACCTCCCCTTTTTCGGGAAGGTGGTTGAGAAGTTGGTGGTGTTGCAGCTCCAGAGGATCCTGGAGGAAACGGTTTATCTGGACCCTTTTCAGTCAGGTTTCAGGCCCAGATATGGGACAGAAACAGCATTGGTCGCACTCATGGATGATCTCTGGCAGGAGCAGGATGGGGTAGTGCATCCATCCTTGCTCTTCTTGACCTCTCAGCAGCTTTCGATACCATCAACCATGGTATTTTTTTGGGTCGACTTGGGTAGTCAGGAATGGGCAGCGCACTTCTGCGCTGGTTCTCTTCCTTCCTCCAAGGTCGATTCCAATCAGTGTTGATTGGGAGCAAAAGGTCCAGCCCATGGCCTCTCCATTGTAGGGTGCCGCAAGGTTTAGTACTCTTTCTGCTCCTTTTGAACATTTACATGAAACCACTGGGTGAGATCATCCCCCACCATGGGATGAGGTATCATCAGTTCTACATCTCCATCGTGGGTGATTTGAGTGATGCCATGACCATCCTTTCGCTGAACCGTGGTAAGACGGAGTGGCTGTGGATTGGAGGCCCCTCTGATCCGAGGATTTACCATCCTTGGTTTTGGATGGGGTTGCCCTGCCCCGACAGACCCGGTGCGTCATCTGGGGGTCCTTCTCTACTCACAACTCCTGCTTGAGCAGGTGGCAGTCGTGGCCACGAGTGCTTTTGCCCAACTTTGTGTGGTGCACCAGTTATGCACTTTCCTGGAGCAGGAGGCCCTCTGGTCGGTCACTCACGCCCTGGTATCTTTCGTTTAAACTATTGCAATGTGTTCTATGTGGGGCTACGCTTGAAGAGTATCCGGAAGCTATAGCTGGTTCAAAATGCGGCCGCGCAGACAATCTTGGGTGCCCCAAGGATGACACATATAACAGCTTTGCTGTGGGAGCTGCATTGGGTCCCAGTTTGCTTCCGGGTTCAATTCAAGGTGTTAGTTATTACCTTTAAAGCCCTACATGGCATGGGGCCAGGCTACCCGGGGGACTGTCTCACCCCCATTACGTCAAGCTAGCCCACCCAGTCAGGCAGAGGGAGCGTGTTACAGACCCCGTCAGCGAGAGAAGGTTGGCTGGCAAGGCCCAGGAGGAGAGCCTTCTCTGCCGTTGCCCCCACCCTCTGGAATATTCGCCCCCCAGAGGTGCGGTGGGCCCCGACCCTCCCAGCTTTCTGGAAAGGACTGAAGACCTGGCTCTGCCAGCTTGCGTGGGGCAAGAAGAGTTTTAACCAACCCTGGGGGTGGCTGGTGCCCTGATGATGCTCCCCAAGCCATCAATCCTTGGAATATACTTATTCTTTATTTAGGACTATTGTTATATTGTCTTTTTAATTAATATTTATCTGTTCTGTACACCGCACAGAGTAGCTTTCTAACAAGATGGGTGATGACAAAATAGATAGATAGATAGATAGATAGATAGATAGATAGATAGATAGATAGATAGATTTTTGTTGTTGTTCAGTTGTTAAGTCGTGTCCGACTCTTCATGACCCCATGAACCATATCGCGCCAGGTATTCCTGTCCTAATAGATAGATCGATAGATCGATAGATCGATAGATCGATAGATCGATAGATCGATAGATCGATAGATAGATAGATAGATAGATAGATAGATAGATAGATAGATAAAAAATTCCCTCTTTTGCCAAAGCTGAGGGTGACTGCAGAGTATTTCTGCCCATTTTTAATTGTTCCAGAGTTGACAATTAGTTGTAGCCAGTCATGTCAGGGGTCTAAACTACGCTTTTCTTTTTTGGAACAAAACAATCCTGACTTCTGTATTCCTTGTAAATGTTTTGGCATTAGGGCAGCAGAAGCAAACTTCCATTTTATTTTGGTCATGGAGACCGTGCCACAATCTGAATTAAAAGTTTTATCAATGTTGGCAAGTTCTTCCGGCTGCTTTGAATTTGCTTAGAAGAAGCCCCCAAATCCATGGGGTTTTTTTCTTTTGTGGCACTCCCCCGTCACAAATATCCACGGGGCAGTTTTCCAACATTGGGAGGAAGGAAGAGCACAGAAACTGAAGCAGAAGTCCTATGATGATGCAAATGGTTAAAGAAACAGGCCATCCTTTTTAATAGATAAATTATTACTTTAATTAAAAAGAGTTCAGAGGGAAGGTTGCACGGTATGAAAGGGTGGTCACTTGTCCAGAAAAAAGACAAAGAGAGACTGGGAGTTTGGGAGCGTCCCTTCAAGTTGCATTTTGGTAAATGACTTTGATTTGCCAGGTCTCTGACATTAGACATTTGGTGAATGGGCGAATCCCCTACAGTAGCTGTTCCGCTGAAAAGCCCCGAGATACTCTCCAAATTCCAAATATGCTCACTGTTCACAAAACCTGAGACCCAGATCGCTTTTCATGTTCCTAAATAAACTGGAAGACCCTTATCATTGCTGGCAGAGGCAGTGGACCAACCTTGGATTTCTTTCAGTTAGTGACAAAGGTCTAGTTTGCTTTTTAATAAATATTTGCAGAGAGCAGGCACGCAATTACTGGAATTAGATGCTCCGCTCACTTTGTGCCCAGAATACTCCATGGGGAAATGCCTGTCCATGGCTCAGAAAGGAAAAAAGAAACAGAAACAGAAATAGAAATAGAAACAAAAAAGAAAAAGAAATCAGGAAAAAAAAAGAATAGATGGGAAATCCCATTGCTGTCACCACAGCAACTGTGGAACAGATCTCTCTGAATCTAGTCTCTCCTGCAACTGGGGTGTCCTTCTAGAAACTGTCTGCTTTTTGCTGGCCTGTTTTGAAACTCTGAGCTGAGATAACTTTCGTTTTTCAAGCCTCGTCTGACTGCTGGAGCTATTTCCTCAGAATCACGAGGACACGCGGAAAAGGGGGAGGATGAGCTGATCAGGCAACTTAGAAAGCAATACACAGGCAAGAGCAGAACCCTCCCCTTGGAGAGTCAGCCAGAATTTCTTTCTCTCAGCTTCCAACGAGCATGGGTGGATTTGTAAGCTACAGTCGCCTTTCCACAGTCATGGAAAATCTAAAGGAGCACAGTCCCTGGCACTTCTATTGGACATGGGTGAGAAATTACTTTGGGTTCATCCTTGTCACTGTCATCCTGCTTAGTTTACTGATCATTGAATACTCGCGAGCCCCACCAGAGCCAGACACAAAATGTCCTGAAGACCAAGCAACGCTGCATGACACCATCTCCCAACTGGAGGCCGAGAACCGGTCTCTGAAGAAGCAGCTGGCCATGATGGAAAAGGAGAAGCAGAGGGTCAAGAAGGTTATGGACCAGACTCTGGAAAAGACTTTGCAACTTTTGGAAAAGACAAAAGAAGAAGGGGAGGGGCTGAGCAAGCAACTGTCAGTTTCCAACCAGTCCCTTGTAGAAACTAGACGTCTTTTGGAGCAGGCAAAGAAGGAAGGCCAAAGCTTGCAGAGCCAACTGGAGATAGCCAAGGAGGACCTCCAAAAAACTCAGCAGCAGCAGGATTCCTGCCAGAAGCAGCTGGTAAATTGAAAAAAAAATCATTGTAAAGTAAGAGTAGAATGAACAAATGTGATGTGCTTTTTGGACCCAGCAGAATGGCTTAGTTTGCTCCATCTAGCTGGGCTCTGTTGACTACATAGGCAGACATAATCTTCCTGTCAAGCTGGTGCCACGGCTTTCATGTTGTCTTCCAGAACAACCTGGTGGTTCTTGTTGGAGTGCATGCCGGTGTGCCCTGGGCTGCCCTTCTCCTTCTTGGTGTTCTGGGACTGCTACTCCCAAATTCCCTTGTTGGGAAGGGAATTTTGCAAATGTGTTGGAATTCTGAGCATTGCCATCCCAACACATTTGCAAGGTGCAAGAATGCAGGTTAGACCTGTGAACCAGTCTGGAAGTGCAAGAAAGAGATGAGAATGCTGTTGACAAATTGCTGTCAGAAAAAGGAGGTGTGCATAAATGGCCCTCCCCCACCTTTTCTGTCCCTTTGGGATCTATTCACATTTTCACATACACACACATCTATATTGTTGTTATTTACCAAAGTCTCCTAGAAATTTATGAATGTATTTGATACTTTTGACTATTTAGTTCAGCTTGGGGCCAGTCCATTATTCCAGCTGTATATCTAATGACTGGAATAGATATAGGAAAGTTAAAGATATCCTTGTAATATATGCACTGTTCCAAGTAATGCAATTTTTTGAAATTGATGACTTGAAATTCTGTCCATTCTTATTATGCCCAGATGCTTTTCCAGATTTTTTGGTATGGCATCGTGTATTGTTGTTGTTGGTTGCACAGTCAGCCAGATGTTTAGCCTGGATTTGGCATTTTTATCCACCTGTCAAGTCCTTCCCATGGACCTGGGATAGGCAGATGTTGTTGTTTGATGGTGCTAAAGGTATTGTCGCAGGATGTAAGCTGTTCCAAGTAAAGCTGCCTTTTGCAATTGATGGATGGTGATGTTGTCAATGCCGAGGGTCTTCAAGTGGTGCTCCAGATGTTTTGGGATTGCACCTAAGGCACCTATAACTATTGGTGTTATATTTGCTTTCTATTGCCCTCCTCCACCTCCTCCTCCTCCTCTTCCTCCCCCCCTCCCTCCTCCTCTTCTTCTCCTTCTCCTCCTCCTCCTTCTTGGAATCACAGTACAAAGAACAAACAAGAATAATCCAATTAAATAAAATATTGTTGCTATTGGCCTGAACCAATCCACTAGAGGATAAAGGCCTCTTAATTGAAGATTATGGATGCAATCTACTATGTTGGTTCATAGTTGGTAGATAGATTGGTTCAAATCACCCAGTGAATTCCCATGGGTGAGCAGGAACTAGAACCTGGGCTCCCTGCTCCTGGTCCAGCACTTCACCACTGGACCACCCTGGTCCTGGGGCTGAGGGGGAGGGTCTGATCCGGAGTCACCCAGCTGGTTTCCATGCCAATGAGAGGACTAGAATGGGCCTCCCTACTCCTAGTCCAGCACCATCACCGCTACACACACATTTTACACATGTATGTTTTCCCACAACATATGTCCATGTACATGTGTTTATATATATGCACACACATACGCATGTGGGTCTGTGTGTGTATGTATCAGATATACATACACATGTATATACAGGATATACCAAAAGTCAGGCCTCATAGGACAATCACGATATGTTTTATTAATTAAATTTTTTTTCCTGAGAAAATGTTACTCTTTTTAGCAATGTTCAAAGAATGTGCCTTAAAATGAGTAAATACGACAATGGGACCCAATTTTAACATTGAATGTAATTTATATAATAAGTTGTCAATGGGGCCTGACTTTTGGTACAACATATATATCGATATCGATATCAATATCAACGTCGATATAAATAAAATATCTGTGCGTGTGTGTATAAGTGCACACACGCACTTATTTATCTTACACACACTCTTTCTTCTTGCTCTCCATTTTTCCTTCTCTCTCCCTTTCAGTGATCCGGCCCCACATACTCACTTACTCAAGCACATTGCTGCCTTTCTATTTTTGAGAAATGTGTCTCCCATCTTCCCAGTTGTGCGGTAATTTTTGTATCTCCAAAGTGTATTACCTGCGGCTGACACATTTAGGTGATACATTTAGGGTGGGAAAGTTATATGACAGGCAAGGGTCAAGCAGCTGTGTTACAGAATTCCTGAGGTCATCCAAGCAGATGGCCGAAAGAGCCCCCAGGCCCTGCACAGGGATGAATATTTGTCCAGCAAAGTTCTATTTACATCACAGCTAGCAATTTTACTGGACAAAAGGGCTCCATTGGGTAATTCCATGGAGACCCCTCCCCAACATTTTTTTTAAAGTTTTCAAACAATGATAGAATTGGAGGAATCCTCAGAGATCATCCATTCCAACCCCCTGCTGCATTCATAACCTGCTTTCATGAATGAATGCCTGAATTCCAGCTATTTTCCTCTGATGTCTTGCATGAATGTAGTGTTCTTGACTGACGCCTTGTAAAGCCTTGCACATGGAAAGCCAAACAGACCCGTTGTGGCAAATCTCCCACTTGCAGGCTGAGGCTACATCCACGGAGGCACAATTGGCCATGGAAAAGGCCAAGGAGAAGATGGAAAATGCCACCAAGCAGAACCTTGAAAAGACTAGGCAGCTTTTGGAGAAGGCAGAACAGGACAATCAGGGGCTGCAGAAGCAACTGGCCATTTCCAACCGCACCCTCGCAGAAACCGAACACCTTTTGGAAAAAGCAACTAAAGACATCAGAGGTCTGCAAACACAGCTGAAGACCACTAGCCAGAACCACAGAGAGTCCCAAGAGCATCTGGATTCCTGCCAGAACCAGCTGGTAAAAAACAAAACAAAAATAGAATATGTATGCCATGAATTGTTAGGCAGAGGAGGCTTCCCTAGGCCGACCCCTTTTCTCATCTACCTTCGTAGGGCTGCTAAATACTGAGATGCAGATGTTTGTCCATATGAATGGTCCTGCTGGAACGGGCCAAGGGCCGTCTTCATCCAACATGGGCTTTCTCATAGTGGCCAGCTGGCGGCCTCTGGGCTGTTCACAAGCAAAAGATGGAGTCGTCTTTTCTCTCCGCTGCAGCTGGATGTTGCCCCCAACCAGGAAGTAACCGTTGGGTTTAGCAGACTAATAGCCTTGCATAGATCCACCCTCCAGGAATTCATCTGTTCCCCTTTTAAAGGCACCCCAGCTAACGGCCCTCATCACAGTAATGTTTGCAGTAATGAATTCCACTGGGGAATTCTGCACAGTGTGGAGAAGTGTTTTTACCAAAATTTAGTGATGAACGTCACACTGCAGGGGGGGAATGATAAAAGCCATCTCTGGCTTGCTCATCCCTGCTCTAAAGCTTCCATTCTGAATGTGGCACCATCCAGATGGTTTGGGATTGGAGATTCCTGCCCAGAATGGGAGTTGTAGTCTTAATAGGTGTGGACAGCCAGGGCATGGGGTGGTGGTGAAAATGCAGGTCCAGGAGCAGGGAGAACCAGGTTCTAGTTCCTCTTCACCCACAGAAGCTCATTGGCTGACTTTGGGCCAGCCCCTCCCTTGCAGCCCAAGAGCCAATCAGGCGCAGTGGGGAAGGTGCTGGAGTAGGAGCAGGGAGACCTAAGTTCTGTTCCCTCTTCAGCCAGGGTAGCTCGTCCAGGGTCTTTGTGCCAATTGCTCTCTCCCAGTCCAGCCTACCTCACAGTGTGGTTGTTGTAGAGAAAAATAGGAGGAGGAAACACTACGTATGCTGCCTTGAGCTGTCATACAAAAGTCAGGTTAGACATCTAATAGCTAACAAGGAAATAATAATGAACAAGGAAATAGATAAAGGTACCCATTTGAAGAGCACCCATGAAGTCAGGTCCTGAACCATTTGGGGCTAATAAACCATTTCCAATTTGGGGAAAATGTTGGGTTACCACCACAAAAGGGCTGCCAGCTGGGAGAGGTGTTCACAAAACGACTTTCCACCCCCTTTTCTGTCTTTGGATTTGCTCTCCCATGTAAAACGTGGAGGATCCCGTCCCCTGTTGTGTTACAACAGCAACAGGTTCCTATTTTGCAGGGGGACATCTCGGTTTAAGGCACATGATGATGCGGCCCCCAGAACACACTAAGGCCACAATGTGCTCAGCCACTGTCTGCTGAATCAGTGAGAGCGGCCAGATTATCAGACACCACTAAACCAAAGGTCCTTAGAATTAGGGAATCAGAGAGCTGGAAGGAGTCTCAGAGGTCATGCAGTCCAACCCCTGCTGAGGACAGCTTGTACACTCGTGAAGAAATCCAGCTGCTCTGAGCGATGGTATTCTTCATCCACGTTTGGTTGTTAGAGCAAAATCCACTCAAAGGGACAGTCACAGTCACAACCAGGCACACAACTCGCCAGATCGTAGTCTTTTCCATTTCACTGTGAAGTGCTGTTGTTTGGCCCCGATCAGAGCAGTTCTTTCTGAAGTTCCACCAAGACATAAACGTTGGTAGAGGTGGGTGTGTGCTACCCACAACTTTCAGAGGTCTTGGTTCCGCTCACGGGACTTGCCCACCTGAATTTGACAGCAAACTGCTTTGCCAACTTTTGTGACTAAACAGTGTGAAAACAGTCTCTAAATATCTGTTTAGGTTCAAGTTTATGAATGAATGAAAAAGATTTTCCTTTGAGACATACAGAAGACCATCTGACCTACTCAATAAGTGTATGCAACTCTGTGGTCCTGTCTGTTTATTCCCTTATTCTAGACATCTAGCTGATTATCACCTGACGCACAATATGTATTTATTCATGTTTTTTTGGCTAATGAAGGGCAAAATGCCAATTTTTGTCTGGCTGAATCATGTGACCATTCCCTTTTGTCTTGGTTTTCTCTCCCCCACTAGCACACGTTGGAAGAAAGACTCAGGTCCCTCGACAATGAAGCTAAACAAATACAAAACCTCCATGGTAAGTGACAGCCACTTATCTAGTGACATGGTGGCAATGAGTTGCAGGACCCAGCAGAGCCCAAATCACTTGATCACTTTTCCCGCCAATCTGCACTGTTATGTGAAAAAAGACTTCCACCATTTCCTAACCCGAATTACCTGCCACCCAATCCGAGTGAATGCCCTTGACTTCTGCTATTAGAAAACTTATCTCTGTCCCTTTTTTTCACACTAAGCATTATTATAGGAATTATTTAGAAATTAAATACATTTGTAACCTGGCTGTGCCGTTTCGTCATGTTAGAGATCCTTGAACCTTTCTTGCCAACTGGGAAGTTTTAAATTTTGGTGGGCATTATAACTGACATAGTGGGGGCTATAGAGTTCTTGGGGTTCTCTGAGCTTGGTTGTTTTCTTGCAGACATTTCATTACCCATCTAGGTAAGATTTTCAGCGCTGGAGATGTTACCTAGAAGGGTAATGAAATGCCTGGAAGCAAACAACCAAGCTCAGAGAACCCCAAGGACTCCACAGTTCAACCCTGAACTACTGATATTCTCTTCTATTCATAGTGGGGGCTGCTCTTTCACAATCTACTTGTTGCGACAGGGTTAAGAAGAGCGTGAAGGAAATACAGGACTTTCCCCACTGCTGGGTTAAACTCCTTTCCACTCACCCTCGAGTTGGCAGAGAAGTGTACAGCATTACTATAATTAATAATGATTTGGCTTTGTTGCTCCCCCTCCTTCTGAACGTCACCAGCCAATGGGAGACCATCCGCAGGTCACAACTGTGATGTGGGATGGCCATGGGAGGCTGGTGAGTTTTGGCAAGGGGGTGAATTCGCTTCTCCTGCTTTACTGCCCACAGCAAAGCAAGAGAGTGCAGATCTACTTGGCTGCAGACCGGCTATAGGCCTGCTGAACTAAAGAGCCGGCAACTTCTGACATAAGGCTCAGTGTACACTCTGCTGCTATACAGCTGGCACTAAGGCAGAGAAGACATGTCTACTTGTTTATCTCTACAACTCCTAAAGTGGTGAGTTTTGATAGAAGGCTAGATCCATACTTTCCTGCTTATCAGGTTCTCGGGAAAGGATGGGTTTATCACTCTTTCCGAAGTCCTAACCTCTGCATACCTGCTAAATAGCTGAAATTGCCAATGTGCTGTTTTAAATGCGCATGAAGCCCATGTCCACTTGCTTTAGTGCTCTTTAGCATGCTGAGCACTCCCTAGCGTTCTTTCAAAACTCAGCAGTTTTGAAAAGCTGTCTTATGGCACGGGCTGGGGAGCAGGTGAAGGCAACATGAATGACATAGCACAGGAATGATACAGCCAGTGGGTTGTACCATGGTTAGATGTGAGAAGGAAAAGACCCATAGTGCCAGCATGCCTGGGCTTACGCTGGGTGAAGCAATCTGTAGTGATCCTCATGTTGCTGAACTACAGCTCCCAGAGCCAGCACGGCTAATAGGTGGAATGCGGGGAACAGTAATTCAGCAACGATGGGACCCCTCTCCTTTTGTGGCCCTACACCTTTAGGGTATATATAAGAGGCAGTGAAATACCATTTGGATAACATGGTATTCGATTTCTCTTTTTTTAAGACGAAATCTCCAATCTTCAGTTGAAGGTAAAAAAAGAACAGGAACTCCGATACACATTTCAAAATGAAAGGTAAGAGCTTGTAAAAAGCAGAATTTTGCTTGTTGGTGGGAATCATAGGTTCTTCATATCCAGCATCCAGAAACAGCCAGCCAGATGTTTCCAGGGAAAATCGCCTTTCCCTGGGGACCAAGATGTCTCGAGGACCAAGAACTGCTGCTAACAGTCCTAAAAGCTAGGAACCTCTGCAAGGCATTGGTGATCAGGCCAATGGATGCCATCCTGCCCAGCACCCATCTCATACAATGGCCAGCCAAACACTTGAAAATTCTTATTTATTTATTTATTTACATACATACATACATACATACATACATACTCAACTTTGTCACCGCCCATCTCACTGTGAGGTGACTCTGGGAGGTTTACAGTAAAAATAGAATAAATATTGATTAAAATAGATAAATATTAGTTAAATAATTACAATATGTTCAAAAAACACTTCCTTTATAATACATCCAAGAGGCAGATGTTAATTAGATGTAAATATACTCAGGGCGCATTGTCAAGGTGCCAGCCATCCCCAGGGTTGACTGTATTTTTCCTCGCCCTAGGCAAGTTGGCAGAGCCGTCTTCAATTCTCCCGGAAAAATTGGGAGGGTCGGGGCCCGCCTCACCTCTGGGGGGAGAGTATTCCATAGGGCAGGGCCAACGGCAGAGAAGGGTCTCCTCCTAGGACCTGCCAGTCAACATTCTCTCACTGACAGGATCTGCAACATGCCTTCTCTGCCGGACCGGGTGGGATGGGTTGATGTAATGGAGGTGAGACAGTCCCTCAAGTAGCTTGGCCCCATGCCCTGTAGGGCTTTAAAGGTGATAACCAACACCTTGAATTGGACCCAGAAACAAGCCAAAACCCAATGCAGCTCCCGCAGCAGAGATGTTACATGTGCCCTCCTTAATACATTTTAATTAATGTATTTATGCATAATTATTAATTAATTAATATATAATTAATATACACATAATTAATTCTTAATTAAGGTATAGATTTATACAGCCATCATTCTTGCTAAAAGTTACTCTGGGTGGCTACAAAAGTTAAAAAGTAGCTTTATATCATTCAGACTCTTGAACCATCTAGCTTAGTGTTTCTCAACCTTGGCAACTTTGATGTGTGGACTTCAACTCCCAAAATTCATGCTGGCTGAGGAATTCTGGGACTTGAAGTCCACAAAAAGTTGCCAAGGTGGAGAAACACTGATCTAGCTCAGCATTTTCAGTGTGCTGATACAGCAACCCAACTAGGGCTTCCAAAATAAGGTATTTCATGAAGGTCTTCTTCATGAACAGCTGATTCTTTATCACTTAGCAAATGCCTTTGTATATAGCATGAACAGTAGTTTCCCTCCCTGCCCTGGTTTACTCATAGCATTTATTAAACAGAGGTGGACTTACATTTAGTTATCTTGCTTAGTAACTCTTAATAGATTTACCCTCCATGGAAGTAGGAAATTTCTTCCAGCACCCTGCTTCTTCTTTTCCAGGGCAGGCAACAGGCCTTCCTTTCAGGTCCTCAGCAGCTGGGATTAAATCCACTTGTTCACTCTCACATGGCTAAAGTTGTTAAAAGGAGAAAGGACTATTTGTGGCTGGTGTGGGTCTTCCGGGCTGTGTGGCCGTGTTCTGGAAGTTTTGTTTCCTAACGTTTCGCCAGCACCTGTGACCGGCATCTTCAGAGTGCAGGAGCACAGACAGGAGCAGTTCTCTCTGTGCCCAGGGTGATGTGACCCTTTTGTGGGTATTTATAGAGATCTCTCTATAACATGCTCTCAAGCACACTGGACACAAAATCCTATTTGAAGACACAGAGATACTGGACAACACCAACAGCCACTATACCAGGCTATACCGGGAAGCCATTGAGATTCACAAACACCAGCACAGTTTCAATAAAAAAGAGGAGAGTCTAAAAATCAACAAAACCTGGCTACCAATCCTGAAAAATACAGCCTGCAAAAGGTCAACGAACTCAGCTCAACCACCAGGACGTGTGAACAGTTCACACAATGAACTTGCTAATCACCCCCAGCAGCCCCTCGTTAACAATTCAGTAGAAGAAAAAACCCTGCCTAATCCCCAGGAAGATACACACAGATCAAAACAAAACAAGCAGCCAGTAACCCAACCCCCCCCACACACACCCCCAATCCCCCCCTTTCCTCCCCCCCCCAGATCTCTATAAATACCCACAAAAGGGTCACATCACCCTGGGCACAGAGAGAACTGCTCCTGTCTGTGCTCTTGCACTCTGAAGATGCCGGTCACAGGTGCTGGCGAAACGTTAGGAAACAAAACTTCCAGAACACAGCCACACAGCCCGGAAGACCCACACCAACCATCGTATGCCGGCCGTGAAAGCCTTCGACGACTATTTGTGGGTCCAATATTTCCTTTGATCTTCCAGACTTTCCCTAACCTTAAAGCAGCATCACTTAGGACCGTGCAGCGTTTCAGATCTGATTTCAGAGAGTGCTTTGGAGGACACGGAGGTGTGAGCATTGCACCTCTCTGAAATCCCTTACAGCAGGTTTTTTTTGTTTTTTTGAGGTTATGAGGCAGCTTGGCCGCCTAACCCTCAGAAGCAGCTGCTGTTTCTTTCAAAAAACTGCAATCCAGGGCTCTGTTCATGCTTGGGAGCACTTTTTGGGAAACAAAGCTGAAGTCCCAACCTAAACTTACAGCCATCCAGACCTGGCTTTTTACCCAGGCACTGGGATAGATTGAAGCTATCTGGAGCTGGTTGTGGGGCATCCCAAAGGGGTGGCTGAGGCGCCCGGTTTTTGTTTTTATGGTTTACGATTTTATAGAAATGGGCTTTATTGTTGTCGTGGTTAAGATGGGCAGCCATGCAAATCTTTTAAATTAATCAATAAGAAAATAAAATAAACTCTCATTCCTCATCCGGGCAATTCTGGGACATGGAGGGCCAAGTAGAGGAAAACAGTTCTAACAAAATGATCGCCACCCTATCTTGCTGGAGCAAATTTCAGAGATCAGGATATAATCCACTAAGACAGCTGCCTTTGTTGCATGAGAAAGAGAGTTAATGGATGGAGGGCACTTTCACATGGAGGGCCCTTGGGCTCCATGTCTTCATCAACACTGTACATTCATACGATGTTGTCCTCCTTGGACATCCAAGCCCGTTCTCGTCTGACTTAGCTGCCCAAAATGTCAGTTCACACAACTTCCATGTGGCTTAAAAGGGGGGCAGCGTTCCACTGGCAGAGGTTCTCTTGCAAGGCCCGTCTCTAAATCTCCCTGGGTAGAGAACCATTGGATGCTCGTACCAGATGGTGAGGTTTTTTGCAGACTGCCAGAGGGGCACTGGCTCTTTGCCATGCTAAAAAAGTTAATATGGCAATGCGACTGTAGGTTGGAGGGATAGTCTTGGCCAAAGCCCATTTTCTGTACCCCTTTATTAATTGGCTGGTGGGAAGCGGAGGAGCAGAAGTCAGCCATTCTTGCAACAAGAGTGGCAAGGACAAAGAAGGGCCACTGAAGACCTGCTCTGAGGGTTTGGGGAGATTTGGGGGGTGGGAGGTAATAGTGATTGCGGGAAAGTGCCCTTAATTTGATCATCCCCTTGCAAGATCAACTTCTGCTCCAAATTAGGGTGCTGCTGCTCAGTTTAGACCAGTGTTTTTCAAACATGGCAACTTTAAGATGTGTGGACTTCAACTCCCAGAATTCCCCAGACAGCCATGCACCCTAATTTGGAGCAGCTGCCTAGGGAATTCTGGGAGTTGATGTCCACTCATCTTAAAGTTGCCATGTTTGAAAAACACTGGTTTAGACCACTGTAGATAGGGGTGTCTGCAGGGGACTCAGACACTCACCACTGAAGCCTCATCTTTTCTGATCCCCTCCTGCAAACACCATTGATTGGGAACTGGGCAAGGGCTCACCCATTTAAATCATGGCTGCCATCATGACAAACTGAAAAGAAACAAACAAAATCAAGAGCTATCAGCCCTTTGAGGTAGACCAAGTCAGGAAACAGATTCTGCAAGAATGCTGGAACACTGCTTTTATTGATTATTGATCAAGGCTATAATGACAGAATCTTGAAAACCTGACTATATTATGTTTTCCCTTCCCTCCCTCTCTTCCAGGGAGTTAACAGAGACAGTCTGAGCTTCTTCTCCCAGGCTTAAAAACATGTCTCTTTAACTGTTACCCCCCAGTTTCTCCAAAGTTACCTTCACAGGAGCCCACAGGGCACTCCAGGACTAGTCTAGGCATCCTTCTGCAGACTCCAAGGTTAAGACATTCCTCTTCTGCAAGTTTTATAGTTGGTTTTTAATTTAAGCAGCCACCTTACTCTAATATCTCATGGAAGTTTTCATTCTCATTCTTCTATTATTTCCTGCGCTATTATCAAAAGCTTAATAAATAACCTAAAATAAAACAAAGAGGTGTAGGAGATGGAAAGCAGGATAGAGTGTCCAGGAACATCTGTGATATGGGTGTGGAAAGAAATCATCTTGTCCAGGTTCCTCTCATCATAGGCAACCGTGTGGCCTAATGAACCCTTTCAGGGATGTCTATGGGCTTGTATCAAAAAAGTCAAGATGGGGATTGCAACCATACAATCAGTGCCCTGCCTCTGAAGCCTTTCTTTCCCTTCTAGAGACAGATGCTGGAACCAAATCAGTTACCAGCAGAAGAAGTGTTCCATTGAAGATGTCTTGGATTGGTCCATTGTTGGATGGGGGATTGGAATTCTTGTCCTTTTCTTCTGCTGTGTCGCATGTTGCCGGCAAGAGAAATAGCACTGCCATTAAAGAAGTCCTGGGATAAATTATGGACCTTGCTGTAGCTTGAGAACAAAGTCATGCTTGGGAGAAAGAGAACACTTACCACTCACTCTTCCTTACCCACCTGAAAAATAAATGTCTTTGTCAAGAACTGGATCTGTTTCTCAACAGAGATGTATTTATGTATTCAAAAACACTATTTTCTAAATATTTTAAGGGTATACAGTACTTTAAATGTATTATTATTATTTTCTATGCTGTACTAATCTTTCAAGTAAATCACAACACATGAAATAAAATCGCAGGACACAGTTATCTATATATTTTGAGTGCAGATGCTTGTCCTCTAGGAACTATCCACAATAAATCTCTGTTTTACCTTTCACAAAGATTTGGCAACCTTGAAGTCTAGAGTTCTATCATTTGTGCCTCCCTGGACTACAAAATAGGCTAGACTAAAATTGGATTGGGCATCCAGTCATTGTCTAGTATGAGCTAAGCTTCATGAATATGGTTTAATTTGCTTGGACACAGCATATTCTGTAAACACAGTTACAGTATTCTCTTATGGTTAAGGATGTTACGCAAACCTTGCCTTTGCTTGGTGAAAGCTATTTCTTTGAATTTCACTGTTGCATTTCTAAATCAGAATTATTATAATTAATGGCATGCATGTTTTTTTGATAAGCAGTTTCCTTAATCCAATACAGTTTATACATAGTCCTCCGGTTATGTGCTTAATTAATTAATTAATTAATTAATTAAATACTCAGGCTTCTATGCCCCTCCAGTCAAACTAACTCCAGTCAAGCTAACTCCAGTCAAGCTAACAGTTTACAATTTCTCCATATGGTTTTATGGTTAAAACATATAAAATGCAACAAAACTCCACGTTGACCCTCTCATCCCATCACATGGCACCAACTACCTCAGGAGCAACTGTTGGGTCCCTCTGTAGGCCTTCCAGAAGCACCAGGTCTTCACTGCCTCCCAGAATACTAACAAGGACAAAGGTATCCTTTCTGGAGGTGGGGTGTTCTAGAGGAAGGAAGCCACCACCAAGAAAATTCAACCTCCGAATCCCTGGTATTGACATTTACTTGCAGCAAGGACTTGTAGCAAGCCTGTCTTCCTAAATCTCACTGGATGGGCAAATTCCACAAGGAACAGACAGTCTTGGAGCTATCCAGATCCTAAGCCATAATTGGCTTTAAAGGTAAAGCTTGGCGTCTTGAATTGCACCATCAAAAGAGGCTTCTCTTTCAGAAACATCTGTAACCAGTGCACACAATGGTGTTATACAAAGACCATCTTGGTCATGGCTTCCACCTGTTCTTCAGGCTAGAGCTGGGAGTCAATAGAACCCACTGCAGACCAGCCCACACTGGGGAACACCATAAATGGACTATTTCCAGAATCCATTGGTTTCCAAATCCCCAGATCATCCACAACAGCAATCAGTATCATCTTAGTCCTATGCCCGGGCCTGAAACCCAACTGAACAGGTTCCAGATAACCAACTTTAATCCAGAGTTCTCTGCAATTGCTGTTCCATGTCATCTCAAAAACTTGGACACAGGCCAACAGTTGCCCAAACTCACCAGATTAAATGATAGCTTATTGAGAAGTGGAAGATGATGACTTCCTTTAAGGCACCTCTCTCAAAGATGCATTAATGCCCATACCCAACCTTATATCATCTCCCTGGTAGCTTTCACCAATCAGATGGGACAGGGGTCTAATTCACTAGTAGCAGAACTGACATCACAGAGGATTCTATCCTGTTCCTCAGAATTCACAGGCTCAAGTACTACAAGGGGGGACTTCTGTCATCTCAATGGAATTTGCACAGTCAGCCTCCAGGTGAACATCTGTGATCTTATCCTCCAGATGTCTTGCAAGCTCATCACATGGCCAACGAACAGCTCCTCTGGCCCATCTTTCCCTAATACTATAAGGTCTGATTAACCTAAACCATGACCCCTGGAAAACAATAAGTGGATGTGATAGCTACTGAGAAGTATTGATATTTTGCTGCTCTTACCCCCAACAGAGTCAGCTTGAACCTCATGTTCAATTCATATTTGTTTTTTATTGTTCATCAGCACTGCTCTGGGGATTTCTTTGGCTTCCTGATCTCCCAGAACACTTCACTATACCAAAGAACACTTCCAGGCTGGTCTGCAGGGACAGCCCATTCAGGCATAACCCTGTCACGAGCCACCCATCTCTGTACAGGTGGTCCTTGTTTAACAACCACTTGTTCAGTGACTGTTCAAACTTACGACGGCACTGAATGAGTAGTAATTACGACTGGTCCTTGTACTTATGGCCATCACAATGTCCTGCAGTCACATGATTGCGATTTGCAATCTTCCCTGTCAGCTTCTGACAAGCAAAGTCAATGGGGAAGCTGGCAGGAAATCACAAGTCGCGGTCACACGAGGTCCTCGCTTAGCGAAGGCAACCGGAACTGCCATCACTAAGCAGCACAGTCATGTGGTTCTTTGACTTATGACTGTGTCGCTTAACAACCAACTTTCCAGTCCCAATTAGCATCGTTAAGCAAGGACTACCTGTATTCTAGAGGTTGACTAGGCCCTCAACAGAACTGCTGGCCAGAAACTTGACAAACTCCTTAACTGCCCTCTGAAAACTAGGAGATCCATCAGATGTCTGGGCCAGATCAACCAAAAAGGTCTCCTGCAGAGATCAGTGGCACCAGCACAGGCAATAAGGAAGATGACCTTGACAGAGGTATGCAGGAATTGTTACCTAGGCAAAAGGGGCTGAAGCATTTTTTAAATCCAGAACAAAATCACATTCTGAAGTGGCTCAGGCAGACACTTCCCTAATTCACTGAACTTTAAGGAGGAAGAGGAAGTACAACACAATCAGATTTGCAGGATTCTATTATTCTAGCCAGTCTTAATAAAAGTAGTTTTAGCCTTCCATGGAGCTGATTTCCTGGCCTGGTCTACCTAATTGGGCTGACAATTGTGACGTTGCATGTAAGTATGTAAGGCATGGGGCTTGCCTTGTGACTCCCATATGGTTCAGCCCATGGCAACTTGGGACTACATATTTGCATTTTAATTTAAATTCAAATTAAAAATGCAAACTGAATATTCACTGCCTATGTCTTATTTTCTTTAAAGCAAGTGAGTAACACTCACTAACAGGAGGAAGAACAAAGAAAAACACCTGGGAAGTATCTGGGCAGCTGTGTGGCTCAGGCCAGAGGCCATCCGAGGGGGTCAAAAAAGCTAAGATGAAACCCATGAACACACGAATGAAACCCTCTTTTCACATTTGTTGCGTTTACAGCACATCTTAAAAACACACAGGAAGGCCTCAGTTGCGTGCTCACAGCCACCATCTTAATTTTTTTGATCCCCCAGTGGGTGGCCCCAATGTCAATGGGCCTTTCCCTGCAACCGAGCTGATGGTCCACCCATCCGTGAGTTATCAGAAAACAAGACGGGCATGAAGTTCTGCCTCTGCTGCCAATCCTCTCCCACCTCTCTTCCTCCTCTTCCCAATCACTGCAGTCCCTGACTTTGTCTCCCCACCCCACCCCACCCCCACCATGGCAAAGCCCAACCTGGAGGATGCCTGGATGGTGATAGGGAGAACATTTCTTCTGACACTGGAGCAGCTAAGGATGACTTGGCTCTGTCCCACTCATGAGCTGGAGGTGAGCTGAAGACCAGGTTGAGCAGGAAAAAGAGGTTGGCTAGAGGCAAGTGTGGACACAGCAAAAATAGGACCAGGGAGGTTTCGATCTTAAACTATCAGCGGCTCTTGCGCTTCTGACCTTTCTGCAAAATCCTGAAATTCTTGGAAAGGAAGCACTGATGAGGTAAGCGCTTGCAAGGGAGGTCCTTTCGAAGCACACAGTTAGAACAAATCTCCAGGGCGCTGGAATTGCAACAGCTTTGCTTGCTTCCAAGAAATCTTCTGCTGCAATGGGTGGAAAAGACATCCCGCTCCTCCTGTCTGCAGAAGGAAAGCCAGGGAAGATGTGCACCTTCTGCCTGGGCCTCGCGACTCTCATTTTCCTGCTTTGTTTTGTTATCTTCCTAATTTTGTTCGTGCAGGAGCACCATGAAAAGGCAATTGTCCATCAGACTTTGGAAAGCAAATCTCGGGAAAGGGATGCCATGTGGATACAACTGCGGTCTAGCAATCAGACCCTGATCAAAACAGAAAATCTTCTGGAGATGAAGAGGAAGGAAAATGAAGACCTCAAGTCTACCCTGGCCATCACTAACCAGACCTTAGGAAAGAAGATACAGCTTTTAGAAGAGACGGAACAGAAAAGGGCCAGGCTACAGGAGCAACTGGGAATTGCGGAGCACAACCTCACCACAATGGAAGGGCACTGGAACTCCTGCCAGGCGGAGCTGGTAAAAATATGTTAATAATATATAATATTGTTGTGAGCTGCCCAGAGTTGCTTAAGATGGGCGGCCGTATAAATCTTTTAAGTAAGTAAGTAAATAAGTAAATAAAGGCAAGGCACTAACTTAACTGTTTTCCTGAAAGAATTATAATTCCTCATTCGGATGCCATCCAGATACATTGGAATGGCAACTTCCAGAGTTACCCTCCAGGAAGGCCACAGTGTGGTCTTCTGCCTGGGAGTTCTGGAACTGTAGCCTCAGTGTTATCAGGAAGGCATGACATTGGGGATGGCTGTTCTCATCACATGTTTTAGGGTCTTTGCCTGCTGCTCTCCACCTATCCTTGAGCGAGCAAAAAAAAAAAAATCTACCGGCATGAAATTGGTGCCCCTGTTACTCAACCCTCTCCTTGTCTCAATTGTTCTGTTCGCAGTCTTTGTAATCTTCTGATTTTCCTCCAAAACCAAACAGATCTTACACACTTCAAGGCTGTCCTTGGAGGGTGTCAGAATAAGGGAGAAAACATTGCTTTAACACCAGTATGGCTAAGGACAACTTAAGCCTGTTTCACTCATGGGCCTGGGAAAGATGAAGGCAGTAACATGGGAAAACGGCAGAAAAAGAGGTTGCTGGAGCATATTTGTTCTGTGGTTAGGTGTAAATGGGAAAAGGCCTTCAGAACAACATTCATCGCATCTCAGAAAAGTGGATGAATACAAGTCCACAGAGAAACCAGGGAAGTTTTAATTTATCTCCCTTGATGCATTTTATCTCCACCTGGGGCCCTTCTGAAGTTTTTGACCCTAATTCCCTTAATCCCTTGCCATTTGGCTGGGGATGATGGAAGTAGCAGTTCAAAACATCTGGGTCGGGCTGGTTTAGATCCTGCTTTCTTTCTTCAGATAGTGGCTTCCATTTGAATCTGAAACGTCTGGAACTCACCCACAGACATCTACGGAGAGAATGTCTATAAAGCAAAAGTAACCGTCTGACAAGGTCACATCAAGGCGACACAGAATTGCCTTCGTACTGTTGGATTCTAAGCATAGTTTCTATCCTGCTCCTTGTTTGCAGCCTATAGCATATGCTAGGTTGGGCTGCCAACTTTTGGCAGTGCAATGCATGGTGTTTTGGATCCTCAAACCGCAAAATGCTTTGCACTTTAACCCCCGCCCAGCAATTTCAAAAAAAATGGGCCCAAAAGGTTGACTTATCTCTGGTGACATCGCTGCATCATTGACTACAATCCCAGGCAGTCATCAAAGGTTGGGAAAAAAGAAACTTGCTGGAAATGTTGTTTGGTGCTCTGGTAACCTAACCGGTAGCTGAAGAAGACATTCATTCTCCATTGCCTGAAAATGCCGAGGATCAAACATGGCGCATGCTTGCAAAGCGGCTCTTCCCACTTTGCTACCGTCTGTCCCTGGAGGGGAAAAGGCCCTACTATTTTCCTGCAGATGTTTATAATCTCAGTAAATGCAGGCTTCCTCTTGTGAGTTGCAAAGTGGGAGAGTTAAGAGCACAATTCTCTCCATAAAAAGTGGAAGGGCGTGCCTTTGGGTGTAATTACTTGTAAAATAACCAGAGTTATACAGTATTGTTGGAATGCTTTGCCACAGGGCTGGGGGGCGCACGAAAGCTGAAGTATAATCCTAAAAACGTTCTTCTCAAAAAAGACCTTTTTACTCCCCAAACATCACCTTACCCCATAGGAAAAAATATTTACCTGGTTCCCATGTGTATGAGCCAAGTCTGCTCACTTTGTATCATGAATTTGCTTCACTGCATCTTGTTACTTTCCCATAAAATGCTAAGTGTTGCCGTGATCACCAAGTTTCCCACCCATAGTGTAAATTCTGGAAATTGTTAGAACTGATCCACCCTGTTTATCTTGCAAAAGGTCCACACTATTCATTGAAGGACAGACCTCCAACGCTCTTCTTTTCCAAGAGCCACACCACGAAGATCCCTCCTTAGGAAAAAGGGAGTAACGGAGGGATTTGGGCCTTCCTGTTCTGAAGCCCTGGACTCTATGCAGCCTGAGAGCCTCTTTTCTGCAGCCTCCAAAACCCTCTTTGCCCATCCATGACTAGTTTCTTGCCATCTACAAAGCAGAAAATACATGGAAACTGAAGTTAACAAGTATCCCCCATTCCCAAAGGGCAAAAAAGCCACCCACAGCAGCTTATATGCATCAGGAGTTGTTCCTATTTTGCAAAATTTAGTCACTGGGAACAGCAAAGTCAGAGGGTGACATGCTTATTTGCGTTGTATGTAGTTCAGGATTCAGGGATATCTGTAGGAAGGGTCAACGATGTCAAGAAGGTGGCCCAGACTGTGCAGTCAGTGCCCTACCCCTTTTTAGTCTACAACACACATGAAAAAGGGCAGAACTTCCATTGCACAGTTGTGGCTGCCATTTTAACTTTTTTGACCACCCTCCCCTTGACACCCTTGGCAGAATCCCACCTTCTTCCTTGGTTATTGAGCTCTTTCTTAGAAGCTCTTAATATGGACTCCAGAATAAATTGTACCTTAATCCTCTTTATTACATAACACTTGGGACATAGCACTCCCCCAGTCTGCTTCCTGTCTGTTGCAATGCCTCCTGGGACTTGTAGTCCAATCCTCTCAAAAGACAGTCAATTATCTCCCCAGCTATGAAATGAGCACATATTTATCTATTTATCTATTTATTTGTTAATCAGATTTATATAACCATAGCCTTGCCCAAGCCTTTGTCTCCCCAAGTTCTAGCACTGCAGTCGGGTAACCTTTTTTTTTCATTACTAGCACATCATGCAAGAAAATATTACGTCCTTCGTGGCAATGATCGCCCAGCATGCTGCAGAAGAACAGAAACTCAGAGGTGAGGCAAGAAAGGGAACATGTAGGACATTCCTCCAAGAACTAGGCCAGTAGGATGCAAAAACAGTCCTACAACCATATGGACAAATACTACAAAAAACACCAACATATAAAATAAAGATCAGGTCTTATCGGGGGGGTTAAAAAAGTCAAGATGGTGGCTGTAACCACATGATCAAAGACCTGCCCTTTTTTCACCTGTGGGGGGAGGTTTCCCTCACATGGCTATGATGCCATCTTGACTCTTTTGCACCCCCAGGGTACCCCTGAAAAAAATTATAACAGTGCGTAAGAACAAAGCCTATACAATATATGCATATTATAATGACATCCAAAAATGGTAATAAATTCCCAAATGTGACAGAACAACATAATATTAAGAGCAGGGAGACCCACCACATCCACCCTCAGCCATGGAAGTTCATGAGGAGGCTGGGGGCCAGTTAGTCCTTCCCAGCCCGACATATCCGAAGATGGAGAAACGGATGGAGATGTTTTAAGACAGGCGAATGCTGTGGGTCGCTTGTGCTCTGTTGCAACGTTTGTCAAAAGAGCCAAAACATGCCTATTTTTGAGATTGTGCTTCAGCCGGTTTGGTTACGCTGAAGTAAGAATTAGGTAAGTCAAGAAAAAAGAAAGAAAAAGAAATTGCATGCAGAGAGCTAGGTGGTTAAAGGCACCAGGCTAGGAATCAGGAGAGGTGAGTTCCAATCCTGCCTTAAGCACAAAGGCATCTGGGTGACTTTGGGCCAGCCCCTCTCTCTCAGCCCTGGGAAGAAGAAGGTGACAGCACTATTCATTCTGCTAAAAGACAAGCTTCAGTGAAGCCCTTTTGCACATCTGCTTTCTAATCCACTTCCTTCACCATTTCTTCTTATGTAGTCCTGGTTCCCCCTTTTTGGGGGGAGCCCCAGAGCAATCTCCTGTTTGCCTGGCTAACCTTGAGCCAATTTAGGACCTCTGTTCTCCCCCCCACCTCCAGGCAACAGATTGCATTTCAACAACCCTTGCGTATGTTTATTGGTTCAAAGTGGCAATCCAACTGCCTCCTTAATACATTGCTCAATTCCATCACACAATCCTTAGAGCTGATCCAGGCTGCTTTCTCACTAAAGCAGTGTTTCTCAACCTCGTCCACATTAAGATGTGCGGACTTCAACTCCCAGAATTCCTCAGCCAGCATGCTGGCTGGGGAATTCTGGGAGTTGAAGTCCACACATCTTAAAGTGGCTGAGGTTGAGAAACACTGCACTAAAGAAAGCAGGAAGTGATGGTAGCCTATTTCTTATTTATATAATTACTCAAGGTATGTTCTGTTGCTCCTCCGTCCCAGATATATTTGTGTGCTCAGATCAGTCAAGAAGAGACAACAAGAGCAATAAAGTCAGAACTGAATTAAGCTGCGTTGAACAAAAACTGATATTAACTAACCTTCCCTCTTTTTCTGTTATCCAGTAGAATAATATATTGGACTCTGACCAGCAATTTTCAATTACTCCAAATCTGGTCATTATTTCCAGTTGGATATTGTTCTCGCCTGATGTCTGGAACATTATCTTCTTATACAGTATTGGTCTTCCACAATATTTTTATCCATTAAAATGAGGAGTTTGGCTCTGAATTGCTGGCTCTCCTTTCTCAAGTCCTCCTAGCCGTGAAAAAGTCCATTTTTGGTGCCATCTTAGTGAGCTGGAAATGGAATACCTTGGTGTTCTGTTCCTGTTCATTCTGACAACACTTCTGTCAGTCATGTTTGCTAATAAATGACATGCGTTTTCATGAAGGTGATCGTTAGACATGAGATAAACAAGCGTTGAACATGTTCACTCTCTATTTAAACATGGATGCTTTGGAATTTGGTCAAGTTCTTCCGTGTTTCGCCTCTCAAAAATGTTACAAGATTGGCTAACAGACTTGTTTTAAAACAGTGTTTCTCAACCTTGGCAACTTTAAGATGTGTGGACTTCAACTCCCAGAATTCCCTAGCCAGCCTGGCTGGCTGGGGAATTCTGGGAGTTGAAGTCCACACATCTTAAAGTTGCCAAGGTTGAGAAACACTGTTTTAAGACAATTTTTACCTACTTAACAGGACAGAAAAGAAAAAAAACCCTAAATTTGGGGATGTTTCAAAGTTGTCGGATTGGCTGCAAGTACCAGACAAAAGCAACAGCTTCAGCATCTGGCATATTGTTGCTAACTGTTCAGGCAAAAATTTGGAAGTAGGTTGATGTTTTCTTGTTCTAGGATTCTGCAACTTCCCAATGTAGTTTACATTGCTGCTGGTCCCTTATCCAAGTACTAACCAGGTCAGTTGGGGTTAGTCTTTTGGAATAGGCAAGGTTAGCTAGATCTGTCCAGGGATGCCTGCAAGAGGTAGTCAAAAAAGTCAAAATGGCGAGCACAACAGTGTGATTGTAGCTGCCTGTTTTTTAAGTGCTACTACAGTAAAAGAACTAGTTATTGAACCCACTGACTGAGAGGTTTACAGCTTAGGGAAGGGGAGGAGATGGGGGGGTATGAAATAATTTTAATTTTAATAATAACATTATATGATATAAGATAATTTTATTTTACTAATCTTTTTATCTTTTTCCAATGCTTGTTTTGATCCAGTTGTTATTTTATTTAATCGTTGTACGCTGCCCAGAGTCGCTTTGTGTGAGATGGGTGGCTATATAAATGTGATATATAAATAAATAAAAATAAATGAAAGGCAATTATCCACGTAAAATGCTTGCATGGAAAAGTGATGGGCACTTTCTTGCCTGCCTGCCTTAGATATAATCGAACAGCTCCTGGAGCAGCTTACCATCAAAACAAGGCAGCTGACGGATGCAAAGCGTGAGTTCCAACAGGAACGGTAAGAGCGACCAGATAAAAGAGCATGCTTACCTTGGTCTTCATAAAAACACAAGGATTTCCTTGCTGGGTTGGGCCAAAAATCCATCCAGCTTATCAGATTTCCAGCAATGACCATCCAGACGCTTCCAGAAAGACCACCAGTGGGTCACTGAAGCAACAGAACTCCCCTGCTGCTGATCCCCAACAGTTAATAATTGAAGGTAGATTGCTTCTGTATAGGGAGGCTCCATTTTTCTAACACAAAATTTCTCATGTCCGTAGGTTTCTCCTGTAAATTCCACAAGTAAGAAGCCTTGTCGCCGTAGTTAGATTAGTTCCATCATCTCTGCATTATAAGGATATTGAGGAAAAATTGACCACATGAAGGCAAGAACCCTTTGCAATTGGTGTCCCCAGCAGTTGTCATTTTAGATTTAACTGCTTCAGAACATGGCAGTTCCATTTGGCCATCATGTGAAGAGTCCAGGTGCATCAGAAAAAACCAGTTGAGTCTATTCTGTTTCTAGTATTGAAAAAGAAAAATGAAAGATGGCCACTATTTCATCCTAATAGTCTTCTTCAGGGCCTAACGGATGTGTTGGACTACAGCTCTCATAACTCCCAGCCAGTATGGCCAATGTGAGACATCCGAAGGAGGCTTCAGGTGCTGAATTACAGTGCACCAAGAAGTTCAAGTCTACTGTGTTTATAAAATTTAGCAGAATGTATTAATTTCAAAGGAATAGCAAGTCTAGTATGGGGCATCTTTTCAAGAGCTAGCATACTCAGAGCGATTCTGCACGAGACCTTTCCCCCAAATTAAAACTCTCTAAATCTCACAAGGCTTTCACCACTCCCTGTAGGTTTGCATTTCATTTCCCACTGACTTCACTGTTTCTTCTTTCACCCATCCTCCTATTGTGTGAATCAGCTCTGACAGGAAGGAGGTAGGCAGTTCTTAGAGGTTTACTTTGGCAGCTGCAGGACCTCTCAAGTTCACATCTGAGCAAACTGTCCAACCCACTGGACGTTTTCAAATAGAGCCTAGATGGGGGAGAGTTTAGTGGATTCTGGAACTGAGCAAGGGGCTGGACTGGATGACCTCTGAGTCCCTTTCAGCTCATGACTCCTGCTCTAGGCTCCTCCCCCCCTCTGAAGTTATGGAGGACCTGCCTTCGTTTCTCTTCTGGAGACTGTGGTAGCTGCTGCAGAAATAAACACAGAACCTACTGGCAGCAGCTTGACGTCTGTGCCTTTATTCACTTCCACATCTAATTTGACCAATTATTTATTTTCCCAGAGACAAGTTTGCCAGATATCGACAAGAGGTTGCAAAACAGGCACAAGAAAATCATATTCCACGCAACAAAGGTATCCTTAGTGATTTCAACATGGCCTTTCTCCTCTTCATCCTTGGTGAACTTCTCCTCTTCTTATAGCTTTGCTGACGGGAGATGGACATTTCCATTTCTTCTATCTGCAGTCCTTCACTCCTGTGGTGGACAACTCATTTGGAGGTTATTCCTCTGCTCTTCAAAGCTTTTCCAACTGTTGGAGGTGTGACTTGGTTCAAATACTATGCTGATCGTCATTTTAACACTAAAACACTTTGTATTCACTTGAGGGCCAGAATGGCCTGTCCCTCTTGCACTCCTGGAAAATAAAAACTTTTCATGGTATCTCATTTCTCTTGCTGTGTCCTACAGATGATGTTTTCTTTCTTGATGTGTTACGAGAGTCCCTCACTGGGTGCAAGAGATTGTGAAAGATGTCTGTGAAGTACAGAAATAGGGAAATCATTCATGGGCCAAGAGCAAGCCATAGCTGAATTTGGGTCTACTAAGAGATGCTGAAGGAGAGAGACAACAACGTGAGTTGGAGCCCAGGGCATTTTCACATTGACTCCTAAGTTGCAGAAGGCCACTTGGTGCCAAGAGGGGTTTGGTGGCCCTGTTCCACCCCCAAACACCTTGTATTAAGTATTCTTCATGTCACTCCAGCTGTTTTAACCTAGCCTCCCATGCCTAGCATTAGTGTTTCTCAACCTTGGCACCTTTAAGCTGGGTGGACTTCAACTCCCAGAACTCCCCACCCAGCATGGCTGGCTGGGGAATTCTGGGAGTTGAAGTCCACCCAGCTTAAAGGTGCCAAGGTTGAGAAACACTGCCCTAGGCCAACAGCCCCTGCTAGCAGTTCCTCTCAGTGCGTATTCTGCATTGTGTGCCTATTTACTCTCTTGTAGTCCCTTGATCTTCAATGAACGTAAATACAAATGTTAAACAGTTCGTGTGTCCTTCTCCCCCCATTTGTCCTCTTTTCCAATGATCTATATTCTCCGTTGCCTGTTCAGATATCTGGTGACCTTAGGGAGATCTGCAGAGCGCATGTTCTGAGTTTCCAACTCCCAGAAAATATGGCAAGACGAGACTTGGCAGCAGACTTTCTCTGCACGGCCTCCCTGCCAGAATTCCCTACCCCCAGATGGAAGAACAGTCTCTTCACTCCTGATATTTAGGAAATTATTAAAACCTTGCTCTTTCGAAGAACATTTGGGCCATGAAAATGAGGGATACACATGCTGGAGGTCAAGGATGGCACGGAGTGGATGTAAGGCTGTTAATGATGGTTCTGAGATCGTCTGCAGGTCATTGGAATGCAATTTATGCTATTGTGCTGAGGCTGCTGAGATTGGTACGAATTGAAGCAGCACATCAGCCTGTGTAATAAACAAGCAAACTGAGTGAACTCTGCCATTGGGAATCCTTATTACGGTTTCGTGGGCTGTGTGAATCCAATGGCGTTTTATTCAGAAAGCCATAGTTTGCATGAACTCAATCGGATAGAAAGAAATGTTGGGGTGGGGATGGAAACGGGGGCGGGGGAATCGAAACCATGGGAAATGGCTAGTTAGAAAGGGGGAAAGCGAGGAGCCGGGCTTTGCTTTGGCTGGGTGTTTCCAGGACACCGAACCCCACAGTACCCAAGCCCACGTGACCCCATCCTGTTGTATGAATTTAGCCATCTGGCCCATAAGTCCTACCATTCCGGAATCGCGCTGAGTAAGCCAGGGACAAGCCGACTGCCCAGCCAGAGAGGAGCAGCAGAAAAGCAGCCCGCCTGGCAACGGGGTCCGGCCGCCCAGGCCAATGGGAGGCGAGGAAGGGACGCAGCGGCGCTTCCACGCCGGAGCCGGCGGGTCGCGGGAGGCGGGCGCTTGACCAGCGCTTCGGCAGAACTCCATCTCCCAGAAGCGACTGCGGCGGCTCCAGCCCATCTCTCTGGCTCAGGTGGGGTGGGCTGGGTAGCTGAGCGCGGCTGGCGCTGCTGGCGCTTGGACGGGCTCTGCCTGGGCACTGCCGGTGGCTCGGCTGAGGCTCCGCCCGAGGAGCAGAAGTTTCGGGGGGGGGGGCGGAGACCCGGGGTTCTGGGGAAGGGAACGGAGGCCGAGGTCCTCTTGCCCAGGCGCGCCTCGGGAAGCCTCTGCCTACTGGCTGCCCTTCCCCCGTTCCTTGCGGACAACCTCGGAGGCGGAGAGCTGCTTCAGTGGGGCGGGACTTGTCGCCGCTCGACCCCGCATCAGGACTTTCAGCGACCGAGCCGACTTCTTGCCGTAATTTTCTCGCCGTGCCCCAAAACTGGCAGTTTCGCAGGGGAGGCTGCTGGCGTCGCCGCCTTCAACGTGTAACCTGCCCTCTTAGCTTCTTCCCTCTTCGGTCTATCAGAAGAAAGAAAGAAAGAAAGAAAGAAAGAAAGAAAGAAAGAAAGAAAGAAAGAAAGAAAGAAAGAAAGAAAGAAAGAAAGAAAGAAAGAAAGAAAGAAAGAAAGAAAGAAAGAAAGAAAGAAAGAAAGAAAGAAAGAAAACCCCATCAGGAAGAAAAGGCGAGATAGCCTCGCGATGCCCTCTGATCCGTAGCGTCAAGGACTGTCCCCAAAGCTGATGCTCCCTACTTTGCATTTTTCCTTCGCTGACTGAAGAGCCCGTTCCAGCCCCGCGGCTGGAGAAGGGGATTGGGCGTCCGCCGTTCCTGGGTCAGCCATGGCCACGGCGGAAGAAGGCCAGCCCGGATTCCGATGGGATAACTGGAAGGCTTGGGCTACGCTTTCCACGGCCGAATTTGCTGTCATCCTCATCTTAGCGGCCGGGCTCGCCCACTTCGTAATTCGCGCGGACGGGGAGCGAGAAGGGGATGAGTGGCGGGGTTGCGGCGGGTTGGCTTCTCTGGAGAGAGTGAACCAAAGCCTCCAGCTGGCCGCGAAGCGCTGGGAATCTTGTCGAAATCACACGGTAGGTCGGATTATGACCGGGGGGGTGGGAGTTGGAGAAGGGAGCGGTCCCCGGGCTTCTGCAGCCCAAAGGGAGCGTGCAATTGGTAAAGCGAATGGCAGTCCTGCTTCCGCTGGGTTTATTCTGCGTGCCTTTGGCCTGACTTCTCTGTCCGTTTCCTTTTCCAAAAGTGCCAGGCTGAGGCGTGTTATGATGCGCCCAGCTAATTAATTGCATGTCTGAACATAGCTGTCCCCCGTATGCTCAGGGTCAGGACGTTTCCGAGAAGTTTTAAAAATGGCATTTTTCTGTGCAGGCTTACTCAGAAGTAAGCCCTAGTAAGGTCACTGGGGGACTTAGTTCCACAAAAGTGTGCAAAGAAATCTAACGTTTTGCTTGCTGGATGGTAAGGATTTTCATGGGAAAGTTGGAATGCGGGTTTCCTTGCTATTTGCTTTTAAAACAGAAGTCGAAAGCATTGAAATGCATCTCTAACGAAATGCCATCCAGCCTCGAATAATCATTAGTTTGCCACTGGAGGTGTATTGTTTCCAAATCCTTTAAAGAATTTGGAAATCGTGGAAACTGTGGCACTATATAAGGCGTTTCGTATTTCCAGCTTGAAAAATGGAGATGCTGAATCTTGACTCTCAAATTGAAGTGGATCAGTTCGCTTCGGACAGACTTTATGGCATCATGTACCACACGCCGCAGGGAGGCAGAACAGCGTCTCCATAATTGCTTCATTTAGTTTCTATTTCTCGTAAAACTCCAGGGTTGGGCGAGGGGGGAGGAATGAATGACAGGTTTTCCTTCTAATCACAAGAAGGTATTTATCACGAGCTCACCAATCACTGTGCAGCTTGCAAATCTCAGCTGATTTTGGACTTCGAAATCCCAAACCCCATTGCTTGCAAATCCAAGTAATTTTGGACTTCGAAATCCCAAACTCCAATTATTTTGAAGACGTTTTCTGAGGCACAAACAAAGCAAATATAAAAAGAGCCAAGTCCAAAACTTTTCTTCCTATAATGTTATAGTCCTGTAAAGTCCTTTAAAACTGAAATTTCATATGCATTACCTCTATCAAATCTCTAAAAAAAGTAATCCAAACCTGCTTCCTTCAGAAAAACTGTGGGAATTTGGACAGGGATTATGGCTCTGAAGCAAAACAGAAAAACTCTGTGACAGCAGTTGGTTGCAGTCTCATTTCAGTAGTCTCAGGTAAAGGCTACCTTGCCAAATGGACAATTGAGAAAAAAGGAGCAGAGGTGTCAGTGAGGTTGCCTATCCTCCCCCCCAAAAAAAGTTTGAAGGAAGTGGGGAGAAAAATCTCTGGTGTTACTGTGTTAAAGGAGAACTCTCAGCAGCCAAGAGAGGTCTGTTTCTATGGGCAGGGGACCATGGATTATTGAGTCTTTGTTGGAAAGGAAGAAGAGAACATATTGGGAAGAGGCATGTTGAGCAGATTCTTGTAACAAGCACATAACAAATCTCTTGTTTTAAGCATTTTAAGGACACACCTCAAAATTGCAGCAGCAGCAGCAATATTATCATCATCATCATCCCATCTTTTTATATATATAACTCAAGATGGCAAACATAGCTAATACTCCTGCCTCCTATTTTCCCCACAAGAACCTTGTGAAGAATTTTTGTCCTGCGAAAGCCAGCCCTGATCTGGGCATAAGGGCCACTTAACAGGCATGGAATTGGGACAAAATCTCTGTGAGACACAGTTGCACTCAGCACCGATGCAGAAAACCTCCTCCTCAATAGATCAGTGGATCATCTTTGAAGTTTGCTTGTAATGAGGGTATTCTCTGAAAGGATTGGATGTTTTCTTTCTTTCTCCCTCCCCCCCGCCCCATCTGCTGCAGAGAATGCTAGAAGCCAACACATCCAGCCTGAGCTTCCAGGTGGCTCAATTAAAGACCCGGTTGCATCTGAAAGAATTAGAAAATAAAGTTCTAGAAGGTGAGAAGGGGTTTCTTTTTGCACTTCCCAACCCAGTGCAACATTGGAAAGAAATTACATACGGGAGGTTAGGGACTCAAAAATTGCTCAAAAATTGAGCAGAATGGAACCAAATTTGGCAAGAGGGGAGAAGCTGGCAGAAGAAAGATTGAGGTGGAAAATGGGCTGGCTCCAGCCAGGGGCTGTGGGGGAAAATGTCCCAATGCATATGGGAGCAGGAGGGGCAGTGGCTCAGAATATTGAGACTATTCCAGCTTCTCTCCTGGTCACATGACCCAGAGCGGAACTGCTATTAGAAAGGATTCCAAAAGCCAAACTCTGGATCTTTTTCTTACTTATTTTTTTTGTATAAGAACAAAAACCACTCTATTTATGAGGATGTGATTTCAGCTTCTGAATGGGCTCCTATTCCTTATGGTTGCATTGCCCAACCTAGTGCCGTCCAGATGTGTGGACTGAAATACTGTAATTCCACTAGTAAACTCAGTTTTATAAGGCTACAAATTTTAACTGGTTAATTCTTTAAGCGTACACTAACAAGATGCCCCAATTAATGGGGGGAATCTTTTTTGAAATAAATCTTTGAATTGCCGAACGTAATTGCTCATAGAAAGTGCAGATAGGAGGTTGCCATGAAAAGAGGCATCTCCTCTCTTCACACAGAATGCCTCTTTCAGGCTGATGCATACATTTGCTAAAACGAGGATTAGAAGATGGGGAGGAGCAAAGAGATTTGATTTACAAAAGGATCTTTTCTGGGATGATGGCAGAAAATATTTCATACCTGGTGAGTTGCTTTGGGGGTTATAATAGTTCCTCTGTTTTTTTCTTCCCTCTGGCAGATGAACTTGCGCTCTTGAAAAATTGGACACAGAGGCTTCAGGATTTAAAGTAAGAAAATTTTGCATCTAATTTATGGATGATAGGGCCATTGGGGTGGGGTATGGTTCTGTAGTCATGGTAAAGATCAGACTAAGTTTTGATCAATATTGAATCCTCTGAGTTATGTTCTGTAATTAATTAGTTTACTAATTCATTAATTAATTTAATTCATATACTGTAACTGCTGAACTGGCAAATGGCCCTCAGAGAAGTTTTTAATTCATATACTGTAACTGCTGAACTGGCAAATGGCCCTCAGAGAAGTTTACAAATATCTAATCAATAACAGGATCAAGACAATAATAAAGGCGACATGCAGCTATTTTTTAAATCAGGTTAGCTGTTCAGGAGCATCTGTGGGAGTGGTCAAAGAAGCCCCACCCCTTTTTTACATGGGCCGTGGGGCTTCGATCCTGCGGCTGCCATCTTGGCTTTTTTGACCCCCCTCCCCCATACAGGATGCCCTGTAGCCATTCATTTAATCAGCGCAAACTCTTCTCTGCTGGTTGATTAACAGCAGGTTTGCTGACTGACTTTCTGTCTCTATTATAGCAACCACCAGAAGGAGATCATTGGTCATTTGCAGCACTTACCAAGGCAATTGCCTGGCAGTGGCCACCGAGTCCATCTCCACTTTGGCCTAGCATCCATGCTGTTCACCACTATCATCATCCTTTGGGTTTAAGAAGCACAAGTGGACGTTACATGGCACAACGTGAAAATAACCAATGCTTTGCTTTTTCATCTCAGCGGCCTCCTTGGTGCAGTTTGATGCCATATCTAGCATAGCGTCTGGGGGATAAGGTGTTATGTAATCTAGATCAGTGTTTCTCAACCTTGGCAGCTTTAAGATGTGTGGACTTCAACTCCCAGAATTCCCCAGCCAGCCAAGCTGGCTGGGGAATTCTGGGAGTTGAAGTCCACACATCCTAAAGCTGCCAAGGTTGAGAAACACTGGTCTAGAATACAGTGGTGTCTGCAGCATATGATTAAAAAAAAATGAATGTGGCCACAACAGTACTGTAGCGATCTGCCACCCGCTGATCCCAAATCCAGTAACTTTCCTTGCAACCAGTATTGATTCAAAAGAAAGTTCATTTATTGAGAACAAGTGTACAGTTCCAAAGCATTGCTAAGATTGAGCCTGAGCACCAAAAGTTGTTTTTCTTACTTTTCCCTCCTTCACCCCCCTTACCTCCTGGTCTCCTGATTCCCTTCCTGGTGCGACCTTGAGCATGCCAGCGCCTGTGATAAGGAGCCATCTGCTTCTAACCGTTTCCCATTCCTTCTCCGCTCCCCCCCTCACTTTTACAATGGCAGAACCGCAGCATGTAAAAAGCAATTGCTAAACTAGCCAAGATAACAATCTACTATTAAATCTTGCGAGGATTCTGACAAGTACAATCAAAGCTCCATTTTTTTTATTTGTAACACCACGTGGCCACCATCTTGATCATTTTGACTGCAGACATCCCTGCTATGATAACTAAACTATGGAGCAAGATCTTGATAAGTGTGTTCAAGGAGTATCCAACAAATGCACATTTCTTATCCCAACGATGTGATTCCTCCCCTTATATCCCCCCAAACGTTAAGTGCAGCTTGAGTTCTTGTTTGTACTAGAATTTAGTGAAGGCAAAAAGTATTTTTACAATACTTCATTCATGCTCAAGTCTGTACACAGACCTAGGAAGGAAATGGATCTCGGTTGTGATTTCTTATCAGGCCGTTGAGATTTAAATTTTGTTACATGTAATTTCTGCCTCATGTTTGGATTAAAAAAAAAAGCGTTAAAGTTTGCATGCACCTTGGTGTGCATGTCATCTAACCTGCACAATTTTACCTAACGTCTGCGTGGTTTGCACCTTAATTGTCTTTGTATGTTATTTTCACTCTCGTTTGCACATCGGCATTTATTTTGCCCTTTGCATTATTTTGTATCAAAAAGCGGGTGACAAATTCAAATAAAACAGACAAAAAGTGTTCTGTGCCTTCTTGAAGAGAAGTGTTTTGCAAAGTTTAGGGATGTACAAACTTAAAAGAAGATGGTGTTTCAGGTTGCACGAGAGCTTGGAAAGTGCAGAATTAAGTAGATTCCCCCAAAGATGCTAACCAAATGAATTCCCAGCCCCAAATTGTGAGACAGCCATCCTAGCATGTCCAGATTTTCCCCACATCAGAAACCCCAAAAGAAAAAAGTGTCCATCCCAAGATACTTATGTAGCCAAACAATCACATTAAAATGCTGTCTTGGAACTGAATTGCTGTCATGATTGATTGATTGATTGATTGATTGATTGATTATGTGGCAGCAAGCTGGTGTTGACTCTTAGTGACCACATAGAGACCTTCTCCAGGAGGATCTGTCCCCAACCTGGTCCTTCAGGTCTTCCAATGGTGTACCCATCACTGCTGTTACTGAGTCCATCCATCTTCTTGTTCATCCTCTTCTCTTTCCTTCCCCCTGTCCCAGCATCATGGACTTCTCCAGAAAGCACAGCCATAATTACAGTACAGAACCTTAATTTGGCCACAGTGAGGAGGCTGGTATGGTACTCTTCTTACAATTTTAGCATGGGACATGTAAAGAGAAGTGATTGGTGGACTTCCCCAAACATTACCTGTGGGGGAAAAGAATCACTACTTGCTCTCCTTAACGTGGGGTGCAGAGGGGTTAGGCAGTACTTGGAACAACACGCTGACAACAGGCTCACAGGTTGCAGGCGCAGAAGAAGGGGTGAAGCAGAGGGACTGATCAGTAATGGGCATCTTCAACTGGTGCTGAAAGGGAGTGGTGGGGCTGGAGTCCAGTTCTGCCCTTGTGGCCAGCAGCTCTTTAGAAGCATCCTGGTGACACCCATGAAACCAGAATGGAGTGGGCAAAATAGCCCTGCACTCCCAAAGTAACAAAAACAGTAAAAGTTCAGCCACACAAGCCTTTTGTTGGAAGAAGCAACAGCATCAACCCTTCAAAGTGGACCAGGTTACAAAACAGGCCCAGCAGGGTTTCCAAGTATACTCTCTTGTCTGCACCCAACGGACTTGTCAAAGAGGATCCAAATGATCGTTTTGCTATGTTTATTGATAAGTTAGTCACTGGCCCTAAGCCCTGGGGGCCCAGAAGCCCAGAATAAAGCCACAGAACCTTATTCTGGATCCCTGGAGTACATGTCAGTTACCAGCACTTAAAAATATGTGTGCAGAGCAGTATACAGTGGTGCTTAAAAGTTTGTGAACCTTTTTGAATGTTCAGTATTTCTGCATAAATATGACCAAAAACGTGATCTGTTCTCCATGCAAGTCCTAGAACTAGATAAAGAGACCCAATTAAATGAGTTGAAAACTTTATACTTGTTTATTTATTGAGAAAACTGATCCAAAGCTATATATTTGTAAATAGGCAGTTACTTAGCAACAAGGTAAAGATAAGAGTGAGACCTCTTTTTTTTTAAATACTAAACCCTACAACAACTTCTTGTGATGGGAGCTGTTTTGATCAGTCTTACTCGTCCTTGAGATATCAAGTCTCCTTGGTACCCTGCTATTTCCTCCTAGATCAAAACGGGCCTTCATTTGCCCTTTTTATCCCTACTTACTGTACTTTAAAATTTATGCTTGCTTTAAAACTAAAAAGTGCTATGCAAGCAATTGTTCAGAGGTGCTGTGAAAGCAATTTCAAAGGTTTTCTCTCTCTGGTTGCATTTCATTGCAAGCAGGTTTGTTTTAAACACTAGACATTTCTTCCGTAATTGTACTAAGGTAGAATAACAGAATAAGCCCGTCCAAATTTTTTTCTAAACAAAATCAAGGCAGGGTTACTTTGAATTTCTTCCTCGCGCTTCCCTCTTTCTCAGTACTTTGTCACTAATTCTGCAAGGCCCCCTGCCCAGTCCTGAACGGCTTGCTCCTTCCGCCCCCAAGTCAGTGCTACATTCCTTTACAAGCAGAAAACTTTTCAAAAGAGAGCTAAATAAATCTCTGTAAAAGTCAGTTTTAGTGCTCGTTCAGAAGAAAGCTAAACCCGCATATACAAGGTGCCTGGATAAGACTTGACAAGAGTATTAGAAAATGGAAGTCAAGCTTTATATGGGAAGATGCCTCTGTGGACACTCAGTGACCTGCTTCTTATACAAAAAGGCCAAAGAGCAGGGAGGGCAATGCCCAGTGACTGGCAGGGAGGGGACACTCCTGCAGCAGCGGCCAATAGCTGAGCAGATCCCGACCTGGACAATATCAGAACCACGTCATCAGTTTAACCACTGTAAGTTATTGTTTTCACCCTTTCTTCATGGTTTTGTCAAAGAGAGGTCTCTGCCACTTCAGGAAACAGATTCCAGAGCGGTGTTGGGTTTCTTATCCAGCAGGTTGCCCTGATGCACGGGTTGTTGCTATGCTCCATCAGGTCACAGTGACTCTGGATAAAAGCTCTCCCAGCTGTCCCATCTCTGACTGCATCATGCAACTCCTGCACGATCGTAGCCCATTTTCTATGAAGAACTCCATCAGCTGTCATCCTGCATCACTGCAGGTTCCTAGTGCAAAATTTCCAACCATTTTCAATTCAGGTTCCTCACCAACTTTTGCATCAAAGCAGCCAATAATTTTTAGGACATCCTTCTTTGGTACTTGATCTATTGTTGCGATCTTCCCTAGAATTCCTCAACCACTTTGTCTTCAGCCTCCATCATTAATGCATACATTTGTATAATCAAGAAATGGAGTGGCTGTCCTTGAATCCGAATGGAAATGGTTCTGTCACTGGTCTAGTTGCATCCTTTTACATGTGCATTGATACATTTGGGGATGACAACCACTACTCAATTTTTCTGCGTGTTTCATCCCAGAATAGAAGCTTTTGAATTGGTCTGATTAGAAATGCCCCATTGCTGTCCACTTACTGCTAGAATTTCTATTCTAGTCCATGTCATTCTGCTTTAACAATATCCAGCCTTCCTTAGTTCATACTGCGGACATTCCACGCTCCCACCCTAAATGTTTGCAGTAAGGTTCCAGCTTTTCTTTGAATTCCGGCTACATCAGCAACTGGACTTCTTAAGGCAGGCTGGCTGGGGAATTCTGGGAGTTGAAGTCCACCCGTCTTAAAGTTGCCAAGGTTGAGGAACTCTGTCTTAAGGCTTTGATCCAGTCACATCATACTGCCTAGATCTATTTGATAAAACTCTTCGCTCTTCCCCAGTAGCCACTTGCGTAGTTACCTCCAGACCTGGAGATCTCATCTTTTAGCCACATGACCTTCTTTCATTCTGAGCTTCTTACCATGTGTTTTCTTCATCTACGTAGCTTGCCACGGCTTTCTTCTTCGTCGTGCCCCTGCTGAGGGAGTTGCTGCATCCTTGCCTGGGGCTGCCTGGTGTATGTTTTTCATGTGATGTATTCCATCTTGGTCCTATGCCAAGAGTGACTGCACCACTGCCCTCAACCAGGGGCTTGCCCTGTCACAGGGCCATCTTTGGATATCGGTGACATCTGCACGCTCCCCCACAGTTCCCCACATCCTGCTGATGCTGCTGCTCCTGGTCTGTGACTGGTTATTTGTTAGGGTATATCTTGCATATATCACAGCTAGCCTGTGTACCTTGGCCAGCGTGGGTACTGTTCCTCGAGCTAAGGCATAAGGAGGCCCAGGCTGGGCCTTTTTGAAACTGGACCGAGACCCTGGGCAAATGTGCCTGCAGTCAGGGCTCAGCAGCTGCTGTTTACCATCACCCTTGGCAGTTTGCAAAGAGGTTGGCATGACTAGGGGCGGCACACAGGTTCAGAAAGCATGACTCCTTGCCCTTCTAGGTTTACAGTCTAAAATTGGCCAAAAGCGAAACAAAGGAATTGCACTCTATGCCCTGGATGAAAAAAGCAGAAAAAATATCAGTTATCGCTTAACAAAGGAGGGGCTGATTCTCTGGGCGCTTCCCCAAAGATGCTCTTTCTGGCAGATGCTAGTCTGCTCGTAGCTGAACATATTGCAAAGAACACCATTGTGGTCTTTTTATTGTGGTTTGTGGTAAGCCACAGATGAAGGGTTTCTCTTACTTCGGGGAGGCCCACGCAGAGCAATTTTAGCAAACAAAGAGCAGGCAGAGCTCTCAGTACGTCGAGACAGCGAGCAGTGGTAAGAAACCCCGGCCCACCTGAGCAAGCGATGGATCCCTCGGCCACGCGAGCCACGCTGAAAGTGCTGGGTTTGTGTGCCGTGTTGCTGCTCCTGGTGGCTGCGGTGACCATCTCGGTGGCTGTGATGGTGAGGCAGTCCGAAGTGGCCCGCCAGCTAAAAGGGTGCCAGGAACGGGCATCTAACGAGACGGCAGCTCTGACATCGCGGGTGGCCGAGCTGGAACAGGAAAGAACCAAGCGAGAAAAGCAGCTGGAGAAATTGGCACAGAGGGAGAAAGATCTGCAGAAGCAACTGAGCCAGGCCAAAGAGGGCAGGAAGAGGGTCAATGCTACCTTGATGGGCTGCTTGGACAAAATGGTATGTGCTGGGGGGGGATGATATTCGGATGGGGTGGCAAATGGGAATGCTGGTTATTTGCATGGTGGCTAAAGACCTAAGAGTATAGAGCCCTGCTGCATCAGCTTAAAGCAGTGTTTCTCAACCATGGCAACTTTAAGATGTGTGGACTTCAACTCCCAGAATTCCCCAGCCAGCCTTGCTGGCTGGGGAATTCTGGGAATTGAAGTCCACACATCTTAAAGTTGCTAAGGTTGAGAAACATTGGGTTAAAGGGAGCCTTCCCTAAGCTATTGCCCTCCAGTTGTGCTGAGACTACAACTCCCCAAATTCCCATCCACTGTGCTGGGAATTCTAGGATTTGTAATCCCAAAACAAGCAGGGGGCATCCAATCCAATCCAATCAGGGAAAGTAGGTCTGATCCAGCAACCTTCCAGCTGACTATGAGGATAGCAATTCTCCATGCCTTCTGTACTCATCATATTGATAGTTGCCAGTGTTTTATAATAGTGTGATAGACTGCTGCTGTATAGGGAGGTTCTGTTTTAGTGTCCATGGCTAATAGACACTGACAGATCTCCAAAAATAGCAGTAGCCCATTTGGTTTAGTGATCATCACCATAACATACCAAGGGAAGGACTTTTAGTTTGTCCATCTTGAATTTACAGCCTCCCAAGTTCTGTGGGTTCCCATTTAGCAAGCCAATCGGGGGCTGGATGGGTGAATGAAAGAACCAAGTGCTCCAAAGGAACTTCAAATTTAAGATTATTTCTTTAATTCAAAAGTATAGATATTGTTTTTGTGGCCTTGTTTTGCTTTAGTGTGTCAGCATTTTTAATTACAGTTGGAGGCTTTAAAAGTTGGAATTGGCCCAGGCCAGCCTGGATCTGAAAGTCCCTGCCACTGAGTGGGATGTTCCCCTTTTAACTGCTTCTCATTTGCTTTTCTGCCAGTGGTCAAAAAAGTCAACATCATGACCACAATGGTGTCTTTGAAGCTGTGCCAATTTTTTATGTGCTTCAGTGGTAACGTCATGGCCGCCATCCTGACCTTTTTGACCACACCTTGCACCCAGCCTTGCTTCCTGCCACATTAAAACCTCCTGAACTTTTCTCCTTACCTTGATGCCCTAATCCTCCCTCCCTCCCACTTTTCCAAGGCTGTGATTCCAAATAAGAAGCTGGAGATTCTCCACCTGTTCTGGAATCAGGTCAAACGAGCCTTGGGAAGTGATGAACCAGAAGGCTGCAGAACTCCAGGCACGCTAGATGGCAGCAAGGGTGAGGTTTTTCAGGGTCTCCTTGCTGCCATGTCAGACTCCTTTAGAATTCTGTAGCCCAGATACAGCAGCCATAAATAAGCTCTCCTTCTAGGAGGTATCTCAACAAGGGCTGGCTGGTCATCAATGAAGAATGCTCCTGCATTGCAGATCTGCATTAGGCAATCATTTGGACTAGATTAGTGTTTTTCAAACTTGGAAACTCTAAGATGTTGCTTGCTGGGGAATTCTGGGAGCTGAAGTCCACACATCTGAAGTTCACACACAGCTGAAGTCCACACAGCTGAAGTCCACACATCTTCAAACTTTAAGATGCTTGAAAAACACTGTTTTGTTTTTGAAGTTTGAAAAACACTGGCCTAGATGATGTTTGTACTATAGCAGCTGCATAGAAGAATCTTGAACTGTCCCAAAGAATCCTGCCATTGCAGCCTTTTTGCAAAGACAGCGCACATCCCTTGTTTAGGAAACCTATTTTTAAAACAGTAGGTGAGAGAGCAAAGCCGTCATAAAAGTGGAGGCCACAACTGCTTATTCCTAGCCTGGTACAGACACCCTCGGGAGCCTTTTTCAAGCAAACCTATAATTTGGCACCGCCTCCAGGTAGTCACTAAAAAGAGGGCAGTCCCATTTTAAAAAGACTAAAAAAGAAAAAATTCTCGGCCAGCCCCAGCTGGAAGGAAACGCAGTTCCAGAAGGAGATTGCAGGCCTGCATCAATTAAAAGAAGTATAAACAGACATAGTGACCAAGTTTGCGGAGAAAAACAAGGGCCGGGCAATAAGTGTTGGCTGGGAAAAATCAATCATCTTCCTTCGTTGTTTTCCAAAGCTGCTGCGTACGGTCAGAGATGGAATAATGTGCGAAACAAGCACTCACTAGCCTTTCTCTGGGTTAGTCAGAAGTAAAGTTTATTTGGAAGCGTTTGCAAAGGCTGGTGGAACTCAAAAGCTGCAAGCTGGAGTCCACACCTAAACACAGATCTCAGCAATTTTTAAACATCTCTACCCCCGGCCGTAAATCCCTTCTTGTTTCCTCATTGGCTGAAGTACTCCCAAGTTACACTCTACACGACCGCCTACTTCATATTAACCCCCTCCTACAGACCCCTACATACTACATACTACATGCTATATACATTACATGTTCATAGTAAATAGGTGATTAGCTATGCGGGGTGTGGTTTTTGTTATGGTAATGAAGGTTGGGATGGCAAGAGTTCACTCATTCCTAAAAGATCTCTGCTAAGTGTCACTTCGGACAGGTCAAGCCACCCCAAACTGGCTCTGTCTTACCTTATCTCACCCCAGAGAGATTTCCCCCCTCCCTATTTCCTGTGCCCCTTGGGGCTGCTTGGAGGCCCCTTGGTAACCATGGTGATGTCTCCTAGTTTGAGGTAGTTTCAAAAACAAAGGCATGGGCAGCTAGGTATTTAGTATTGCAGCTGCACTCTTAGCATGCTCAAGTTACTATTTCTTTGTCAATAATAACAGATATCTTATCCATCTCTCACAATAAGACAGAGGTAGATCCGGAAGGGATTCTGGAAATGCGAAAGGAGTGGATAGAAATGCATGCCAGCAGGCATTGAAGGCATCTCTTTCTGTTTGCATCCATTTTAATTTGGGGAAAGTTTCCCTGCCCGCGGGTCACTTCCATTAAAAAAGGAAGCTGGCCCCAACCATCAATATTGTACTTATTTATTTATTTATTTTTCAAGTTTGGATATGCCCCCCATCTCCCTATACGAGTGACTCTAGGTGACTCCGTTCCATAGCTCAGAATGGCTCATCTCTGGTCGAGGCTGTCTTCCGTCGGAGGAAGATGGACCTCGTAGTGCATATGTTTAAGTCTTTGCCTGGGGTGGGACGAGAATCACACTTTAGCGTGGAGCACTCTCGGCTAGTCTTTGGGGGAATGAGCGATTCTCTCCGGCTCGCCGAAAACACAGCCTCGTCAGGGGCAGAGAAATAAAGGGGGCAGAGCCTTTCTGTACAGGCTGGCTGGTGCTCTGTCAGGTTCAGCCCAAAGAACTCCAAGAGACGATGCACATACAGTTCTGTTGCGTTTATTAGCTACAACCTCCAGACAGAAAATCTCCCCAACTGAACCCTAGTTCCCAAGCCAGCCAGCCACAACACCGTGAATTCCTTAGGGAGGTGCCAGCCTCATCTTCTTGAACTTCCCACGCTCCTGCTGTGGGCTAAGAACACGCTTATCTCCCTGAGCCTGGCCTTCATAAGTCCATTCCATCACATGCTCTCAGGAAAAAGCCACCCTCCAGCGTGTCCGCCTTGGTCCAAATGGTCAAGATGGCGGATGGGATGGCGTGATGGAAGCTCTGCCTGCTGTTTTGTGTGTGATGCAGAGCTTCCATTGGCTTTCCTGACCGTATGCCCCTGGTCGTAATAAAAAAAAAAAAGGATAGGAGTGGGTGGAGTCATACTGGTGCTGGGTGGAGTCAAAGCCAGTGGAAGGCAGAGGCAGACAAAAGTGGGTGGGGCAAATTTCTTTTTGTTCTACTGTACAGCAGTGTTTCTCAACCTTGGCAAGTTTAAGACGTGTGGACTTCAATTCCCAGAATTCCCCAGCCAGCCATGCTGGCTGGGGAATTCTGGGAATTGAAGTCCACACGTCTTAAACTTGCCAAGGTTGAGAAACCCTGCTGTATGGTATATTGTTTCTCTTTCTTCTTCCCCCCCACCTCCTTCTGCCACTATGATCTTTCCTTCTTTCTCTTTCTCTTTCTCTTTCTCTTTCTCTTTCTCTTCTCCTTTGGGAGAGATCAGAGCAAATCACTTACAGAGGGCTTTTGAAATGGGACTCAGCTCTGTCCAGGTTGTAGCTTGTTTGCTCTGCACAAGCAGAGGAAGGATGCCAATGAAAACACTGGCAAAACCAATGGGTATATTGGGCTTTATGGAATGTCCAAACAATTTAGAAAAGATACAGAACAGTGGAGAGTTTCTAAGGCCCTGTTTCCTGTTATATTAAAGTAGGAAATGTCTAGTTCCTAAACTCCAGGGAGAAATTCAGACCGAGTGAATTTGTGAAGCTCCCTTGATTCCAAAGGGACTAAAATATATTGCATTTCAAGGCGGGGTGTGTTGTGTCCTCCGTACCTACATATCTACTTCCTCCCCGAAGCCAAAATGTGGAGAGATGGTCTTCCAAAGTGAATGTTGGTCAGCTTCAGCATAAAGACATGACTGGCCTTCAGTCTAGCAAAGCCACAAAGACAGAAGCCTCATCATACAGAAAACTTTTTAAAGGGTTTTACTTGTTTCAGATGGACCGGATCCTTAATGTACTGCCTGAGGATGCAGCGGGCAAAGATACAGGAATGCAGACTTGTAAAATAACCAATAATCCTTCCCCCTGCCCTGGAAGGAAGCCAGGTGCTAAAATATACAGGGACAAGCTATAAGCAACTGCTGAACAGACCGGGAAAAGTACTTTGCACAGGCTCAGAGGAAGTAACTTTGTTGTGCAATGTTCTTTCTTATATGCCCCAGGGGATAAAACATGCAGCAACTGTTTGAATGTCAAAGTTTCCATGACCCAGTCAGTTATCGGTATTTGGGTAAAATCAAGCAAATATGGTAACAACCAAACGGGAGAGATCTGGGGAAGATTGTGGCATGTGAATTTACCAGAGTCAAACAACTGTTAACAGCAAAGAAGCGAAGCCCCTTTTTTTAACCTGTGGTAACTTATCCTTGGAGGAAAAGAATGGGATATCTGTGCATGATCAGGATATTCTTGCCCAGAAATAGAAATATCTAGGAATTCTGGGAGCTGTGATTTAATACATATGGAAGGCACCTGACGATGTAACAGATAAAGATGGAGTCACTTCAGCTTAAACTCCATGCAGGTTTTTGGCAATAATATGGACATGGCTTTCCATCACTTTCTTCTGGGATGTTTTTTCACTTCCCAGTCAGGTTTGCAGCCCAGGGATTCCCAAGAAGCTCATAGTCAAGTCCTAACAAGTCCAATCCTGGGGGGCATCTGCTACATGCCATCCTTGCTGTCTATGAGCTATACTAGCAATACCTGCCCCCCTTCCTTATTTTACATCATTAATTTCTGTCTCTCTCGCAGATCCTGTTGAATGCTAACCTATCAGCTCTCCATGATGAAATGTCCACCCTTCAAGCAGAAGGCATGAAGATGGACAGCCAGAACGGTGCCTTGCTAGGTAGAGGGCCAGAGCATTTTTATTTATTTATTTATTTGTCCGCCCATCTTACTGCCATGACTACGAGCAGCTTACAGAGTTAAAAATCCAAAAAACAGTACAAAAACAACCAAAAAAATAACCCAAGGACATTAAAATAAAACTGTTTAAAACCATAAAAAACAATGGGTCGCAAAGTTCTTGGAGAATGAAAAGGGGTTTGTGCAGAGAATAGGTGTGAACTGGTAAAGAACTGCATCCTGGAATATATTATTCCAATTTTGCAGGCTTTCTGCCCTACCTAACAATGGTTCAATTTTCATTTAAAAAATAAAATGGGACACTGACAAGATTCTAAAAAAGAGATGACTGTCTACCATATATCCGCCAGACTAGGCAATGTTGGGGTGGCCAAGAATGGGACACGGGGTGAGGGATCAACTAACATTCCAGGTTACTTAATTCACCCATTTGTGGATTCACACAATACATGGAGCTATAAATGCATGGCATAGGCTGGTTTCACAAAATGTTCAAAGGGACAAAAAAACCCTAACCAAAGTTAGAATCCTAGACCTGAAAGAGGCCACAGAGGCCAATCCCTGCTTAGTGCCGGAAGCCGGATGTGTCCGAGGTCTGTCCAGCCTCTGCTTGAACACCTCCAAGGAAGGGAGTAGAACACCACAATTCCGGCTCCATGAGTGATGCATCTGCTCAATCTCCTAAATGTATTGGGTGAACACAGCCTGTGTCTGAAGGCCCAAGGAATCCTGTAGATGCTGTCACACTTCACCAAGACTAAAGATTTGCTGGGGGAGATTCAAGGACACAGCCAGAGGTGTCTACAGGGAGGGGATCAAAAAAGTCAGGATGGTAGCCACAATTATGTGATCAAAGCCCTTCCTCTTTTTTTTGTGTATGGTTGTGACTGCCATCTTGACTTCTTTGACCCCCCCTCCCTGCAGACACTCCTGGACATGGCTAGTTTTATTACAAATACTAGAAAAGCCATAATTAGAGCAGAGGATGAGCTACTGCAAACTATAAGACAATAGAGATAGATAGATGATAGATAGATAATAGATAGAGATATAGAGATAGATATCCCAAAGTTCAACTCCTTCATCCTTTTTTCCTGCCTAGATGCCCTCATGGATCGAGAGCCAGTTGTTTCTCAGTGAGAGAGATGGCTGACATCTGTACATTGTTATTGTACCAGACTAGCCTGGTCCATGCCTTCTGATCCTGACTTGACTATTCTAGACATCTGTGATGGGACTGTGTCCTATCTATGGGCAGCTCTGGTTTTTCCACAATGCTTCCAGACTTTGGGAAGATTCTTGAGGGTTTCCTTCAGCAGATGGGATCCCCTGGTTGATGTAGCATAGGCTTGGAAGCTAAGCAAAGTTGGGCCTGGTTAGTATTTGGATGGGTGATTTCCAAGGAATACTGGCCTGCCAGTTACACTTGGAAATCAAAATATATCCTGCAGAAAAAGTAACAGCCAACCACTGTATGGATGTGTCCATGAAGCTGCCAGGAGCCAAGCTCAGCCCAAAGGAGATGTTATCTTTATTGGGGTATTTCTTGGCCTTTGGAAATGATCTTAAACCCACTGTGGAGGCGTCGCTTCAGTTTCATGGTTTTCCTGCTTCAAAATGGTAGGAAGCCACCCTACCAATTTTTGGCAGCAGGATCAGAGGTCATTCTGGACACCTCAGTAAAGGGTTTTTCTGTGTTTGTGTGTGCACATGTGTCTTCCAATCATTTTTGACTCCTGGTGATTACCTGGACAAGTCCCTGTGGTTTTCTTGGCAAGGTTTTTCAGAAGTGGTTTACCATTGCCTGCTTCCTAGGGCTGAGGGAGAGAGACTGGTCCAAGGTCACCCAGCTGGCTTCATGCCTAAGAGGACTGGAACTCATAATCGCCTGGTTTCTGGCCTGATGCCTTAACCACTGCACCAAACTGGCTCTAATAAGGGGTTAAGAGAGGCCAAAGTGTCTGTGGAGGCTCAGATCCCTCCTTTGCTTCAGGGGGTCAAAACATCCAACCCAAGTTGGATACAGGGTCCTTGGTTTGAAGTCCATTCCCTTTCCTGTTCCCTGAAGTGCAGATGACCCGCCTTGAAGAGAAACTGGAAGAAGCAATCGGAGCACGAGATGTTGTGGAGGCGGAGAAAGGACACTGTGAAGCCCGGGAGAAGGCGCTCCAAGAAAGCATGTGAGTAAAGTGACTAGCTCTGAGTAGACCCAGAAAGACCCCTCTCTGAACACCTGCAATTCATTTGCAAAAAAAGAATTAGCCACTCGTTCTTTGGAATATTCCCATACTGGAGACACACCACCATAGTAAAAACAACAGAACCACATTAATTTCCCACCAATTCAAATAAAACCAAACCAGAAGGACAGCAGGGTAACAACGACAATGGGACAGCTTAGATTCCGTCAGAGGCCTGGGTGAGCAAATGAGTTTTAGCAGGCCCCAAACTCTTATAAAAGTTGCCATTAGGAAGGGAGCTTTACCAGAATGCCTTCATTAAGAAGACCGTCTCTTGCATCATCACACAAAATGTTCACAAAAGAAAAACTTAAAGAATTTGAATTTGTCTTTTATCCTTTGCCCCAAAGCATTCCATTGCAGAGAACCAGAGCAGGAGATGAAACGCAGATCCATAGATGGTCAGTCTTTTCAGATAGCAGGCACTGTGCTGAGAAGCGTTGTTCTTCCCCCTGCAATATTTAAAAATTGCCAAAATCTCACAGGATTATCTAATCTTCTGAGAATGCAGGAATCTCACGCTGCTTCCTTGCACAGTTTCCTGGGTACACTTGAAATCTTGCAAAATCCCAAGAGAGTACAACCCCATCTTGTGAGATTTCAATGAGATTATCTCCTTATTATTTGGTTTTGCTTTGGAGAAAGAGAAGAAACTAGGTGGACTTTTTGATGTCTGCCTCCTGAAATAAGGACCGTCAAAGCCATTCAAGGCTTTATTGTCAGCTGGTCCTTTGAGAAAGTAGGACATGGGGTGAAGGGGACAGGAAAGGCAATGGAAATAAGGGCATTGAACTGAGTTAACATTGTGCCCCCTTTCCAGCTTCCAAACTGGAAGATAAATAGATACAGTAGATAGATAAAAGACAGAGACATAGAGATGAGAGAGAGAGAGAACGAGAGAGAGAGAGCGCACACGCACAATAGAAGAGAATCTCTGTAGCTCAGGGTTGAACTGTGGAGTCCTTGGTGCTCTCTGAGTTTGGCTGTTTGCTTGTAGACATTTCATTACCCGACTGGGTAACATCATCAGTGCTAGTGAGTGTGGGGTTTGCGGCCTGTTTATACTCAGTAGCTTGCCCCGACAGTTTTGGTGGATAGATATGGATGGATGGATGGATGGATGGATGGATGGATGGATGGATGGATGGATGGACGGATGGATATCTATGTATCAGCAACAGGGAACCTGAAGGTCCTGGGGTGGACCCTGGCATTTCCAGTTCTGTGCATCAGATGGTAGGGAATTCCTTTCTCTACCTAAGAGTTTGATAGGCTGTTGGCTACCAGAATAAGGAATCACAGCTAAATGGGGAAGGGGGAATAATATGGCTATTGGGGTACCTCCAACCCCATAAATGACAGGAGAGTTATAAATGGGGTTGAGTTACTGGCCTCCTTGCAAATTTCCACAGAGAAGGTCTACTAAAAGCCTTGTCTGAAAGTGCAGCTTCTTCTGCCTCTAGCCTGGGGCTGCTGCAGCAATTGAGAGCCAGTGGCGTTTCTGCTTTGGCTGATGCATCTTCTTACCTCTTCCTTCCAGGCACAGCTACCTGGCCGAGATCGCCTCCCTCCAGCACCGCCTGCAAGTCCGCTCCTCCTCTGCCCGCCGCAGGTGCCCCCCGTTCTGGTACTTATTGTGGGGACTGGCAAGTTTTTGCATTCTTTTCCCGCTTGTAAGTTTTGGAGTGGAGAGAGGGGGTCTCTGGGGCAACCCTGCCCAAGGGTGGTGAGAGCCCTAACCAAGAAGAGAAAAATCTGAGAAAGAGCAGTTGGAAAGCAGAGGTCACATCTGGGTTATTTTGATGTCAATTAGTGAGCGATGGCCTCGAAGGGAACTGGAGTCTGGACCTCTCCGCCTGAACTCCAAAGCTCTTTGCAAGGGTTCATTGCAGACTTTTCCCAAGAGTGAGATGTCCCTTTCTCAGAAATCTGCTGTTGGAGGAGGAAAAGAGAGAGAAAACAGTGAACAGAAAGAAAAGGGAAAAAAAGGAAAAGGAAGTGCTAGAAAAAGAGGAAAGGGGAATCAGAAAGAAAAGGATCTGCCCACCAACCCTGGCTTCTGCCCCACCCATCCTTACTTTGGTTTCATCCACCCCTTGCTTCAGCCCACCCACCACCTGATTCAGCCCTACCAATGGACAGAGATCTGCAACAGTTCCAAAGTATTTTGTTTGACAGAAAACCATTTGCCTCCTCCAGGCTGAGTGGAATACAGGTAGTCCTCACTTAACAACCATTCATTTAGTGACAATTCAAAGTTACAACAGTGCTGAACAAAGGGACTTACAACCGGTCCTCGCACTTACAACCATCGCAGCACCCCTATGGTCATGTGATCACGATCTGGGCACTTGGCAACCAGCTCACACTTACAACGGTTGCAGCATCCCAGGGTCATGTGACTGCCATTTGTGACCTTCCCAGCCAGCTTCTGCCAAGCAAAATCAGTGGGGAACTGCACGATTTGCTTAATAACTGCATGATTCGCTTAACAGCCGTGGTGATTCGCTTAATGACCACTGCAAAAAAGGTCATAAAATCAGGTGTGACTCACTTAACAACTGCCGCACTTAACAAAGAATTTTCCAGACCCTATTGTGGTTGTTAAGTGAGGACTATCTGTAAGAAATTCCACATATCATTGAATCAAAGTTGGAGGGGACCACTGAGAGCATCAAGCCCAATCTTCAGGAATCCAAGATCCCACCCACCCCCACACCCTTCCTTCATTTTAGCTCTCCATGTTTTTTTGCTTGTTTGTTAGCATTTTGTCATTTTCATCAAGCAACTGATATACCATTTCTTCTGGATTCTAATCCAACGCCTTTAAACACTACCCCAAAGTGTCTTTTTTGGCCTCTTCTGCTGTCCTTTTATTTTCATTGGTATTGTTGCCATTGTGCGTTCAGAGTTTCCTCTTTTAGAAACTCACCTATTCTGAGCTATTAGTTTCTCCTGCCTTGGAACTCTCCTTATCATTGCTCTCAACTTATGAAAATCTGCTTTTCTGAGGTACAAGATTCACTGTTGACTACACTGGGTTTTAGATTCCCTTAAAATCAAGAACTTCAGCACTTTGTGGCCATTTCTCCCCAATCTCCTTCTACAGGCAGTCCCCGGGTTAAGAACGAGATCTGTTCCTTAGTCTGTCTTTAACTCAAATTTGTATGTAAGTCAGAACTCGTACTTACGAATGGGCTGCCTGTTACTAAAAATGGCTGACAGTGTTCTCCTTCCTCGAGCTGATAAACCGCTGAAGCTGCACAATGTTTTCATGAACCGCTGAAAACAGGCTGTATATCAAAAACGCACAGCTTCAGCGGTTCATGAAAACATTGTGCAGCTTTAGTGATTCATCAACTCGAGGAAGGAGAACACTGTCCGCCATTTTTAGTAACAGGCAGCCCGTTCGTAAGTACGAGTTGTCTGTAAGTCGGACTTTCTTAATCCAGGGACTGTATTTCCATATAATCAACGTAATCCTCCTATAGCTCAGGATCAATTCATATGTTCAGATGTCTTATTCCATGTTAAGACTTGATAGGTGAAAGGTCCTCTTTTAAATTAAACCACGACCAGAGAAGAAGCTTACATTGGCCAAATCCCTGAATAAAGGTGGTGAGAGTGTGTATGTAGGCTAAGTGTGCACGTCAACCACACTGAAATTAATCCAAAATAAAACAGAAGGTTTCAGTGTGCTTCATCATCAGAATATACTCTGCAGATGTTCAGAAAAAGTTTTTAAAATCCCAATTTTGAAGATCTAAGAAGTAATTCCTAATGCATGAGAACAGAGCCACAGATTCTGTTCATAAAGAAGAAACATATTTCATTATATAAGACATCGAACACGGAGGATGTAGTTGTATATATATATGACTTATGAAAGGAAATCCCATTAGAAGAAATGGGATTGACTTCTAAGTAGATATGTACAGGAATGCATTGTAAAGCTGTTTATTCTATTCTGATTTTAATACCAGATAATCTTTTAAATTTATAAATAAACCACCAAAGTTTTTTAGGAGTTATTCACACTTAAAAGAACAGGAAATCAAATGAATTCAGAGAAGGATTTTTAGGTGTTCATTTTTGCTAATATTTTATTTTTTTATAATTGTATAATGATATTTTTAGCTCCATCCTGTACCTTTGTGAGGCTTACTAAGATTTCAGTTTTCCACTTGTATATAAAAAGACAGCGCCAGCCAATTTATGCCATCATAAATTTATTTAAATTACTAAGATCCTGGGAGAATTTACTTTTTTGATTAATTCTATTTTACTTCTTTCTGTTTCATTTTGTCTAAACACATTTCCATTATGTTTCAGGAAGGGCTGATCTTCCTCCTCTAGAGCAACTAACCAGGACCTTGAAAGAGATGGGGACTGATGGAAGATATTTTTCAACCCTTTTTTCCCTACTTTAAAGGATGGGAACAGATAGACCCTCACCAGACTGAAGTGCAATGCAACTCCTGTTATGTTTTCAGGAATGGAGCAAACAAAGAAAAACAGCTAAAGAAGTTGAAAGTGGAGGATCAAAATATGTCAGCCTGAAGTTTTATGCTGAATTAAAATCATTTTTTGCATAGTTGACGATTCTTTCTATAAATTAATTTCACTATTTCAGGTATTGAGATTAGAACAGTGTTTCTCAACCTTGGCAATTTTCAGATGGGTGAATTTCAACTCCCAGAATTCCCTAGCCAGCTGGCTGGGGAATTCTGGGAGTTGAAATCCACCCATCTGAAAATTGCCAAGGTTGAGAAACACTGGATTAGAGGCACACTGGTCTCTGAAAACTGTTTCTCAGCCCTGGCAACTTTAACTTCTGGGATTCTGGGAGTTGAATTCCACACATCTTAAAGTCGCCAAGGTTAAGAAACACTGCTGTAAAGCATCCTCCTCAACCAATGTTCTCCAGATGTTTTGGACTTCAATACTCATAATCCTTAAAATTATGACCGGGGACTATGGATTTGAAATCTAAAATGTTTACAGGACAACAGGAGGGAAAGGCTTGTCTAAAACTTTGGAAAGTTTTAATTGAGGAAAAAACATAACTCAGGTCAATGCAGAAAACACTAGAAACTCTAAACTTATTTGTGCAATGTTTTCCTTTTTTTTAACGTGCAATAATAGAACCCAGAATTCAAATTTTGATATTACTGGATGGAAGATTCTGGACCAAGAAATTAAAAAATAAAATAAAATCCATACTACATATCGTCCATACTTAAATTAAGCAGCTCCTTTTCATATCCTGTTATGATAGCCATTCGTTTAAATGGCCTTAAAAAGGAATTAGACAAATCCGTGGAAGGAAAAATAATTTTCCATCTGATATTATTAGTTATATGGAACCTCCATTTCCAGGGGTAATCTATCTCTCTATACCACTTGCCAGAAGAGCATAGGAATGACAACAAGCTATGGCTTTTCTTTCCTGCTTAGGAACTTCCTATCATTTACTGGGAGAGAGAACACTGAGCCAAACAAACTTTGGTTCCCATTTTGTCGGGTTCTCAGGTCATATTCTCAGGAGTGCAATGCAGGAGCTCTCCACGAGAGGGCAGTGCAAGCTTCTGTGAATCCATTTGGAGCTGAGTCTTACTTCCCTTGTCTGATGGCAGCCAGAAATCTTAAAGAAACGGGAACTGCCTTTGGCTCTCTCAGAAAGCTCATCAGGGATGGGCTTAGATGGGAGACCACCAGGAAGAATCCTAGGGCTGTAGGCTAGACTGAGAAGTCAACAAAACAGCCCAGACAATAGCAAACCAACCCCTGCGGTTGCCAAGAAAAATGCAAGAATATATCCAGTTCAGCTAAACGTTACCTCTTGAACATTCACCAAGAGAGGGGTGTTGTTTTGGTAACCTGAGAAGTGCTCCTTTGAGGATCTGATGCATCCAGAAATTAAACCATGCTTTCTAATTGCTCCCAAAAGGAGCAACTGGGATTGCTAAATTGGTATCAATCATAATGCATCAGTGAACACTTCCACATAGAGACCCTGCCAGCTCCGATCCTTGTCATTGCCCTGTGGAAGTCACAGCACCGTCTGGTCAAAAGGGAAAAGGAAAAACGGAGGGATGGAAAGGGAAGCTTCAGAGATGGGAGGTAATGCAATACCCTTTGGAAAACAAATTCTTCCCACCAGTTCTGGTTTAGGAGCCTAACTACAATTTGTCTGGGCTTCTAAACCTTTTCATAGTCTCACAAGAGGCCAAAATTCCTCTATGGAAGTTTTTCCTGAAAGGGAGACATGAAAAGAAGGGAAGCTAAACTCACCTTACTGCTATCCTGACCTGTTTTTTTCGTTCATTCATTCAGTAACTAAAGCAAAAACTGAGGGAGCAGATACTTCAGGGGTAACAGCACTCCATGGAAGGTGACCTCTATTAGCTGGCCTTTCAAAGAGGCTTTATTGGGAGATTTCTCTCAGTTTGGTTTCAAAATACTCATGACAGTTCCTTTCTCCCCTGCTAAGTTAACAGCCTCTCCATCCATGAATCGGCAGAAAATTATCCTCTCCTAAAAGCAGCTGCCTCCTTGCTGTCCCTGTCATGTCTTTGCTGCTCTCCCTGCTGAAGGCTGCTGTCCTCATTCTGTGTGTGCAATGCGTGATAAGCAAAGTGATTGGTTGATTCTTCTGGCTTTGCTGTCTTCCCTCTTCTTCATGTCAGCAAGTGGCAGGAAAAACACCATCCAATCACAGAGCTGTAAGGTGAAAGGGGCAGGTCTGTCCTTTATCTCTAGGATCCTTCCTTCTATACCCCGTTTTGCCATAACCCAAGTTGGAATTGGAAGAGACCACCAGGATCAGATGGCCCAATCTCTGCAATCTGCACTAAAACCACTTATTTATTTAGTCCAGTGTTTCTCAACCTTGGCATCTTTAAGTTGTATGGACTTCAACTCCCAGAATTCCCCAGTATGCAGTTTTTGGAGGGTTTGAACACCAGGAGATGAAGGAATTAGCTATCTTGTTCACAACCACAGTGGAGTCTTTTAAAGGACTCGCAAACCTCACTTTCTAATCACTTTTGGAAATTGCCTATCAACCATCTTAAAGCTATCAGACACCTTCAGAACAATAAATTTGAAAAGTCATAATTGGGTGAGTTTATCTTCAACTCTGCACAAAAGAAAAATTAATTATAAGCTTAAGAAAAAGAATTTGAAATAAACAGCAAAAAGCTAAATAAGATTTTGATTTAAGAAAGTTATAAACAGGTTAAGGATCTAGATAAATTTGGAATATTGTCTTTTACTATAAGATTTTGAAATTAACTATAAAAAATAAACAGCATCTCGTGGGAAACAGATTTATTTTGGCTATCTTGGTTATTGTAAGTCATAATAAAGATGTGATGGTTTTAAAAACTGGACACTAGAGGGGACTAAAGCAGAAGGAAAAAAATACAAGCCTGTTTTTGATGTCAGTTATTACTGGGACTTACAAAATGACATAAAATGTTATAACTTTGGAAACATTAAAGGAGATCTTTAAAGAATGGGACCAGAAATTAATAACTACAATATCAACACTGCCAATGATGTCTGTTTCTATGGATAGATTATATCTAAAAGATGTTAATGAAGGAATGACAGATGTGGAACAAATTTTATCTGACAAGACAGAGAGAGTACCGAAAGTGGAACTACAAATGACAGCCAAGAGAATGATTTGGAAAAGGATGCTTTACTGGATATACAAAAGAAACTGGCTGAAGTTTTAAAAATTAAAAGGGAAATACAAATGATAAATGAAGAGAATGACCTGGAAAATGTTTTCTTATTAGATCTACAAAAGAGGCTTGTTAAAGCCTTGAAGAAATCTGTATGATGGGATAAAGAAGAATTGAAGCAAAATCGAATACTATGACAATATTTGATTGTATTAAAGATTAAGACTGCTAGAAGTAAAAGGATGGAATATAAAATTGGTTTATTTGATCAAGGTTAAAATACAGCAAGACATTTTTTTAAAAGTTCTGGCAACCTTTTTGGAATTTTTGCTGACACCAGGATTGAAAAGTTGATGTTTTAGGGAATTGCTTATAGATAGAAGATGGGATATAGGATGAAGAGATATCTGTTTGTAACCTTATAGGGGATAAAGAGTTATTAAATTTTTTATACTTCTTGTGATGAAGGTTGGAAGTCACTTCTTTATATATTTATTTTCTTTTTATTATATTCTTTCTTTTCTTTTTCTTCTTTCTTCCTTTCCCTTTTTTCCTGCATTTTTTGTTCTTTTTTTCCATCCTCTTCTCTTTCCCTAAGTTTAGTTTGTATTGTAATTAAAATTCTTAATAAAAATTATATTTAAAAAAAGTTGAGAAACAATGATTTAATCTTTATTAATTTACCATATATACTTGTGGATAAGCCCATCTGTGGATAAGCCACCCCTTGAATTTTTAACTAAAAATACCATGAAAAATGTGCCACTCACAGATAAGCTGACCTGAGGGTCAGCTTATCTGCGATGGGCTTAAATGTGAGTATATACGGGATATATGGGTATTTTAAAAAAATATTACCGTATATACTCACAGATAAGCCCATCTACAGATAAGACAAACCCATTTTGGCAGGGGGGATATTTTGGCACTTAAAATTCTTGGCTTATCTGCAGGTAGATACGGTAATACAATTTAGAGGCCACCTGATTTCAAATGAGTTTTGGTGGCTTACAGTTAAAAAAAAGTAAAAAGAAACAGATCACCAGCAACCAGGAGGCAAATTCTGGACAACAATAAAAACATCCTAAAGCAGCATGCTGGCTGGGGATTCTGGGAGTTGAAGTCCACATATCTTAAGGTTGTTAAAGTTCAACCTCCACTCTGCCCCAAGTCCTGGGAGAGCAGCCAAGTTTTCAATGACTTTCTGAACGTCAGTAGAGTGGGAGCCGTATGGATCTCTGGGGAGGTGAATTCCAGAGAACAGCACCGGGACAGAGAAGGCTACCTTGCTGTTTAATTCAAAGGATAAGCCATCCAAGAAAGACGGCTGTCATGCCTGTTCTTAAAACCCCCCAGAGATGGAGAACCCACAGCCTCGGTAGACAGGCTGTTCCACTGCTGTCTAGATCTTACTCTCGGGGAGCTATTCTTTATATTTAAATGAAATCTTTGTAGTTGCATTCTTTCTGGTCCTATTACTGCGGCCTTGGAAAATGTTTCTGACCATCTTCTCTAGGACACCTTTTTTATCTACCTGAACACAGATATTATCAGGTTCAACCCAAGAACAACAGCGAGACAGTCCAGAATCAGTTCAGCTCCTTTATTAGCTTACACCTAATGGACAGAATCTTGCCAGACTAATTCTAATCCCCAACGACAGCAACTATAACCATGATGCCCTTGGGGGGGCCATCTCCTTCTCTTGACTTTCCCACACTCCGGCTGGGGGCTGAGGAGGTGCTTCCCCTGGAATCTCTCTTCCCCTTCCTGGCAACCTTGAAGGTCCATTCCAGAATCTTCCCCGCTCATGCCTTCCATCACAGATATCTCTGAATAAAGTTTTAAACAAGCAGACTGGAGTCACAAAGACAGCAGAGTCACAAGTCACGCTCTTAGCGTTTGGGGGCAATGTTTGGAGGCAACGTTGGAGTCAGTTGGAGCCAGGCAACATCTAAATGAAATGAAATGAAATGAAATGAAAAATAAACAAAAATTGGGGGGTGGGTAATTGGTCTTGTCATTTCACTGTTATGCTATTTCAGCCTGTTAGCCGTTTCACTGTTTTCCCATCTCTTGTTGCACTGTTTTGAGTCTGGCAAGGTGTTTTCTTTATGCCTTACATGCTGTGTCCAGCTCTTTAGGGAGACAACAGCAGAAAAGCAGCAAATGAGGCTGAGGAGGTATGCAGGGGAGGGAAATGTGATCACATCCATTTGAACAAGCCAATTTATGTTGCCATGGGCTTCTGGGCACCTGGCTTCTCCTCCAGTATAAATGGTGGCAAACAGATTTTACACACTTAGCTGTTGTTACTGGATGCTGTCAGTTTAAGAGGGAAAACACTATTTAACTTTAGTACATACAAGGATGCCTCAAGACCGTCTCTCTCTGGGCTGGAGTTGAGAGGAAGACACTGTCATGGGGACGCTGTAGAAAAAATGGAGCCAGAGAGCATATAGCCGCCCAGAGTCACCCACTGGGGGGAGATGGGCGGCATACAAATTTAATAATAAATAAATAAATAAATATATGTGCTGGGATTACATACTGTACAATGGAGGGGAAGGCCCAGAGGCTCCCTTAAGGTGAGTCCAGCTCCTAGTGAGTAGAAGGGCCTATCCATGTAGTTTCCTTGGCAACAGTAAGAAACTGTTCTGCTATCGCTTCTACTTTCCAGCCTGGTCTGGAATAATGCCTTTGGTCTCCTATCAAGTGCCAACCAAATCTCACCATTCTTAGCTTTTTTAAAGCATGGCTGGCTAACAGGTGGGCTGGGTTGAAAAACAAAGAACTTTGAACTATGGAGATGGTGGGGGGCCTCTAAGTGCTGCTCGGCACTTCCTCTCTGGTGATGGGATGGAATGATCACTGTTACCTAGTCATGATGTTCCTCGGTGTGGTGAGACATTATTTAAATTGTAATAATTATTCATCTGTATATCTACGATTCTCTTTTGTCCTCCGGTGCCATTCTTTGAAATGAGGTATCCCAGTGAACCAGGAAGGGTTTACCATACAAACGCCACCACTGGCAGAGGGAACAGAAAGTAAAAGGAAACAGCGGACAATTACGAGTCTTGGATCCAAGTAAAACAAGCAGCCCCATATGAAGAAAAATGTCCTTGTTTCAACTAAATTGGCACAGTTGATTGGCACATGACCAGTAAGGAGCTTACTAAGGCCAAAGGGAGGGTGATGGAGCAGTGCTATTTCTAGCCTCAAAAGGAAAGCCCCACTAGCTCCATGTATCTAAAGGTGGTCCTTGTTTAATGATCACTCGTTCAGGAACCGAACTTATGACAGCACTGAACAAGTGGTACTTATGACCAGTCCTCGTAGTTGTGCCCATCACAGTGCCCCATGTTCATGTGATTGCAGTTTGGGCACTCAGTAACCGACCTGCATTTCCAACCATTGCAGCATCCCACGGTCATGTGATTGTGATTTGTGACCTTCCTTGCTGGCTTCCCACAAGCAAAGTCAATGGAGAAGCTGGCAGGAAGTCAGAAGTTACGGTCATGTGAGGTCCTCGCTTAATGACCATGCAGTCCTCGCTTAACAGCAATTGGGACTGCCAGGACTGCCAGAACTGCTGTCATTAAGCAGTGCAGTCATCATGCTGAACAACCACGTCACTTAGTGCCAGAATTTCTGGTCCCAGTTACCATCATTAAGTGAGGACTACCTGTATCTATTCAACAGGAATGTAGAAGAGGCTCCTAGCCTTCAGGTTTGGAGGGCTGGGGGAGAAGAGGAACTAGACGGACATCTGAGGGAGGAAGTGTGTGCCAAAAAAGTCAGGATGGTGACTCTGATTGTATAGTCACAGTCACCATCTTGACTCTTTTGATCATCACACGCACACACACAGACATCCCTGAGAGGAACCAAATTGATCAAGAGATCCAAAGTAGAAAAAGCCAGCTAGACCACTGTCTGCTCACTGCAGGAATCCTAAGTAAAGCATCCCTGATAGATGGCTGTCCAGACTCCTTTCAAACACATCTAAAGTTCACACATTACTCATCATTTCACTGGGTGATTGGTTCCACTGTAGAATTATTTTATTGTTAGGCAGATTTTTTTGTCACATTCAATTGCAGTCCTCCATTTTTCTTCTCACTGGAATTGCTTCCCATTGTGCAATTCCATTCCATAGTAGTTGCTTGTGTAGGTACTCCTGATATGCTGAGGTTAAGTTTTACTGTGGTGATCTTTAGTAGAATGTGATGTGTTTACAGAAGTATTCAATGTATCAGCATGTCTGGTGTGAATATAGCTATTAGGAGAGTGAATTATGCTAAAAAGAGGTGAGAAGAATGATTCAAACTTTGTTTGGCTGTTGGGCCTTGCTGTATTGTTAGAAGAACAGGAGCAGAGCACCCCAGATGAACTTCTAGATAAAATATTGGCAAGATATCAGTCTCATCCAGATGAATTGTCCAGAAGACCTGGAAGACCTGCAATTTTCTTGGGGGTTTCTCCATCAACTGCTGCTGTTGACCTGGGTCCCACCTTGTAGGGCTTCTTTGCTTTGATTCCTGATCTTCCAAGCTGAACAGGTCATTCAACTAGTTTCTGAAGCTGATGCTGAAATCTATTGAACAGGACTGTTCATTAAATCCATACAATCACAGGATTGTAGAATTTGAAGAGACCACAAGGATCATCTAGTTCAGTGTTTCTCAACCTTGGGAGCTTGAAGATGTGTGGACTTCAACTCCTAGAATTCCCCAGCCAGTCCACACATCTTCAAGCTGCCAAGGCTGAAAAACACTGATTCTGGTCCAACCCTCTGCTGTCTACAGGAAACTCAGTTAACCATCCACGAGAGGCAGCTGTCCAGCTCTTTTTAAAAACCTTCAGAGATGGAGAATCCACAACTTCCATAGGTATATTGTTCTACTGTTGTTCAGATCTTGTTGTCAGAAAGTATTTTTCTTATATTTAAAGGACATCAAGATAGTTGCCACCCATTATTCCTGGTCTTAGTTTTAGTGGCAGTGGAACAGTTCCTGATCATCTGCGCTATGGAAACCTTTTATGTATCTGAATATGTATATCATGTCTCCTCTTGTCCTCCAGACTGAACACCCTCTGTTGCTTCAACCAGTCTTCACAAGGCATGTCTTCAAGCCTCTGTAACATCTTTGTTGCTATCATCTAACCCAGTGTTTCTCAACTTCAGCAACTTTAAGATGGGTGGACTTCTGGAAGTTGAAGTCCACCCATCCTAAGTTGCTGAGGTTAAGAAACACTGGTCTAAACCATCTGGTCTAAGAAGAAGAATTCTAGGGTGCCTATAGTACCACAAAAACAAAACCATAAAAAAGAAGACGGAAAGAAGAAAGGAGCCAATATAGGTTTTGACCCCACTCAGTTTTGGTTTCCATTAAGAACCAAGAACTCCAACATTCTGTGGCTACTTTTCCCCAGTATTCCTCTTCTACAAAGAAAGATGATCATGAGAAATTGTTCAGACATTTACACAATTATATACTGGGTAGAAATCATTTTATTTCTCCTAGTCCTGTGGGACTATTGATTGTTTTGATTTACATCTTACCTTTCTATACAGTCAAATTACTGAAGATGAACTGTAACTAAAATCCAAATTAGATTTAAAAAAAAAATTATAAAGCTCTGGCAAAAGAAATACTTCTTGACTGCTGTTTTGAAAGCAGAGAAAGAGGGAAATGAAATCAACTCAAAATTGGGCACAACCAAAACAGCAGTAACAGCCTCTCCCAAGAACACAATTGAGAGATGGAAACTTGGTTAGATAGATAACCAGGTCTGACCAGCAAAAGAGTGTTCACAAAGAGGCTGGAGGGTCCCTGTCAAGCATGGTGGACGCCTGTATTAGCCGAGGTGAAGTAGAGGGCCTCTAACATCCTGTCCAACTCATGCATTCTATCATTCTAAGCAGCAGCATCTATGGGAAGATCTCAGACTGACAAGGCCAGTGTTATGGCATCAGAGCACAGGCTCTGCCCCTTTTCTATGTGGGCAGTGAAGTCACATGGACACCCAAAAGGGGTGGAGCTTGTGCTGTGACACTGCTTTCGCCATTTTGATCAAAGCAGCAAGATCCTACTGATTTTAAACGAGCATTATTGACATGCTGTTGCTGGCATGCAGTTCAGGAAAAGGGATAAGAGGATGAACCCATTCACAAGGATGAACCCATCATTGAAAAGGACGAAATTGGAAGACATTGGCCAGAAAAATTATTGTGCTGATTTGGATGCAAAGGAACAACTATGGAATAGAAGTGAAGCAGAAATGACATTTCTATTTGTGACAGTAAGGAAAATGTGCCTGCTCTCTATTTAGTCTCCAGGGTCTAAAAAATGCCCTTTTGTGCCCTTTACATGGATCTTAGCTTGTAAAATAGGCATGGGTTGGAAAGCCTTCTAACAGAGGACTGTCTTCCAACAGCCTTTCATCCAGGGCTGTGTAATAGGATGACCCATGGCCAACTTAATTCAGGAAAAGGGATCTAGGGAAAATGGCTGGAAGAATTGTTGATTCCTGCCCACATCTAACCTTTGCTGCACAAGGCAGCTACCCTTCCTGCTTCCTTGGAACCATCCTGATAAAATGCTGGACCTGATTTTCTCTAAGAACTTTTTCTCTAAACATTGCATTTTAATTTCTTTTTTCTCCCACTCTAGGATCACTAGGGCTGTGGTCAGTTGTACAGAGATATTGCTGGCACTTCCAACACCAAAGTGTTCAGTCCAATTGTTTTTGTCAAGATTGAATGGGATATGGGGTTTTTTATATAAAATAAGGGTGGGACGTCTCCAAGAGACTTAGCATCTTATTTTAAGTCTTAAATAGGTTTTCAGAAGACCCCCCCCAAAAAAAAGCACACCATCCAAAATAGCCATGTTGTCACTGAATTTGGCGGTGCGTTCAGAGAGGTTGTGGGTCCACTAAAATGTTGCTTTGGTGGCCAGAAGTGACTCATCACTTGACTAGTTACATCTGGTTCTAAGGAGCCATCAGGATTCTTCGTATCTTTTTACCCACCACAACACCACACCGGCTCTCTTGTTCGTGACTTAATTTTGGAGGGCAAGGAGGAGGAAGGGCTGGACAGGACATGGTTCCTCTAGTCTGTTTGGCTGCTGTGCTGAAAGCAGAATCGTGTGTGCTGTTAACAAACAATCATGTCTTTAGGTAATAAACATTACTTTGGGTCAGTTCCATTCTCTGCCAAGAGATGTGGCTGACGTCTTTCAGAGGGTCCTCTGAGACCGAGTTAGCGAAGGGGAGGCAGTGTTGGCCTTGTTTTGACAAGGGGGTTATAGTTGGCCAGAGCAAAACAAACAGGGAAAGAGGAAGCATTCTCTGATTCACTGATAACAATACTTCTCTCTTGGAAAGGTGACTGTGTTATGCTAACCCATAACCACTAGCTCTTCCAACAAAGCAGGAAGGAAGCAAGGAGCCGAGTGGGAGGAAGTATTAATCAGATGTAATATAAACAGTTCAAGATGTATGTCCCCACCCAGCTGAACCCAAAGGCTGAATCGTGAAGTTACCAAGGTAGTTGATGACATGATGGAGAAGAATGCATACACCATGGCCACCCTGGGCCTGGAGGCCAAGAATGGCCTTCAACCAAAGCGGGATTGTGGCTTCTATATGAAATATTTCTTCCTCTTCCTCTCCCTCATCCAGTTCCTTATCATTTTGGGATTGGTACTTTTCATGATCTACAGCAATCCCCTGGAGGGCACCGAGAAACATCTCCAGGGGCTGACGAACCAGCTGCAAGAGAGCGACAAGAAGATCAAAGTCCTCAATGAAGAGATTGGCAAACTCAAGCGCCAGGTTAATGCCACTGAGAGGGATGCCCGCCTGTTACAGACTCAAATGTTCAGGTTAAACACCACCTTGAGGCTTTGCAATAATGAAAAGGTAAGTCCTTGGGGGAGGAAGAACATAGAGACAGATGGCCTTCAAGTTGCAATGAGCATCAGATTTATTTATCACCATGAGAGTGAGTTCCTTTTCTAAAGGCAGGGCAAAATGATAATAAGAGCACAGACAATGAGGATGGATTATGAAATATATGGAAGACTATTAAATAGGGGAATATAAATTAATTAAATAATAATTTTTTTAACCTGATTTCATCTCTTTATGGAGTTTGCTGTTATTTCTGGTGACAATTACTTGCTTAGATGTAAAGCCAACACTTTCAGTGAAGGTGAGGGGTTTGGGAGAGACACTTTTGTAAGGGCAAGGCTATTAGTCATGATTGCTATGTTAAACTTCCATATTCAGAAGCAGCTGCTGAAGTAGCAGATTTTTTTTTTTTTTGGTCCGTTCAGTCGTGTCCAATTCTCAGAGACTGCCTGGACAAGTCCCTGCAATTTTCTTGGCAAGTTTTCTCAGAAGTTGTTTGCCCTTGCCTCCTTCCTAGGGCTGAGAGAGTGACTGGCCCAAGGTCACCCAGCTGGCATTGTACCTAGGTGGGACTAGAACTCAGGGTCTCCCAGTTTCTAGCCTGATGCCTTAACCACTACACCAAACTGGCTTTCTAGAAGTAGCAGATACCAGAGAATAAATGCCAAGGAAAAGTAGTTTTTCTGCTTTGGGCATCTGGTTTGCCATAGTTGGAAATAAGATGCTGTGCTGGATTCTTTGAGCTTCAGATGATAACACTGGGACTTAACCAGCACAGCAGATACTCTGCAATCCCCAGATCTGTTCAGAACTTTTCTGCAGACTTTCTCCAGTCCTAAGAACTTGGGGGGAAAATCCCTTCTAGGACATTGAACCCTTGCTGACAAGCAAAACTCTTGACAAGAGGGATGGTATTTAGAATACTTCTGAAGGCAGAGTTCAAGTAGATTGACTCCAAGAGGTAGAGATACACAGACCCATGGAAAGTGACCAGCTCCTTGCAAGAGAAGGTTAAAAATCTGGAGTGGTCAGTTTCAGAACAATCTTCTCCCAAAGAGTGGAGAATGGCACTTGTGGGGAAACAGCCAATGAGATTGTCTGGGCAGTGGGGCATTTGTGCCCAACCAGGCCTGGAAGAACCATTGTGACAGGGTGTTTCCCACTGCATTTCTCTGGAGACAATGACTTCTTCATGTAGCTTGTGACATTTAATTCATGTACGGATTGGATATTTTTGAATGAGATTCTATATAAACCATATGCTTTCACAATCAGAGTTGTATTTGTGTGTCTACTGAGGCTGACTTACTAGATTAATTTCTTAAAACTCATACAAGTCATTGGTTCATATCTATTTAATTAGAGGAGGCTTTGAAGATGAGAGCCAGAAGGCTGGAAAGCAAGTCAGTGGCTTTCCAGTTATCCCCCATCAGCCATTAAGGAACTTAATGTTCTTTCCATCCTTCTCCAGACAAAGCTGAAGGAACAACAGCAGAGCAATACAGCAGCTCTCATATCAGCAAATGATTGTAGATTCAGCTTGCAGCTTTTGAATATCACTTGTGTTGGTGAGTATCGCAAACCCATCTTTAGTCGTGGCTCTGTAACGCACGTACAGAGACTTCAGTGATCCCTTCTACAGTGATGTTTTTCTATCGGTATCTCTTTCTGATTTCTCCTTTCAAGTACAAAATGTTTGAGACTTCTTTGGGCTGTCTTTGAAACAGTTCAAGAGGTTTGTTTGGTGCAAAATGTGAACGTTTGGATGGTGGGTGGGCCAACAAACCAGAGAACTGATTTTATGCCATCCACAAGCGATGGTGATAATCTTCCACTCCCTAATTCTGGTGTCTGACCATGCCCTTCTCAGTAGTGTTATGTGACGTTGTAGCTCTACATAGTGACTTAGGTCAATTATATGTAGTCTATATATATATTCTTCTGATTATGATGGCAAAGAAATCTGTGGTGGTGTGGTGGAAGAAGAGAGTTCTTAAACATGTCTGGTTTGCAATTTTGACGGGCTGGCTTTCATGCTTGTCTCATACTTTGTTCTACAGCCCAGGTGAGCTCTCTGGAGAAGAAGCTGGTGGCCTTGGAGCTGAAGAGCCAGATGGAGCGAGACAGCTTAAGTCGGGACAGCAAGTCTTGGCAAGACAAAGCCGAGAAGGCAGAAAGAGAGAAGAATGAATGCCAGCTAGCCAAACTCCAGCTGCAAACGCGGGAGCAGAAGTACCAGGAGCTGAAGTCTACAGTGATGCAAGAGTTAGGACCTCTTCTTCAGAACCTGAGGACTTCAGCAGAGCAGTTTTTTACCTCCTATGAGATCCGTGGCTGTTACCGTCATGAGATTGAAACCACGTTCCGCTCTGTCTTCAGAAGTCTACAGACCCAGTTTGATACTCAGGCACAGAATCTCGACCAGAAGGTCAGCGAGGTGACTCAGGAGAACGCCTTGTTGCAAAGCCAGAAAGCTGCCTGTAAGCAAAACTTGCAGGATCGGGAACAGCAGATCAGCCTGCAACAGCAGCAGTTCGAGTGGCAGAAGCAGGCCCTCCAAGAAGCTCAAGAGTCTCAAACCCAGAAAATAAGAGGCGAATACAAGAAGATGCTTGAGGAGAACGAAAGCTTGAAGCAGCAGCTCCAGCAGAGCAAGCAGGCCTGCATCAACATGAGGGTAAACAAAGACCCCAACTTCTGCTCCTCATGGGCAGAGTTCAGCCCCTGGCATCTCCACTAGACCAGATCTCAGCAGCCCTGTGATTCTGGAGGCAGCTTCTGCCAGATTGAATAGATGGCCCTGGGCTATAGAAGCATCTACAAGGGATGGGGGCTGCCAAAAAAAAGTCAGGATGGTGGCTGAGGCTGTGAGATAGAAGCCCTGCTGTACCAGTGTTGTCCAAGTGACCCGTGTAAAAGAGGAGTGGGTCCTCAATTGCATAACTGGAAGCACCATCATGACCTTCTCACCTGCCCCCAAGACGCTTCTGGTTGGAAGGACTGGTCCGAACAAGACTAGGAATCCAAGCCCAGGAATATCTCCTCCTATAAGGGAGAAAGGATTCGGAATAATTTAGGGCTGGGGCAGGCTAGCATTGAAGTACTATAGATGGTTTGTAGAAATAAGCAAATCTGTTTAAAAATCTATTTTTTAGGAAATGCCCATTTGATCTTTTGGGTCTATGTTAATCCAGTATCTCTGCTATCCTGTACCTCCCCTGCATTCCACTCACTTACGTTACCTTAAAGCAGTGTTTCTCGACCTTGGCTACTTTAAGATGTGTGGACTTCAACTCCCAGAATTCCCCAGCTAGCATGACTGGCTAGGGAATTCTGGGAGTTGAAGTCCACACATCTTAAAGTAGCCGAGGTTGAGACACACTGCCTTAAAACTTAAAGAATTTTCTAAACTAGAAAAGGGGCTTAGTGTGGCAATAGAACAAAAAGATAATAAAGGAAGAGGAAATTAGGAGGGGCTGTCTCTGAATTTGGAAAATGCCACAAGATTCTTTGTAGGATTTCAGGATGCTAAAGACATCTTTTATTACTGGCATGGATGGAAAAGAAAACATGTAAAATATGAAACAAGATAACTTTTTAAGAAAAATGAGCCCTGGGAAGTCAAATAGAGGTTTCACTTACTCTCATTTGTTTAGTCTATTTCTGTAATTAGAGGCCCAGTTTAAATTGACTGGCCTGATTTTTACAACTACATGATCATGCTGTTGAAATTAGGAGATGAATTGTCAATTTTGAGTGGTGTAATTTTTCATTTTTTAAAAAAATAGGTTGCTGGTGGGTGCATTCAGGTTTTGGAAAGCTTAACACACCTATTATTTTAAATATTTTTTAAAAAAACTCCCTGAAAATAAAACACACAGGCTTAAAACTTTAAGGGGCAGAATCGTGGCACTTGTCACAAAAAGGTTATGGATTTAGAGTCATCGAGTTAACTAGAGCAGTGGATTCAAGATAGACAAATAAACTTCACACTGCAGAATTCTCTTATGGGGCTCAAGGCCCCTGAGATTATAAAAGGAAATAAGGTAAATTCATGGCGGATGGCTTTTAAAATTAGGGCTAAATGGAAACTCGATGTTTGGTGGCAGTCTACATTTGAAGGCCAGCTGTTTTTGGAGAGGGAAAGCAGATAAAGATCCATGCTTTGCTTTGCTTTGCTTTGCGTTTCCTCATGTCTGGCTAGTGCTGGACCCAGAATGCTGGATGAAATGGACCTTCAGTGGAGCTTACGCTTTCCAAGAAAATACAGCGTATTCCTCTTGAGCATTCACACAATAAAGGAGGGAGGGTTGCCATTTCTCCTCCCTGGATCTATGCATTCAATTCTAAATAAAAATCAACACAGGATTTGCTTGTTCCACAGATCAACACTTTAGCTCCAGGCAACACAGCTGTGAGGAACCCATCAGGTCTGACACCTTTTAGTGCACCTAATGCCTTTGGCTCCTATCCAAGGAGTTTTGGGAACACGGGAAGTCTCGGGAATCCTGGAGGAGCTGCAGCAAACCCTAATCCCTTCAGCAATCCAAGCCAATGGGGGAGGCCAAGCTCACCTGCTCAGCCAAGTTCTGGGTCTCCGAGAAGTCTAAGCCCTGCTGGTAAGTAATCGGTTCCTGGAAAGAATGGGGGTTAGTTCCCTAAGATGCCTCACACCAGCCTGAGAACTCATGTCCTGCCACTCACAGCTGGAGATCCCACCTTTGCAGGATACAGCAAGGCGCTCAGTGCTTTAGCTTTGAATGTATTTAAGACTGCAGGGATGGAATTATTGCTTCGGCTGCTAGCAAACTGTATGGTTGTATTATCAGTCTTATGAGTCTGAAGGGTACCATCGTGGGTAAGTTTCTTTCAGGCTACGGATTATTTTGAAAGCAAACTTCAGATATTTAAAGTCCTTAGCTCATTCTAAAGAGATACAGCTTATTTTCCTGCTATGATTGCAGTTCACGTGCCTTTTGGCAGACAGTACTTATTTTGTTTTAAAATAGTTCATGAGCAGTTTTTCCTTACTGCGATACACAGCAAGGACTTGAGGGCTCCATCTTAAGTTTACTTGGGTGACAAATAGGGTAATATTGACTCCGCTCCTTAGGCAATTGAAAGAAATGACCAATATCGGTAAATCCAGTAGAGAAGTCAATTCTGTTATCTACCAATCAGAGTTTGTTGAAGAGAATTCAGCTTGGATCAGATTCCAGCCCCCACCCCCCAATGCCCCCATAGCTGAAACCTGCAATTGCAAGCAAAGTTTAGAGATCTCAGCAGTGGACACAGGAGGTCATCCAGATAAAGCATTCTGCCATCAGCCTGAGAGGGGTTGGATCATGTATAACATTGCTAAATATAGCACAGTACTGCTGAACCCATCTCTCAAATGGGATTAACCTACCCACCCCAGAAGCACTTTTGGAAAAAAATAGGCTCAATCTACCAAATGCTGTACTTATCTTTAATTGATTGTTCCATCCTAGCCTCCAGCTTTTACCTTTCAAGCAGGACCTTATAGAACTTTTCCAGATCAAATACCGCATCACTCAGTGTCCATAATTATCATTAAAGGCCCTGTAAACTGAAATTAGTTTAGCCTTGACTTCAACCCATTCTTGATTGTATCAGAACTTTGTTTTACACTTAATTCTACTGTTCTTACCTGGAACCTTAGCCATTACATTTTTAGGTAATGTCAGTTATTTGGTGCAAAATGTCTAATACTTCTATCTCATCTTTTATGACTCAATGAGCTGTTAAAGTGGGAAACTATTGGTGATTGAAAATGATGGGCAATACCCCTTTTAAATTCTCTGTAACATGTAATCTCGTCATTCCTCTCCAGAAAGATTTTCTCCACACAATTATGTTCCAGCCAGCTAGTTGTCAAGCTGGAGACTAATCTTCCAGAAAGTATGGAATGATTGCTGTTAGGGTGAAAACAATTTTAAAGGGCGTAATCTTGTTGGTTAAATTTGGGGATATTATTGTATAGTCAATGGTCCTAGTACCTGTAAAACCGCAAAATGTGATTTTTTGACCTCAGGAGGTCATTCACCAACCCATTTAGACTAGAATTAATTTGGTAATCGATTATTTAATTACTACATTTATCCCCCACTTTCATTCTGGAGCTCAAGATGGTTAACCAAGATGGTGAACATAGCACTTATTCCATCTGATTTTTTTCCCATAACAACAACCCTCTAAGATAAGTTGGGCTGAGAGAGAGTGACTGGCCCAAAGTCACCCAGGGAGCCCCTGTGCCTGGGGGTGGACTTGAATGTGGGTCTCTTTGCTCCTTCTCTAACAACTACTGTACCATTCTGGCTCTCCATTTAGGCGAGCCACACACACATCCACACACATTATTAGTTCCCTTATTGTTTGCACAGTAGAGCATAGGGAGGTATAGACCACTGGGCAGATGTCACACTACTGTATGAAAATGAGAACAAAGGATTTCATTATTAGGGCCCAATCTAGCATTAAAGTTACCAGCAAGAATTAAATTAGAATTTGGGTACATTAGAAACAATTCCAATAGATAATCCTCAAACTCAGTTGTTATTAGTTTGGTCTGGTAACTTAGATAACAGAAAATAAATGTTAATTTCAAACTAGTGGCCCTAGCCAGAGAATCACCCATGACTGGGATGAATAAAAATCAGGAAGAAGGAGAAGAATAGACTAAGAATGCACTCCAGACAGCTGAGCCATTGGAAAGATTGCAAAATACTGAAATTTGAGGGCTTCCATCAGTTTAAGAGTGTATAAATGCAAGTGACAATGATTTATTCCATTTAAGCAATATATTTAAGCTCTTAGAAAAGTGAGCTGGAAGATATTCCAATCTCTTCCAGCAGCAGTTCAACAGCTGACTAATCTATTAAGTGACAATATGTCCCCAAAGATCCCCAGCTGAATTTTCCTTCAGTGGATCTTGTAGTAAGTCAGAGTCTTTTACCAGCAGAAACTGTGGCTTAAATTTCCCAAAAGCTGTTTAAAGTGCTATTTTGAAAATCAAAGTGAAAAGGAGAGAGGTAAAGAAACAGACAGCCAACTAACTAATGAAGCAGAGAAAGGCTCTTCAGCAGCCCATCTACAGAATTTAGATTTTCTAGACCTTCTACTTGAGAATTTGGAAGTGACCCTTATGGAATGACTCTTGGATGCTCAACAGGAGATCTTGCTGATCTAGAATAAAGCAGGAGGAGTAATTCTTCCTTCATGAACTTATTGGGTACAGTTGACATCATCCTCTGATAAGTGATCTGTGAAGAGGTAGTAAAGTTTAATGATGTTCATTACAGGCTACCACTAGCTTAAAGGATAGAGCAGATCAGGAAGGACTTAGCATTGTAATTTTGGTCAAATTCAGGCCAATAAGAAACCTAAGTGACACCAGCATCTAATTAAAGCAGGGGAGGTAGAGTATGAGACACACTGGGATTTATTATCACTTAGAAGCTCCAAATTGGGGAATGGAACATAGCCCAGCTCTCAATTTCTCCTGGACAGCCACTGCTTTCTGATTCTTGTTCCAAATTAAACCACTACCCTGAGTTCATTCCCAGTTTTTCCTTAACATATTTAAAACGCGTGAATGTGAATTGCTAGACTAATTGTTCTTCAAGATTGATATGGCCACTTTGACTAGAGTGGTCTTCTGCAAACTGGTGACTTCCAGATGTGTTGGGATACACCTACTGAAGAGTTTTTTTTACCCAAATATTGTAGAGAGGGGAAAAGTAAGTCTCGTGCTTGTGGTAGGAAGGGTGATGATCCTTTCATTAGCATGTGCAAATATGTATCTGCTTTTTTCTCTAGAACAAAACAGAATCCATGAGATCTTGAAGGCTGCTGCAGAGACTGGAAAGCTGTCAAAGCCGGCAATGAACCCAGTGGGGCAGCCCAGGTATAGTCATGAATCTGTGGTTTTCAAGTTTCCTGATCAATGGGCAGAATCAGGTTAATTTAAGTGGGTTAGGGAGCAGAGTTTCTGCAAGGGTTGGCTGGTTTTGTACCAGAGGCATAAAAACATAGTCCCTCCTTAACTTGAAATGCTTGGTCTCCTTAACAACATGTCTGAACCTGACTCTGAGGTGAAAATAAAATCAGAAACAAACGTGAAAGATAGCAGCTAGGGATCTCAGATAATCAGCTTATGAGAAGTAAAGCCACATAGGGGGATGATACCCATAATCTCAGAAGGTTTCAAAAGATAATTGAAAATTCATGGAGGAGGAAGAGAAAGGGGTTTGGATTAGTTCAAAGTTAGTCACATGATGGCTAAGCAGACTCTCCAGAATCAAAAGCAGACCATCTCTAAGAGGTACTGAGAAAGGAAAGGCTGTAGAGCAGGGTTCCTCAACCTTGGCAACTTTAAGACGGGTGGACTTCAACTTCCAGAATTCCCCAGCCAGCAAGGCTGGAAGTTGAAGTCCACCCATCTTAAAGTTACCAAGGTTGAGGAGCCCTGCTGTAGAGTGCATACATTGTTTTTGTGTGCTTCCCAGGAACATCCAGCTAGTCGCTGGGAGGAACAGGATGTGGGATTAATATCAGCCTTGATATGTGTCCCGATTCTAATGACTGGTCAAGTTATTCTGACAACCCCCTTAATTCTTTCCCTGTGTTTTGCTTTTCTTATCCCAGAACCTAAAGGAAATGATGACAAAGGCCATTAAGAATCCAAGAACAGCTCCTGGGCATAAGACTGAAGTGTTGAGTGGGGGATCCATGACTGGAAAACATTCACCTCTGTGGAACAGACTTCAAGCAGAAATAGAAAAGCGAAGCCCTAGAAGAGCTTTGGGGGCAGTGGGGCAGATCCCAAGTTGGTCCTGCCCTCTTCTCTAACATAACTGATGTTTAATTCTAGCTCAGTCTTGCAGACTGCTGTCTTTCACTGATCCAACATTGATTTCCTGCAGTAGCTTTTGGTCCATTCAAGTATCTTATTTTTTCATCTTCATCAGGTTGAGTGGTCCATTGGTGAACCCTCCACATCAGTCGTTCTATCTCAGACTTCTTACTTGTAGAGTTATTGTGAAGATAGAATGTAATCCCTGTGACTTCAGCTAGGTGAGATATGAATGCAACCCGTAAATATTTTCAGTGATTTCACACAGCCACTACACTCTTTCAAAATGAAAACAAAAAGGATGGAAATTATAAATGCACTCTTCATGTAAAAGAAGAATTATTGTTCCTACAGTTTTGTAAGATACTATGGCACATTTATGTATATAGCTTTATGTAGGCATGCACACATATATTGGAGAAGTTGTGTTTCTCTTGGTTATTAGCTGGGACGGAGACTCCATGTTTGCCACTGGCATCTGATTATCCAGTGCTCAAGAACAAAGTCTTTCTCTGTGCTGTCCCACCAAGGTTAATTACAATGATGTCAGATAACAGATTTGGAAAAGCTCTTTCTCTACCCTGAAACCCTAAAGAACTAAATAGTACCAAGCAGGGTGGATCTGTGGCCTATCAGTGAGGGCAACTCTCTGTCTCTATGACCCTGTTTTGGGATTTCTGGAGGCATCAAGGCTGGCCTGGTTAGAAACAGTTTGGATAGGCCTTGGTTTGGTCAGTAAACCCATCTATGTTTGTTCCATTATAATAACAAATCCTTTTGTGAAGAAAAAAGTGCTATTTACTAAATATATTCCATTCAAATGATTAAGAGGAATAATGTGGGCTATGGAAGGTGCACGACTAATAAACATCATATGAAAATCTAGCAGGAATAGTGCTTGATTTTGATAGAGCTGTGTTTCTTGCCTCTTTGAACACTCATTGGAAAGTGAGTTGTTTATGAGAAGGAACAGGAGTGACCCAGCATTACAGCACACACTGCTTTTGTCAACTTCCCCACCTCCTGCCCACAAAAATCTTTATGTTGCATGACAGAGTTTCAGTTTTCTGCTGGCAAGCAAGATTTCTTGTTGAGAAATTCCAAATAGGGCAAGAGCAAATTACTAGATATGCAGGCTTCCTTTCTAGGCAGTTGAGATATGTGGATGGCCTTGGCTCTGATTATGCTGGGAAGAAGAGGTAAACACTTCCCCATGCTGCATTTCTTGAAATAATACTGCTGTCTCTCCCCCCACTCCACTCCTGATATTAGGAAGCAAAGCTTTGATAGCTGATGTTGCATCAAGACAATGTTTCTCAACCTTGGCAACTTTAAGATGGGTGGACTTCACTTCCCAGAACTGAAGATGGGTGGACTTCAGCTCAAGAATTGAAGGTGGGTGGACTTCAACTTCCAGAATTTCCCAGACAGCATGGCTGGCTGGGGAATTCTGAGAGTTGAAGTCCACACATCTTAAAGTTGCCAAGGTTGAGAAACACTGCATCAAGGGAGTATCAACTGTGGTCTAGGAGGATTAAGTTTGTTTCTGAGAAAATCCGAATCTACATGCACCAATAAAAGCAATAGCAGGAAAAGAAAGAATCCAAAATTGAAAAGCTGGGGTTAGGGTTTTGGAAAGAATTTTCCTAAGGCTTGAGCCTAAGAAGCATAGTTTTATAATAAGTACAATTTAGCTTCGTTCTTTTTTTTTTTAGCAAAAGCCTGAAAGCAAAGAATAACGTGTTGGAAAAGGGAGGGGGTAAGTTGAGGAGCAAAGAATGTGAGATGACAGTGCCTAGTTGAAGCGAAGCAGAGTCACTTCATATTTGAATGGAGAGCCACTGGAAATACCATGGTGGTTAGCTAGGTAAGGAAGTGGGGGGGCGGGGAATTATAGAAGAAAGAATGGAAAAGGACATTGGTTTGTTGTGACATGGTTGCATCCATGAACTGATCAGGAGTTGAACTCAATTTGCGGGTTTTCCTTGTTTTAGAGAGACGCTCCACCTAGCCCCAACAATTAAAGCTCCTCAATCTCCAATAGACCCTGCCTTGGTTTTCCTACATTTCACATAGATGTCTACCTCTTCAGCTCTGTGTGCCCTCTGAATTGCAAAAAAAATTCTCTTCCATGGGAATCAGTGGTGGATTTGTCTTGACTCTTGGGAAGGGCCACGGCTCAGCCACAGAGCATTGCCTTTGAAACGGGCAGGGGAGAGGGGAAATGATGGTGTGCATGGGTTATCTGGCAGATGCCGCAATTTACATACTCTCATCAGATGTCAGGTGGCGAGTACATGATGGCAGCATTTCTGTGGATGACATCAAGCGCATGTTGTCATTTTGACCCCAGTGTGGTTCGCTGGGGGCACTGCTGCTAAGCCACAATGTAGTTTCCTTGGCTTTGATTTAACCTCCATGAATCGAATCATTGTGGTTTGTAAAACACAATTTATAGTTAATATTTTATATGAGTCTACCTAGTTTGGGTTTACTTGAACAAGCCACGGATAAACAAAACAAGGCTTAGGGTGCTCTGTGAACATAGCCAGAACTTTCATCCGTCAACAATTTATTTATTTATTTATGTATTTATCGAACTGAATTTATTTATTGAATTTAGACAGCTACCGATCTCATGCATGTGACTCGGGTCGGCGTACACAATGAAAACACAGAGCTAAACAATTCAAACGTAACCATTAAAAACCAGTTAAAATGGACATTGGGTGGAGAAAAGCTGGGATGGAAGAGAGGAAAAAGAGATGGACAGGCAGCAAACAATGTAGGCAGAAGATGACCTGCCATCCTCTTCAAGCTTTCTCGTGGTTCTCTTGGTGGATCAAAATTGGCAAGACGGTGGACGCCTTGATGTGACTGAACCCCCATCGCTTTTGTACATGTGTGCAAAAACCTGCCATCTTGCCCATTTTGCCCCCCTCCCTCCATGGGTGCTTTGGCTGGCTTCTTACAATTCCAATTCCTCTTTTCAAATCTTATAAGCAGCTAGATGGGTGTGCACAGGTGTGAGATATCCATTATGCAAAAATACCACCTGAAAACATTTATAATGTTTAAATGCATTTATATTTTACCCTCTCTCTCTTAAATGCATTTATATTTTACCCTAATTTCCTTCTTTCCATAAACTACCCTTTCTAATCTTCAAACCCATAAATCACAAGATAATTTTTCTCTTTTTTCAGCAAAAAGTCCATAAGGGGTTTCCAATCACTGATAAATGTAGTTGCTGATCTTTCTCTAATCAAACACGTTAATTCTGCCATCTCTGCTAGTTCTGTCATCTTCACCAACCATTCCTTGGTGGTGGGTATTTCAGAGTCTTTCAATCTTTGCGCATATAATAGCCTCGCCGCAGTAATCGTATATAAAAATGATCTTCATGGCTCTTTCCTGTCTGTTAATGCCAGCAAGAAATTTTCAGCTGAATGTTGATCTTTAAAATTCTTTGTATCATTATATGTACTTGAACCCAGAAATTTTTGGCTTTTTTATAAGTCCATCAGGTATGGTAAAATAACCCTTCATGTTGTCCACATAAATCTAAAATACCTTTATACATCCTAGACAATTTTTCTGGAGTCATATACCAACAATACATCATTTTATAAAAATTTTAAGTTATAACATAATGTAAATTTCAATCCTTTCAACCACATATTTCCCCACTGTTCCATTAGTATCTTGTGTCCAAAATTCTTAAGCTATTTTATCATAGTCTTTCGCTTGTTCTTCTTCCATTTCAAAATTCAATACAAGTTTATACATTTTAGCAATTACGTGCTCATCATTTGTACATAGTTCAACTTCAAATTCTGTCTTCTGCTGCTCAGGTCCAAATGTCCCATTACCTATCTTAAATCTTTCTCTTAACTGAGGAGATGGAATATTTTAAGGAACATTTAAAAACCACAGGAAAAAAAAAATCCAAATGACGTGCTTGTTACTAGAACCCTCCTGCAATTATTGGCCTCTTCCTCCCTCCCCATAGAAAATTCTACTTATTAAGGTTTTCCTCTCCTGCCAGAACTGTAAGGTCAAGCTCCTTAATAATGTTCATTCGCGTAGTCAGACAGGAAAGGGTCTTTGTGACCTTCATTGTTCTTGCTTGCAGCAGAAATCTGGTGTTGCCACCAGATAAAGAATGCACCCCCCCTCTTTTCTCTTAGAAGGAAAGATGCAGTTCAGAATGATGGATTTCTCCTTTTCAGGGGCCATGACGTCTGGACGAAGACTAAATATTGGGAGGCCCAGGACGGGGTTGGGTAGAACCTGAAACAAGGTAGTTCTGGGAGCTGCTTAAGTTTCTGTTTCCAGGAGCTTCAGAAACAGAAGATGACACTTCTCCTGTTCTTTTTATTATTGCATGGTCTTGGTTTGCGCCAATCTTCCTGAAATCCAGTTTTAATGAGAAAAGTACTGCAAGCACATTACAGAAGTGCATTTGGTTCCTTGTATCTAGGCTCCTTTATGGTTTCTTTTCCGCTGCCGTGGAAATAATGTACAAGCATTTGTATTCTTGTACCAAGATTCTTTCTGTGCAGGGTTTCCCCGATGTACGAGTGATGTAAATCAAGGCTGCTTTTACAAAATTGCCAGTACTGACCCAATAATGTACAATATACATATACATATTGTACATTACATAATTCAGATTATTTTTGGTGATACTTTTCTGATGAACCCATGCATTCCTGCTCCCATAAAACACAACACAAAAATACCTTTGTACAAAGTTTGCCTTTTTTTTACAGAGTTCATTAATGTGTGTGACTCCCACTAGCCCTCTCGCGTCTCTCCTGCCATCTCAGCCAAATTGAAGTGCGTGCTGTCCACAGGCAGCCCGGTTATTTTGACAAGGAGAAAATTTCACATCTGTCCTGGCAGTACACACGCAATACTAAAAATCAGATCACTACCAGCCGCCCGATCATCCGTTACTTGAAGTGGCCACATCACTGGTGGTCTTGTCATCTTTATGAATTTCTCTCATTCCCTCTTCGCGTTTGGGTGTCCTTCACTATATTTACTGGAAGTTAATTCCACAGGTTAACAATATTATGAGAAAAGGACCTTCCTTTTGTCTGGGCTGAATTTCCCCACCATTCTCCTTTGCTGGATGACACCACTGTCGGGTTTGTATATTGAATTTAGCAGCTGACAGCTGCTAAAGTAAGTATGCAGGCAAATTGTTGGCTGAGCCTCCAGGACTTATGTTCCTAAAACCATGAAGGAAGGATCATTCCCACCAGATTGTCTTCCCACCATATTTCCTTTCGGATTGTTTGTGACTAAGGATTGTGAAACCAACTGATGGCGCAGGCATCAGTTGAGTAATTATTTTGCCATTGTGCAATCCTGCTTTGTTAGTTGTGTACTGGCAGAGGTCTAAGTAATGCTGGAAACCCTTCATTTGTCATTCATCTAGCCACGATGAGCCTTTCCTGTTTGTTTGAACTTTTGTCATCTGTGTATATAGTTATATGGGGATTTGGTTGTGATATGTTGAAATGTTTCTTGGGGGTGGTGGGTTTGATTGGCCCTCCACCTTTTTCCTTTCTAATGACTCATAAATTGTGGCAATATCTGGCTCGCCCTCTGATGTCCTGAGATAAAAATAATAAAATGGAATGGAACAAAAGCCAGGATGTATTTAATGGGACACATGCTCACGCACTCTCCCCAAGAAAGGAGAAAAGTAACTCAGTTATGGCAGATGTCCTTAGAGCCACTATAAATAATATTTTACAAGTCTCTGTTTCCTCCCCAGAGTTTGCAGTGGTGGGGAGCGGGAAATGTCTGCTTGGTCTTCCTTTCTCCAGGCAGAGGCCCCAAGTATAGAAAATGCCATTGAATGCCCCAAGGCACAGAGCCTTCACAAAAGCTGGTGCAAAGCTTCATACCACAATCCAAGAGGTTGTAGGGTTGATTCTCAGACCCTTCTTGTTCCCTTTGTTACTTCCCAACAAACAGAATGGGATGAACCTGTTTGTAAGTACAAAGACTGTAGCAGGGGTACTGTCACCCAATAAACTGGTAGCATTAAACTAGCCGTCAGTTACAATATGCAGAAATGAAGAAACAGCAGCAAGATCATTTTACAGATGGCCAAAGTAATTGGAAAGCAATTGGATGCAAGCTGGCACATATCAGAACATCCATGTTGAGTGCAGAGGGAAGCCAACGCTCTTTGAGATGGGACTGTTGTTTCACAGAATCGTATGAATGGAAGGGACTCACCACCTGCCCAGCTACAGTAGGAATCTTCCTGCCCTGCTGTAGATCTCCAGAGATGGAGCCTCTACAACTCCAGGAGAGAGGCAACCTGTCCACCACTTAATAGCTCTCACCATCAGGAAATTCCTCCTTATTTCAAGTTTGGATCTACCTCTGTAAAGCTTCCCCCTATAGATTCTTATCCTACTCCTACCCCCTATGGAGCTATAGAGAATAAAACCCCACCCTCTTCCTAGCCTAGGGACAGCCTTTCAAGTGATTACCATGTCTCCCCTTAGCCTTCTCTTCTTTAGCCTAACCATACAGTACACTTTTAACAGTTAGGGAAAGGAGAATTTAAACAATAAGAAGATACAACAATATAAATATAAACCAAATGAAATTGGCTTGCTAATATGACGGACTCCATTGGATTCTGGCTAGCGGCGGTCATTTCACTGCAGCACAGCACGAATAAACTAAGCTTCTTGATTATGGGCACTCCCATTAAGTGGCTGCCAGGTAACAGGGAAAATTGGTGGGGTTCTGCCTTTCTCTGTTCCCCACTCCCCCCCCCACACACACACTTTATCACCTCAGCTTAACATCTTTTTCCAGCAGGTGGACAGATTTCCAAACAAAGCTCTGGGTTGCAGTTACCCATTTTTAGTACTTGTGAGGACCAGTGACATTCTTGGAAATAAATATGGGGGTTTTGTAGCACGGCAGATTCTCCTTTGTTTATTTTCCTTGATTAAAACAATATAAAGTAATACCAATCAATTAAAGAGGGACAAGGGCGCCGGACAGGCGCCAGAGGATGTGTGGGTTTCTTCAGGTATTGTGCGGCCTATTCCTGAGAAAGTGGAAATGACAGGAACTCCACAAACAGGAGATCGTGCCAGCTCCCTTCTTCTTGTGACGTGATCCAGCTGGAGAGAAAGCCAACTCCATCAAGGCGTAAGCAAGGATTGCTCTTGAGAGCCCATCCTGCTTAATCAAAACATGAAATGTGCACTTTTGTTCTCCCAGTCCAAGTCTGGGTTCAGTCCCAGTGTGCTAAACACCCAAAGAATCACACCAAGGTAAAGACTGAAGCCAACTTTACTCTGTGCAGAGAAAGGACACAAAGGGATCTCTCTCACAGCTTGTGTAATCACTTTTGTGGTTTGTTGGTCGTTATAGTACATTTATAGTACATTTACCACAAACCTAGCTGCCTGAGGTCATAGTTTGACCTTTCCTTACATGGGGGATCTCTAACTGCTGATTTAGCTGTTTCCTGTTCATTCTTCTGCAATCATCAGCAATATCTAACATTTCTAACAACCTAACTAATCTATATTTACCATATATGTTCTCATTCTAGCCGCTTTTCCAACCGCAGTTCCTATTTTCTTACTTCCTGCAGTCTGCCTTGTCCCATTGCTAACCTTTGCAATGCCTTATCAGCTTAATGCTTAGGGCTTTATATTAGATCCATTTTAATTATTTCGGTAAGCAGGCTTAGTGTGTTACACTAATCTATAAAATCTGTTTGCAGAATAAGGTACCATCAAACTGTAAGGTACCCAGGTCTTGTTCATCACTTTGGAATAAGTTGAGTGTTGCTGTTGAATGTTGGGGTGGGATGGGGCCTTGAGCTTTCGATAAAGGAAAAAAATAGAGGAAAGAGGAATAGAAGGGCATGGGTAGAAAGAATACTTTGCTTTTCTTGCCTGCTTGTTCTGGGATGCTAATAATAATGTAAAAGTGCAAAGCATCCAGAACAGGTGCTTTACATCATTGTTTCTCAACCTTGGTAACTTTAAGCTAGGTGGACTTCAACTCCCAGAATTCCCCAGCCAGCCATGCTGGCTGGGGAATCCTGGTAGTTGAAATCCACCCAGCTTAAAGTTGCCAAGGTTGAGAAACACTGCTTTACACCACAAGTGAACCCAGAGGAAGCCTTGCAAAAACCATGGCTCCTTTAATGATTGATTAAAGCAGTCATGTCTTTTGCAAGGCTTGCACAGCTGCTTCAGGAACTGTTCCCAACTCCATGTGTGTGTGTGTGCACAGCCACAACCCTGTGCATTAAGAAGAACCTCTTCTGGATCCTTTGCAGAATCATCGTAATAATAATAGTTATTATTATTAACCTTTGGGGAAGCTATTTTCTCTTGCATGCCATTAATATTTTATGCATGTGTTGCTTCATTGTTATGGAATGCTAGAAGAACAGCCAACTTATTTTTATTTCTTTATAAAAGGATAAAGGGAAGGACTTGTCTTATATTTATGTTCTAAATACATCTGCTTTCTGGAGGTTTCCTTCCTGACAGGAAAGTTACTCACCTTGAGAAGAAAAGGCTAAAATCCTTGAAAATTTTGTGACAGATCATTCAGCAACAACTTAAACTGAATGCCTGTCTCCTGCCTCTGATGAGGAGAAGACCTCTTCAGAGTCAGAATCTGCAGGTGGCATAAACTTCTGGAGAGCTGGAGGCAACCGATTCTAACCAGGATACAACTGAAGATGCTCAGTTACTGCTATCTTCTCCTGGAGGCAACTGAAGCTACTAGAGGAAAGACAGAACACTTGGGGGGAAAAGTAGGCAGGATCAGACCTTCTCAAGCAGAGAATTTAGGCAACACGTGGGAGATGCCTTGCTCTGCAGATTTAGGCCTGCCCCCTGACATCCATTTTTCCTGAATCCAGATTCCTCTGACCTTTTCTTTGCCTATCTGAGGGTCTTCTCAAACTGTGATCACCTGAAGATTTGAAGAGAGTTGCAAATGTCTGTGTGGCCAAGTGGGTTGAAAGGGAGGTGGGCAGGACCCATCTATTGACCAAGTCCATGTCTGGGTTTGGTCCTGGTGTGCTAAATGCCCAAAGAAACACACCAAGGTAAAGATTGAAGCCAACTTTACTCTGTGCAGAGAAGGGACACAATTAAGATTGTAGGGAGAAACATCAACAACCTCAGATATGCAGATGATACCACCCTAATGGGAGAAAGTGAAGAAGAACTAAAGAGCCTCTTGATGAGGGTGAAAGAGGAGAATGCGAAAGCTGGCTTGAAACTCAACATTAAAAAAACTAAGATCATGGCATCTGAACCCATCAATTCCTGGCAAATAGAAGGGGTAGAAATGGAAGCAGTAACAGACTTCATTTATTTGGGCTCCAAGATCACCGCAGACGGAGACTGCAGCCATGAAATTAAAAGACGTTTGCTCCTTGGGAGGAAAGCTATGGCAAACCTAGACAGCATATTAAAAAGCAGAGACATCACCTTGCCGACAAAGATCTGCATAGTCAAAGCTATGCTTTTTCCAGTAGTAATGTATGGCTGTGAGAGCTGGACCATAAAGAAGGCTGAGTGCCAAAGAATTGATGCCTTTGAACTGTGGTGCTGGAGAAGACTCTTAAGAGTCCCCTGGACTGCTAGGAGGTCAAACCAGTCAATCTTAAAGGAAATCAACCCTGACTGCTCATTGGAAGGATTGATAATGAAGCTCAAGCTCAGATACTTTGGCCACCTAATGCGAAGAGAGGACTCTTTGGAAAAGACCCTGATGCTGGGAATGATGGAAGGCAAAAGGAGAAGAGGACGGCAGAGGATGAGATGGTTAGATAGCATCACTGAAGCAATGAGCATGAAACTGAGCCAACTCAGGGAGGCAGTGAAGGACAGGAAGGCCTGGTGCGATATGGTTCATGGGGTGGCAAAGAGTCGGACACAACTTAATGACTGAACAACAAACTGCTGTTTTAGTTGTTTCCCACAAATTCTTCTGCAATTGTCAGCAATATCCAACATATTTAAGATTACATAAACCCATTAACACCCCAGCTAACCTACATTTACTCCACATGTTCTCATTCAAGCAGCTTCTCTAACTGCAGTTCCTGTTTCCTTCCTTCCTGCTGTCTGCCTCTGCCTTGTCCCACAGGTATACACTTGGGCTTACCTTTAGCAAACTAACGTTTGCAATGTCTTATCAGCTTATTATTTTAATGCTAGGGCTTTATATTAGAACCATTTTAATTATTTCTGTAAGCAGGTTTAGTGTGTTACACTAATCTATAAAATCTGTTTGCAGAATAAGGTACCATCAAACTGTAAGGTACCCAGGTCTTGTTCATCACTTTGGAATAAGTTGAGTCTCGCTGCTGAATGCTGGGGTGGGATGGGGCCTTGAGCTTTCAATAATGTATGTGTGTATGTATACACACACACACACATATACACACACACATATTTCATATATATATATACACACACACACACTATACACACACACACATACATACACACACATAGTGGCAGGGTGTAAGATGCAGGCAGGAACAGCATACACTGAACGACACAACCAAGTACCTGGCATTGTCTACAGGAACATCTGCACAGTGTATGGGCTAGACCCCCCCAAGTCCAGATGGGAGATTCCACAGAAGGTCATGGAGAATAACAGGGCTAAGATCCTGTGGGACTTCCAGATCCAGACGGACAGGCAGGTACTAGCCAATCAACCAGACATCGTGGTAGTAGACAAAGACCAGAAGACAGTGATAGTGATAGATATAGCAGTGCCAAGTGACAGCAACATCAGGAAGAAGGAGCATGAGAAGCTGGAGAAGTACCCGGGGCTGAAGGAGGAACTACAGAGGATGTGGAAAGAAAAGGCCAAAGTGGCCTCAGTGATGGTAGGAGCACTTGGGACTGTGACTCCTTAAGCTGGAAGAGCAGCTCCACAGATCCCAGGAACATCATCAGAGCTCTCTGTCCAGAAGAGTACAGTGGTAAGAACAGCTAAGATACTGCGCAGAACCCTCAAACTCCCAGGCCTCTGGTAGAGGACCCGAGATTGAGGAAGACACGTACCAGCCGTAGGGGTGAGAGGGGAATTTTTATATATATTTTTTATATAATTACATATATATATGTAATTTTTATTTTATATATACTATATATATATATTTATATATTGTGTGTGTGTGTGTGTGTGTATAGTGTCACACTAATATAGTGTAAGGAATGGTTAGACTAACTGCTTATTTTGCTTCTGTACCTCAAGCTTTTGCTGACCTAGTGACTGTGTGGCTAAGGGTCAGTCTAGATGCTATTAAGGAAACTAGAAAGGCTTCTTTTGCAAATAGGGAACTCAGGAAAGTCACAAGATGCTGAGCATGTAGAGATTAGGCTGATGGTAATAGGTTATAAAAGGAAACGGGGGGAAATGTGGTTAAGCTAAAAGCCCCAAATGTCTTGCTTGCTCATATCAAAGGTTCTGAAAAGGGGAAAATAAGAAAGTGCCTCCCACAGCTAGACCTTAGCCTGAAAAAGGGAAGAATGACCCAGAACAGGGGTCTACAGGGACTTATAAGGAATAAGAGTTAGGGGCTTTCATGGGAGGGAACTCATTTGAATTAATATAAGGGTAGGGGAATAATATATTCTGGAATTAATATAAACAAACAAGGGCGGAGAATAATGTATTTTGTTCAAGTTTCTTTGATTGGCTATAAAAACTCATCTTTATTATGCTTTCTGATGACAGAAAAGGTATAAAAGCTGTTGTAAACTGTTTTAAGGTGTGGCTGTTCTGTCTCCTTGCTGCCAGTCGGACGGACAGTGGTCCACCCTGCTTTTCTCTGGGCCAAAATAAAAGCTGAACTTTCTTTGGAAAAACCTCGGTCTAGAGTCTCATTTGGATTTATAGATTCTGGGCTAGAAAACCTTACAATAGAAAGTCTGTTTGCAGAATAAGGTACCATCAAACTGTGAGGTACCCAGATTTTATTCATCACTTTGGAATAAGTTGAGCCTCGCTGTTGAATGTTGGAGCGGGATGGGGCCTTGAGCTTTTGATAATGTATATATATATACACACACACTGTGATGGAATGGACTTATGAAGGCCATGCTCAGGGAAATAAGCATGTTCTTAGCCCCCAACAGGAGTGTGGGAAGTTCAAGAAGATGAGGCTGGCACCTCCCTAAGGAATTCACGGTGTTGTGGCTGGCTGGCTTGGGAACTAGGGTTCAATCTGGTGAGATTGATGTCAGGTTCAGCCCAAAGAACTCCAAGAGACAATGCAAATACAGTTCTGTTGCGTTTATTAGCTTCCACCTCAAGACAGAATCTCACCAGACTGAATCCAAGTTCCCAAGCCAGCCAGCCACAACACTGTGAATTCCTTAGGGAGGTGCCAGCCTCATCTTCTTGAACTTCCCACGCTCCTGTTGGGGGCTAAGAACACACTTATCTCCCTGAGCATGGCCTTCCTAAGTCCATTCCATCACACATACATATATACACACACGTATATACACACCCATATATTTCACACACACACACATATATATATATATATATGTATATATGTGTGTGTGTGTAATTTTTATTTTATATATAATTATATATATGTGTGTGTGTGTGTGTGTGTAAGTGTGTATAGTGTTACACTAATATAGAAAGTCCATTTGCAGATTAAGGTACCATCAAACTATGAGGTACCCAGGACTTGTTCATCACATCTGCAAGGCGAGGAGGCAGCCTGGGAAAGAAGGGGAAGGGAGGGGCCATCTGGTTGCTATTTACCTTGGAGATTTTATTCAGGGTGGGAAATGAATGGGGGGGGGGGAAGCTGGAATCACCCAGCGCGCTAGGCCAATAGGCAAGCCACCTACATGATGGCTTTCCATGTTGAGTAAATGCAGCCAAGGTCTGAAATCAACACCTCTATAGCTCTTAAGTGTCCAGAGAAAGTTGGATGGGAGCACAGCATCTGCAGAACAAGAACTCCTGGGAGAAGTGGCTGCACTAGAAGTGTCTACAGGGAGGGGGGTCAAAAAGTCAAGATGGCAGCCACAACCATGCAATCAAAGCCCACCGTGAAAGCTTTGATCATATGGGTGGGCTGCCATCTTAACTTTTTTGATCCTACCCATGGATGCCCCAGGGCTACATACAGGCAACAGGAAGGGGAATGCAGCGTAGATTTATGGCTTTCGATAGCTGCTGGAAAAATGGCACACTGGCGTGGCGGCTTCCACTGCCAGCAATAACACGGGAAGGGAGTTACACAAATTATTATTTTACCACATGCATAGATTTCAGGGGCTCTGTGAACTTGGATGGGAAAAAATAACAAGTTTATTTTCACTACCCTCTACCTGAAATTCAGCTGAGAAAGGGTGCATAGGTTTCACCCGATTCTCAAAGGGGTCCATAGCACAGAAAGGAAAATCCCTGGAGTATCTCTTTGGATCAAATTTCAGCTATTGAAGCAAGACAGACCCGGCTATGAACAATCAACTCTCTTAGCCAGCTACAAGTCTCAACAATTCCTAACCAGCTTTCTAAATCCTTTCCTCTGGCTGACACGCCAGTTACTCCAGAATCATTTATAGCAATTATGACTATGAAACAGGATCCCACCCCATTCAGACTAATCAGGGATACCGCCAGCACTAAGGATCTTCTTTTAAAAAGATCCTAGAAGCAAATCCTGTTGTTCTGCTGTAGGCTCCCTAACCTGGTCAAGGACAGATGTGCTGAGACCACAACTCGCAAAGTACGCAGCCCACCTGGCAGATTCTTAGCACATTTGGAAGGCGCCGGGTTAGGGAAGGCTGTTGTAGCAGACACAACTCCGCCCCTGCCAAGGCTGGAGGGACACACAGATCGCTCCCCAGGAAATATCTGCTTCCCAGTTGTCTTTATGATTACAGATGGGCCTAGAGCCGCCTGAGAAGGGAAACTCCAGCCAGGCGCTTCCTGAATTGATTTTCCGCTCAGCGTCCAGCAGCAGGAAATGTGGCTGTTTTCCCAGTGAGTCTTGAGAAGCCTTGATGCAGAAAGGTCTGCCAGGAAGGAGAGACAGACTGGGGAGGGTTTGGGGGCCACATCCTTTTTTTTCCCAAACCAATCGGGTGGGATTCCCAATTTGGAGAATGAAAGAGAACAGAGGAAGCAAAGCTCTACCCAGGCCTTGCTGAAAAGCCTGTTGCAAGCCCACCTTGGAGCTTCACAGAAGGGCATCTCTGCTAAGGTTGCTGAATAAAACACAATTGTCTGGCTTCATAGATTGTGCTAGCAAGTGTTTTAAAAGCCACAGTGGCTGGGTGGTTATAAGCCATATTAAGATGTGGGAAGCAGTCAGTAAGAAGAGCGTTTCTGGATCAGAAGAAGGATCTTTCTAGTCTAGCATCCTGCTTCCTCTAATAGTTACCTAGATGCCCACCCACCTATGTTCATATGCAGGATCCAAAGACAGTAACCTTTCCTTCATCCCCAGCATTTGACACTCACCGGTAGAAAACGGCTGAACGTGAGGTTCCTTTTTTTGCTACCACAAGAACAACGACTAACAAACCTAACCATTTCCATTAATTTGCCTGATCCCTTTTATAACCATTTCTTCTGTAAACAGAATTCAGTTCTTCAAGCTTCAGATGATTGTTGAAAACTTTATTCCAGAAGACCTTAGACTGTAAAGTTGGCAGGAACCATTTAGCCACCTGCTCAGTGGGAGAGACCGATATGTCATTTGGAGAGGCCACTTCAGCACTTCTTCTATCCTTCTGCAAAAACCCTTTCCTCGTCACCAGTGCAACTTCTAACCCTGTCAGTGTTTTTCAGACTTGGCTGGGGAATTCTGGGAGTTGAAGTCCACACATCTTAAAGTCGCCAAGTTTGAAAAACACCACCCTAAATAAAGCTTGCGGGCAGCCTGTCCCACCAATACTTTCACTGCAGAACCACCTTCAGCTTCTGGGGGGCACCCTGTGCTGACTAGTTCGTAGTTTGCAGTTCTCCTTCACTTGCCGATACAAAAGTCCTTGAAGATGATTGCCAAGAGCTCTTCGGTCCCCACTTGGCCCGTCAGCCGTCCTAGCTGTCGCCGTGCCTGTCGCAGCTGCTCAGCAGCCAACACAAGATCCGTAGGCTGGTACTGAGCAAAGCATCGCAGGGCTTCCAGGCATTTCTGCAAGCTGAGCTGGTGACGTGCTTTTGTTGGACTGGGGGAACCAGTCCGGGGGTCACCACACCTGCAGGGCGAGAGGATGAGATTTGCAGTTCTTAAGTAGAAGATTGATTGGCAGGCATGGAATTGTGCTGGGGTGTTACTTGTATTAAAAGGAAATGTGCAACATCTGAGCATCTATAGCCGAGATACACAGAAGAATGCCTCAATATGTATGTATGCCTAAGGTCCAAGGTCCTATCCCCAACTCCTTAAAGAGATTATCTAAGGCCACGTCCACACAACTTCTTTGATGTACTCTTCTACCATTCTGCAGCTGGCAGGAAATCATGCTGCCCTTTATTCTGCTGCCCCCACAGGGCACCCTTACCATGCACCCAGAACAAGTCCACACTGTGCTGTTCTCTGTACAACTTTAATGCACCACATTCTAAGGACCATGATTGGCAGTCCCCTCATCAGATATTTCAGCTCCACCCAACATCATCCTCCATGTAAAAAGTCTCTTCCAACTGGTGGGCATGATACTCTGGATACTCTGCACAATGCATTTTTTTTCTTTTTTCTTTCCAGTCATATCATTAATTTCCCCCCCTTATAATTATGGGTCAACCATCTGACCACTAGATGCCAGCAATAAGTAAAGAATCTGTTGTATCTCATGGTTGCCAACTTGTGGTCATCTGGATTTGAGTACTCAGCCAATGGGTAACTTTGGCTGAAGAATTGGGCTGTGCTTGGGCATCAGTATGGAAGTTGTGAAGTACCTAAGCACATTACTCAAGGAGAGAAAGCGAGGACTCGGGGCTTCCATAGGAGCAGCAACCACTGGCAAGGGAACTCCCTGATGCAGAAGTACAAGAAATATGACTTCTTTCAATCACATTTGTTAATCCAGGAGCAAGCTACTCAGTTTCAAGCCTTCATACTCTTAAATGGACAAATCCATTTAGAAATGAAGAAAGTGGATGCCAAAGTTAGGGTTCTAACCTCCTTTGCAACCCAATCAGCATTGCAGAACATGCTCCAAACCCAAGGAATGGATGGATGGGAGTGGTTCCCCAGCAGACCCAGAGACCAAATGGGGCTGAGCAGATTACCCTGCCTCCCACAATTGGGTCATTTCAAGCTGCCTCCTTCAATGACCATGGATTGTCTGGATGGAATGTCTTGAGCTGGGATAAGAAGGAAAACACCACCTCCAAAGCAGAAGATCTAAAGCTGTTTTTGGGCTGCTGACCTGAGTATGTATCCTCTGGAGAGAATTAGTAAGGCATCATTGTCCTAGGGCAAGGAAGCCATGTGGATGTAACAGAACACTTTTAGGAACCAACTCCATTTATTAATGGAGATACTCAGCTTGGGACTCATTTTTGTCCAGAATACTGTATACTGTAATTTTGCACTAAGAAAAGAAAATTTTGCAAAGGCAGAGTGAGAAGCTAAATAGGGCTCTTGGGAATAGGCTCCAGTTCCTATCTCTCAGTGCTCTGATACATGAGATGGAGTAGGTGGGAAGGATAACTATTAAACATAAGGAAAACATCCTTTTACACGGCATAATTTATCCCTATGAGAGAATTTTCATGGCATAGGAAAAAATGAATTTTTTCTCCTGATGGCAAGATTTCCTCTCCCTGAGAACTGCAATTTTTTTTCTAAAAACATCACAGAAAAATCCATATTGCATAAGTAATTCAAGCCACAGAGTTTTAAATACACATTCCTTACAATATATACGTCCACCCTCAATTCTCCCCATTGCCTTCTCTTCTCCTGTTCTCACATGTGAGCCAGCTGTTCCTGCAATGCATTCAGGAAGACCACAATCCCATCTCCAGTTTTGCAGGATAACAAGCAGGCAGGGCCTACACCTAGTCTGTCACAGGTCATCAGGAGATCCGCTTGGTCCTCTTCTCCAAGTAGGTCTATTTTGTTCAGAACCAGAAGGTAGGGCTGTGTCCCATTGGGCTCGTTGGGAGACCGAACATCTGCCACGGAGAGAGCTAGGTGGTCAGGCTGCTGAGCTGCTACTTTCCCATCCAGAATGACCAGAACAAGGTCAGCATCATGCACCCTACAAGTAAATAAAAAAAAAAAAAAAGGCTTTAATTCTCTCCTAAGCACCAAGAATCTTTGCAAGCTTCCTGATTATAAGCTTCAGTTCTGAGAGCCATCTTAGGGTTTATTGTAAGAGATGTCCCCACTGGAAGGATGCATCTCATAATGAAGCTAAGGCCTTTTTCGCATTGCAGCCTTAACTACTACACCCACACACATGGAGTGGAAAGGAAGCCAGCTTAAGAAATCCATTTCTGAATTTCCATCCCTTCCTCTGTTTTGAACACAGTGATGGCCAGATGTTCTGTCTGGACCACATTTATTGTGGCTCCCAACTGATGGATTTTTCTTCTGCGTCCTTATTAGGAAAGCAAGCACCAATCACTTTTCTTTTGTGGGTAGTGTTTGAGGTCATGTAATTTTTACTGTGAGCCCAATATGCTGGGGAATTCTGGGAGTTGAAGTCCACCCATCTTAAAGTGGCCAAGGTTGAGAAAGACTGCACTGGGACTGGATGGGGATGGAGGCAATCAAATCAGGAAAGGGATTGACGAGAAAGACGGCCAATTTCATGCCAGTAAAAATTTTTGTTGACTCAAGGATGGACAGGTAGCACTGTTCCTCAGCAGAGGGGAAGACCCTTAGACAACCACAATTAACCATAACTACTCAGTGAAATCTGTTGAGCCAGTTTATCTTTGCCTGGCAGACTTTTACTTCTTACAGCCACCTAGCCAACCACTACTGGAAACTGGATGCTGGGTTCCCTTCTTACATCTTCATGTCCTGTATTGCAATATTTGCTGGGTGGCGACAGATGGCAAGTGTAGGGTCCAAATACTGCTCCCAATGCATAGTCCCTTCCCTTTCTGATCCTCCCCTTCCACAATTCCTTTCACCTCTGCCGAGCCCGGCTCACTCCTTCCATCTCAACCACGTCGGTGGTCTGTCGCAGGCCTGCTGTGTCACTTAGCACCACAGGGAAGCCACCAATGTTCAAGGCAGTCTCTACCACATCTCGAGTGGTCCCTGCCACTGGAGAGACTATAGCAGTTGGCTTTTGACCTAGAGGGGGAAGACTGAATCAGTCAAGAAGGGGAAGAGAGACAGTGGCTACATTCACATGATATGCTTGGCTTGGTTACTGAATTTACCCACTTGCTGGGTTCATGCAGTACAATGAACCATAATCTAACCCAGTGTTTCTCAACCTTGGCAACTTTAAGATGGGTGGACTTCAACTCCCACAATTCCCCAGCATATTATGGGCTAACAGTAAAAATTACATGACCTCAAACACTAACCCACAAAAGAAAAGTGATTGGTGCTTGCTTTCCTAGTAAGGATGCAGAAGAAAAATCCATCAATTGGGAGCCATGATAAATGTGGTCCAGACAGAACATCTGGCCATCACCATGTTCAAAATGCTGGCTGGGGAATTCTGGGAGTTGAAGTCCACACATATTAAAGTTGTCAAGGCTGAGAAACACTGATCTAACCAATTGTCTGGATACTCAAAACAGGCTAAGCCAACACCCCAAAACAAGATTAACAAGATTCTGTTTAGAGATCCAGTGATATGGTAGGGATGGTGTGGAACCAGGTCCAGGGAGACCCAGATCCAATGCAACCTTATCCATGGAAGCTTATTGGGTGACTGTATGCCAGTCACTCTCTCTTAGCCCAACCTCTGTCCTAAGGTTGCAGTAAGAAAAATCAGAGGAAGGAGTGCTATGTACCTTCTTAGAAAAACTCCTAAAGAAAAGCAGAGTATACCTCTAAGGATGGTATAATGGTATATAAGGTATAATGCATTCACCTAAGCTTAGCATGTTGTCTGAGGCTGCTAAGTTTTAGCTGAATTGGTCAAGCTACATAAACTAATCCAAGCCGTGAGTGTAAACTATAAATTCCCAATCCCCCTGCAGAGACCTTATATGTAATTCTTGGAAGTAAAAATGATTTCTTTTGCAGCATACTCATTTCCTTTTAGGTTTTTTTTAAAATTTAAAACAACATAGGGGGGAAAAAAACTGTGTGGGAGTATCCTTGTATCAGGAACCTCAAGCCATTAAGAGTTTCCTGGACCATAAATGGTTGCCACAATATAGAAAAGGACAATATGACTATAGTCTCCCTTAAAGCTGAAAGACAGGAATTCTTTTGAAAGACATCAGAAGACGTTTCCAGTGTCTGGAAACCACCCTCCTTAAAATAATTTAAACGATTAAAAGTGAACTCTCCTTGACTATTCATGGAATAACACAAAGCTAATTAAAATGACAAAAGGGCGAAGATCTTAGCATGCTTTGGGTGAATATACATTTGCTTGGCATATTCTTGGTTTGCTCGTGGTTTGGTAACTATTCTCATATCCTAGCCATGTTGACTTCTGAGATTCTGTCCAAATGGATCTTCCTCTGATGTGCAACAGAGAGGATTTCAATTTCTAAAAAATACCTTTCCTATCTGACAGCCTTTACTCGTCTATAGTTTTTTAACAATTCATTGTATTTACCTTTGTAGCACACCCCATGGGATAGGTTTGGGTGCTGTGGCCACTTGCTACCATCATATATTGTATTTATATTATATTATATTATATTATATTATATTATATTATATTATATTATATTATATTATATTATATTATATTATATTTTTAATTGATTTTAACTGCTTTGTAAACCACCCAGAGTTGTTTTTTAACAAGATGGGCGGTGACAAATTTTATATTTATACACACATTCATTCATTCATTCATTCATTCATTCCCTTGCAACTTTTACTGATTTGGGACATTTAAGTGTGAAACTGCTGAGAGTCCTGCTAGTTTCTCCTTCCAGGCCAAGACTGGAAGAACGGTAAAGCTGCTCACTTTTCACCTACATCTAAACAATAGCCCAGCTGACAGGTTGGCAGACTAAAGCAGTGTTTTTAAACCTTTATAACTTTAAAATATGTGGACTTCAACTCCCAGAATTCTCTGGGCTGGAGAACCACCAAGAGTTTAACCTGACCTCTCTCTTCCATTCCACCAACCTGCTGGCCAGACTACTTTTTGACAGAGGTTTATTGGTGTTGTAGAAGACTGATAGACAGGTTTACCATTCTCTCTGTCACTTGGGCTTTCAGAAGACCAGTAGACCTGTGTTCGGAAACAGTTGTCAAAGAAAGAGATGAATCGCTCAAAGAATAAATGTCAGTGTGTTAAGTAGAATGTGCCTGTTGTGGAAGCAAGAATGGTTGTAAAGATAGAAAAGGATGAGAAATACTGTGAATGGTATCAGTGTAAAATACATTTAGTTAGATTTCCTTTTCTTTTTCTTATCTCATGCCTTTTTTTTTTTTTTGCTTACAATTTCTTATTCCTTTTTAGTAGTTTTGTATAACTGAAGCAGTCTTAGGATTGCTCTTCTTTGTTACTCGGAGGACAGTAGTGTTTTTAAATGGATTTCCTTGTTATTGTTTTATTTCCTTGAATTCTCTCAGAACAAATTGTAGTATTGTTAATATTCTAACAATATTTTTTTCCTGAGGAATCGTTTACATGCTTTGCTATTGTAGTATGCTATTTCTGGAAAATTGCATTTTGATCCTTTTTTCCATGCTAAATTGATATTATGGGGTAATCCAGACATTAAAGTTGATTTTAAAAACTATTATAAGGAAAATTTAGATAGATGCTGGGATTTTTACTTTAGACCATGATATTGATACGTTTTTATTATTTCATATTAAAGAACAAATATAATTTTCTTTATGTCATTGACTGGCAATATTTACAACCACAACATTTATTTTTGATTTGGACCAATGCATTTTCAGTTTCAGAGATCATTCAAAGTAATTACCAAATCTTATGAGACTAAAAATCCCACAATTAGTCTTTATAAATACTTGTTAAAAAATCAATTTGATAAGCACATTTTAAAGAATGAATCAGATAATGAGTGGGAGTTCTCCATTTTGTCTAAACCATAAGAGACTATCTTAATATCTGTACCAAAATTTCCACAGATCTTAGTCTATGGCTTATCAACAAAAATATTTTGGACTTATTGGACTCCATCACATTTATACAGAAGAGGAATGAGTAAATCGTTATGTTGTTGGACTTGCAATGAAAATAATGCTTCATACAAACATATGTTTTTGCAATGGCCTAAAATCATGATATTCTGGGAAGAAATCATTACTTATTTTGGTCTGAATCAGGTTCTCCATATTCTTTTGGATTACATAATTACTATATGCAAATCAACAGTTGGATAGTGGAAAGGGATTCTTCATGTCCTTCTTACAGCTAACAGCCATGTTCTTTAACACTGGGAAGATGAACTTACGGCCCCAGTTATTCAATAGACTGGGTGCTATTTGCAACTTATGAACAAGTTGCTTACAGACAAAGATTATCTAAAAACAATTATAATAAAATATGGTCACCCTCTATTGAAACTTAAAAGTATATAAGTATGTATGTGTATGTACAGATAGTCCTCTGCTTATAATGGTAATTGGGACTGGAATTTCTGTCACTAAGTGATGCGACTGAAAAGTGCAATTGCATTGCTTAGCGATGGCAATCACTGAAGTCCCAGTTACTGTCATTAACTGAATCCCACAGTCATTAGGTGAGGCAACTTCCTGTTGGCTTCCCACAACTAAGTCAGTGGGAAGCTGGCAGGAAGTTGCAAGTCCCAGGTGGCTTGCAAGCAGTCCAGCAGGCAGATAAGTGGCTGCTGCTGGATGGGGGAGGGTGGGAGGAGGTGCGCAAGGGAGGTGTGGCCAGGCTCGGGGAGGGTTCACTGGGATGAGAGGGGGTGTGTGAGGGAGGTGCAACAAGGGTCAGGGAGGGTATGCAGGGGTGTACAAGTGCCTGCCGTGAGCACAGAAGGGCTGGGAAAGGGTGCGCGGGTGGGTGAGACTTATCCAGTGACTTGCAACCTTCACTGCCAGCTTCCTCATTGAATATATACACACACACAGGTAGTCCTCAGTTAACAACCACTCGTTCAGTGACCATTTGAAGTTATGACAGTGCTGAACGAGGAGACTTACTACCAATCCTCGAAGTTGCAGCCATCATAGCATCCCCGGGGTCATGTGATTGCGATTCGGGTGCTTGGCAACCAGATCACAATTATGACTGTCGCAGTCTCCCACAGTCATGTGGTCGCCATTTGCAACCTTCACTGCTGACTTCTGACAAGCAAAGTCAGTGGGGAACTCGGCAGGTGGTCACCAATGGTGATCACGTATGTTGTGCTTAATGAATGCGCAGGATTTGCTTAACGACTGCAGTTGGAACTGCCACAACTGCTGTTGTAGGTCAGCGCAGTCACGTGACATTGCACTTTATGACTGCGTCACTTAGCAATGGAGTTGCTGGTCCCAATTACAGCCATTAACCAAGGATTACCTACACACACACATACTTACACATATATATAGCATATATACATGCATGATATGCCTTTATTTTGTTTCTTTTTTGCTATTGTTTCAGTTTGTTCCACTTAATGAAATAAAGGCAAAATAAAAATTAAAACATATTCACGGCCTTCAGGGAGCTCATGCCATAACTGTTCCTTTGTGTTTATGGCCTTAGCTTTGTCGTTCAGGGTCTGGGGAAGGTTTCTCTTAAAAGGGGGCTTATCAACCTTTCAGCAAAATACTGAAGGACTCCTGCCTTCATCCTTTGACCACTCTCTGACCAACCAACACCCGTTCCACTTTCCCACACGCCCCCAGTGCAACTCACACAACTGGTTGAGAAGGCTGCTCTTCCCGGCATTAGGAGGCCCTGCGATCACCACATGGACCCCATCCCTCAGCCTCTCCCCACGGCGGCCATCTTGCAAATGCTCCCTCAGCTCCGTCTCCAATGCCTCGACAGCGTTTTCCACTGTGGAGGAAAAAAAAAGACCGCTGTGAACCTTTTTCCCAAAATGGCAGATGAGTTTGCCACCCCTTCCTCTTCCACCTGCTTCTCTCCAATATTTTCCCCTCCTTGCCACTGTTCTGAAGAGCTTGTTCACCAAAAGGCACCTTGGCATCAGTGAATTTCTAACGGCAACATCTAAAGAAAAAGAAGAGAACAGACGCAGGGGTGCGCAAGTCGCAGGTGTCTGTAGGGTGTGGTTAAAAGTCAAGGTGGTGGCCACAACAGTGTGACTGAAGCTCTGGCTGCTTTTAATGTCTGTCACGTAAACCGACAGTGCTTCGATTGCGCTGTCGTGGCCGACATCTTGCCTTTTGTGACCACACCCTAACCACCCTCCTGAGCAGAAGCAAGACTCGCCTTGAGCAAGGACGTTGTCCTCGATATTGTCATCTTCGCTGAAGTCGATGTAAGCCTCCAGATGGGCCAGGGCCTGCAGAGGAAAAGGACTGAGAGCTATTTTTCTTCAGGGGAAAAGAGGAGGAGGGGGAGAGGGCTGCAGACAAAGGATATTTAAATATTTATTGAATATTTGATGGTAGTTCCATATAAATGAGTAATATTCTAATCTAATAAATGAGTCTGGTAGCGCCTGTCCAACTGGCAAATTCTATTAAAAGGCATAAGGTTTTGTGAGCTGATGTGAACTCCTGCATCAGTCTAGTCCAGTGTTTCTCAACCTTGGCAGCTTGTAGATGTGTGAACTTCAACTCCCAGAATTCCCCAATATGCTGGGGAATTCTGGGAGTTGAAGTCCACATATCTACAATTTGAGAAACACTGGTCTAGTCATTCTATGCATCCGATGAAGGGAGCAGCAGCTCCCCAAAGTTTATGCCTTTCAAATTGGCTAATTGGAAAAGTTGCTTCCAGAGTCTTCCTGACTTTTCGCCCCCACAGACCCATACAGGTCTGTTCCTACAATGCCTAAACAAAGAGTCAATATTCAACCATTTGACAGTAAAAGTACAGGCAGTCCTTATTTAACTATGGCAATTGGGACTGGCAACTCCGTCATTAAGCAACATGGCGGTCATTAGGTGTGACGTCACGTAATTGCAGACTGGTTGCCAAGCCCCCAAATCCTGATGACGTGACCGTAGAGATGCTGTGACAGCTATAACCAAAAGGACCAGTTGTAAGTCTCCTTGTTCAGCGCTGTCATAAATGGTCGCTGAATGAGTGGATGTTAAATGAGGACTATCTGTACATTTAAAAACACAAAAGCTATTTCTCCATGAATGGAGAAGAGAGAAGGAATATCTGCCATCTGATGGGACTCAGGAAACGGACCTTTTCTGTCACAGCACCTACCTCTGGAACAACATCCCCACCAAGATGCAAATGTCCCCTACAGAGACCTTGTTTAAGCAAAGTTTAAAGGCTTGGCTCTTCCTTAAACCTTGGATTATGGAGTATGGCAGACCCCTTTTTGGGAATATATGGGGTTGAGGGCTATGTTTTATTAATCTCCCTGGACATTCATCTTTTTTTGTGGGGGTGATTATAACATTTTCAATTCTTTTTACTGCTGGACGCTTCCCAGAGTTATACAGCCAGATGGTTTTACAAATTTGACAATAATAAATTTGCAATGTTCCAGATAATAAAATGAAGGCATACATAGTATTTATTATTAAGCAAAATTCAGACATGAAAGAATGGTGTTCCCTTTCCTTCCTATATGCATTCACACTTTAGGCTTTCCTGCCTCCACTTAATGCCTTTTTTTAGCCTCCCTCCAAATATTTAAGCATTTCTTCATTTACTGAAATGGATACCCCGTTCTTCAGGATAAAAAATTATCAGGTTGCTCTCAAACAGTGTTTTTCAAACTTGGCAACTTTAAGATGTGTGGACTTCAACTCCCAGAATTCCCCAATGGTGGCTGGGGAATTCTGGAAGTTCAAGTCCACACATCTTAAAATTGCCAAGTTTGAAAAAAACACTGCTCTAAGTACCAAGTAACGGGGGTGAAAGAGATATGCACCACATTTTTGGGCCAAGAGGAGCTTCTGCACTTGGAGACTGTTCTGAAAAAGTTGGCAGGGACAGAACAAAAATTACACTTGATTTAAATTAATATGATTATTCTCCATGTATTCATAATTCAGACACGTTAAAAATAGTATTTGCCAACATTTTTTGGAAAGGTTCTGAGAAACACTTCCAAAACTTCTGTAGCTTGTCTGGTTGCCCCAGAGCCACATCCCATCCCTTGCAAAGATGTAGAAGGGCTGAGACAAGGTAGGGTGACATTTACAGCTGACGTATCTCTCCAAGGGCCATTCTGACCAATTTGTATTGCTGTTTCACCGATACAAGTGTTGGCATCCATAAAATGTGGATGGTGTGGTTTTGATCAAACCACAGCAGCATCTGCTCAATGTGTCTGGGCGACTTCGCACAATCTGAGAATGTCGATGAGTGGCCTGAAAGCTTAAGAGCCAGCATTTTATGCTGGATCATTGCTTCCTCTGGCTATGCTTAGCTCCTTGTTGTATGGACGTTTGGAGCAACTCATACATCATTTGGAGAGCTCATGCCTATGACTCTTAAAAGGAAAAGGCAAAATCCATGCCAAAATGATCAAGTTTGGACCCGCTGCTTCTGGAGAACTATTGTGCAGTGATTTCCGTTCCATTTCTGAGCAAGGTTTTTGGAAATGTGGTATCTCAGACAGGCTTGGGCAATGCCAGTTATTGATTTATCCCCCTCCTGTCTTCTTAAATACTAACAATAATTACAACAGAGAATACAAAATAAGCATCAAAAAAGAAATTAAAATAAATGCACACCTTGCCAACAGTTAAAAGCCTGAGAAAATAAATGTTTTTTGGCTGTCCTTTTAAAGGCAGAGAGAGTGAGAACCAAATGCAATTTCTAAGGGAATGCATTCATAGTTGGGGATGAAGGAGGAGGAGACCTTCTCATGCTTGCCAGATTAAAAAAAAAGGGCCTGTTCTGCAAATGTTAACATCTGGACAAGTTCAGATGTTGAAATACACCAAAAGGGCATTTTAGAATATTAAAAAAAAATGGGAAAGGCTGACAATTCTATGAGGTAGATGTTTGTGTGAACTGAGTAACTAGGTGCATGCATTGTGTTGAAGCAGCTTGTTTACTCACAGCTGGTAGAGTTTGCACAAGACATTTAACTATACATGGGGACTAGGGCCTCACAGCTAGGAAGACTCCTTCCATTGTAACCACCAACCCCGCCTCACTTGGTAGGGACACCAGAAGGAGGGCCTCTGAGCATGACTGAAAAGCTGAGGCAAGTATCTATGGGAAGAAACCCTTCTTCTCTAAAAGGAAATTAGTCAAATTCTTGGGGGGAGGGGTACTCAAACTGTCAAGGGCTACTGGATAAGACTTATACATATTTCATCTTAAGGTTCAGAAGCAGCTAGCTTCTAAATATCAAACAAGTTATGGTCCCCTGGTCTTGCTTGTGAGCTTCATGGAAGCATCTGGTTTAGCTCCTGCTGGAAGCAGAAGATGGGTTGGGAGGGGTCTTAATGTCCTTTTTATTTCCTGACTGTCACCCTGCATGCAACCCCCTCTTCTCTTCCTTCATTCAAATGCTGTATACGGTTTGTAGAGCCATAAAGCAAATTGAGAAATGCCAGTTTCTAAGACTTCTAAACACACCCCAATCCAGCCTGCTCCTTGCCTTTGTGAGGGTGTCGCTCCAGCGCTGATAGAGCTGACCCAATTCCCCATCCATCTGACGTAAGGCCTGCCGGCGCTGGCCTTCCGTCTCAGCGTGAATTAGGTCTCCTAAGCCTTCAGCTGCCGTGAGGTCTAGCTTGCCATTCTGGAAGGCCCGTTTGGTGAATTCTCCAGGTTCAGCAAAGCGCAGCTGAGGAAGTGCACCTGAAACCAGGAAGAGACTTTCACACTGGGATTCTTTACTGCTCCCCCAGTTAAGAGGTACCCTTCCCTTACACCACTAAAAAATGGCTGTGGGAAAGAAGAATTCCGGTTGTTCAGAAGCTAGCCAAAATATTGAAAGACCCACCCAAAGCATTCAAGACGCCGTTCACCACAGCTGGGCCACCATGCACATGGAACTCGGCACTGTCCTCACCTGTGAAACTACCTGGCCCTGTAGAAAAATAACAAAGTTTGGAATTAATTCTCCCTCCCTCCAAAGAGGGAGCAATAAATTACAAGGTCCACTCAATTCCTCAGAAGGAGGATTCTGCTTCATCCAATCAAGAGTTTTTCTGGTGGCTCAAGAAATACTTCCAAAAACTTGACAAGCACCTCAGTGATTGGAATTCAAGAATAGATCACCCTTGAAATTCAGGGTCCTTTAACCTATCCTGACTTAGTCACCAAGACGGTAAGATAAATTCAGGTGGATGATGGGACTTTTTCAGCCAGTGACCAACAACATATCCTCTGGCAATGATTTAACCACATTAGGTAAAGAAATAATTTCACCCATCCTGAATCCAACTCCAAATAATTTGATCAGAAAACACTGACTTCTAGTATTGTAAGAGGAGAAAAATGTCTCTCTTTATAATTTCTTTAAACAGTTTTACCAACTTAAACTATTTTTCCATTAGTGTTTTCTTTTTCAGGAATGCCTTTCCTGGAAGGGAAGAGATTTCGTTTCCTGCTTGTTTTTGGATCCTATTTTGGAGTATGAATTTGCCCAGTCTTCAGATCAATCTCAAAGACTGCTTTCAGAGGATTAACATGCTAATCAAAGATTGTGGCAGAACAGAAAATGGGCAGTGGAATATGGTAAAAGAAGCAGAGTAGCAATTAATGACCACACAGTCTTATCCCAGGGTGGACTGGCCCCCAGCGCTTAGAAATATGACAGCACAATCAACTGATGTCCATGTATGGCTACAAATAATGACACTATAATTAAATGAAAGGGTGTGGTAACTCATAACAAGATTTTTGGAGGATATGATTGAAAAACAGTTGGAAAATCAGTCAGCTAGTCTGGTCATCTAGCCAGCATGGTCAAGCTACAACAGATGATAGCAGAAACAGCAAGATGTTGGAGGCCTCAATGGATGGTAGAAGAATGAAAAGCTGTACAACTTATGGCCCAACAAAAAAAATGCACATAAGAAGTTGATGAAGGCACCTTGTCATAAGAGTCACAGATGCCATATTTATTTGCTGCAGATCTGATGGAGCCATTTGGAAGGTTAGTGTTGCTAGCTCCATCAGTATTTAAAAACAAGTCACATCAACTTAGATACGCTTCTTACTTAACGTACTCCTTCTCAGGATGCCCCACAGACAACCTTCTCTTGATCTTCTTCTAACAAAACCACAGACTGAAGTTTAGAAGATCAGCGTAAAGTCTCCTTACTGAGTTAGAAGGAATGTTATAGGTTGGCTCTGTAGCTGCAAGGACGGTTCTTTTTTTGAACCTCATTTCTAAATATTTATTTATTTTTCAAATTCGGTCACCATCCATCTCACAAGGAAGGGACTCTGGGTGGTAAATATGAAGTCCATCAAACCTGGTATACCATGAGCTATCAGTCAAGGGTTATACCTTGTACTCACTGGAAGCAGAGCTAGGGGAAGAAAGGGCTTGGGGTTCTGGATTCCACTACTTTGGGTATGATGTAAGATAATCCTCATTTAAACAAAACATCTTGAATGTGGCAATCCATTTTAGATACAGTATCCTGTTGGTAATTAATATCGATCTATCCCTCTTGAGGCAGTCTTCATACAGTCAGGTCCAGAAATATTGGGACATCGACACAATTCTAACATCTTTGGCTCTATACACCACTACAATGGATTTGGAATGAAACAAACACAATGTGCGTTAACTGCAGACTGTCAGCTGTAATTTGAGGGTATGTACATCCAACTCAGGTGAATGGTGTAGGAATTACAACAGTTTGCATATGTGCCTCCCACTTGTGAAGGGACCAAAAGTAATGGGACAATTGGCTTCTCAGCTGTTCCATGGCCAGGTGTGTGATATCCCCTCAGTACCCCAATTACAATGTGCAGATAAAAGGCCCAGAGTTCATTTCAAGTGTGCTATTTGCATATGGAATCTGTTGCTGTCAACTCTCAAGATGAGATCCAAAGAGCTGTCACTATCAGTGAAGCAAGCCATCATTAGGCTGAAGAAACAAAACAAACCCATCAGAGAGATAGCAAGAACAGTAGGCATGGCCAAAACAACTGTTTGGAACATTCTCAAAAAGAAGGAACGCACCGGTGAGCTCAGCAACACCAAAAGACCCGGGAGACAACGGAAAACAACTGTGGTGGATGACCGAAGAATTCGTTCCCTGGTGAAGAAAACACCCTTCACAACAGTTGGCCAGATCAAGAACACTCTCCAGGAGGTAGGTGTATGTGTATCAAAGTCAACAATCAAAAGAAGAAGTCACCAGAGTGAATACAGAGGGTTCACCACAAGATGTAAACCATTGGTGAGCCTCAAAAACAGGAAGGCCAGATTAGAGGTTGCCAAACGACATCTAAAAAAGCCTTCACAGTTCTGGAACAACATCCTATGGACAGATGAGACCAAGAGCAACTTGTATCAGAGTGATGGGAAGAGAAGAGTATGGAGAAGGAAAGGAACTGCTCATGATCCTAAGCATACCACCTCATCAGTGAAGCATGGTGGTGGTAGTGTCATGGCGTGGGCATGTATGGCTGCCAATGGAACTGGTTCTCTTGTATTTATTGATGATGTGACTGCTGACAAAAGCAGCAGGATGAATTCTGCAGTGTTTCGGGCAATATTATCTGCTCACATTCAGCCAAATGCTGCAGAACTCATTGGACGGCGCTTCACAGTACAGATGGACAATGACCCAAAGCATACTGCAAAAGCAACCAAAGAGTTTTTGAAGGGACAGAAGTGGAATGTTATGCAATGGCCAAGTCAATCACCTGACCTGAATCCCATTGAGCACACATTTCACTTGCTGAAGACAAAACTGAAGGGAAAATGCCCCAAGAACAAGCAGGAACTGAAGACAGTTGCAGTAGAGGCCTGGCAGAGCATCACCAGGGATGAAACCCAGCGTCTGGTGATGTCTATGCGTTCCAGGCTTCAGGCTGTGATTGACTGCAATGGATGTGCAACCAAGTATTAAAAAGGGAAAGTTTGATTTATGATTATTATTCTGTCCCATTACTTTTGGTCCCTTAACAAGTGGGAGGCACATATGCAAACTGTTGTAATTCCTACACTGTTCACCTGAGTTGGATGTACATACCCTCAAATTAAAGCTGACAGTCTGCAGTTAAAGCACATTGTGTTTGTTTCATTCCAAATCCATTGTGGTGGTGTATAGAGCCAAAGATGTTAGAATTGTGTCGATGTCCCAATATTACTGGACCTGACTGTAGATCAAGAAACTGGTCTGAATTGGAAGCCTATTTTTAAAATCTTTCCTTCTGCTCTCCCAGATGCATATATATTGATGGCAGGTGATTTTAATGCTAAATTAGGGACAGATGATGTCACGTTATATGTTAGATATCAGGGCTGCCCATCCAATTCTGAAACAGACGTTCTTCCCTCAATCTGGCACCGGAAGGATAAGAAGTCAAACTGTGGGATTTTGTTTGGCTCAGATGACGTAGAGGAATTTAGGTTTTGCCTTGAGAAAGAAGCGGAAGAGGTTAAGTGGTTGCTCAGTCTCAAGAAAGTAGAAAGCATGAGAAAGAAGTTTAGAACAGCTCCACCTTGATTTTGTTGTCCTTAAAAATGCACCAGCGAACATTTTGGAAAGATGTTCAAGTTTCTGTTAATATACCTAACAATAGCATTATTGGAATCCCTGTCTGTTTCTTGACCTTACCTACCTCAAAGGCCTGACAGATGGCCAATACCTTAATTCAGTGTTTCTCAACCATGGCAACTTTAAGCTGTGTGGACTTCAACTCCCAGAATTCCCCAGCCAGCGTGCTGGCTGGGGAATTCTGGGAGTTGAAGTCCACACAGCTTAAAGTTGCCATGGTTGAGAAACACTGCTTTAATTGGACCATAGCAATTAGTTCTACATGCAGTTGCCCTTAAAGACAATCTGGAAGCTTGCAGTGGCCTACGTAGTGATGAATGTTTCTAGATTTACTAATGTAACACCTCTACTCCAGGAACTGTACTAGCTGCTAGTCAGTTTCCAAGTGCAATTTAAGACACTGGTTCTTACTTGTAAAGTCCAAATGACTTAGGATCTGCTTACGCTCAAGGTCATCTGCTCCAAAATGAATTTCCCCATCCTGTGAGATCTGGAAGAGAAGCCCCGCTGACGGTCCTGTCCCCAAGGAGTTCCATCTGCAGTGTTTTTTTCCAATGGTGGCATTCCTCTTGTGGAATAACTCGCTACATATATGGACCACCCCTTCCTTACAGAGCTTCCACAGAGAAGTGACAACATGGCTCTGGCAGAAAGCATTAGAGAGATGTTAAGTTTGCGATCTGCCCGTTGGATTGTGCCATGATGGTTTTCTGTTTGCCCATTGTTTTCATCCTTATTTTTGCTGTGCGTTGCTCAGAGCCATTTGGAGGGGAGTGGCACAGAAATATCAAGAATAATACAAATAAATAAACAAAACCTATACATTTTTATTTATTTATATTTCAAATTTGTCACTGCCCATCTCACTGTGGACATTCCAAAGGACACCACTGAAAATGATCACCCAGCAGAATTTATTGACTGGGTAAGGACTAAAAGGAATGCTATTAATTCCTTTATTATGGCAGGTAATTTGCTCCATTTTGTAAATTGTTGGGTTCTTGGTGTTCTCTGAGCTTGATTGGTTTTCTTCAGTTGTTTCATTAGTAGGCTGGGTAATGTCATTACTCTCCCATGCTCTGATAATGTTATCTAGCCTGGTAATGAATTGTCTGCAGAAAATCAACCAAGCTCGAAGAACACCAAGAACTCAACAGTTCAACCCTGAGCTACATAGATTCTCCACTGCTGGAATCTGTAAATTGTTTGGAGGTTGTGTAGTCTGAGAAATGACCTCCTTCCAGCCTAATTAAATTTGACATCTTTTGTGTGGCAGCCTCATGTAGAAGGTCTTTATCTCTCACACATTTTCCCTCAAGGAAGATCATGATGCATTAACTGCTTCAGTTGAACTCAGCAATAACAACCAACTTTCTTCAGAGTGATTCCAGAATGTGCCTTCTTTCTTCATAGCTAACAAGACCCAATCTGAATGTTTGACCCCTATAACAACTTTGTGCAAGAATTACAAAAATGACTACCCCAGAGGAACACAGCTGAGCATAAACAGCAAACAAAAAAGTGCTTATTGGAAATAACAAGGTCCACAAAGCTAATGAGAACATAACACTACTGCAGGATCTTTCACAGGAGATGCAGCTCTATAAACAACTTTTTAAATATAAGAAATGTGCTGCTATGAAGGATTTTGGGAATTGTTTGGTACAAACAGAAACAGAAAGTAAATTTCTTTCTAGCATACCACATAAGTCACCCTAAAAATGGCACTATTTTACCTGAACCACCCAGAGTTGCTCTGCAGTGAGATGGGCAGTGACAAATTTGAAATATAAATAAATACATTCCATGTAAATGGTGCTATTCCACCTGAAGCATTTTAAAGAATTGTAGAAAGATGAATTTTTGGACCCAAAACCACATTTATAGAGGACCTACCAGTTTGGCTGCTGGTCTTGGCTACAGAAGGACTTAACTGCACATTTAAGACCAGGGAAGGCTCCACAATGATTCAATTCCTGAGTTAATTAAAAGTAATTCAGCTTGGTGGGCACTGATTTTGGCTTCACTGTTTATATTTATAGATAAATATGCCTATATGCCTAGCGACTGGGGGCTTGCAATGATAATTCCCATCTTTACAAAAGGAGGGATGATCAGCAAATTACAGACTTATCAGTTTGCTTAATTAACTGCAAATGCGATGGCATGTGTGTGTGTATGAGATTGATTGGAACAGGAGAGCCTCCTGGTGGAGGAACAAGCTGGTTTCCAAGAGGATTATTCTACTACAGACCAACAACTAATGCTCTAATACTTGACAGAGATACAGTCAATTGTTGGTAGATAGTGGATTGTTCCACCCTCTCTCTGTATGCAGCCTTTATTATTTTAAATTGGTATTTGATTATACTGATCTCAGAAAGCTGTGGGAAAGCTGGAAGTCTCAATAGAAGAATGCCTGTAACTCTTAGCGTGAACTCATGAAGACAGGTGACTGAAAATTAAATGTGATTTCCAGCAGCTTTCAACATCAGCTGTATCAGTTGAAATGGAGTTAAGCAAAGTTAGCTCTATTTTTTAATTACTACCTATCTACTTTGATACCTATATAATATAGACTATCATTCTGATACCCATCCAGAGCCTTCAAGAATGGGTGGTATATGCAAATAAACAAATCAACAGAGGGGAATTAATTTCTCCTACCATAACGCAGCTGTATTATCTAGGTTCCCTCTAGGACTCAAAATAGCTCTGAAGACCCTAATACAGTTCTGCTAGGAGAAACTGGGAATAAATTATCAAAAGACTAAAATTACAATCTTTGCTGGGAGATTTACTGTAAGTGTCATGCCCGGCACCCAGATGGGCATCCAGTTGAACAGGTGAGATGTTTCAAAATATTTGGAGGTGGTGTTTTCATGCCTCTGGCAGTAGGAAGTTATCTTCTATTTTCTTAAAGCGTCCAGGGGAGTACCTCTATTATTTTAAATTTTATGTGATCTAGGTGAGGTTCCTGCTCTACTGAAAATATGAGAAGTAAAGATGCTGGCAACAATGCTTAGGGTACCAATAGAGGTGAATATGTGTAGCTCAGCTCTCACAATTGTGGAGTCCTTGGGGTTCTCTGAGCTTGGTTCTTTTCTTGCAAACGTTTCATTACCCGGCTAGGTAACATCTTCAGTGCTAAAATGGGATGGGGTTTGCTCTCTGTTTATGTGCTGTGGTCTCCCTTGCCAGTGCTGGTAAGGATGGGGGTTTTGTTTTGCTCCTTTGGCACCAGCACTGGCAAGGCAGGCCACAGCACATAAATAGAGAGCAAACCCCATCCCATTTTAACACTGAAGATGTTACCTAGACGGGTAATGAAACATTTGCAAGAAAAGAACCAAGCTCAGAGAACCCCAAGGACTCCACAATGCTTAGGGTGCTGGGGGGAGGGGGGCTTTTCTCTGGAGCATGTTCAAATCAAATCTTTAAGAACTGCATTCCAGACTTCTGTTGGGTCACAAATGCTGGCTTGTGTATAAATTTGCTTTGTTTATCTATTTTCCCTTTTGTTAACATGTAAATATAAGTATGTATGTATATATGTAACAATACAATGGATATTTTAATACTAAGTAATCAGCTTAAGATCGAAACCTTTATTATACAACAAATACTTTGATTGCAATTTGCAGTGGTTCCTTTTTCAATGTTATACTCAATAATGTTATGCTTGTAATATTGACATCCAAAATTGTAATTAATATTGATAGAATAATTTTTTTCTCCATTTTCAACACTCTAACTTACCTAAATAATAGAATGTCAATAATCTTCCATTAATGTTGTATAAACATCACTGTGTTGAAACAATACACTGTAGCAAGATTGATAACATAATAAAAAGGAAAAAAACCCCAAGAGCAGCTATATAAAAAAAATGCTGCCTTGCATTTTGAGGTGGTGTAGGGAAAGTGGACATTAATATACAGATGTTGATATTCAGTTACTGAGATGACCATATTTCCCTTTGGGTCCAGCCCCTCTAACATTGGAGGAAGGATTCCAATCTATATGAAAGCAGTCCCAGATGGTGAAATTAGCATCCTTAAGATTTTCTCCTTCTTCCTAACCTCCATTGGATATAAACAGGCCAGCTCTGCTCAGAAGACTGATTTAAGGAGGCCAGCAAATCTCTCTTTTAGCATAACCTGTGCTGTATCTTACACAAGTAGAAGTCCCAAAACAGAGAAGGGCTTTTAGGATAATATGCTGTAATGCCATTCTTCAGCTGTTTGAGAGAGAGGATCTAGAGCAGTGTTTCTCAACCTTAGCAAATTTAAGATGTGTGGCCTTCAACTCCCAGAATTCCCCAGCCAGCATTCATAGTTGCTAGTTGATTTTATTGTTGAATTATTGCTATCTGCACTAGGTAAATGTGGATTAACTATAGTGTTTATAAATGTGTAAAACAAATAAAAATAACACAATTCTAGAAATGGGTAGCTGGAACTCTATGACTGATCAGCTGTATAACTGATATATAGAATCAATTTTTTAAAAAAAATCCCACTGTAACCAGCCTTTTCTTCTTTCTCTGATCCCACCAATAAGCATTCTATTCAAATGCTTTCACATTTGGACTCTGGCCCTGTAATTTGGAAAAAAACAGTTGCAATTTTTTTACATAAATAAATCCTATTCAATCGAGTGGGACGTTGCCAACTCGACAAACAGAGAACTATGTATAAGAAACTTGATAAAGATTTAATGTTGGACAACGATCAATACACATAGGCTTGGGTACTTTAAAATTCTAACCTGGGAACCATAGCACAAGGCCCCGGTCGAGGGTTTCAGAAGAGCTGGGATCACAGATCCTACGTAAAGTAGCAGTTCTTGGAGGCGGTGGTTCCTTTGTCCCTGTTAGGGAGAGCAAGGCTGAACAGCTAGCTGGCCCACTGGTTCGAATCACAGCCACTCCACATTTTCCTTGGCCTGAAGACAACGCAAAGATGGTGTCCCTCTTTGCAGCCTGGCAATGTAACCTGACAAACAGAGAGGAAGATATCAGGGTATCCCAGCCTGATTGGATGCGGGCACTAAGGCCTGAAGGACCAGGTTGGGGACAGATTGTCATGGAGAAAATCGATCTATGTGGTTGCTAAGAGTTGACACCAGCTTGATGGCACTCAATTTAACAGGTGCCTTTTGGGAAGTTTGTACAGACTGTACCACTGTCCACTAAATTGGATGTGCTGATGAGACAGAAGCAATAATCAAGCAAAAACTCACGTTTGGTGTTCATGCAGATAGACTCAACACTGCTTATAGCAAACAGAATTTAAAACCAACTACTTGTATAAATAATGTGACCCAACAGAACAAAGCAGCCAAAAGCTGCCTTTTCTATTTCTTTCCAGAATAAGAAATGGAAGCTAACACTTACTTTGCAATTCCAGAGTTCAACCAACTCTTGACTTTTTTTCATAGGCCTACAGTCGCCCTGACCCCGTGCATCACCCCACACAAAACATCCACATTTTTGATTACACATTTCTGCCTTGGGGCAGCTCATAAACACAGAAATGTGGTAGTACTGTTTTTCTGTTGGATTTTTCTCCATTGGAAGGGAAGCTGCCCTATTCGAAAATAACTAGTACATAGTTACAGTTTCTATTATGCACATATACATATACACAAAGACACACTGTTGCACATTATTTCTATTATTATTTATGCCATTGCTATATCCAAAACAGATGGCAGAAGATAGCCAGTCTTTCCAGATTCAAAAAAGTAGTTCAGACCAGGTTAGTGCTTGGATGGGAGACCACAAGGAAATCTCAAGTCTGTAAGATAGACTGGGAAACTGAGGAAAAAAAGAAACACCAGAAGGCACCAATGTCGAACTGCTTTAATTGAAGAGATTTTTCTTTTTATTTTGCAGGAAAACTACCTGGACATTTCTTGTCATTAAATCATTAAGTGTTAAGCTCAAATCAAGGGAGATGTTTCCATTTTTCTACCTAAAGGGCGCTAATGGTAGCAACACAGATCTGGCACATTTAAGTTTAATGAGAAAAATGTTGAAAGGAGCACTCCCTCCCTCCATCTCATTAAAGAAATCACATGATTCAACAATCATGTAGGTCTTAGCTAATTAACAAATGAATCAGTTGAATTTGCATACAAGTAAATACAGACTTGGCAGGTGAAAGGATTAGTTTTGGATGGTGCATATATGGCAGATGATATGGTTAACATTTTCCAAAAGGAGGCATTTCTTAGAAATGTTCTAGGATTCCTTTTTTTTTTTATCAAGCATCCCTAATTATCTCATTCAAAAGCGCTGTGATAAAGTGATCACACACTTGATCAGAAGTGTTATGTGAGTCCAAGTTACTGGAACCCAAACTTTACAGCAAATTTCCTCCTACCTTGTAGGATTGTTGTGAAGATAAAGTAGGGAGAGGTGGATACCCAACTATTGCAACTTGTGATCACCAAAAGTCTAGATACAAATTTGATAAATAAATACAATGGGTCAGTGAGGCCAATCTCAGATTCTTAGAGGAGAAAATAAAATAAAATATGCAATTGTAATGGTATGTGGGAATAATTTTGAGAGATAAGAGGAAGAGCCGCAGACTAGGCAATGGTCAGATAAGAGGTAGCTGAACCCACAGAAGGAACGGGGTGTGGCAAACCTCTCAGAAGGGACCCTCCCTAGTTTCTTGGACTGTAAAGGTGAGGGGGGAGAGATGTACTTTCAGACGTGCAAGATTCTGTTAATGTCACCTTACAATGAAGAGAGGGCTAGTAGTCCTGAGTGTGCTTCTTGTCTGGACTACCTTGCAAGGCTGACAGTAACACTGTGACCCCACCTTTCCAAAGAAGCACATGTCATTTATTCTCACTGCTGTCTTGCATGGGAAGTTAGACTGAAAGTATGTCTAGACCAGTGTTTCTCACCCTTGGTGACTTGAAGATGTGTGGACTTCAACTCCCAGAATTCCCCAGCCAGCATGGCTGGCTGGGGAATTCTGGGAGTTGAAGTCCACACATCTTCAAGTCACCAAGGGTGAGAAACACTGGTCTAGACTACATACTGTATTATGGGCACTCATCAACTCTGTACAAATGAGGGTTGCCCAGTCCACTCCATGGAGCTCCTGAATCTTTAAAAACTAGAAAGCCGGCCGACAAAGCTAGTGAAATATGCTCGTGAAGCTCTTACAACGTGCAGAGGCGACTTTCCCTGTTGAACTCCTGCCTTCCAGGCAGCTGTTACAACGGAGTGAGCCTTCTGGAGGGGGGGAAGAGGAGGAGGCGGCGGTAAAGTCGGCAGAACGAACAGCCCGGTCCGCAGGGAACCCCACACCCACGCCGCACCCACGTGCCTCCCCAGAGGCGGAACCCCGCATTTAGAGCCACCCACCTGCAGAAGAGCTTGAAGACCCTTCGACTGCCTACAGGCAACAGCCTTCTCTGCCAGGAAAGCCACATCGCTCCCCGGAAGGAAGCAGAGCAAGATCCTCCTTACCTTTCCCCGCCAACCGCCTCCCCCAACTCCATCCCGCCCGACCGTCTCCCCTCAGCAAAATCCCCACGCTTCCTTCGCCACCCCGACCTGACGTTCGCTTCTGGCTTCAACTGAGGGCAACGTGCCCTTTTGCAACGTGATTGGCCGGGAGGGGAGGGGGCGGGGCTTCGGAGAGGGGCGGGGCGCCACGCTCTCCCGTTACAGTACTGCGGAGTCTGCCGGGCGCAGCCCTCGTTGCGCTGGGCGTGTAGTTCGGTCCTTTACGCGGGCGATAAGCCACACGCAGAGTAACCTTGCCTAGTTCAACCTAACCTTCGGCCTCTCTTTTTTCAAAGGTGAGGTTCCTCTTGGGAGGAGCGTGCCGTGTTTAAAAAAAATTAATCCGGGGAGGCGAGATGATGATCGAAGGAGCGATTAGAGGGGGAAGGAAGCCGAGAAGAAGGATTTTTAAGCGAGATCAAAACGCGGCTGCTGCTGGGGACAAGGGGGTTTGACACGCGCTCTTCGTATGCTCAGGTGCAGGCTTGTCTTGTCTTGCATTGCATTGCAGGCGATTAAGTCCTCTGGACGCCGCGTCCCCAGGTGGAAGAGGCATGCACGCATCCGCAAGCTGGGAGATGACGTAGCAGCCTTGCTCCGCGTGGTGGGAAGCTCTTTGGAGGTCCCTGGCAGCAAGTAGGTAGCCCTTGAAACAGAAGAGCAGAAGCCGGTATAGCTTTCTCGTTGCTTTGTTTTAAATCTGTTACTACAATACTACGGCGCCTTTTTGGCTCCGGGAACCACGTGGCAGCACCCGCCTCCCCCGCAGCAAGAGAACGCACATAAATCACCCTTCCGCAAAACAGCCGGGCCTAAGAAACATGAATTTTATCCTCCGAGGTCTCCGCCGCCGCTCGGCGCTGCAGGAGAAGGACGCTTCGGATCTTCGCCTTCCCCAGGCGTAGAGCCGCGGAAGGGGCGGCCTAGGACGCGGCCGGGCGGGAGACGGGATGCCGAGGGTTGACACGGAGCGCCCTCCGCGGATTTGGCACTAAGGCTGCTTGTGGTTAACCCTTGGTTAAAAGGATACATGGGCAGGCAGCCTCCCTCCCACCTGACAAGTGCAAATATAATAGCAGCGTGAGTTGAGCGTTCCCTTTCTCATGCACACACGAACCGGAGAGTGGAAATGAGGCAGATCATCATTTAGGGGATGATTGTTAGTTAATAATAAAGAAGTTCGTGTTCGGGGGGCTTAAAACGGCCGTTGGCCCTGATTTAATCTCTGATGCAATATGCATGCATTTTATTTATTTATTTATGTTGCATGCCACCCTGATTTAATCTCTGATGCAATTCACATACTTCATATTTATTTATTTATATTTATTTAATTTGTATGGCGCCCATCTCCCCCCCCCCCATCCTGCTTTAGGCTAGCTGACTTGGAATTCTGGGAGTTGGTAAGCTGGACGAAAGGTTTACTGACTACCGTACCGTTACTATTTTCCTATGCAGGCTGTATTTGTTTTGCTTATTCATTTTATCAGTATTTATTTATGCTCTCCCAAGGAATTCAAACTGCATTCCAGCCTCTCCACCTCACCCTATTTTATCTTCACAACAACCATCTCAGGTAGGTTAGACCTGAGAGAAAGTGACTGGCCCAAAGCGAACTTTACGGCTGTGAACATCTGAGCTGGAATCTCCCTTTTCTACTCTAACGCTCCTTTTTAAAACTTGCTAAAACCATTTGAAGATAGATAGATATACAGGAGAGAGAGAGAGAGAGAGAGATTATGTGAAATTCGGAGAGTTCACATGATAGGAAAAGGATTGAAGTAAAGTTGAGCAGAAATTTTGGAAACTTAACTAACATCTCTGTAACAAAGATTCTCAGCATGTAGCCAACCTTGGCTGATGGTGAAAAAACTAAGCAGGATCAGACGTGTAGTACTTGGATAGGAGACCACACAGAATCCAAGGGCTACAAGCTGGACAAGGAAATAAAGAATAGCTGAAGAAGAATGAAGGCAAGCCACTTCCATGTTGTGTGGCTTGTAATTATCAGATGACAAGGGTAATACAAGGGAGATGTAATCTTTTAACCCAGGGTTTCTCAACCTTAGCAACTTTAAGATATGTGGACTTCAACTCCCAGAATTCCCCAGCCAGGCTGGCTGGGGAATTCTGGGAGTTGAAGTCCACATATCTTAAAGTTGCTAAGGTTGAGAAACACTGTTTTAACCTAATAAAAAGCTGGTAAGGTGGGCCAGTTCTTCCCTATTGCAGAAAAGGAGACAGGTTTTATGCCTCATGATGTTTTATGTTCCATGATAAACTGCACGATAACAGGAAATTTAAAAAAAAGTGTCTGGCTTCCTTAACTTTTCAAATTATTTTGGGAGCAAGGTAAAGTTTGGAAATGAAGAAAGAGTCAAGGCAATTGAGATGAAGCTGTGCCATCAGAACTGAGATAGGAAAGTGTCTGATTTAGGAAAGTGTAAATCCAGTGTAAGGTGCAAACAATCTGGTTGGTTTTCCTTTTTAAATCAAGTAGAAACTCCAGCCAGGACTAAGAAGGGTACTGATTATTTGTATACAGCACCCTATATTTTATTAATACTGTGCCATTCCTAAAGAAGAAGATAGATCTTCTGCCTCAACGTCTATTTTGATAGCTTTTCTATCACCTGGAAGGGAAAGGGCTTGCATGTGGTGCTATTTCACGGTTTGCTTAATCATGGTTATCAAATAATCCATGATTGGCCATATGAAACTACAATCAAATAACATACATCACCGTTTCCTGAACCAGGCCGAAATATGGCCAGTGCCTGTGACCATGACTTCAGAAAATGCTCACAATGATTCTACCAGGGGGACTAGCCTGGTTATCCCCATTATTCTAGAACCGTGTTTTTTTAAACTTGGAAACTTTAAGATGTGTGGACTTCAATTCCCAGAATTCCCCCGCCAGCAAGATTGGGGCAATTTTAATGGTTTAAAATGAATTAAATGAACCATTATGAAATCTACAGTGTTTTAAATGTTCTTTTGCTCTTTTAATTGTATTTTTTGTGAGCTGCCTTGAGCTGTGAAAGGCATAAGTTGCATACAGATATTTAATGAATAAAGTGGTTTGCCTATAGAACTACCTAATGAATGCGGAGCATAAGCGATAATGGAACTCAGAATTCCCAAACTGGTATTTTTGGAGGAGGTTTTGTGACTAAAATAAGTCTGGCTGAAATTTTGCTAGAAACTTCTTTATGTTTTCATCGGTTCAGTCGTGTTCAATTCTCAGAGACTGCCTGGACAAGTCCCTGCAGTTTTCTTGGCAAGATTTTTCAGAACTGGTTTTGCCATTGCCTCCTTCCTAGGGCTGAGACAAAGTGACTGGCCCAGCATCACCCAGCTGGCTTTGTGCCTAAGGTGGGACTGGAATTCAGTCTCCCAGTTTCTAGCCTGATGCCTTTTAACCACTACACCAAACTGTCTCTCTCTCTCTTGTTAGTATCCTCCTAATCCTAAAAGATTGCAATTGCTGATATACAGGCATTTATGATGTCCAGTAGTAATGTATGGCTGTGAGAGCTGGACCATAAAAAAGGCCGAGCGCCGAAGAATTGATGCCTTTGAACTGTGGTGCTGGAGAAGACTCTTGAGAGTCCCCTGGACTGCTAGGAGGTCAAACCAGTCAATCTTAAAGGAAATCAACCCTGATTGCTCATTGGAAGGATCGATAATGAAGCTCAAGCTCAGATATTTTGGTCACCTAATGCGAAGAGAGATCTCTTTGGAGAAGACCCTGATGCTGGGAAAGATTGAAGGCAAAAGGAGAAGAGGACGGCAGAGGATGAGATGGTTAGATAGCATCACTGAAGCAATGAGCATGAAACTGAGCAAACTCAGGGAGGCAGTGAAGGACAGGAAGGCCTGGCGCAATATGGTTCATGGGGTCACGAAGAGTCGGACACGACTTAACGACTAAACAACAACAATGATGTGGGGAGGAGGAACTAATAACCAAACGTCACAGAGCAAAGGTTGGAACACAAGTATGAAAGGCTGGGGTTTGCATCATGATGATGCAACCAGTTTGGTAATTGTTTGTACTGTACTAAATTCCTTTGTACTGATACCTTCTTTCTGTCTGAAAGAAAAGCACACTGTGTGTAGTTGATGAAGTTAAATAAAAAGTTATATCTGGTTACAGTACTTTCAAGGAGCTTTGATTAGCAAATGGGGACAGTTATAAGCCTAATAATAATAATTGTTATTGTTGTTGTTGGTTGCACAGTCAGCCACATATTTAGACTGGATTTGGCATTTTTATTTACCAATCGAGTCCTTCCCAAGGACCTGGGATAGGCAGATGTTGTTTGATGATGATGTTAAAGGTATCGTTGCAGGATATAAGCTGTTCCAAGTAAAGCTGTCTTTTGCAATTGACGGATGGTGATTTTGTCAATGCCGATGGTCTTCAAGTGTTATTATTTTAAAGAAGTCCCACATACATTAGAGTTGTTTTTTTTTTTTAATCTGCGCTCAGTCGTTACCGACTCTGCAGTGACTGCTTGGACGAGTCCTTTTGCAGTTTTCAAGGCAATTGTTTCGGAAGTGGTTTGCCAGAGCCTCCTTCCTAGAGCAGAGCCCAGCTAGCGAGCGCAGGAGGCGGGGTTTCCGTTGCTTTCGCGCCCTTTTCAGGCGCACGCGGTTTTTCGCGCTTACCGGCAACTGCTCCCGACTCCTTTTTTGCAAGGCGCCGCCAGCATTTTTCCTCCCACCGGAGTGAGAGTACCCATTTATCTACTTACGTGAGTTTTCAAACTGTTGGGTTGACAGGAACTGGGGAGGAAACAGGAGCTCACCCTGCTAACGTGAAGGCTGGACTTGAACCGCTGAAGCATCGACCATTTCTGGCCGGCAACTTTCAGCGTCATTAAGCTGCTGCGCCACCGCGTCCCCATACATTAAAGTGAAAAGCTTTTAAACATTATTTCCAAAAAGCTAGCTATGTTAGCATTGGCTTTTGTAACAAGACATGATAATGTAAGAATGCCAACATACGTTTCATGATGTCACTACACAAAGAATGCAATTTAGCCTTTGCATCACAGCTTGATGTAAACATATAGATCACATTATTTGCATTATGACATCATAACAGATCAGCCATCATTTGGTTCCCCCTTTACCTCCCCCCGTGTGTGTTAAACAATAAAGTTACCTGTGCTACCTTGACATTTATGACAATATAATATAGTAGCATAGTGTGATACTCTAAGCTGTTATGAACTGTAACCCACAAAATCTTATGCAATATTATATTAGGAAAACTATGGTAAATACTCCTTTGAGTCAAGCTTGGCTCCTGCTAACTGCACGGTCATGGCCATTTAGTTTTCTTGGCAGCAATATGGAAGTAGTTTGCTACTGGTTTTTCAACTTCCCAGTTTAGGGATTTCCTCGTGGTCTTCCATCCAACTCCTAGCTAGGTTCACTCCTGCTTAGCTTTTTTTGATGTCAGTCAAATCAGCTGGGCCTTGGTGCCTTCTGTGACATACAGTGCCTTGTTTCTGTGGCTTTTGAAATTATATCTACACCAGATGAACATTGCTCCATTCATTGCCATGAAGTGGTGTTTTGTGGTTTCCTATCCAGCAAAAAGTCAGTTGCTTCAAAGTGGGACACCCCTGTGGGGACCTCTCTTCACTTCCTTCACTTTTACTGTAAGGTACTTATAAGTCTGTTTAAAAAAAAACCGGCAGAAGGAATGTTTATCTCTAGTTACACCTCTTCTGGAAGGACTCTAGAAATAACAGCTTGACCTTTAGGGTATGAAATAATTTGAAGTCAAGACAAGGCAGGAAAACAAGGCTGGAGAAGGAGATGAAATGTAAGGATTTAAGGGAAGTGGGCTAATAGGTGGGGTGCAGATTAAAGAATTCCCTAAAAGAATGGGATATCAATCTAACAATCCAATTTTAATTCAGAATTGGGGCCAAGAAGCTGTATGCTTTCCCCATTGTGCTTTTCTGTGGATCCAGCCACTTTTTTTTAATCCTTTACTGAGAACCAACAACCCACTGCAGAGATAGGAAACCCATAAAAACTCTAGTAGAGCCCCTGAAGTATGTTGAGCATCTTTTTTTTTTAAAGAACAGAGAAACCTCCAGATTGCCCCCCTCTTGCAAGCTTCCTAAGCTGTCGTTTGTGGGGTTCATTCTCACAAGATGCAACAGACACAAATGCAGGGGGTTTAACTATGAAAGGTTCAGTATTGTAGCAGAAGAAAGATCTATCCTCAGCTATTATTAGGAAGTAGAACATCCATGTTCAAAGGCAGCCAATCTCTGAGTTCCCCAGATATGGGAACAGATGACGAAAACTCTTTCTCTCCATTTGTCATTGCGTTGTTCTCAATCATGGGTTTACTGTTTCCATTTTGATTCTGGGTTCTGGGCTTTGTCCTGATTTAACCTCCTGTTCTTAAAGGCTGCTTTTTATTTTTATGTATTCATTTAACTGTTCTTTTAGTTCACCTCTGCTGAAACCCAGTAATATCCATCACTAGTTATGTTCCTCGGGGAGGAAGTTTGTGGAGCGGGAGGGGACAAATTCAACGTAAAGCTAAAAAACAAAATGAGGAGACGTGATCTGAGGCACTATCCGTGTGCTGTGGAGAATCAGGAAAGTATTTCAGTTCTGCCAGAGGATCGCAGTTCAACCCCGGGCACGCTGCTGGCAGATGGCGCTCGGGAGACGCAGGCCAACCAGATTATTAAAAGCTCTTCGCCGTCTCTTCGCTTCCCCCTCCTTTGTCCCTCCTCCTGCGCGCTGGCTCGCTCCGAGGCGCTTTGGGGCGCTGGATGCGTTGGGAAGGGCCACCCGGGCAGGTGCTGCTCACCTGGGCCGAGCAGGGAAGCCCCCTCCCAGCTGTCCGCCGCTCCAGCCCAGCCCTGATGGCGCGCCGGCTGCCGCCCCAGCTCAGCTCCTGTCCCGCGCTCGCCACCCTCCCGTCCTGGCGGCTGTGAGACCAGCCCCGGCTGCTTTCTTGGCTCGGATGAGCCGCCCGCATCCCGACGCCGCACTGCGATGCTGCTTTCGTGGTGCAGCCCTCAACCTTGAGCTCAGGAGCCGCGATGCCGGAGACTGGGGCGGCAGGACCGGCGGCGAGCGCCCAGGAGAACAAGCGAGGCGGGGGCGCGATGGATGGGGAGGCGGCCGCGCCACCTTCCACCGGGGTCCTGGGTGAGTAGGCGCTGCCGGGGCTCCTGTCCCGGGCCGTGCGATGGCGATGGCGGCGCGCGTGGGACCGTGGACAAACAGGGACCGCACCGGCGGGTTTTCCGCAATCGGAGCGGGCGGCCGTAGATGTTGCCGAGCGCGGACTTTGTCGAAGTTGGGGAAGACTGGAGGGCGGCTGCGTCCCTTCCATTCGGCGCCCGCCCGATGGAAATGCCGGCTGGGGGGCGCCGGCTGGGAAGGAGCGTCTATGCGCGCGTAGAAGGGGCTGCAGTCGCGCCGCCGCCGCCGCCGCCGCCGCCGCCAGCCTATTGTCTCGCAACCGGGCGTGACTCCCCCCGACCCAAGCAACCCACCGATTGGGGGGCGTCCTCGAAGGCTTCGTAGGGAGGGGGCTGGACACGACGCCAGCGCGCAGAGCCAGGCGCCTCGTGGACTTGCACGCGCGCCTGGACCTGACCTCGCGTCTCCTCCGGAGGTCGGCCGGTCTCGGGGTGCAGGTGGGAGCGGCGCCTTCCGCCCCTTCAAAATCTCCGTTCTGCCGGCGGAGGCCGAGAAGACCGGCCCTGCAGGTCCACTGCGGCGGAGGCCATCCGCGCCGTGCCTTTGGATGACGCCGGCTTCGGCGAGGCTGGTTTCGGCGTGGCCGCGGCGAGGGGACCTTAAAGGTCGCGCGGCAGCTTTTCCCAGACCGGCGCTTTCCAGGCGCGCAGGACTTCGACCCTCAGAAGCGTGGGCTGCGGGTGATGGGACTTGTAGTGGAGCGCGTCCGGAGGGCGCCGGCTCCGGAACGCTGGTGGGAAGAATCTGAAATATTTCTTGAGGTGGTGCTGAGAGAGGAAACCCAGCCATTGCAGGGGGGGGGGGGGGACGGGACGGGATAGGAAAGGAGGCCTCTCCCCGCCTCTCTGTACCTGTTGGAAATCTCTGTGCAGGATGAGGCTCTTTGTCTCCCCCCCCCCCCCTCTCCCCTCCTTGGCCCGTGTCCTTCGGAACTGATTATTTGGATCGAAAGAGGCTCCAAGAGTTGTGTGTGTCTGTGTGTGTGTATCGGGGGGGTGGGTAATATTAGAAAATCTAGAGTTCATACACTGTTAGATATTTTAAAATGTTTCCACAAAAGGCTCATTGCTGGTCCTGCACATACAGCGGTCACTGGGGCTGCAACAGTGCTCGTGTCCTTGGTGAGTTTTGCCCCAATGTGATTTAGATACAGCTTCCACCCCCACCCTCACCCCCTCCCCACCCACACACTTGCTTCCACCCCAGAGGTGGTCTTTGGATAACAGTTCTTCCTGGAGGAAAAGCAGGATATAAATCTAACAAATAATAAAAATTATTTCTGTGGTAGGCCTAACCTTTCCTTAGTATCCTCAAGGTTAGCAATGGAAAATCTGGGAAGAATTTGGGGGAAATCTGTGGGAAAGAGTTTGGGGTGGGAATGATCTGTTTGAGAGGTGAGACCAGATCATCTACTGCCCACATGCGTTGGGAGTCCTTGCAAGAGACAGTGACAAGAGGTGGATCACTGTGCTGTATGGGTCACTTGGCATGTGTTTTGCTCTACCATCTTCACTAATATCCAGTTCCCACCATTTGAATGCAGCTTTTCCCAATCTGCTGCCTCTTCCCTTAATTCCCAACTAGTATGGCTTATGGTGTTGGGCTTCAGTTCCAACAAACTGCAGCCAGTACTGAACCGAAATCCGTGTAATAAAGCTGAACACATTGGTTGGATTCAAAAATAGTTAAACCATGGTTTTTAGCCCCGGTTTGTTGAATAAAGCACACTAGGCTGGTTTCACACAATACATTAAATTATTAAAGACATGGTGCTAAACCACGGGTAGTTTCAACCATTATTTGTGGCATAAGCCACAATGGATGGGTTCTTACAACATATTAAGCCCTAAGCTATGGTTGACAAACTGAATTTTATCTCATATCTGAAAAACCAAACCCCCACAATCCTGTTATGGTTTAGTGTACAGTAATATGTGTCCAGAGTTTAAATGTGGCTGAGTTACATTAAATTGCCCAGGCATAGATACATCTGGATTTTGGAGAGAAGAAAGTGTTTTATCCCTGTCTCATCAGATGAAGGAAATACCAGCAAGGCTAAACAGCTATTTCTGAGGACAGAGCCTCATTAGGATCGTATTACTAGCTCTCTCTTACCCACCTCATTTTTTCTAGTGGGTTTTCACTCCCCCCCCCAAAGGTCACAGTATGTATTTAGTTCTGTGAGTTAGTGAAGGAACTGCAAAACTATCTTTTCTGAATAAAACAGTGTAGAATCAGACTAGGTAAAAAGGAGGAGAAGTATGATCTCTTGGGCAGAGATTTTGCGCCTGTGGATGGTTGCTTGAACAGGAAAGATAAGTTTTGCAATTGCTGCCTACAAGGATGTGCACTCTTGCAGATTAAGTAAATCCTCCAATCCTTTGGGTTGATTTGGCCCAGAAATATGGCTTATTAATATGTAAATTAATTAATTCACAAACTAAATCTATTGGTGAAAATAGGAGAATGCTTTTGTTACCTAGATTCTAGCTACTTAAAGGTATGAAAATGCTTAACTGGTCAAATAAAGCATAGCAGCTGTACTGACAAACTATGCTGAGCTTGGTTGATTTTAACCTTGTGTAACATTTTAGTGGCTTAGTGTTTTGTGAGAATCCTGGCCTTTTGGTTCCGTTTTGATTCGATATATTGTAATAATCCCCAAAACGAGTTACCTCAGGACTCAGATTAAGCATGTTATGTGAACCCAGCTATGCTGTAGCGAGTTCATTCACTTCTGGGTTATAACTTAACCCTTCCACCAAAGCCTGCTGTGTGTGTGTGTGCGCGCATGTGCATATATTCTCACTGTAGTGCCAACCTCGGCCCACACTACAGCTGTGCCAAGGAGGTCTTGGGCACCCACAATGCCCAGCCTGTTTCTTTCATTGCCTGGAGTCAGCGCCTACAATCAGCAAAGACAGGACTCCTTTGTCAAAATCCCAATTCCCATTGGGTTGGCTGGGGGGGGGGGAGAATTTTTAAATCTTGTACCATTTCATCCTTTTTCCAGAATTTTCCCAACAAGTGGAGTCTGCAGTCCTGAATCTGATTAAATGGTGTTGTGTAACATCTTAGTGTAGCCCAGTAGAAAAACTTGTACAAACTGTTAGTATGGGGAAAGAGAGTGGTACCCTGAGAATTAGGAAGAGAGAAATAGGGTTAGGTATTTTATGCTGCAAATATTGATAGCTTGACGTTGCCAGCTCCCCCTGGTTTTTAGCCCCTTATCTTGTAGCATTATGATAGGCTGCCTCTGCACAGGGAGGTTCCATTTGGGTTAGATATCCTGAGGGCTAGCTGTAGATAAATGCCTTAGCTAAATGGATCAGACCAAAGTCTGAGATCCTGCTTTTGATAACACCTAAACAGATGTTTCCCTCTCCCGTCAGCAGTTGGTATTCCAGAATGAAATAGAGGATTCATCCTTACAACTTTAAAGTTGATGCCCTCTAGATATATTGGGCAATAATTCCAATTATTGGGGGGGGGGTACTGGGGGGTGGGAATTGTTTTCCAGCACTTCTGAAGGATACCAGATTGGGGGAAATTGGCTCAAAAGATTCCAAGAAATCTGCCAAGTTGAAATGTACCCAACATACAAGGAACATCTACTAGATCTGTAAACAGGATGTCTTGCATCCTGTTTCCAAAATGACTAGCCAGATGCCTCCAAGAAGCCCATCAGCAAGAAATGAAATTCACCCACCCTCCCTGTGTTATTTTCCTGCACGAATCTGTTAACTGGGAATAGACTGCCTTTGGACAGGGAGTTTCATTTATTTGCTGTTACTGTATGAGCATCACTGTGGCTAGCTTTATCTCTGGCATTTCCCAATTTCATTCCACTGGGTCTCACCCAGATCAGAGAGGAATTTTGCCCTTGTTTGAAATGGAGCCCAAATTGCCAGTAACCAAATATGAATGCTGGAATCTCAGAAGGGGCACACACAAGGTGACGTGTCCCTTAGCATTTTAAGTTGCTTCAGCATAATGGTTTCTAAACCAAAGCTCGTGAAACAAAGAAGAATTTTTTAGAGAAGCTTGTTGCAAGTCACAGACTGAAGAGAGAGGCAGCCTAGACTTCCCTAAGAAGTGTAACTTTTAAAAGGAGCCATAAGAAGTGATGATGGTTACTGTACATAACTAGATAAATTCACATTCATCGTCTAGCTTTCAGTCTTTCTGGTCCTGAACATTTTCCTGGCCTAGAAAGCCTTTTCATCTAATCCATGCGGGCTGCTCTTATATTCATACAAAGGGTTAATATCAATTATATCAAGGTCACTAAACAGAACCTCCATATTTAGGCATAGTATACCTCTGAATACCAATGCTGGAAGCTGGGCAAACAATGTGGGGATGGGGAAAATGTTGCCCAATGCTTTGTTCTTGCTATCTTGGAAACAAATAATGCTCAACAATGCTCCCCATAGTAGCTGGCTGGTCCATTTTACCCTTCCGTAGTCTGTGGGTTCCAGACGAATTGGGACTACAACTCCCATAATTCCAAATTCATGCTGACTAGGCATTCAGAGAGTTGTAATCCAACATAGCCAGAGAGCACATGGTTGGGGATAACTGAGTTAGATGGATCTTTGTCCTTTGATTTGAGGGACCAGTTCTGATAATAGCTATAAGCCATGATTATTTCAAAGCTTCCATGGGCAGAGGCAGTATATCTCTGCATTTGAAATACTGATGAATACACAGGAGGTGGCCGGGTAGGCTGTCTCATTTTTTTGTTTTAATTATGGCTTTGCTGTGGCTTTTCAGCGTAGCCCTTATGGAAACCCTGAGGCAGCTGATCTAGCCTGAGAGCCAGCCTGGTATAGCGGTTAAGGCGGTGGACTGGGTAGGGAGCTGCAAGTTCTGGTCCTCTGCTGGGCACAGAGTCACCTGGATGATTTTGAGCCAGTCGCTCTCTTTCGACCCCATGTGTCCCAGAAGAAGATAACGGCAAACCACTTTGCAAAGTTGCCAAGAAAACCACATGGACCTGTCCGTGAAGTTGCCAGATTGACTCGAAGGCACCAGAAAATGAAAGGGTGGCTTCTCTTTCCCCAGTTTTAGCCCAGCAGCGAAACTTTTATTTCTCAGAAAAAGGACCAGATAAAACTATTCCAGAATGGTGGGGTATGTTTCACACTCCGGAGAACCCTTGGACTCTTTCTCTAAGCTAACAACTTACTGAAGGAAACACATCCTGCTTGTTTTGACATGTTTGCTTCCAGATCTGCTGATCTCTGTATCCCATTGGCTTTGAGCCAGATTCTGCCATTCACGCCCACTTTCAGCTTCTGCCTGTTCCAGTCTAGCTGGATTTTTACCACACAAGCTTCCAGTCCTCATTGCTACATTTAGCAGCAACAACCCAGCCTTTCCAGGTTGGGTGCCCTTTCGATGTATGGAACGACTAGCTCCAGAATACTAGCTGATATCCTAGGAGTTGATGTCCCAGCATATCTGGAAAGCCCTTGGCTGGGGAAGGCTGTCCTAGAGTTCAGACCTACAAGTGTTCCTGGATGGAATTCTGCCCTCGAGTAACCAGACAATTTTGGCATAAACATTCCTAAAGATGATGATTAAAGGAGTAATTAATTGCTTTTATAGCCAACTCTTCTCCAAAGAGATCCGGTGGCGTGCCTAATTCTTCCCTCCCTAGGCCAACTTTCTGGCTGGGCTCCCCGTCACAATAAGCCAGAGGTGGATGACATTGGGAAAATTGGGGGCTGCAGCGCGTCCTCACCACCTTCCAGGGATGCTGTGATGTTACTGGAAAATCCAGGATGTTCCAGTGATAATAGTGAAGCATACCAACAAAGCAATAGCAATCAGTACAATCCCAAGAAAGAGCTAAAAATGTAGAAAGAGACAGAATTGTGCAATTTCTCCAAATATTTTGCATCAACCTTATCCAGTGCCAGCAACGTACCTAATTCCACACATCTAGAGGGTGAGAGATTAGGGAAGTAATGTAACAGGAGCTCTGGGCTATAACCAGGGCTATGACCAAGCCAGGATTAACTCACCTGGGAATCTTTGGTTCCATTGCTTTTTTATTTTTATTTATATTGCCTTTAAAAAAATATGCAGGAAACAATGAACAAAACCAAATTTATAAGTATGATAATATACACCCATCCAACAGATAATCTAATTAATTTTTAAGTTATATTACCCAAGCAAACAAAAGAAAAGCATTGGTTCCATTGCTGTCACTCAGTCTAACCTACCTCACAGGGCTGTTGTGTGACCAAAAGAGAACTAGGTACCCAATGTGCAGCTCTTTGAAGGAGAGGTGGGGTATAAAGTAAAATAACAAAATAACAAAATAAAAAGACCCTAGCAATTTAGTAGGGGTAACTTTTTCACCGCTGTAGCCAACCTGTTTGCTCAATTTTTCAACCATTCTAAAAATTTCTACAAAGCTATAGACCAGTGTTGTCCAAACTTGCCCACTTTAAGATGAGTGGACTTCAACTCCCAGAATTCCCCAGCCAGCATGGCTGGCTGGGGAATTCTGGGAGTTGAAGTCCACTCATCTTAAAGTGGGCAAATTTGGACAACACTGCTATAGACCATTAGGGCTTATCTTCCTATGCTGCTAAGTGGTGCCTGTTTCAGTGGTTAAAAGAGCCAGCCCTACAGTATGTTTCTCTGCTGAAATGTACATGTCAAGCCCATGTGCTTAAGAAATACGCATGGCATTCATACATGCAAGGACTTTACTAGAAAGGAACTGGCCTCTGTTGTCTCCAACCCTCACTTTGTGCAGCCCAGACAAGGATGCCACAATGGTGGCCTTTCTGTTCTCCCCAGCTGTGGATCCTGCCAAGGGTTTTTCCCCCTGACCCACCATGCTGCAGATTCTGGGAAGTGAAGTTTCCTCACATCTCACTGGGGAAGGCTTTGCTTCCAGCACAGTATCTCTGATGTGATCCCAAATTCTGGTTTGAGCGCCCACTGCCAATTTTGGATGTTTTATAGCTTGTTAGTGGACAGCAGGGACTGTAGATCAATGGACTCGGTATATGCTGAGAACAGCCCAAACTACTGGGAAATCCATCATCAGAGGTGGTTGCCATAGAAATGTCTATTCAAAATTCCCATTCCCTCCCCCTCTCCATTTCTCCATCTTTGCAGTGGAGATTTCCCAATGGTAGGTGTAGGTAAGAAGGTTGCTGCTGCTGGTGGCATCTGGCTGGTGCTGTCTTGCAACGGGGTAAAAGGGGCCCTTTTGTGCAAGCTGGGGGAGGGGGTGATCTGCACATCAAGATGAACCAGAGGGAGAGAAAGAAAACCCGAGTCCCTTGAAGAGATGGGAGCTTGCATGAAGAGATGCTGGTTTATAGGCCCGCCATGACATTTAGCAAGAATTGGCTAGCGCTGCCCCCTTTATTCTGGTGGTGGGGCAAGAAGCAGGCACTGAACAAGTAAAGCATTGGTACGTATTATGGGTTATTATGCTGGCTTTTGGATGTATTTTTTTAAAAAACAGCTTTGTTCCTTTTTTGGAGCAAGCTCAATTTGCGGCAGAGCGTTGGACTTCTGACTGATAGTTTTCTAGGGCTGAAACTGTAAATAAAGCCTAGCTTGAGGTGGACTGGTATGGTAAATACTTCACCTGTTGAATTTTTGCCTGGGCATAGGTGTGGCTGAGGAAAGCATAGGCACAATACTTCTGCAGAGGAGAGGATTGGCAGTGGAGAAGGAGCCAAACTTAACCAGGGCACAGTTTGGGGATGTTAAAGTGGAAAGACAGACTATTTAATCTAAATTGTTTTCCACCAAGCTTTACCCCTACTTCCTCAGTGAGGTTCTTCCTTAGCCTTACTCCTGCACTGAAATGTTTCTGCTCCTACGTAACCAAAGTGTTTATAGAATCTTTCCAGCAAAGTGAGAAAGTGAGATTTCCCACAGGAGTCCAGCTTCTCCTCTCAAAACAAGCCCTAATACTCAGGTTTCCATGGGGTCAGGGTTGGTCCTCAGTCCTTCTTCTCAGCATGCATTAAAACGATAATCAGCATGATGAATAGGAATGTATTTTTACTAAAGTGCTTGCATAAGTTTGTCTGAGCAATATATTAATAGATTTGCATTGTTCATTCAGAATTTAATGTACTGTTTCATGTTGATGGGTTTCCTGTCATACTAAGAGCATAGGTTCTGGCTTGTTCAGGATCTGTTTCCAAGGAAGGCTAGGTGGTATCACAGAGAAGCTGCCTTCTCCAGCCACGTGCCTTTGGATTTTCTGGACTACAGCTCCCATCATACTCAGCCAGGGCGAACATTCTTGCACTAGCTGGAAATAATCGTAGTCTAACCTAACTGGAGGGTGCCTGATTGAGGAAAATCTTTCCCTGTTATTTTCCATGACATCTGGTGTTCAGAGGGACTGTCACCGAACATGAAAGCTCTGATGGCTTTTCAAGGTAGAGTAGCTACTGATATAGCTACTCTAGCTATTAGCTCTACTCTACTCTAACTATTAGTAGCACTAATATACTGTAAGCCCTGCTGGATCAGATTAGGTTGGTGCACCTAGTCCAACATCCCATTCCAATCTCTTAAGGAGGACATCAACTGTTTTTCCTGTTTCCTTCTCCCCAACATTTGGTAATCGGCTTATGTACGTGCATGTCAAAGAAAGGGCGCAATGTAGACAATTTGGGGGTCAGCTTCCCAAGGGTCCCCAAGACGCCCCACTGGTACAAGCTTGCCAAATTGCCATTTGCTCTGCTCTGTTGCTCTTCACAGCAGCCCCATGATGACCCACCTCCCCCTTTGCAGCTCGGGAATGAGGGGCAGATGTGCTGCTGAGTCTCTCATAAGGTGGGATGCTGTGTCAAAGACACAAGACTTTGACACCATCCTGAGATTCAAAGAAAAAGAGAAGTGGGTATTCTGGTCTGTGACCGTAATAAAATATTGATTGATTGAGGGGCGGGTCTGTCACAGGATGGAAAGGAGAGGACATCCAAGTCTCATTTCAATGCATCTCAGCTCAGTAAAGATGCAGGTTCCAAATGCACTCAATTATTCACCATCTGTACTTCTCTCTTCACAGACAAGCTGTTTGGGAAACGTCTACTGCAGGCTGGGCGTTACATCATGTCCAATAAATCGTGGATGAAAACGGTCCCCACAGAAAACTGTGATGTGCTGATGACTCTGGCAGGTGTGTGGGGTCAAAGAGGTGGTTTCTGTTGATTCTTTCCAAGCGTAATTAGAACTGTGATTTTAATTTTCTCTCTCTGCCAGCCACCCCCTCCCCTGGCCAAGAACTTCTGCAGTTTAACGCTCTGGAGTCAATCTAGTTCTGATTGCTGAGGTAGCTGAAGATAATCTTCCTAGACGTGGCGCCCTCCAGATGTTGAGCCTTCTATTCTCAGAATTCTGTGGCCAGGATTCACAGTGACCAAATTAGGGTCGGATTCAGATGATCAAGTTTAGGGCTGTGTTGACACATTGCTTTTATACTTTTTTCCCCTGGCTGCTAGGGGTTTTATGTTTTTTTGTATGTTTTTTAACACGGTTAGCCACCCAGAGTCATGTTTTTCAGATGGGCAACCATATAAATCTAATAAATAAATGCACCAAACTGCTTTGTATGGGCTTAACAGGTTGGATGGACCCATCCAACTTTAAGTCATTGATTAAACCATACAGTACTTTAAAAATTCATGGCTTAGTGAACCAATCAGTGGCCACTGTTTGTGCAACATGGCTGGTTGAATCTAATCCTACTCCCGGGTAAATGATTTATCCAGGGGTCTATCAGCTGACAACTGACAAAATTGCAGCTGCCCCATTTAAATGGGGAGCAGTAATCTTGGCTAGAATCCAGAGCACCTTGCTGTGACAATCCCTGTTTGTTGTGAGGTCACAAACTCCTACGTGAGAGTAGATATCAAATACATCAGCCCAAAATGTTATTCTAGGGGAATTTTATTCAGTGTATCCAACCAGACTCTCATTGTCAACTTTTGTTTTGAATAAAAGTAATAAGGTGGACAAGTGAGACATCAAAACGAAATGATTCAGCAAAAATAAAAAAAAATATCTATCCTTGGATTGAGCTTAACTCTTGGTGACAGCCGCCATATAGTTTCCCCCCCTTCTTGTGAAGAATGACGTAGATGGCAGACTTCAACCTGGTGAGATTATTCTGTCGCTAGAACAATGTTTCCCAACCTGAGAATCTGCAAAGGTAGTGTGGATTGCCCTTGCCTCCAGTGTCCCAAATAAACCCAATCTCAGGAAATTGCCAAATTTCACAAGATGTTGCGTTCTTGTGGAAAATGTTGCAAGATGCCAGGTTGGAACATCAACATTTTTGGAGATTTGGTGATCACACATGCTTTCAGCTATCTTTAAAATTATTATTATTATTAAATTAATTTTCAAGCTATATAGGGAGAAGGTCCCATGTGTCATGGTGCCTGAAGGCATCACGTTACTAGGCCCTGGCATGTATTTCTGTTACAGTCCAATGATCCACATAAAAGTTGGGAATTCTTGCAGTAGAATTTAAGATCTGCTAATCACAGTGATTTCAGTTAGGAAGACAGAGATCAAATAAAGAACATAAGCTAAGCCCAGGAATGTTTTGGTTAACACCAGAATAGAGTTTATACATTTTCCTATATCTTTACTTTTTCTTGTTTTTCCCCCAATAATTATTTTTCCACATATTTCCAAATACAAGTGTAGCAACCGTCCTTATACTAGTACCTCTAGATGTGTCGGGTTACAATTTCCATTGCCTTTGGCCAGCATGGCTAGAAAGCGATGGGAGTTGTTGTTGTTGTTCAGTCGTTAAGTTGTGTCCGACTCTTCGTGACCCCATGAACCATATTGCGCCAGGCCTTCCTGTCCTTCACTGCCTCCCTGAGTTTGCTCAGTTTCATGCTCATTGCTTCAGTGATGCTATCTAACCATCTCATCCTCTGCTGTCCTCTTCTCCTTTTGCCTTCAATCTTTCCCAGCATCAGGGTCTTCGCCAAAGAGTCCTCTCTTTGCATTAGGTGACCAAAGTATCTGAGCTTGAGCTTCATTATCAATCCTTCCAATGAGCAGTCAGGGTTGATTTCCTTTAAGATTGACTGGTTTGACCTCCTAGCAGTCCAGGGGACTCTCAAGAGTCTTCTCCAGCACCACAGTTCAAAGGCATCAATTCTTCAGCGCTCAGTTACAGTTATATGTTACAGTTCAACATATGTAAGTAGTTCCCACTGCTGCCACAGGTCCAACATACCTCTACTCAAAAGTAAGCCACTTGGAGTTCAGTGGGGTATATGTTGAAGTTAAGCAGCTATAGGATTGCAGCCCAACTTAATTATTAGCTTTTGTCAATTGCAGTTTAATTAATTGCCCCATCCTATCTAAAAACTGTATTTTTCAAACACCCAGTTTATCTTTTCCCCATCCCAAACTGAGTTTTTCAGTTCAGAGGAGACAACTGGGAAAAAACCCCCAGCCTAACCACAGCTATCTCAGCTCTGTAAACTGGAGCCACTTTTTAACTAGGTCACTTTCTATAAGAAGGCTATTTTTTTTTTAATCTAAGGATGCTGAACCAGATGGTTGACAACAGCCATAAAAACACCCCATAAAACAATTGCAACAAACATACTTTAAGCAGCACTTAAAAGTCATTGAAGATCAGCTGTTCACCAAGTTTAGCAGAACAGCTCCCGTTGGGAACGGTATCTGCAAGTTCAGGAATTGTCTGCTGCAAAGCCAAGAAAAAAAAATGACCAATTGAAAAGGTGCCAGGTCACTTCTGGGGGGGCTTTCATATGTAAAGCTAAGTCAGGATTTTCTAAACCAAATTATTGTGGCTTGGATCATATGTCACATTAAGCTAAAACCAACAAATGGCAATACGTGCTGTGAGATTGCCTATCCCACTAAGCCACAATACGAGTTCTTTATTTTTGGATGATTTGATTATGGTTATATTTTTATCCTGCCTTTTCATAGATAGATAGATAGATAACTCAAGGCTGCAAACATACATAATACTCCTGCCTCCTGTATTCCTACAACAACAACCCTGTAAGGTGGGTTGGACTGAGAGCCAAGGGCTGGCCCAAAGCCACCCAGCCAGATTTTATGCCTAAGGGAGGACCAGAACTCACAGTTTTCTGGTTCCTAGGTCAGCACCTTAGCTACTACCCCAAACTGGCTCTCAGTTTAGGTGACGTATAGAACTAAATCAGTATGGTTCAGATACTGGTTTATGGATTACTGATAAGTGTGAACTGGACACTTATGATTAATTCAAGGGAGCATGGTTAAACGAGACCATGACTTAGCATGATGTGTGAGCCTAGCCAGGGTGTCAGAAGTTGTTTTTTGCTTCCTTCTGCTAGCAGAAGGAAGAAAGCTGAATGTGCGCTTGAAAGGAGATACCGACCCAGGACAGAAGCCAAACCGTAATGTAGTACGGAGGTGCAGGAAAGGCGGGGGAAGGAACACTTATGTGCTTCAGCTTTCAGATTCCCTTTTGAACTGCTGCCAGTGAGGAGGCACTGACAGACAGATGCCATTTGGGAGAAAGGAGGTTGCATCACCCCAAGGCTATTGCCATCAAAAATAAGCTAAAAACGAATGACTAATTGGGTTGTGCAGATCTGCGGCCATTGCTGCAAAGGATGATCTGTGATGACATTTAAGGATGTTCTGTCAGAATAATAAACACAACGTGAGTCCAGAGCAGGCCCAAAGTTCTCATAATTGATAGATCAATGCTCCTCTTCGATTGTTTTTTCAGGGGTGTGCTTTATTGTCCACTTTGCAAGCTTTGACTGATGTCTTCAAGGTGCCAACTGGACTGCTTTCAGGTCCTCTAGCAGTTAATTTGCTAATGGGCAAATTGATGCATCTTCTCAGTATGATACAGCCACAGCAATGCATATGTATGAACGTTAGGGCATCCAGCTGTTTTGCACCACGTTTTGGTGCAGATGCATATTTGAGTCAGAGCAATAACCTACTGGAAGACGGTGTTTTGCTAATGTGTCCTTAACTAAAATATTGATGACCCTTGGTTTTTCAATCGGCAGAATAAAGAATATAGCCCCAAGCCAAAAGAGATGCCGTCTAACAAATGTGCGATTGAGGAACATGATACTGTCCATGATATAAGAATAATGGGGTAATTAGCATTTCCTTCTAGAAACACTGATTGATATAATATTGTTTCTTTACTGTGAGTTAAAGAACCCCAACCCTGTGTAGGGAAAGCATCAAGCAGGCATGAGGCTGTATGTGATGTTTGTTGTGTGGATAGATCTTGTGCATCTTAGTTGCAAGATTTGGGCTGAACATCAGGATAAATTCTTGGTCCAAGTAGTTCAGTAGTGCAACTACAGTGGTACCTCGGGATATGAACTTAATCCGTTCCGTGACTCTGGTTGCAACTCGAGTTGGTCTCACGTCGAGGTAAAGTTTCCCATAGGGTTCAATGTAAATCCGGTTAATCCGTTCCGCCCTCCGAATTTGGTCGCAACCCGAGGCAATTTTCTCTTCAGAGCCTGACTCCCGCCAAGCCTGCTCTGCATTTTCTTTGGAGCCATGCTAACACGCACACCAAAAACCTTCGCAAAACACCGCAAAACACACCACAAGCCTCACCGAACGTCTCCTTGCTACCGCGACCTCGCCCACAGGAAGCCGCGACCGCGTGGCAGCAGGGAAAATGGCCGCGGATCCGGTTCATTAGTAGAGGCGTTCGTAACCCGAGGTACCACTGTAATTACCCAGAGCAATGGTGAGGAAATGGAAGTTCTTCCAATGTAGCTGAACTGCAACTCCCAGCATGCTTTGCTATTATCCATGGTAATGGGTTGTCCCCATCTGGACCTAGAGAGGATTTCTCATTCATTCATTCATTCATTCATTCATTCATTCATTCATTCATTCATTCATTCATAGAGGATTTCCAATTTATTTATTAATTGAGAATTCCCCATTTATTTATTTATTTGTTTGTCTATCAAATTTATATGGCTTCCCATCTCACACAAAGTGACTCTGGGCGGCGTACAATAAAACCAACAATTAAAACATTATACAAAATCCATTTAAAACAAATATAAATAAAAAACAAGGTGACGAAAGGGAACATGTCAAAATATTATACATGACGCAGCCAACTCATGGGCTCCTCTTAGCAGGGGATCCCCCGGCTTGCTGAAAAAGCCGCATTTTAAGGGATTTCCAGAAGGTGACAGGGGTTGGGGCCAACCTCACCTTGTGTGTGGGGGGGGGAGATGATGTTCCAAAGGGCGGGTGCTAGAAAACTTCTAGCAGAGACTAACAGCCCCCTGTCACACTAAACACCAAATCCAAGCACTCCACACTATGGTTTAACACAGATCTCTAAAAACATACTACATTCATGTAAATGTTGTGCAGGGTTCCATTTAGAAGCGTATACAATATTCCTATATTTTCAAGTTAACAAGGTACGTGTTTTGACGCGAACAGAAGAATTGTAACAAAAAGCTGGTACGCATAGTTTTGAGTTAAGTGTGACACAAATGTGTAAAGCTGGTATGAGTTCCAGGACTAGACTAGTTGTAGTGTTGATGGATTTGTTTTTGTGAAAGAAGAGATGTGAGTGTCCCTGTTCCGAATGTAATGGGAAATTCTATACTCTCTATAACTAGATCGTGCAAGTTGTTCACGATAAAATGTGTTCAAACAGTGTGATAGATAGAAAACGCAGCGGCTGAGTTCGCATGACACACTACACCAGGCTAAAATGGGCTTTGGTGATTTGTGATTTATTGTGCTGCAGGACCCCAATTCATTGTCTTAACATTTGATTTGAACCAAGGCATTATGTTGATCCATAGTATGGTTTATTTGGGCAAAATATGTTATGTGAGCATAGCCATTCTTGTTTCATTATCCTGGTTTAGCATGTGGTCTGAATCTATCCAGAGTGCCTGTATTCAAGGATTGTATTGCACAATCATCTTGCTTCATTTATGAAGCCCAGATGCCACTGCCTTCTCCTGTAACTTTCCTCTGTTTTCCTCTTGTTTTTTTTCCAGCTTTTTCCTCATAACACAGAAAATCCGTTAAGCAGGGAAAAATGGAATATCTTTACAATAACCTATGATTGATAGCGCTAACTGCGGTCTATTTAAAAGCACATACTCACCCTGAACTATTTTTATGCTAATTAATGACATTAATCTTCTTTGTATTAATATTAAGATTAATAGCTGCCCTTCTCCAAAATAAGCTTGCATCCATCTTGACTATGTTCATAACAAGATCCTATGTGGTCTATCAGTTAATTAATGGGACATAGATACTGTCACAGACAAATGACGGTTAGAAACTTCGAGACAGAAAGACACAAAGTTTTGCAGGAGAATTGGAATGAGAAGCAATATGCCAGATCTTTTTCTCTACAGTACTACATCAGAGCATCAGAAGAGGTTGTGCAGGTTTTAAACTGCAGCAATGGGAGCCAGTAAATAGAATGATTCATGGAAAGTAAGATTGGCAGTTCACTGTCCTGGGAAAATAAGTACTTCATTAACTGGGCTGCACTCCCTCAGCATGACTGCGTACTTTGGGGATGATCCTGAAACCATTGTCACTAGAGGCCTACAAAGCTTATTAGATTTATATTCTGGCATTCCTCCAGGAACTCAAGAAAGCAAACCTAGCATTCTCTCCAATTCTTACTCACAGCGACAATCCTGTGAGGCTGGTTTTGTTGAGGGACAATGACTGACCCCAAGTCCACCAATGAATGTCATGATGAAGTTGGGTTTGCTCCTGGATATTTACTGCAGCCAGACAGCATGCTGGCTGGAGAATTCTGGGAGTTGAAGTCCACATAGCTCAAAGTGGCCAAGGTTGAGAAACACTGGTGTAAATAATTCACTGTGACCTTGCACAGAGATGGGAAGCATAGAGCAGGGCACCCACTAAACTGTGGAAAAAGAGAGAGGAAAAGGTGAGATGGTAAAGGCTGAAGGTTAGAATGTGGTAGCAAAACCATAACTGTCAGAAAACAATCAACTGTTCAGGGTGTTCAGTTCTAGTGAACAATAAAGATTCTGCCTGGCCATGCTGTGTTGAGAGTCTGGCAGGCTTGAACTTAGGTCCAGCCAGCTGAAAAAGAGGGGATCCTGACGTTGAACGCTGCACCACACTTTTGGGTGCTACGTATGCTAAAGTTATTCCTGGACAGAGATAGAGTCATTTGGCTGATTCAAGAGCTGTGTCAGTTTTGATGTGGGACTTGCTTTATGCACGATTTGAAAACTGCAGGGAATGCAAGGAACAAGAGCAAGCAATGTGGCTAGCTGCTATCCTAAAATGCCGTTGTTGAAAGAATTCCACTGATTGCCACTTTGTTCTTGGGCTAATTGGAACCCCAGAAAAATCTATATAAGAGAACCCCTGTAGACAGCAGCATCTGCAGAGTTGTGTGAATGTGTCAAAATTGGGCTGAGCATCACATTGTGACACTGCCATCTTGCTGATTTTGATGCACAAACCCTTGGAAGTTGCTACCTGTAGGAGATATCGTTTGATGTCAACTGGGAATAAGATTTTCTGCATTGTTTTGTAAGTTGTTCCGCATGTACACCATGCTGAGCACTTTTTAATTCATTCTAGTATTTGAGACTTTGTGACAGTGCTGCCTCATGAATGGATGGCCACCGATTAGGTTGGTGACATGGAGGTACCATGCCTAAAAGCATTAAGAGCTAAATGGGTGAAATGTGGTGTCTTGTTTACGTGGACACCGATTATGGAATCCAGTGGAGATTATTCGCAGAGGCAAACGCCCTTGGCAGGCTCTTGCATTTCCTAATAGGTTTGGGCTGCAGGTGAAGCTGTAACATCTCACAGAGATTCATTCTCTCTGATCTTTACCTTGAGGTGCTCATTCTGAGTTCCTCTATTCAATTATTTGAACATTATTGGCACAGTAGCAGTGTATTTAATTGGATCTGGCACTGAAACATCATCAGCAAATCATAGTGGCCACCAAATACAACCAATGGCTAATAAATACAAAGCCCTCCATATTTTGCAGAGTCCTTCCTCCAGCCCTAAGTGGCATTGCAAATTGTTCTGTTTTGCTGCTTGGCAGGGCCAATCCTGGGTAAGACTGTTTTTATAAATGATGATTGTATGCCAAGGCTTGTGATCGCCACATGTCTCCCATTTATTTTCTGCTCTTGGGAGTGTTAATCTTACCCAAAGTCATATTGAACATTAAATTTACATAGGGTAGACTTCCCTTAACTAGTGCCTCCTAATTATAGCTGACCTGTATTCCCCAGAAGTCCCAGCCAACATAGCCAATGATCAGGGATCCTGGGAGTTGTAGGTCACAGGTTGCCACCTCTGCCTAAAGGTATTGGCACCATGAATGTGGGTGTTTTTTGCTACAGAATGAATGAATGAATGAACGAACGAACGAACGAACGAATGAATGAATGAACGAATGAACGAATGAACGAATGAATGAATGAACGAATGAACGAATGAATGAATGAATGAATGAATGAATGCCACTACCTCCTAACTGGAGGAAGGGTGCAAGCTCAATTAGTCTTTGCATGCATTTGTATCTCATCCTGCCAGATACAACTGATGACCACACATTGCTGTGGTTGCTGAACCACATCCGTTTGGGGATCCCAGAGCTCATCATCCAGATTCGGCACCACAAGCACACCCGGGTCTATGCGTTCTTTGTCACAGCAACTTATGAGAGGTAAGTCCTGTTGGGGATTGGCAGCAGGGATGGATGGGCAGTAGAGACTCAGAGAGCCTGGTAATTTAACTACTGTTGGAGGAGGCAATATAGAGATAATATAAAGCAGTGTTTGTCAACCTTGGCAACTTTTAAGATATGTGGACTTCAGCTCCCAGAATTCCCCAGCCAGCATATCTTAAGTCCACGTATCTTAAAGTTAAAGTTTAAACCTGTGACAAACATGGGTCTAAAGACTTGGAGATGGAGCAAAACTATGAAAATGGATATATTTTCCAGTACCACATGGTGTGGGCGTATGCAGAGTCACTACTGGTCCATTTGAGCCAGGGTTATCTTCTCAAACATCAACAACTCTCAAGGGTCTCAGGCAGACAGCTTCTATCCTATCACCTTTTAAATTGGGGGGCTTGGAGTTGAAGCCAAGAGCATAAGCCTGCAAAATGTGAGACTTACAGGAAAGGCTGAAAATATATTCCTTCCTGGGGCTTTTAATGTGGGAGAGAGAGTGCAGAATGCAACATAGGTAATATAATCTGTGACATTCTGGTAGTCTCTTAGAGGTCACCCACTGAGTCCAGTTTCTCCTTAACCAAAGTGAAAATCAAATGCTAAAACTCCCTGCTGAGTTATAGAATGCAGTATGTGGATCCTACTGTATTTAATGTTGTAGATGAATCTTTCTCATTCTGGTGTCTTCTGGTTGTATGGAAGGACACCAGCTTGCAAATGGCTGATGTGTTTACATCAAAATCAATACATGAGATAAGCCACATTATTCCAGCAAATATAGAATGCAAAACCCAAAACAGGACAGAGCAGAACTTGTGATCCTCCTTTTAAACTTCCAGAAACTCCAGCCAACATAGCGAAGAGAAAGGAATGCTGGGAGCTGTAGTTTAACGGCGTGAAGGGCCACAGGTTCTGCGTTCTAGTTCTAAGTGGATTTTCTTAGGGCCTTTCCCCATTGCTGAATTGAAGTGTTTTCCATCCATCTTTTGGTCAATAAAAAACTTTACTGGCATGAATTTGTCCCTCCCCTAGCTAACAGTTCTTGCAGACTTCCATCAAGATCATCTTCCTTACTCTCTACAAAACAGAAGCTGGAGAGATGAGAAACCCCAGGGTGTACCTCATTCTCTCAGATTCCTCTATTTGCCCATCTCTTGACAGTTTGCTCCGGGGGGCGGACGAGATTGGCTTACGGAAACCCGTGAAGGCTGAATTTGGGGGTGGCATGCGCAGTTTCTCCTGCGAGGAAGATTACATCTACGAGAACATAGAAAATGAACTCTATTTTTTCACTTCTCAGGTGAGTCCCCTGGGGCAAGAAACAGCAGAAGAAAGCCTTCTTCCCTTTGGTTCTAGTTGCTGTTTGGTAGAAAATCAGCTGATTAATAAGGGTCTCTAAAGATGATCCTGCTGGGTCAAACCGAAGATTTGCTAGGTCAGACCAACTCCACGGTCCACAAAGACCTACTATTTCAGTGCTCTCAGAAAAGGAGGACAGAGATCTGTCCCCAAGGAACTGTTTTTTTATTAATAGTTTGCTACTATACACGGAGGCTGCATAGAGTCCTTGTGGCTAATGGCCCTCCGTTTCTCTTTCCACAATGATCTCAGTTAAGACCCAGGGCTATGCACTCATGCATGTCCCCAAAGCTTTGGACGAGGCATCCAAAGTCCCTACGAACATTGCCCACAAATTGTAATGTTTACTGAAGGCACAGAGGGATGATCATATTGACAAGATTGCATTCATTTAATTTGAAATTCAATAGAATTCAGCAGAAATGAAATCAAATGTCATTCAAGGCCAAGGATGCCTCATGGCTAGGTTGGTCATAATCCAGACCTCTAAATCTGGCAGCCTAATTAGCACAATATGTTGATTAGCCTAGTAGGCAAATTCACCCACTTTTGAATACAGAGAACACACCAACACACCCTTCTCTGGCTCTCCTTTCTTACCCCGTGTTCTTTCAGGCCTGGGCCCATTTTTGATTGCTTGGTCTCAGCAAGCTTTCTTCCTCCCTCTGGGATCCTCCAGGAGCATCCTCTCAGCCCCTCATTGCCAGGTGTTCCCGTTGTCATTTTGGGCTTCCCTTCCAATTCCTGATCTTTCCCATACAATGTACCGTGCCAAAAGTCAGGCAGAACTGAGGAGAAAAGGGTCAGTCTGGGTCACAGGGCACCCCTATCCATGCCCCCAATAGTTGCACTTGGCTGCTCCCAGCTAATAGCTTCGTCACATCTTTTGAGGGAAGTTCTGCAGATCAGTTCTGCACTGCACAAAGGAATATTTCCTGCACGGACAGCTTTGTTGACTGGAGTTATTTCCTCAGTCCTGGAACAGTCTGTCCTCTGTATTTGCTTTGGGTGGAGTTGTGTGTCCCAGTTCACAGCTGGCTGGAACATTGCGGTCCAGTCGAAGAGAATTAATGGCCTCCAAGAGAGCCGTAGGTGCACCATCCAGTCATGGACATGGCCTTGCGTGAGAGGCTGGTGACCCACACCGTTCACAGCTTTTCCATCCTGCTTTCAGGAACGCCAAAACATCATCAGGTATTGGCTGGAGAACCTGCGGGCCAAGCAGGGCGAAGTGCTGCACAACGTTCACTTCCTGGAAGGGCAGCCAATCAGTGAGTGGGGACTGGGCCAGGAGGTGGAACGTACCGAGTGCCATGCATGTGCTGGCTAAAACCAGAACTGGTTTCTTGCACAGGTTTCTGTGTTATGCTGAATCTTCTCTGTTCCGTGTCTTTTGCATTTGCTCCGCGCTAGCAAATTCTGAGTATTTATTTATGATTCAAATTTATATAGCTGCCTGTCTTACAAACCATTAGAACCAATATGAAAACAACAAAAAAGAACAATACAACAATTTAAAAACAAGGAAAAAATATAAAGGCATATAAAAACCATCCTAAAATACATAAAACTCACAGCCCGTAATTGCATTCATCAAAACAATTAGTACAGCCACTGCACCAGCTCTACCACACACCCAGGTCCCCGTACCTGTTGGCAAATCCATGTCTTCAGGGCCTTGCAAGAAGCCAGCAGAGGATATAGGGGATGCATTAAATTGAAATAATAATTAATTCCGTAAATCCAGGCATGCTCATGTCCATTAATTTGGATTGTCTTATCTGTGATCTATTTTAACAGAAGAGTGGTTGATTGGGGTCAGCAGCTAGAATACTTGGGCCAAACCTGGCCCTTTGAAGGGACAGTCTCAGATCCTCACTTGTCAACCTTGAAATAAAACTGCTGTGATTGGGATTGTAGCTGAACATATTGGCTGGGATGGGCACCACTGCCACTTCTTTCTTCCTTCTTAAGGGGCACCTTGCAAATTGAATCTTAGAGTAAGACAGTTTTTAAAAGGAACATTTAATATTCGCTTCCCAAATTAGATGCTTTTGTTCCTTCCCTTCCCTGCCCCAATTCCCATGTTCAAGCCATCTCTGAAATTGATCATGCTGAAAAGAATTTTAATCAAGTGAAAATTTAATTAGGGCAAAGTATAGAATTGCAAATGTAAGAGAATGAAGAAAGTTAACATAAGAACATTTGTCTTCACCTTCCTTCACCCCTGGACAGCTAAGGTGCCACTGAAATATTCAATAGAAATCAAATCATACAAATTTCCTTGAATTGTAGCTCCTTCATTTGGGGTAGGGTGGGGTGGAGGGGGGGCAGGCAGCTTAAAGCACCCTTGGCCAGTGAAGAAAGATGAGTGGTGCTGTCAACTTAGAGAAAGTTGTCTTTTAATGACTGGAAATTATGATTACAGTATTGTAATCATAAGAGGAAAAAAGCAGATAGCACCGAATAGAAGGAAAGTGAACAGGAATCGGTACCTAGTTCAAAAATGCAAATGGAATAAAAGTGAGGGACGAATGTGAGGAGGAATGATAAAGATGTGTTGCTTATTATAAGAGGCCTAAGCGTTAGGACCCACACACATTATTTTAGTCTGTCTTCATAGGCTGTCAGGAGTGTCAACGCGCATAAAAAAGAAGCAGAGTTCAAGTTCATCTTGATTTTTTTTTTTGCCATACTCTGCAGACACCCTGATCACTGTAATAATATATCCTAACTATATATTAGGATTGACTTGAAAGAAAGATGATGTTGAATTTAAAGCAGCCACCCTATAAAAGAGATTAAGCAGAAACAACTGCTTATCCTCTCGAAGTCCATGCAACCAATCCTAACCCTATCTTTTAGAAAATCCCTTAAAACTTATCACTTTCAGCCGGCCCTGGAGCAAAGCAATTTTATCATCCCCCACCGATTCTGGGATTTTATTCCTCGGTTCTTGGTGTTTCTTTCCCCAATCAGTACAGTAATATATCTATTGTTTTTTGCCGTTTGTCACCGTTTCCTGCTTGTTTTATTGTTCTAATAAGTTGCATGGTGCCTAGATTTGCTTGGACGATTGAGGCAGCTTATAAATTGAACAAGCAAACAAATAAAGGAACTTTTTGATAAAGATCGCCCCTTAATATGGTCTGTTTAGGGCCATAACGCATCATCTGTTTATTATTCTTTCTCATGTCTTCTTCTTTTTTTTTTTTTTTTTGCATTCTGAGGTCAGTTGTTCCTTTCTCACGTTGTGGTGTTGAAATTCAAGGACAAGCTCAAGTTGTATGGATTATCCACATCCACCAAGTGACCAAGCATGTTTGTGGGCCTGACTTAAACAGAGTTAGAAAATAAGAAGGGGGGGGTAACCTCTTTTTTGAAAGAGTTAACACCTGTAAGGGAGAAAAAAGGCCTAGGCAAGCCCTAGCAAGCCAGAAGCCTCTGGGGTCAGGAAGAGGTCCTGTAGTGAGAAATATCCTCACCTGTTTGACTTCCAGTAAATTATTGCCTTTTTATAAATTCAGGTAGTCCCCGGTTTAAGAACAAGTTCTGTTCCCAAGATCTGTCCTTAAGTTGAATTTGTATGTAAGCCAGAACACTATTATTGTATAATACTGTATAAGTAGTATTGTATAATGAACTCGAATCATTGTGTATTTAATTCGAATTTTGCTACAATAGGCTCCGTCCTTAACTATGGGTCATCCTTAAACTGGGCGTTCTTAACCCGGGGACTACCTGTAGACTGAAACAGAAACACCCGCAGCCCATCGTAGCTGCTTGAGATGGATACTCACGGCACATTCTCCAAATTCTGAATGGGCCATCCAGCTCAAAATGGTGGGCCTCCTTTTGCTCCAGAGTGCATTTTCAGATTCAGTACATTTGTGGCATATTGCTAGCACAGTGGCTATCTGCCCAGGGATGTGATCCACAATGGCAGTGCCAAGGAATGGGGCCCAAGTGGCTGCTGTTAGTGTGGAGAGCTGAGAAGAGATTTCTGGTCTTCTGCTCTGCTCTGTTCTTCTTCCTTCCTTCCTTCTTTTCACAGTCCCTGAGCTGTCTGCTCGTGGCATCCTCCAGCAAGTCTTCCCCATCCACGAGCAACGGATTCTAAACCGGCTGATGAAATCGTGGGTACAAGCCATTTGCGAAGCCCAGCCTTTGGGTATGGCCCCTTGACTCGGACAGGTCCCGGGGTAGAACAGTCATTTGAGTCCTACCGCCCCACTTTTGTTTTTTCTCACTGCATTCTAATCCCAAGCCTTAACATGGGACTCATTTTGCTTTATTGGAGTTGAAAAGTATTGCTCTTCTTTTTTTCCATTTCAAATCACAAATCGCATATGTGGGTCAGGGCGATTGCTTCCCCAGCAAAAAGGCCCTGGCTCTCCTATATAACCTGAACCCAACCTCTCAGTAGGTGTGATAAAGGAACTAAATTTATTTTATGCTGAGTCAGATCAGCATAAGTATTTTATGATGCAGAGTTGCACTTGGTCAGGATTACCAGATCTGCTATAATCCAGGCAAACACAAGATGGCAGTAAAGGGTTATTTTCTGGATCTCTTTGCCTCCATCTATTGGTTATCAAGATCTTGCAATTCAAATACAGTTGCCTATCAGTTGACAGCTAGAAGCCGCACATCATTTTCTATGTGTGTGGGGTTGCTTTGATACTAAATATGAAAAAGGATGCTTGGTGGAAGTGAAAGAGGCCATGTATGAGGAAAAAAAATGCCTGGAAGAGAATTATTGCTGCAAAAGAGGAGGAAGAGAGAAAGATGTATAGAAAGAAAAAAAATAGTTGGAAAAAAACATAGTCAAAGAGAGAAGGCTGGTTAAGATCAAAAGAGGCTGAGAAAATGCAGAGCAATTTCAGTGGAAATAAAAAGTTGTTTTGGAAGAGGGAGAATGATTTGAAGTTATACATAAATGGCAGCAAACTAGATGAATGTGTGCACCTTGGTAAAATATTTATGGAAGATGGGAAATGGATGGAGAAGCTTTAAGAGCAAATGCTGGCAGAAAGATTGTGGGTAGCAAGTAGTCTCTTGTGAGGCATTTTTGCCTTTGGGAGAAAGTAGTCAGAAGATCCCCCTTCATGGATCACTGCCTTGTCGTGGCGAAGGGGCTTGCGTAACTCAGTGAAGCCATGAGCTATACCGTGCAGGGCCACCCAAGACGGACAGGTCATGACAGAGAGTTCTGACAAAATGTGGTCCACTGGAGAAGGAAATGGCAACCCACTCCAGTATCCTTGCCAAGAAAACCCCATGGACAATGTTAAAAGGCTAAAAGATATGACGCCGGAAGATGAGCCCCTCAGGTCGGAAGGTGTCCAATATGCTACTGGGGAAGAGCGGAGGGCAATTCCAAGTAGCTCCAGAAAGAGTGAAGCGGCTGGGCCAAAGCCGAAAGGACGTTCAGCTGTGGATGTATCTGGAAGCGAAAAGAAGGTCCGATGCTGCAAAGAACAATATTGTATAGGTACCTGGAATGTAAGATCTATGAACCAAGGCAAGCTGGATGTGGTCAAGCATGAGATGACAAGACTGAACATCGACATCTTGGGAATCAGCGAACTGAAATGGACGGGAATGGGTGAATTTAATTCGGGTGACCATTATATCTACTACTGTGGGCAAGAAACCCTTAGAAGAAATGGAGTTGCAATCATAGTCAATAAGAGAGTCGGAAAGGCAGTAATGGGGTACAACCTCAAAAACGACAGAATGATCTCAGTGCGTATCCAAGGCAAACCATTCAATATCACAGTCATCCAAGTCTATGCCCCAACCACTGATGCTGAAGAAGCTGAGGTTGACCGCTTCTATGAAGACCTACAACATCTTCTAGAACTAGCACCAAAAAAAGATGTCCTTTTCATCATAGGGGATTGGAATGCTAAAGTAGGAAGTCAAGGAGTAATCGGAATAACAGGCAAGTTTGGCCTTGGAGTACAAAATGAAGCAGGGCAAAGGCTAATAGAGTTCTGTCAAGAGAACAAGCTAGTCATAGCAAACACTCTTTTCCAACAACACAAGAGACGACTCTACACATGGACATCACCAGATGGTCAATACCGAAACCAGATTGATTACATACTTTGCAGCCAAAGATGGAGAAGCTCTATACAGACAGCAAAAACAAGACCAGGAGCTGACTGTGGCTCAGATCATGAGCTTCTTACTGCAAAATTTAGGCTTAAATTGAAGAATGTAGGGAAAACCACTAGACCACTCAGGTATGACTTAGATCATATTCCTTGTGAGTACACAGTGAAGGTGATGAATAGATTTAGAGGATTAGATTTGGTAGACAGAGTGCCTGAAGAACTATGGACGGAGGTCCGTAACATTGTACAGGAGGCAGCAACTAAAACCATCCCAAAGAAAAAGAAATGCAAGAAAGCAAAATGGCTGTCTGATGAGGCTTTACAAATAGCTGTGGAAAGAAGGAATGCGAAAAGCAAGGGTGAAAGGGAAAGATATAAGCAACTGAATGCAGATTTCCAGAGAATAGCAAGGAGAGATAAGAAGGCCTTCTTAAATGAACAATGCAAAGAAATTGAGGAAAACAATAGAATGGGGAAGACTAGAGATCTCTTCAAGAAAATTGGAGATATGAAAGGAACGTTTAGTGCAAAGATGGGCATGATAAAGGACAAAAAAGGCAGGGAGCTAACAGAAGCAGAAGAGATTAAGAAGAGGTGGCAAGAATACACAGAAGAACTATACAAGAAAGATCTTAATGTCCCTGATGTCCACGCTGGTGTGATCGCTGACCTTGAGCCAGACATCCTAGAGAGTGAAGTCAAGTGGGCCTTAGGAAGCATTGCTAACAACAAAGCTAGTGGAGATGACAGTATTCCAGCTGAGTTATTTAAAATACTAAAAGACGATGGTGTTAAAGTGCTGCACTCAATATGCCAGCAAGTTTGGAAAACGCAACAGTGGCCACGGGATTGGAAAAGGTCAGTTTATGTTCCAATTCCAAAGAAGGGCAATGCCAAAGAATGCTCAAACTATCGCACAATTGCACTCATTTCACATGCTAGCAAGGTTATGCTCAAAATCCTACAAGCTAGGCTTCAGCAATACATGAACCAAGAACTACCGGATGTACAAGCTGGGTTTCGAAGAGGCAGAGGAACTAGAGATCAAATCGCCAACATTCGCTGGATCATGGAGAAAGCACGAGAGTTCCAGAAAAATATCTACTTCTGCTTCATTGACTATGCAAAAGCCTTTGATTGTGTGGATCACAACAAACTGTGGCAAATTCTTAAAGAGATGGGAGTACCAGACCACCTTACCTGTCTCCTGAGAAATCTGTATGCAGGCCAAGAAGCAACAGTTAGAACCAGTCACGGAACAACCGATTGGTTCAAAATAGGGAAAGGTGTACGACAAGGCTGTATACTGTCACCCTGCTTATTTAACCTATATGCAGAGTACATCATGAGAAATGCCAGGCTGGAAGAATCACAAGCCGGAATTAAGATTGCAGGGAGAATCATCAACAACCTCAGATATGCAGACGATACCACCCTAATGGCAGAAAGTGAAGAAGAACTAAAGAGCCTCTTGATGAGGGTGAAAGAGGAGAGTGCGAAAGCTGGTTTGAAACTCAACATTAAAAAAACTAAGATCATGGCATCTGGACCCATCAATTCCTGGCAAATAGAAGGGGTAGAAATGGAGGCAGTAACAGACTTCATTTATTTGGGCTCCAAGATCACCGCAGATGGAGACTGCAGCCATGAAATTAAAAGACGCTTGCTCCTTGGGAGGAAAGCTATGGCAAGCCTAGATAGCATATTAAAAAGCAGAGACGTCACCTTGCCGACAAAGATCCGCATAGTCAAAGCTATGGTTTTTCCAGTAGTAATGTATGGCTGTGAGAGCTGGACCATAAAGAAGGCGGAGCGCCGAAGAATTGATGCCTTTGAACTGTGGTGCTGGAGAAGACTCTTGAGAGTCCCCTGGACTGCTAGGAGGTCAAACCAGTCAATCTTAAAGGAAATCAACCCTGATTGCTCATTGGAAGGATCGATAATGAAGCTCAAGCTCAGATACTTTGGTCACCTAATGCGAAGAGAGGACTCTTTGGAAAAGACCCTGATGCTGGGAAAGATTGAAGGCAAAAGGAGAAGAGGACGGCAGAGGATGAGATGGTTAGATAGCATCACTGAAGCAATGAGCATGAAACTGAGCAAACTCAGGGAGGCAGTGAAGGACCGGAAGGCCTGGCGCAGTATGGTTCATGGGGTCACGGAGAGTCGGATACGACTTAACGACTAAACAACAAGTCAGAAGATCAGAGCAGGTGATAGCATCTCTCCGACCTTGGTTGACCCTGAAAAAAGCTAAGCTGGGTTGTATTTGGATGGAGGATGCTCTACAGACTAGATTGGGAACTCCAAAAATATTTCAGAAGAACATAATGGCAAATCACTTCAATATTGTTGCCAAGAAAATAACTTGGACATAGCCCTGTAGTTGTCAGAATCTAGCTGGGCTTTCAGGTAAGCTGTATCTTTTCCCTCCCAAGGACCTTCCTGGATAGAAGTACATTAGGAGCCATCACATTCTCACCGAGTCCACTTTAGTCATTGACAGAATAGAGAGAAAAACTTCTCTTCTAAAACCTAACTGGCTGAAATGTGTTGGAAACTAGAATGGCAGCCAGTGAAGCTGCTGTAATGTGGGAGTCACATCCTTCATATAAACGGTTGCAGTCAACAGCATGGTTACTGCATTCTGAACAGTCTTCAAAGACAACCCCATGTAGAGTGCATTGCAGTAGTCCAGACAGAATGTAAATAAGGTACTGTACTTCCGAATTTGCTTTCATGTTACCTGTCCAGAAAGAGTGTTTGGACAAAGTAGCCCCAGGGCATTAGAAACAGTCAGGAAAATGAACGGAGATAAGATTGTTGGGTTGACGGTCACTTGGATCTGGCATAGACTATCTGACACCTGAGGAAGAAGGCCATTCTTGTTCCTTGTTCCTTTGTCACAGTGGCAAAACACATATTAATGAAATGTAATTTTCTATTTGATTGAACTGAGAGATCTCTGTAGTAGCACAACTTCAGGAAAGAGTGATCTTGTCTATTCTTTCAAGTTCTATCCATATGTTCTCCTGAAACTGCTCCTCTTCTCCCACCAGATGAAATATGTGACTATTTTGGTGTGAAGATTGCCATGTACTTCGCATGGCTGGGCTTCTACACGTCAGCCATGGTTTACCCTGCTGTGTTTGGCTCCCTCCTCTACACCTTCACAGAGAATGATCAGGTGAGGGGTTGAAGTGCATAGCAGTGGCATGGTGGCATTCTGGACAAAGGGAACTTAGACACCAATATCCATTAGAAACCCCTAAATATCCTGCACATTTTGAACTAAAATGTAGAGTACAGAGAAATAGTCAATATTGTTACAGTACAAGCCAAATATCTTGCAAGCTAATTGTTATTATTGATGGAGATGTAGAGAAGGAAGGAAAGAAATAATGGAGTGAGAGAAAAGAGAGAGAGCGAAGATGAATATATACATATACCTACAAGAAATCTGATTCTCGGCTTGTTTAGACAGACGTAGAACAAATTCAGTGGCATCTGTTCCCAAGTAAGTACGCATAGAATTATAATTATATTCTCACCATTGATTGAGGAACTCTCTGTCCCAGAATTCAGGGACTGTTTTCATGTGTGAATGAAGAGCAGAAGGAAGGGGCAGAAATTTAACAGAAAAGGAGGGTTCTGAGCGCAAAGGAAGACTGGAGGTGTCAGCAGGGTGGAAAAGAAAGAAGAGGTAGAATTGTTTATGAGAACAAGAAAGCTATGGAAGACTGTTTTGGGTTTAAAAGTCACTAAGGCAGATTGTTTGGCATCCTCGAAGGGAGCAGATTATATGGCCGAGTTGGAAAAACAAAGGCCCTTGTTAAGAACTTAGGGGGAAAGAAGGGCAGAGAGAGAGAAAGCAAAAGAAAGGGCTGGTCTACAGAAGGGGTGGATGGATAGCTGTGGGCCACACACAACCCCTAAAACTTTTTTTGCAGCCCCTCTACCTTCAATATCCAATTCCCCTCCTTGGTCTTTGCTACCAATAATGTCCATGCAGATTAAGTTGGTGGTGGTGGGGAAACATGCTGTTTAAGCTCCATTGAGAGTTCTGGAGGCAGGGAGAATCGGAGAAGCTCCTTTTCACAGATTCGATGCTGCCTAAAATTGCCATATTCGCCTGCTAGTAATCACTGGGAAATAGGAGACTCAGCTGAAGATCCAAATGCAGGCAGACTCGTGGTGGGATGCGTGGAACGGGAATTCCTCTGTCTGTGTCTATTTTACCTCTATGCACATATAAGCCTGTCTATCCCTGCCACTTCGATGCACTCCCTAGATTCCCTGCAAAGGTTGCCAATTCCTATGGTAACAAAGAAGGAGCAGGAACACACAGTTTAAATTTGCAATGAGCCTCTGCCTCGAGGGTCACCTTATTTCCTGCTTCTTGATCATTTAATGCTTCAATTTCTTTCTTGCCAAGAAGCCCCTAATCTTGTTAGGCAAGGAATTGCGAAGAAGAAGCTGGAAGAGGATGAAGATACTAGTATCAGCATTTTCAGCATCTTCATCTTCTAAATATGAGGACCCATGTTGTACAAGGAGGGTGCAGGGATAGATAAAAGCAGAAGTTTTCTTTTCCTCTTTCTGAGTTAAGGAATCTCACCCCTCCAGGTGTTGCTGAGCTATAACTGCCATGTTCATCACCACTGGCCATGCTGGGTTTATATATGTTTCTTCAGAATGGTTTATAGATAGTCCTCGACTTACAACCATTCGTTTAACGACCATTCGAAGTTATAACGGCCCTGAAAAAAGTGACTTACAACCGTTGCAGCATTTCCTGCAGTCACGTGATCAAAATTCAGGCGTTTGGCAACCAGCATGTATTTATGATGGTTGCAGTGTCCTGAGGTCACTTGATCACCATTTGTGACCTTCTCAGGGAGCTTCTGAGAAGCAAAGTCAATGGGGGAAGCTAGATTCGCTTAACGACCATGACAAAAAAGGTTGTAAAATTGGATGCAACTCACTTAATGACCGCATCCTTTCACAACAAAGGTTCCAGTCCCAATTGTGGTCGTAAGTCAAGGACTACCTGTATTGCTGTTTTATTTTCATTCCTTTATTTGCTACTTTTCAGAGTTATCTTTGCCAGGGCAGCTCATAATTTTGTTTAAAAATCCTAATAGAACTCTGGTTATTGGGTGGTATAAAATTACAATAAATAAATGAAATCATAATGAAAAACACAAGGAAGATAAAACAGTCCTAAAAATAAAACTATTACAATAATTAAAGAGAAACTAGATGTTTGCCTTAAAAACAAGTCAGGAAACTCATGCATAACTCTCCAGGAACAGATTTCTGGAAAATTGGGACCTTATTGGAAAAGGCCCTATTGCCAATTCTCACTACCTCAAGAGGCTTTTGTTGAGGGACCATAGAATTGGGCCTCAGCATAGGCATCTGGTACAAACCATGATGATGTGAAAATGATGATACATGCCTTGTGATGTCATGATGAAAACATGATCATCTGTAGTTGCAGCATGATGTTGCGTGCAAGTTTGGAAGTCAGTGGCTTGGGCCATGATGTCACCACCCATGCCTTGTCCTCTCCTTCCACCCCACAGATGCCAGTGGGTCTCAGCAATTGATGGTAAAATTCTGGCAAGTTGAGATGGACGCAACTGATCCCTAAGTTGGCCTCATCTGTCTAGGGTTATAAAGGTTGAAACCATTTTTCTTTGGGCCTGGAACTAAATAGACTGTGGATGTAGATGTGTTGAAAAGGTGTAATATGATCAAAGCGCTGAGCTTTTGTGAGTCTTTTGCTGTCACATTCTGCCCAATGAAGCTTTTTGTACCACCTTCAAGGACAGCCACCCATGGTGTATTAAGCTTTTGACAGTCAATTACGAGATTTATTGAAAAGGAAGGGAATAAAAATACAAAAATCTCAGTAACTGGATTGCTGTTGCTTTAGAATCCAATTTATCTTTCAGCTTGTTACGGTGAAGACTTTTTCAGTTTTTTACTAGCGGCCTCTGTGGATACACAAGGAGGCTAATCAATCACCTGATAGCTGAGGAATGTACAAATGGTGCAGTTGTGACTCTCTCTGAGGCTCTAAACATACCATTACATGGTGTGTGTTACAGTAACATCAAGACCTGTGTCACTTAAGGCAAGATCTTCCTCCTCCAAATCAGATCATACTTGGCAAACCACCTGAAGCTAGGCAGAAATAGAACAGGGAATGCCTGAAATCAGTTAGAGCTTACTGGATCATATCAAAGGCCCACTCTGTAGTATTCTAACAGCGGACAGCCTTATTTCTCTACAAAGAAGACGACATAAGTGTCCTTTCCATTTCCCTTCAGGGTCTTGTATTCAGATTACCTACCTCTATTCACAGAAATTCTTCTTACTATCCTGGCTAATCGTTTGACATTTTCTCTATAATTTGTCAGTATTTTAAATGTAACCAAGGGACCCTAATTCAATCTGTGGCAGTTGATTCCATAAGTGTCAGCTTTACTAGGTAGACCAGACAGGAAACACCACCAGATGAGCTAATTTTACTTTATTGTAAAGCTACATTAAGAGAATGTTGCAAGTCTGAAAGTCCAATTATCCAGCCCCATCTCCTTTACAGCCCGAGAAATGAGGGAGGGTCCCTTCTGAGCCTCTTGCCCCACCCGCTATCCAGCTGTGGGCTATGCTTTCTCTTACTGACCATTCCCTCGGCAGCATCTCTTGGCCCTCTTTCCCACATACCATTACAATGTTAATTAGTTCTTGTATGTTTTACCTATCCATTCCCCATGGACACATACAAAGTCCATTGCCTTTAAATGATGATCAGACTTTAATGGAAGATGGATCTAACATTTATTAATCATAACAAACTAGATGAAAGCTATCTAAGGCTGAGGTTTTCATTCCCGCTGATGAGCTTCCGGGAAACATCTGTCTGGGCACTGTTAAGAACAGGATGCTAGATCAGATGGATGATTTGATCTCTTCAGAAGGGATCTTCTCTATCAGTGGCCACCAGGATCCATGGCTAACACTCAGCCCTCCAGCTTCAAAGGCAGTCTACCTTTACTAGGGTAAGCTCCTGTATTCTGATCCACCATGGTACTTCTGATCACCAACCAACCCTAAGGATTCTACCACTAAGGCAGTCCCTATTTTCTGGCTTCAGAGAGAAAAAAGGGTGTTTTGGGGGTTTTTGTTTAATAGTTACTAGGTGTGAGTACGACTAACAACAAAAGGAATCTCTTTGTGCAGAGGAAGTCTTCCTGAGATGTTAAAATCCAAGGGGTGTGCAAAATGTCCCCATTTTGAAATGTTTCAAGTGCAGCATCCTGATTTGAGTGGAATAGGCTGTCTGGAACATTTTGAAAAGATTTCAAGTTCAAAAATAAAGATGTTGCAAGCTTGAAACACTTGCATTTGCAGTCAGAACAGTTCCATGCTCCAATCAGCACAGTTCACACTTGAAATGGGACATGTCTGAAATTTTGTGCTAGAAATGTTTTGGAGTGAAATGTTTTGCAGATTACTGCTCAGGTGTAGAGGGGAGGGCTGTTCCCTTAATGTCTTACTAGATGTATCTGGCTGGCCATTGTGAGAAAATGAATTTTGAGTGGAATTACAGAACAAGATGATTGGTTTTGGGGTTGATTTTTCTGATTGATGGGTAGCTGTGAAAGGCAACCCTACTTAGAAGCTGATAAAACAGTGGAGTTTCCAGCCCTTCTTTGCTCTTCATTAATCACTCTTTCCCCTCCTAATTAGACCAGCCGGGACATCTGCTGTGTTATATTTGCTATCTTCAATGTTATCTGGTCCACGCTGTTCCTGGAGGAGTGGAAACGCCGGGGAGCTGAATTTGCATACAAGTGGGGAACTTTGGACACACCAGCAGAATCCATTGAAGAGCCTCGGCCACAGTTCCGGGTCAGTGGTGTCTGATCTAGCTCAGAAAAATGGTGTTAGGCTGGGGTGGCATTTGTGTCTTAGACTCAGGCTGAACTTTGACCTGTGATGGAAACTCCACAACTGGTAGCCCTTACAGTATGTCAAACCTGGCTTATCCACAAGTGAACTTTGGCTCATTAGTCACCAACAGCAAAACTTTATTTTTGAAATTCAAGGAGAAAATACAGGTTTAAAAAAAATAAATAACTGGGGGGGAGGCGTTGGTGGATAACATCTAGGAGTGTCACACAGATATTTTGACATTCAAAGCCATCCTGTTGTCAGCCTCTCATTTAACCCAGGAGGCTCTGCTCTGCTCTGCCCTGCTCTCCTAAACACCTGCCTATTTCTGAGATTCTTTGAACTGGAGATTTCTGAGTCTGAGGCTGAATCTGTGTGCAAATTAGGTAGTTTTCCACTGAACAGTTGTAATGGGCCTCCCTTAGTTCTAGGAAGAGTAAAGAGAAGATGCTGCAGATGGAAATAGCAGGTGTGTCTTAGATAGCTGGAATGAGGAGCAGGGCTTTGCACTGAGCTCTTCTGAAATCACTCCAATGACATTGGCTTCCTGCAGACATCCACACAGTCCTGGCTGATATGATAGCCACACATGTCCATCTATGCACAGGAAAGCTTTTCTGCTGCAGCCAGCCATCACTTGAACAGCATCTCAAGTGGGCTTATGAAGAGAGCTGATCTGAGGATTATTCACATTTCACTTTCACCATGTTAGGCTGCTTCATGGGAGGAAGTGGCCAGGCACTCCTGGGATTGTGGGAGGAAGGAACAAGACAAGAGTTCACAAAAACTCAAAATTCACAAAACAGAAATAGATCCCTGGTTATACTAACCTGTCTTCATTGTGGGAGCTTTGATTAAGGTGGAGAAAGTCTTCCTTTGCTTAATTGCTAACCTTTGCCAGTCATCACTCAGAGCAGTGTTTCTCAACCTCAGCAACTTTAGGATGTGTGGACTTCAACTCCCAGGATTTCCCAGCCAGCATGCTGGCTGGGGAATTCTGGGAGTTGAAGTCCACACATCCTAAAGTTGCTGAGGTTGAGAAGCACTGACCCAGAAGATCTGCCTACTACCTACTTTAAAGGAAACTGCTCAAAATGGACCTTCGTTGTGTCCAACATGGTATTCCTTGTGCTTCCTGCACTTTCAGGGAAGATGTTTTCATCTTACATCTTATTCAGCCTTAACCAGTCATTGTATCTATTACTTGCAGGAGTGAGAAAACTCTATACATCAAGGTTGGGAAGACAGATTTGCCCAAAGGCCTAGATCCAGTCCCCCCATCTAACCCAGTTAGCCTGATAAATTTAGGGGGTAAGGCTTAGGTTATATAACTGATATCATTTCAGCTACTCTTCTGACTTCTCCCATTTCTCTGTGGAGGAGGAAATGGGAGCCATTGTTTTCCCACATTCTTCTCTACTTTGTGTGGCATATGCCTCCGCTAAGTGAGAGAAATGTGTATCAGATAAACCAGCTCAGCCAGATGCCATTTGATGTGACGCTTGATCAGGGAACACATTGGGTAGTTCCTGCTTCTCACATGTCCCATCCTTCTTGGGGGAGGGAAAAATTGAGTGCAAGCAATTGCAGGTGCACCTGTAGTCATGATGGCAGGAGTAACAAAAGCAAGTACAGGTAGTCCTCATTTAACAACCATTCATTTAGTGACCGTTTGAAGTTACAACAGCGCTGAACAAAGAGACTTACAATCGGTCCTTGCACTTACAACTGTCACAGCACCCCTCCAGTCACATGATCACAATCCAGTGCTTGGCAATCAGTTTGCACTTAGGACGATTGCAGTGTCCTGGGGTCACATGATCGCCATTTGTGACCTTCCCAGCTGGCTTCCGTCAAGCAAAATCAATGGGGAACTGCATCATTCACTTAATGGCTGTGTGATTCGCTTAACGGCTGCGGTGATTCGCTTAATGACTGCTGCAAAAAAGGTAAAATCAGGCACAATTCACTTAACAACCGCCCCACTTAACAACAAATTTTCCAGTCCCTTGTGGTTGTTTAACAAGGACTACCTGTAATGGTAGAAGCTGGTATGGCCCTCCCTCACAGCATGTCCTTACTCCAAAGGACATGCCTTTAGGGAAGGCCATACCAGCTGTGCCTGAAAGATTATGCCTTCTCTGTCTAGCAGTAGAATTGCCCAGCAGAAGGCATTTTTCCTTCCTCTTGCTGCACTGGCCTCACAGTGTGCATGAGCGTTCTGGCAGATGCTCTTAAAAGCATCAGCAGCGCAGAGAAGCATGGAAAACATCAAGGTCCCATCAGGCTGCGCTTCAAAGTAATAGTCCAGTTCTTAACTGTAATGATAAAGCAAGGTTAAATAGGTGAATTTGAGATCATTGATGACCACAGAGCTGGGACGGTTGTTAATTTCACCAGCCTTAACAAGTGTGGTGTGATCAGTCCCAGATTTAATGTGTAGCTAAAGGACTTGGGAAAGTGGCAGAGCAACTGGCTACTTCTGCATCAGTTTGGGTACATCTTCTCAGCTGGCATCGTGAATCACAAGGAAGCAAGGCAAAACCACAAAGGAAGAAAACTCCTCAATTTCTTTTCCTAAACTTGTGAAAAAGAAGGCAAATTAATCAGCTCTTTAAAAAAGGAGAAGAATTTCTGCACCCCTGCTGGAGATCTTCTGTGATGAATTCAGTCCAGTTTTAATTTACTTGCATATATAAACCCCTAGGAAATTTCTCTCTATGGGAAAACAGAGGGTCCATAACAAAGATGGTTCAGCATCTTTGTCTGAATCAGGTACTGAATATCAACCAGCTTCAGGCCACTTTTAAATCTCTGGTCTGCTTCCCTAATTCTGAAACAAGATCAGTAGTTGTTCTCTTGGTCCTGTAATGAGCCTAGGGACAGTCCCCAGAGGCAACTCTTGTGATGTCAACTTTGCCATCTCCTTTCCTTGTAGGGTGTGAAGCGTATCAGCCCAGTGACCAACACGGAAGAGTTCTACTACCCACCTTGGAAGCGGTTGCTCTTCCAGTGTTTGGTGAGCTTGCCCATCTGCATCTTCTGCCTCTCCTTTGTCTTCCTTACCATGCTGGGCTGCTTCGAACTGCAGGTGAGGTGTTCCTGGTGAAAGTGTCCAAGTGACTTTTCTCATGTGCTGTTTACATCAGACATCCTGGCAATTCCAGGACTGCCGTTCATCACACAACACTGGCCTTATCTTGCCCCAGCCCAAGATTTAAACAATGTTATGCTGACCCTTAATGCTCTGGAAAGAAAATGAGTGCTTCAGCCACCTCAGAGCCATGATGTGTAACTTTTATTATGCTTCCTACATTTTCAGGGAAGATGTATTCATCTTATTCAGCCTTGACCAATCACAGAGGGGGCGGTCATTTCTTATGAGAAGGGTGTGAAATAATACCATTGGCTGCTCATCAGCCAGTCACCATCCTCAATAATGCCATTGGCTACTTATCAGCTAATCACCATCTTCAGAATATTCTTCCCACCACTACTACCAATGAGGACAATGCATTTTGATAGCTAGCCAAGGCTGCAGTGTGAATCTGGATAATATATCACTATTTGGCCATGATGTTATATTAATATTTTACAGCAAGGGCTGAAATGCACCATGAGTTCCACCATGAGACTCACAAACAATAGTGGAATATTTAACTTCTCTTAGCTTACCAGTGGCACTTCCCTTGTTTCCCCAGCGAGGATGATGTGGGCCTGGCCAGCAACCAAAGTTAGGGCAGCATATCACTATCCTAGCAAACTGATATTTTGAGACAGCAAAACTCTAAAGCAGTGTTTCTCAATCTCAGCAACTTTAAAATGTGTGGACTTCAACTCTGTTGAAGTTGGTCCATACATCTTAAAGATGTCCTAGGGGTGCAAACGTTTACACCATTAATTTGCAGTGGTCAGGTATGGTCTGCATATTACAACTAAGATCAGCCTGGCTGATGTGGTCATCTCAGGAAAAGCAGTAATTAATGCCTGTGATGGAATGGAATTATGAAGGCCAGGCTCAGGGAGATAAGCGTGTTCTTAGTTCACCGGAGGACCGTGGGAAGTTCAAGAGGATGAGGCTGGCACCTCCCTGAGGAATTCATGGTGTTGTGGCTGGCTGGCTTAGGAGCTAGGTTTCAGTATGGGGAGATTTTCTGTCTAGAGGTTGTAGCTATTAGCTACAAACACAGTAGAACTGAATTTGCATCGTCTCTTGGAGTTCTTCGGGCTAGACCTGACAGTGCCCTACTTCTGGGAAGCGAGAAGAGCTGAAGCTAGGGCGTGTATCCACTCTTTGGAACAGCCCCTGCTGACATTCGACTTGCCCCCATCCTGCTGTCATTTAGGAAAACATTTAAACTGAGCTCTTTTGTGGAGCATTTCTAGACTGAGCTGATACCATCTGAGTTGATTGGGTTCTTGTTTGAAGGGCAGTGTTGATCAGGTGGAGATGTGTTAGTAATTGACTTTATTGATCGATATTGATTGACACATTATTACATTATTACTTTACCATGGATGTTTATTTTTATACAATTTACTGTCAATGTTTTAAATGCATTTCGTTCACCACCAGGAGTCTTGAGTGAATGAATGGGTGGGTGGGTAGATTTGTTAATAGCCAAATTAGCTGAGATTTTTTTTAGAAAATGCTCAGATTCATGGAACAGAAATAGTTGAGCAACAGCAGTTGGTCATGATAGAAATAAACCTCTGCCTTTATGGAAAGACATTTGTATTTACCGGTTTGGGGTGCAATCATGGTTATCCAATTTGTTTCTTCCCCCACCTTGATCAGGAATTTGTGCTGAGCATCAAGGAGCTGCCACGCCTCGTGCGCTTCTTGCCCAAAATCATGCTGGCCGTCATCGTCACTGCCTGCGATGAAGTCTACAGAAAAATTGCCTACTGGCTAAACGACATGGGTAAATATCCACATTGTACATCCTCTGATCCAATGGAAACTCTTAAGTTCCTCAAGTGCAGAAGCGGTCTAGATGGTATATGACTTTGCTCCCCAAATCAGGAAAAGGCCCGCAAGAAAAGAAGAGCAGAGAAGGGGCAAAACAGCCAGCCTCCAGTTGAGTGCTGTGAAACCGAGGATGCTGAGCACCTCAGCAGTACGTCCCTGCAATCTAGGATTGGAACAACTTCAGAAGTTTTGAGCTTAGGAACCCAAATAAAATAAAGTTTTGCACGCTAGTGGGCATTTTCTCTCCCCCTCCATGTCTCATTACTGGATTTTTAAAAAAAATTGGGGGGAAAATTGCTCTCATTGTGGCAAACGCTCCTTATTTTTAGAGGTATAGCAGTAGAGATTATTTTCAGCAGTTTGGTTGCAATGTATTGGTTATTTTAAACCTTACAATAACTGATGAAGATAGTAACCAAGTGCTTGTAAATCTGCTTCTTAGAAAAAGGGGTTTTTGTTTCCGGCTTAGTAGAGCGCAGGTTCTTTGATAGAATAGTGAAACTTCAGTTATGAAAGATAGAGAAGCACATCATCAAAAGTACCCTTAGCAAAAGGCTAAGCTGGAGAGGACCCTCGCTTTACGCACTTCTTCTGAGTTTCTCACTGGCATTTGCCTGATGTAGGAAATGGTCCTAGATGAGCCTACCTGGATCTGATCCAGCAAGTCTGACCACACTGGTCAAGTGTCACTACCGTGCCACCCCCTCACGCCAATTATTAGAGAGTCAGCCTTTAGGCACCATTGCGTAGACAGCAGATACTGGCCCATATCAAATTCTCAGCCACAAAATACATCATCAGATGTTTAAAAAAAAAAAAAGGTTACTACTCAGAGAATGTTTGCCAGATATACCAGTATTCACTAAATTGTCGAGACATGGTGCCCACAGAGGTGCACCGCTGCCATTGGGAAGCGAATTTATTCTGGTTCTAGAAAAGATCCGTCTAGCTCCAGAACTGCTACGTTCGACCTCCTTCTCATTCCTTTTCCTTGCAGAAAATTATCGCTTGCAGAGTGCCTACGAAAAACACCTCATCATCAAAATGGTCTTGGTAAGTTGAGTCTTTTTGAGACCCCTGTCCCAGTTCTAGCAAGCAGGACACAGTCTCAAAAATCCAGCAGGAGTTTCTCCAGACAGGGCCCAACTCCTTCCGATGACTGGCTTTCTTTGGTGAGCCTTGGCAAGAAAGTCTCTCCATTAATGCTGCTATTTAATGCTGCTAATCATACTTGTCCACCAGAATTTTGATGGTGACCGGGTGTGCAAAAATGTACGCTTTTTCTTCCTTTTATGTGGAATTTTTATTCTCAGTGAAGGCCGTTTTGTTTTGATTTAGCGGGACTATTTTTGTTAAATGATTCATCTGTGAATTGCCCAATGCTAGAGACAAACAGCAAGATTGTCTTTATTTTGTTACATCAACTCTCTCTCTCTCTCTTATTGCTTCTCTTTCTCCTTTCTTCAAACAGTTTCAATTTGTAAATTCATACCTAAGTCTTTTCTACATTGGATTCTACCTCAAGGACATGGACCGCCTCAAGGAGGTATGGCTTTTGTGAATTGGGGAGGTTACAGCAGAGGGGAAGGGGGTGAATTACAGTGGGCTCCCTTCCAACCAGAAATAGTGTTTGGCCAGGTAAATGCCATTTTTATCAGGATAAGTTTAGCACTAAAAATGTCCCTGGGGTATCCAAAAAGTTGCATCCCATGAGGGATTACCAATCACTTTGAATCCATTCCTAACATGGTTTTCTTTCTTTTCTTTTTTTTTTATGGGTTATTTTAATTTTTCATGGTTTTTCTCTCTCTCTCTCTCTTTGTCTCTGTCTGTCCGTATTGCCCTCCACAGCTCCTGGTCATCTTTTCTCTCTTCCAAAGCCTTGTGCGTCAGCTTAAAGACGCGCTCCTTCCCTCCATCACTCTCCAACTCCACCTCTATCTCATCTCCTTTAAGGGTTTCCTGAGTTTTTGCTGGCAGCTGGGCGTCTCCAAAGTAGGATCCCAATGAGGGAGGGAGGGAGGGTGCGAGGGTGGGGGTGAGGAGGAATAAGCAGGCTACAGGAACCTCAGTTTTAATCCCATGATTTGGTCCAGTGTATTGCAAGATGACTTGCTTCCCCATTACCCAAAAGAAAAAAGAGAGAGAAAGGGTTGCTTAGGGTTGGCCAAAAATGATGGTCGTGAAACCAGCATTAGGGTTGAGTAGGCCTTCAGAATGGAAAGCAAAATGGAGTTTTGGAGTAATTGGGTGCTCAACAAAATACCTGCCTGCAACTCCTTCAAGAAACTCTGATTTTGGCAAGATTGCGTGGCTGTCCTTTGCAGAGAAACAGCATACTGGGAAAAATCAGGTCTGGTTTAAGGAGCTGCACCTCTAGAGCATCTTTTTGCCTTTGATCCAAAATGCCACTCCATCCTAAGACTTAAACATCCTTCGATGTGAAATCACACATATCAAACTACAGTCTTATGATCACTTCCTGGGAGCAACTCCTAATAAATTTACAGTGGTACCTCTACTTACGAACTTAATCCGTTCCATGACTCTGATCGCAAGTTGAGTTGGTCGCAAGTCGAAGTAAATTTTCCCATAAGGTTCAATGTAATCACCATTAATCCGTTCTGGCGTCTGCAGACCACGCGTCGGGTGGAAAAACGGCTGCTGCCCACGCGGCAGGGCGGAAAAATGGCTGCGGACCACGTGTCAGGGGTGGAAAAATGGCTGCGGACCATGTGTCAGGGGCAGAAAAATGGCCGTGGACCATGTGGAACAGGCGGAAAATGGCCGCGGACCACGTGGAACGGGCAGAAAAATGGCTGCGGACCACGTGGAACGGGCGGGAAAATGGCCGCGGACCACGTGGAACGGGCGGAAAATGGCCGCAGACCACGCAGCAGGGCGGAAAATGGCCGCGGACCACGTGGAACGGGCGGAAATGGCCGCGGACCACGTGGAACGGGCGGAAAATGGCCGCGGACCACGTGGAACGGGCGGAAAATGGCCGCGGACCACGTGGAACGGGCGGAAAATGGCCGCGGACCATGCAGCAGGGCGGAAAATGGCCGCGGACCACGTGGAACGGGCGGAAATGGCCGCAGACCACGTGGAACGGGCGGAAAAATGGCCGCGGACCACGTGGAACGGGCGGAAAATGGCCGCGGACCACGTGGAACGGGCGGGAAATGGCCACGGACCACGTGGAACGGGCGGAAAATGGCCGTGGACCACGTGGAACGGGTGGAAACTGGCCGCGGACCACGTGGAACGGGCGGAAATGGCCGCGGACCACGTGGAACGGGCGGAAAAATGGCCGCGGACCACGTGGAACGGGCGGAAAATGGCCGCGGACCACGTGGAACGGGCGGAAAATGGCCGTGGACCACGTGGAATGGGCGGAAAATGGCCGCGGACCACGCAGCAGGGCGGAAAATGGCCGCGGACCACGTGGAACGGGCGGAAAAATGGCCGCGGACCACATGGAACGGGCGGAAAATGGCCACGGACCACGTGGAACAGGCGGAAAATGGCCGCGGATCCGGTTCGTAAGTTGAGGCGAGTTCGTAAGTAGAGGTAAATTTTGGGGCCGGAGCTGATCGTATCTCGAAAATTTCGTAAGTAGGGGCATTTGTAAGTAGAGGTACCACTGTATTTCCAAACCATCAGAATGAAGATTAGGATCATGATTGCAACTTTGATTGCAGGGCATCATGAATAGGTTTGACCAAGTAAGAAAGTTCCTAAACTTGCATGCTCAATATTAGATTTACTTTGACTTTCCAAAGGACAGGACAGGTTGGTTTCAACTAAACTAGAATCCTAGGACTTGCATCTAGTTCCTGTTATTTAAATTCCTGCTTTATTTTTTATTATATCTAAGTAGTGCGGACTCTGAGAGAGTTTAGTTTCAGACCATTGCATCTTTTTCATAAAAAAAATTGTTTATACTTCTTTGTGAATAGTAAACTTTATAACCTTGCTTTTTTCTCCAAATGATGAAGCCTGGTTAAGATGATGATAATAGATTTATATCTGCAAACAACCTCAGATACAAACATAGATGAAAGGAAACTAGAAAAATAACATCAGCATTTGATGTTTAATTTATTTAAACAGTTACTTTTAACAGGCAAGTGAAGCCAGCGTCTAAATAATTTATAAACGTTTGGCTATTTCTCACAAATATATTATTTTGACTTCTTTATTTCTGAAGCTTAGAATCATAGAAGGGTTGGAAGGTTTTTAGAGAGCATCCCCAAGGCCATCCATCTATTGTTTCAACACCTCCAGGACAGGATACTCCACCACCTCCTAAGTCAGTCTGTTCCATTGCTGACCAGTTTTTACCATTAGGAAAATTTTCCCAATGTCCAACTGAATTCTTGTTCCTTGTAATTTAAAGTTTCTGTTTCAAATTCTGTCTTCTGGAGCAACTGAACAATTCTGCCTCATCTTTTCTGTGCTATCCCTTCAGCATGAATATAACCTTTAATTTAAGAAAAAGTAATGATTATTCATACAGTTTATTTTCCTCCATTTTTTAATGTTTGTTATATTGTACTCCCATATAAATCACGTCAGCAGTTGTTTTGCAAAACTAAGCTGAGAGATTCTATATAGTTCAGCGGGAATAATACCAAATTTTAATCCAAGAAAAATTCGCTTGTTTCCCTGGGTATACTGTTTTGGCAAGAATCTCTCACATAGTTTGGATGATAATTATTTATCTTTAAAAGTTTCCCTTGGGTTCCCTAAACTTGTGATTTCCAGATGCACTGGATCTACAGCAGTGTTTTTCAACATTGGCAACTTGAAGATGGAGGGACTTCAACTCCCAGAATTTCCCAGCCAGCAGGGGAATTCCCCAGGCTGGCTGGGGAATTCTGGGAGTTGAAGTCCACACATCTTCAAGTTGTCAAAGTTGACAAACATTGGTCTACAATGTCCACCATTCCCTGCATCTCAAGGGGATCAGGGTGTGAAAATTGGTCTACTGGGTGTGCTGAACGAACTTCTGCCTTTCCCTTTAGGGCAGGGAGGGGCATTCAAAGGGAGGGGCCACAAAAGAGGTGGGGCTGCATCACATATGTGGACAGCACTAGAATTGGAGAAATGTTGTGGGCTCACTCTTAATTGTGATAGGCCTACTTCAAGTTGTACAGTTTTTATCTATTCCTTATAGGTAGGAACCAGAGCCGTCACAGGGGGAGAGGTCCATAAAATCAATACAGTGGCTGCAATGGCATAATGGAAGCCCCACCCTTGTTTTACATGCATCACACATGTAAAGAGGGCAGGGCTTCAATCCTGCCCTTTTTACTTTTTTGACTTGTTAAGAACTTTGCCATCAGTTTTCAATAGTCACGGTAAAGGGGACTCTGAAGGCCACAAAAAGACAAGGGGGGATTTATTTATTCCCACCTAATGTCCTTCCATTATAGTAAATGCCCAGAACTCTCCAGAGTGGCTTCCCATCTCACCACTTGCCCTCTAAGCATTGCTCTTCACTCTGAGTTCTCAACCTAAGGCCCACGGTTGTTAGTGTATCTGTCAACACCTTTCTTGACTTTTTAATTTAAAAAGTGAATAGAAAACTAGTATGCTTCAGAGCAAAGCACCAACTTCAAGCATCATACCTTCCTGCTGTAGAAAACTGCCCAAGAAACGCCATCAACTGGTGAGGATCCAAGGATTGTTTTATTATTTCAAAGCTAGTAAGTTACAGGGAGTCACTGGTCTCTTGCATGCAGCTGGATCAAGGAAAGAGCTATATAGATCTTATGTAGAATGTTGATCAAAAGGAGTTGAAACACGCAAGTATCTAGAGAGACCCCAGCTACAAAGGAAAACTTTCTTACGACTGATAAGGATGCAAAGTAACAAGAAGGCAGACATTTCCAACAATGTTCCTGGACTCCACGTAGTCCCCAAAGGAATTCTTAAAAATTGGTGAGTTGTCACAACTTTGTTGGAAGTGGAATCACTTATTCAGACAAAAGAGAAACAGAAAGATAAGCTAAGGTCGTAAAGAACATGTGGGAAACTATAAACAATGGGGGGGCAACTTCACTGCTTTTGTCTTCTGATATTTTATGATTATTCGTGGCCATCACAGCAGCCATTTTGTAACCGTATCCACAACACGCTCTCAAAATTTGAGATATGTCCATTAGAACAAAAAGATTGGAGACTCTTGCTCTCTCCCTGACCGTCTGCCCAGGCAACTGTCTTGGCCAGGTTGCAATGTGGCCAAGGATCAAGGATCTCTTAGAGCAGTGTTTCTCAACCTCAGCAACTTTAAGACGTGTGGACTTCAACTCCCAGGATTCCCCCAGCCAGCATGCTGGCTGGGGGAATCCTGGGAGTTGAAGTCCACACGTCTTAAAGTTGCTGAGGTTGAGAAACACTGCCTTAGGGTGACATTTATACAGTGGCCAGCTATTCAGCTCCAGAGGGTGAGTAGCTGTTGCTACTGAGGAACAACTGAATGAAAGAGAATGACAGGCAGGAAGCACCTTATCCCACCTTGTTGGCCAAAATGGATGCTTCGGTGTATTCAGCTTACTGACCCATCTCAGGGTTCTCTCCAGGTGTAATGGGCAGAAGGAATAATATTGAGAACAAGAGGAAGAGCCGTTACCAAGACAACAGTCAGATAAAAGAAACCTGAGTCCGAGGCAGAACTGTAATCTGAGAAAACTTCTCAGACCCTCCCTGGTTCTCTCATGAAGATAAAGGGAAGGAGGGGGGAAGCGCATTCAGACTTGTAAGATTCTGTTACCATAACCTTATAATAAAAGTAATATTGACCTGCATGACTTTGGTTTCCTAGTCTGGTCTACTCTGAAGGGCTGACACCCGGATGCCTTTCTCTTCCCTCCTGCCTTTTTCAGATGCTGGCTACACTCCTCATTACCCGCCAGTTCTTGCAGAATATTAAGGAAGTCTCTCAGCCCCACTTATATAGCAAGTTCAAGCGTGGTGACTTCAGTATGCAAAACCTTCGGGAGGTGACCCACACCCTCTTCCGCCTGCTGACCCAGAAGTACACATTCACCACATCGTATGGCACCAACCCTCGTCATCCCAGGCACGGTGACTCGCCGGCGGGCCACAGGCCAGAGGTATATGAGGCCCCAGAGGGGGTAGCCAAGGGGGAGAAGAAATGCCTCAATGGAGGGTGTGGAGTGCCTGAAGAAGAGGAAGAGGAGAAGAAAGAATCAGACTCTGAAGACGAGAGCATCATTGACTGTGGGCTGAAGCTGAAAAAAGTGAGCTTTATTGAAAAGGCTGACCGCAAGACGGGGGAGCCCAGTTTAGAGGAGGTGCGCTTCTTGGAAGAAGGCAGTCCCACCATGGTGGAAAAAGGGATGGACCCGTCCTCTGTCTTTGAACTGTGTGAGGATGATGATGAGAGTGACGAAGCCTCAGAGAGCCCATTTAAGGACCTGCCAGAAACTAAGGAGCCAGCTGTTATCATGCGGACTCGGAGGCCACGGGCAGGCAAGAACCCCACAGAAGGTGAGGAAGAAGAGGAAGACAGTTATGAGAATCGAAGACATGCCAGGACCTCCTGGATCGATCCACCAGAGGAGAACTACACCACGGAGCTTGCCCAAGCCGAGGTGGAGAGCTGCATGAAAAAATATGAGGTAAGCCCCATATGTGCTGCTGTGACTAGACAAGCATGTTATCAGTGTGGTTATTAATTAATTAGTCTATTTAATTAATTATTTGGCATTTGGACCTTTCTTTAAAACACTATCCAAGTGAAAGACCAACAGTGGGTTCTAGAAGCTAATCATGTTTTCTATCTCTGGAACATCTTCATGCAAAGGAAAACAATATGACCTCAGAGAGCAAGCACTAAACTTCAGAATAAAAGTTGAGAAAAGAACAAATGAATGAAGTGTGATATGGGCATTTTAGTTCTCTCTTGCACATGCTGACACAAGACATCCCAACATTTTGATCCTGTCCCAATTCAGGACACTTTTCAAGATTACCAGGAGATGTTCATCCAATTTGGCTACGTGGTCCTCTTCTCGTCAGCTTTTCCCTTGGCTGCAATGTGTGCCCTGATCAACAATATCATTGAAATCCGGAGCGATGCCTTCAAATTGTGCACAGGGCTTCAACGGCCCTTTGGGCAGCGGGTGGAAAGCATCGGAGAATGGCAGGTAAGCCTGGCTTTTCTAATAGATGCATTCTGACTTGCATGAAGGCAACGTTTCTCCCTCTCTGCCGTGGGGAAACGGTATTCTGAGGTAGATTGCACCTGATTGTGGAAGGTCTATTTAATAGCCATTAATTGACAGCTCGCTGCTCCTCTTCCACTAATTAGTATTTTTTTTCCCTTTTGGCGAAAGTAATCTGGCTTGGTAGCCATTGCCATATCATGCGGCAGTGAGTTCTGTAGCCCTTTGGAACATCTTGCCCCCGGGGTGAGACAGGCCCCCTCACTCCTGGCCTTTCGGAGGGATTTGAAGACTTGGCTCTGCCATCTGGCCTGGGGTGGGGAGGGAGGTTGTCAGAAATGGGGTTGGCTAGCCCCTTAGTGGCCTGGTGTGGCCTCCATCGGCCTCTTGGATTTTTTATCTTTTTTCTATCTGTGTAAGTGTGGTTCTTTTTTTATAACTTTTAATTATGTATTTATGGTTTTAATTTGATGTAAACCGCCCAGAGTCCCCCATTGTGGGGAGATGGGCAGGGACAAGCCAAACAAACAAACAAACAAACAAACAAACAAACTATCCATTGTATGAAGGACACCTCCTTTTGCTTCTCACTCCTGTTGCTTCCCTCAGGCTTGCTTTTGTGATGTTCTATATTATACAGCTTCTTTTTCCTAAGTTGCTAAAACAGGATGATTCTTCTTAAGTCCGTCACTGAAAGTGCCTCATTTTTTAAAAGGGCCTTTTCCCCCCTCTGCAGAAAGTGATGGAGGCAATGGGTGTCCTGGCCATTGTGGTCAACTGCTACCTGATAGGCCAGTGTGGGCAGCTGCAGCGCCTCTTTCCCTGGCTCAGTCCTGAAGGCGCTATTATATCTGTGGTGGTGCTAGAGGTAAGAGTGCGATCAACTTATTCCTCTCTTCCTCTATTATTTCTTTGGTGTACTTACATTTTTCAACTCTCTTTTCTATATATTTCATATTCAACCAACTACTGAGGAAGGACAGAGGACAATTAGAAGTAGCACTGATATTTATATGTCGCTGGATTAAAGCCAAAAGGATGCCCAGCTGGCAAAAGGAACACTTGATGCTGCAAAGATAGGAATATTTTTGGGATGTGGAAAATCAGAACCATGAACCAAGATCAACCTGATGTTGTCAGAGCAAAAATGTGAAGACTGAACACTGATCTTTTGAGAATCAGCAAACTCAACATACTGGCAAGAGTCGCTTCACATCAGAGGAGCATCAGATCTTCACAAATAGTCCTCGACTTATAATCGCAATAGGGACTGGAAAATTCATTGTTAAGTGGTGCAGTCATTAAGCAAGGCATCATGTGACCACACCCAATTTTATGACATTTTTTGCAGCGGTCATTGAGCGAATCACCACAGTCATTAAATGAATCACATGGTCTTTAAGTGAATCATGCAGTTCTCCATTGATTTTGCTTGTCAGAAGCCAGCTAAGAAGGTTGTAAATGGCAGTCACATAACCCTTGGACGATGCAACCATTGTAAATACATGCTGGTTGCCAAGTGCCCAAATTTTGATCATGTGACTATGGGGACACTGCGACGGTTGTAAGTGCGAGGACTGGTCATAAGTCACTTTTTTGGCACCATCATAACTTCAAACAGTCGCTAAACAAATGGTTGTAAGTCAAGGACTACCTGTACTACAGATAAGAATATCATAGAGGAAATGGGTAGACATCATTATTAACAAGAGGGGTCAAATCAGTGCTCGAATGCAACCCCCCAAATGAGAGAATTATCTTGATATGAAACCAAGGCAAACCAGTCAATATTATGGTAGTCCAACTTTATGTTCAACCACAGATGCAGAGGACGTGGAAGTTGAGCAGTTTTTTGGCAACGTGCAACACCTTGTTGGCACAATATCAGAAAGAAACATCAGACAAAGTACAGCAAACTGGAAAACTAAAGTTGGAAATAAAATAGCATCAGGTTTAACTGGAAAATTTGACTACGACTATGAGAGTATGAAACAAAGCAGGAGACAGACTAATTGAGTTCTGCCAAGAAAATGTATTTCTTTATTTAGGAATTTTGTATGGTTACTCATCTAACGTACGGACTCTGGGTAGCTAACATCAACAGAAACAATATAATAAAGTCTCTATAAGCCAAACTGAAAACAAAGTTAACATTAAATATAGTACAATAACCAAGCACTGTATAATAAAATTCACCAACCCAGATCCAATGTTTATAGCATCTTCTATGGACCTCATCAGCTGGACAAGACCAAAATCAAATTGCCAATATACAAGCAGAGATGGAAAAGCTCTATTCAGTTAGCAGTAACAAGATCTGGTGCTGACTGTGGCTCAGATCACAAACTCCTTGCAAAAGTATAACACAAACTAAATAAAAGATATAAATGTATTAAGCCAACAAGATACAACCAGAGTAGCATTCCACAGTAAAGCAGTGAAGATAAAGAACAGATTCAATGGATTACATTTGATAAATAGAGTGCCTGAAGAACTCTATCCTGAAATTCATGACATCATTAAAGATGAAGCGAACAAAAATATCCCAAAATGCAGTAACCCAAAATAAAAATGGCTGTCTGCTGACATGTTGAAAATAGAAGAAATGTGGAAAGCAAAAGACAATAGCTTCAGAGGAACTTTTCCTCAAATGCTGAGTTCCAGAGAAAAGCAAGAAAAAAACAAGGAATTATAACTAAATAAGCAGGTTGAGAATAACAAATGGAAAGAGCAAGAGAATTCTTTAAGAAAATTACAAAAATCAAAGGAACCTTTTATATAAATATGGGCACAATAAAAGAGAAGGAAGATAAAGATCTACTGAAAACAGAGAAGAGATGGCACAAATATATGGAAGAACTGTACAAAAAAGGTCCCCAAATTGTACAAATGTTTCATTACTGGAGCCAGACATTCTGGGAAGTGAAATTAAATTAGCCCTAGAAAATATTCCTTACAAGAAAGCTGCAGGAATTGATGAAATACCAGGGGAACTGTTTTTAAACAGTGTAAGATGATGCAGTTAGAGTGTTGCATGCGGTTTGTAAACAAATATGGAAAACGCAACAGTGGACAAGGGACTGGAAAAGATCAAGATAGATAGATAGATAGATAGATAGATAGATAGATAGATAGATAGATAGATAGATAGATAATGGTACCAAACAAGAGCAGTGCTAAGGAATAACAGTCATTTACTAATTTAACACTCAGTCATTTTACTAATTTAACACTCAAGATTATGCAACAATCAACGATACATAGAATGAAAACTGTTAGATGTACATGCTGAATTCAGAAGAGGCAAGGACACCCAAGATCACATTGCTGACATCCATTGGATAATGGAAAAGGCAAGGGAGTTCTAAAACGATGTCTTTTTTTATTGATTATACAAAGATTAGGCCACAACAAAGTATGGATGGTCCTTAAAAACTTGGGCATGCCAAGCCATCTCATCTGCCTATCAAAGAATTTGTGTGGAGATCAGGAAGCAATAGTTAGAACAAAACATGGAAGAACTAAATTCTTTGAAAATGGGAAAGAAATGCACCAAAGTTGGATATTGCTATCTTATTTAACTTATAAACAGGCTATATGAGACATGCTGGAGTAGAAGAAAGAGAAATTGGAATTAAAGTTACTAGGAGAAACATTAACATCCTCAGATATGCTGACACTTTGAGGGCTGAAAGCAAAGAAGATGTAAGGATTCTCTTGTTGAAAGTCAAAGAAGAGGTGGTCTGTTGCTCATTATTAACAAACAAGATTATGTCAAGGCAAAACCAACCCAGTGTAAGCTGACAAAATGAGTAATAATGGACATTACCTTCCTAATAGGCTCAAAATTCACAGGGATGGGTGTGATAGCCATGAAATAAAGAGTAGCTACAACCTGGGAGAAAGATTATGAGATCTGGACAAAGAAAAGTACAGGAATGACACAAAGGTACATATTGTCAAAGCGGTAATTTGCCCATTTGTAAGACACAGCCGTGAAAGCTGAACCATCAGAAATGCTGAACAAATTAAAACGGATACCTTTGAATTGTGGTGCTGGAGAAAAGTTGTTGAGAATACCTTGGACTGCAAGAAGAACAAATCATTCAGTGAATCAGACTGCTTACTGGAAGCAGTAAGAATGAAGCCAATTAATTCAATTTTTTTTGAGGCTGCCAGATCTCCAAAGACTCTGGGCAGCTTACAGTATTTAAACACACTTTTAAAAAATATATATACAACCTCCCTGACAAAACAACAACAATAACATTCAAAAAGATTTGTCAGGAGCCCCAGAAACACCCTAACCCCAGGCCTGGGAACAGAGCCAGATCTTAAGAGACTTCTGGAAGACTTGGAAAGTGGGAATATTTGGGATACATCAGTCATGATGTGTCCCAGATTCTGATGCTTGAAAACATTGAAGGCAACAGAAAAAGAGGCCAGTGAAGACAGGAAGACTAGATACGATCACTGATGATTCATACTTACAAGAACTCCAAGTCGCAGTTAGTACTAAACAGCCCTGGTGAAATGATATCTGTTCTATCACGAGGAGTCAGAAACGACTCAACAACCATCTGCTTCCTGTCCCAGAAGTGTGCATTATCCCCAGATCTGAGTTCAGCAGTCTCACGCTGAGTTAGAATAAGATCTCATGTGATAACACTGAAAAGTTGAAAGAGACAGAAATTAATTAAATGTCAGTGTTCTTGTCTGAGACCTTGCAAGGTTTTAGCCCATTTTTAAAATTACATGTATGGTTTTTCATTGAAGGCCGTTTTGAGGGATACAGATATTATCTGGAAGTGTAACCGATGCCCTGGTGCCTGCAGGTACTGTCTGCTGGTGACCTTTTATTGTAGGTGCTCATGCATTTTTATTATTTCCTCTAGCTCATTTTGCTATGTAAATTTCCATATAAGCAAATTAGCTTAAAACTTAAAAAAAAAAACCTCTTATGGTGGAACAAAAATGTTGATTCTAGTTTGATAACAGTTTATCTTAAAAAACTAATTTCTTCTAATAGAATCTGTTCAATGGTATTCTGGGTAGTTGTGTGCTGAACACAACTTGCTTTCTGCCCCTGTTCAACCCCCTAGGGAGACCAGACCAGGAAATTAGCTCCATAGGAAGGCTGAAAGTACTTTGACTGAGATTGGCTGTAATAACAGAATCTTGCAAGTCCAACATATGTACTGTACCTCCCCCCCTGCCCCGTTCTTATACTCCTGTGAATTAGGGAGGTGTCTGTCTAAGCCTCTTCCGAATATTATCTGTCTCTGGTGGACTTACCATATATACTTGTGTATAAGCTGGCCCTCAAATTTTTAACCAAAATACCATGAAAAATGCACCACCTGTGGATAAGCCAATTGTGAAAATTAAAACATATGAACATTTCCAGGGTTGGTTTATCTGCGGATGGCACATTTTTCATGGTATTTTAGTTAAAAATTTGAGGGTCCTTTAAAAAAGTATTACTGTATATATTTGCAGATAAGTCCATCTGCAGATAAGCCAAACTTGATTTTTTGGTGCATTTTAGCAGCTAAAATTCTCAGCTTATGCACAAGTCTATGCGGTAAATTATGTTTCCCCCCGTTTGGGTGACGGAGCTTGAATATCTCTAGGTAATCTTCCTTACTCTTTACAGCCTGTCTCTCTTCTCTCCACAGCATTTTGCCCTTTTGCTCAAATATATCATCCAAGTTGCAATTCCTGATATCCCAGCCTGGGTCGCGGAAGAGATGGCCAAGCTTGAATACCAGAGGCGGGAGGCCTTTAAGGTGAGTTTCACAACAGAGACGCACAATTGGGGCTCTCGTTTTTGAATAAACATGCATTGGCTCTCCTTATGTGACCTGCAAGCCCAATGCCAGCCTACCTTACAAGGTCAGGGTAAGTAAGGTAGTTTTTTAGAGCTTTTATACCATATTTGGTGCAAATGTTGCTGTCCCGCCCCAACAGTGACTCCCAACCAAGAAAAGCCCCACCCTCTGGGACAGCATCCCCCCAGAGGTAAGGATGGCCCCCTCTCTCCTAGGGCTCCGGAAAGCTCTGAAAACCTGGCTTTGGCCCCAGGCCTGGGGTTAATGGATTAGGGTTTGCCTAGGGCCCCTGTTTGATTATTATCTGTAAGATTATTTTAGTCTGAGCTGTCCATTTGGTTTAAGGTTTTTAATCTGTTTTTTATGGTTTTTCAAATATGCTGCCCAAAGTCCATTGGAGCTGGGCGGCTAATACATTCAAATAAATAAATAAATAATAATTGAAGCTAGATTTATTACTGAAATAAATCATAATTAAAGCTAGATTCTTGGAAAGTCTCACTACAGCTATTCCTTGTCTTACCATGGTAATTAGGATTGGAATTTCCATCACTAAGTGATGCAGTCGTGAAGCGTGATGTCACATGACCACATTGCTTAGCGACAGTAATCCCGGGGAATCCTGGTTGCCATCATAACCCCAAGACGCGCCAGTCGTTAGGCAAGGACCCACCCCGATCCAAGTCATTTCCACTTGCTCCCTCCCAGCCCAGAGCCTCCTCTGGACTGTCTCCTCTGCCTCCGCTTCAACTCCCCCCACTCACCTACTGTATCTCCCCCTCATCTCTGCCCTTCTGGCTGGCCTGCACGGCGGCATTCCTCAGTGGTGGCGGCAGCAGCACTGGGGTTGAATTAGAGGCCTGGGGCCTTCAGCAGTCTCAGCCGGCCACCACTGGCCCCAGGCCTCTACTTCACCCCCAGTGCAGCTGGCACCACTGCTGAAGAGTGCCACCTCAAGCCCCACGCCACAGTCAGCCACCTCAGTGCCACAGCACAAAGCCCCAGCTGCCCTGCCGCCCTGCACTCCGCAGGCCCTGCCGCGCCCACTATCTTCTTCCCATTGCTGACGAGGCACATCTGGCCTGCCTTATACAAGGGCTGGGGCTGAAGTAGAAGCCTGGGGGCAGTGGCAGCTGCCTGACACTGCTGAAGGCCCCAGGCCCTACTTTAGCCCCAGCCCTGTTGCTGCTGCCGAGGAGTCCCGCTGTGCAGGGTGGCCAAAAGGCATAAATGGGAGGAGATAGGCAAGTGGAGCTGAAGTGCCCCTGCAGTCATAAGTGTGGATAGGCTGCCAAGCACCAGAATTTTGATCGTGTGACCGCGGGGGCACTGCAAGGGCTGTAACTTTGGGGACCAGTCTAAGTATTTTTTTTCAGTGCTGTCATAACTTCAAACAGTCATTGAAAGAATGGTCGTAAGTTGAGGACTACCTGTAGTCAGGTTTATTGAAAGGAAAAAAGAGTTATGTTAAAAAATCCTAGAAACTGGAAATGTGTACTTTAGCCTCCATTTATCAGTGAGTATGCTAAGGTGGATCCTCTTTGATCTCTCTTTAACTGGCTCTTGATGCAGGGGGGATATTGCCTCCAACTTGCCAGATAGAGAAAGAATGTGTATTTCTTCCAGCCCTGCAGTGTTTTGCAAATAGCTGTTCCCATTCCCAGATAATTCCATTTGTTTATTTGCAAAATACCCATCATTATGTTTCATTAAAAATATGACATTGAAAAACAATTCAAGCCAGCAAAGCAGGGAGCATAATGGCTGCTTATATGATGGCATCCATGTGCACATGATATTTTTGAAAGGATGTGTCCCTGCCCCACAAGCTCATCCTCTGGAATGATAATTTATTATTAAAAATAATGGTAAGAGGACAGAGGCCTATGCCCGTGAGTTTACAGTGTCAAAAAGGACACAGATTCTTCAGAGAAGAAAGGGGAAGCTGTTGGAGACCACAGTAAATAGGATAATTAATTCTTGTGTCATTATTCCACCCCAGAAACACGAGCGACAGGCGCAGCACCACTTCCAACAACAACAGCGTCGTAAACGGGAGGAAGAGGAGCGTCAGCGCCACGCTGAATATCATGCCCGGAAAGAACGTGAGAGCAGCCGGGAGGAAGGCAAGGCTAATGGTGGTGGGCAGGATCCTGGACACGAGAAGAGTCAGCCCAAAGGGAAGGGTCCAGGAGGGTCAAGCCATGGATCCGAGAAACCCAAACGGCCCAGCTCCCTCCTGGCCACCAACAATGTTATGAAGCTCAAGCAGATCATCCCTCTACAGGGCAAGTTTTTATCAGGGAGCACGGGGGCAGCTGGCACTGGGACAGCCCGTTCACCCCAGTCCCCCATTAGTACTGATAACAAACTACCTGGGTTCCTTAGTTTCAAGTTCCTTAAGTCCCCAGAGACAAAACGGGAAGCCAACACTGAGAAGGTGCAGTCGCCCACTAAGCCTTTCAACCCAAGCAAACTGTTCAACTTCAGCAAATCCGAAGGGGGCAATGGGGCGCCCTCCCCACCTCGGCCCGGCCCTTCGGCAGATGCAGGCGAAAAGCCTTTGGCCAGCAGATCACACCTCAACGGGTTGGCAGATGAGGAAGTGTCTGAGCAACTGGAGATCCGAACAATGGTGGAGGAGGAGGGGCCAAGCCACAAACTCTAACCCCCTGGTTGAGTGTGAGACCTGGGGAGGGATGGAGAGCAAGGCATGAGCTGCTGGTTGATTCTTCAGGCAGAATTGGGGCAGCCTCTATGTTTAATTCGGAGAGGTCTGCTGGGTCTATCAGCCTTCCTCAAGGCAAGTTCAAGATAATCCCTTGCTGAGATTTACGTCTGGAAAAAGGAAGTTGAAGATGGTTCCAGAGGCGTTTGATGGCTTGGACCTGGAGACCCAGTTCCAAAATTGGTGGCCATCGATCTAAGTCACATTTCAAATTGAGAACTCCAAGAATGGGGAAAGCAAAGGAAGAGCAAGTTAGAAGTGAAGGATACGGGGCAGGAGGTGAAGGTGACTTCCACTAACCTTTAACAAGTTGAGTTACATGTTGTTCTCCTCCCCACTGTCTTTTCCCTTATTTTATCAGAGCTGGGACCAGGAGAACATCCTAGCCCAGATTGGTTTTCTAAATTTTCACACACATTCAGAATTGATCCCCTTCCCAGCTGCTCATCTGTCTTTAACATGGATGGATAACACTGGTAAAGTTAGTGCAATTTCTTGTTTACAACCTTTTGAAAATATCCCTAATCTTCACTGGAGTGTTTTTATTTTTCCTCCAGAGTTTTGGTTAGCAAGAGCCCCTTCAGATTGGTGTTGGATACAATTTTACCAATAGCTAGTATAGTCTTTCCCTAGATGTAAATATTTCTAAGAGAGCCGTAAATACTAGAATTTGAGGCAAGGATGCTTTGTATTATTTTTTCCTCCTCCCATTAAAATCAAAGACGCTCCCCATCCAACCTCCTTTCTGCTTGAAGAACAGCCTCACGTAGCAGCAAAGCAAAGGATTTTGAGGAGGCTGGGTGGGGGAAAGATGCAACATTGTCCGTGCATGATTGACATTTCTTGCACTAAAACTGAAAACATGGTGACTTTCATGTTTCTGAGACACGAAGATCCAAAAGCCGTGGCAGTCGTTGCTCAAAAAAACCAGAATTGGGGCAAGTATCATTAAGAGTTCTTGAAACAAAGATCTGTCACATGTTTTCTTTTTACAAAAATTAGTGGTTGGGAAAACAAGAAATAAAGGGATGGGGGACATCATCATCATCATCATCATCATCATCATCATCATCATTATTAGCACGGTCAGCCAGAAGTTTAGACTGGATTTGGCATTTTTATCCACCTATCGAGTCCTTCCCAAGGACCTGGAATAGTCAGAAGTTGTTGTTTGATGGTGTTCAAGGTATCGTCACAGGATGGAAGCTGTTCCAAGTAAAGCTGCCTTTTGCAATTGACGGATGGTGATTTTGTCAATGCTCAGTTGCAAAAGGCAGTTTTACTTGGAACAGATTATTATTATTATTATTATTATTATTATTATTATTATTATTATTATTATTATTTTCTTGCAATAAGGACCTTGTCCTGTGATGGCCTGCGCCAAGGAGGAGATTTTTCTGAACTTGCTGCTTAATGGGGAAAGCAGAGAAGTTGAGCTCATTTTTGATGGCTGCATGGACAAATCCATGTAGTTGTCTTGGCCAGAATATTTATTTAATTATTTATTTTATTAATCAGATTTATATGCCACCCATCTCACTGTATAAGTGACTCTAGGTAGCTTACAAGTAAAAGTGATAAAAACGATAAAAAAAAATCTTTACAAAAATATACAAAGCTAAAAGATGGAGGGAGCATCCTCAAGCCACCAACCACCCCCAGTACTGTGAACCCCCGTTGGGTTTCGATGCTAGTTGACCGAGACAGGTTTTGACGCTCTTCCGGAAGGCCAGAAGAGTGGGGGCCAATCTCCCCTCAGGGGGCAAGATGTTCCACAGGGCGGGGTGATGACAGAAAAGGCTCTCTTCCCAGATCCCACCAGTCAAAATTGTCTAGCCGATGGGGTCCTTAACATGCCCTTCCTGCCAGATCTGGTGGGATGGGTCGATGTAACCAGGATGAGATGGTTCCTCAGGTAAACTGGGCCCATGCCATGAAGGGCTTTAAAAGTCATAACCAACACCTTGCATTGGACCCGGAAGCAAACCGGCACCCAAAGCAGCTCACCCAATGCATTCTGCACCAGCTGCAGCTTCTGGATACTTTTCAAGGGTAGCCCCCACGTACAGCGCGTTGCATAGTCCATACAGGAGATGACCAAGGCATAAGTGACTAAGAGGAGGGCCTCCTGATCCAGGAAAGGGTGCAACTAGTGCACAACTCGAAGTTGAGCAAAGGCCCTCCTAGCCACACCTGCCACCTGCTCCTTGAGCAGGAGTCGTGAGTTCAGGAGGACCCCCGGATTATGCACTGGGTCCATCTGGGGCGGTGCAACCCCATCGAGGACCAAAGGTGGTAAGCCCCAAGATACAGAAAAGCCCCGAACCCATAGCCATTCTGTCTTACCAGGATTCAGTTGAAGCCTGTTGTTCCCCATCCAGACCCCCACAGCCTCCAGGCACCACGAAAGAACATCCACGCATCACTTAGTTCACCCAGGATGGAGATGTACAATTGAGTATTATCCGCATACTGATGATACTTCATCCAGGAGGGGGGACGGATGATCTCACCCAGCGGCTTCGTGTAGACGTTAAAAAGAGTGGAGAGAGCACCTAGCTCTGCGTCACCCTGTAAAGCAGGGGCCGCAGGCTGGACTTCTCGCCCCCTATCAACACCAATTGGGACCAGCCGCGGAGGAAGGAGGAAAACATGGAAGTGATTTGCTGCTGCCACCGCCTTCTGAAGCACTTCTTACAAATTCCGAGTCTAGCTCGCACACCAGGGATTTCCTGGTCATTTCTGTCCCAAGGACTAACCAGTTCAGCCCTGCTTGGCATTTTAAAGATCAGAATCAGTTTTAGGTGCATCCACTTGCTGGGATAAGGGGAAGAGTTTGAGCTAAAAAATCCAGAATTCATACTGGAGTAAATAGAAGGCGGGGGTGGAGGGAGAATGGAATTTTGCCATTGATTTGTTCCAAGTAGGTAATAGCTATAGCTATAATCTTAGGGAGTGTTTTAACAGTTTGGAAATGGGGTGGGTGGGCTTGCATATCAGGCAATGTATTTTTGCCTGGTGGCCAAAATCTTTCACAACTGGGCTGGAGAGCAAAGGGAAAAAAATCCTCCTTTGATCTGGCAGCAGCTTTTAGTATGTAGATCACTGTCAAAAGACCTGCTGTGTCTTATTTTGTTCCTTTAAAAAAACAACTGCACCCCCCCCAGCAAAAAAAAAACAACCCTTGATTTCCAGCTTGCAGAATCCTTGAATGTAGTTTTGCTAAGCGGGGAGGCAGTGCTGAGAACAGGCATGGCCCCTTCCCCCCTTCACCTAACAGGAAGTGGCAAGCTTAGCACCACAGTTCCCCGGCAGCATCTCAGGGTTTGTTGGCTTCCCAAAATTAAAGAAAAACTGCTTTGTCTTTTCTTTAATAGTCCAAAGGAGTCGGTCGCTTTGCAGGATGGAAAAGAAGTGACTCTAAAGGAAGGGATTTCTCTATCTCATATACTGTCGTTCTGCGGAGCAATTTGCGTCGACTCGATCCATAACTGACTGCTAGTACCTTTGCTCCCTCAAAGCCATTGCAGTGATAAGGTTTGAGAGGGATTTGCAACAGGTGCTGGCCAACTTTCTGGCCTGCTCCCGAAAAAGCCCCTCAGAGGATTTTCAACCACTAAATCCTCCAAGGGAAGGGTGGGGGGAAGCAAGCTCTGATGTCTGTCATCCAAGTCACTCCTTTGTCCGATGGTGAAGCCAAGTGAAGGCCTAGCTGTAATTTCACCCACGCCAGAATGCAAAAGCGGGACTGACCTGCATGGCTTTGATGCTCAAAGCTTTCTCTTTTTTTGCGGTGGCATCACTTTCAAGCTGTTTCGCAAGAGCAATAACACAACGCTAGCAGCAATCCAGGGAGAGCTTCTGTCTGCCGGCGGCTTGCCAGCTCCATCGATGGATGCCAAGGAAATAGCCATGGGAGAAAGACTGGTATGTTGGCTTGGACTTGTCCTGGAAGCATGTGGGTTTTTCAACATGGCTTTTCTGTCTTTTGTCAAGTTGGCAGAAGAGAATCCCACCTGCAGGTCTTAGCTGTGGCACCAAGGATTATTCTGTTTATTGACTTACACGCCTGCAGTTTCATTCTCTAGCTGAAATGGGCCACTTCCATTCTGCCGAACGGTTGGAATACTAGAGGTCATTGGGATAATCCATCCATTCTCCTGCTTCTTCATTGCCTAACCATGGAATGTGTTTTCACGGTGACCCAGCCTTCATTAATATTTGCCATGTCAGCCAACCAAAGCTTAGTGAAGCGGGGGAAATTCCCAGAAAGGCACCATGTGAATGCACCAAGAATCCTCACAAGCTGGAGATGAGGTGGGAAGGAAGGCGCCCTTCCCTTTCCATGCCCCTCCAATTCTGCAGCACCTAGGGCCCAACTCAGATATTGATCTCAGAGTACCTATATAAGCACTGGTCTTTTTAACGTCTGGCTCTTCTGAGCAATTAACTGTACCAGAGGATTTTTTTTTAATGGGAGGAAAGCAAAGGGGACTGTTGTTTTTATTTATTAATTTGCTGCATTCTAATTTATTTATGTGACTTGAGTAAGGAGACAATGAGGGAGGGAGAATCTCAATTTCTTTTTAAGTTATTTTTGTCATATTTTTGTAAATTTGGCAGAAATGCAATAAAACTATATTTCAACAAAAGGAATAAGTGGGGTAGGGTGGGGCTGACACCAACAGGTTCAGCATTTATTTACGCAAAGCCCTCACTGGTAACTTTTGCGGTACTCAAAAGATACACTGCAAAGTGATGGGGGGGAGCGGGGCTCATATCTGATGAAACGTATCAATTGTGGTTTATTCAACATATCGTTACATAAATTGTGGTTTAGTACAAGCGCGACTCAGTTTTGGCTGGTCCACAGAAAATGCTATGCCGAACTCAAGCCACATTATGGCTTGAAATTATGGCACATTATGGCGTGTGAAAGCAGCCACTGCCTTAAATTTTTACTTTTTTAGGCAAGTAGTAAGGCTGGAGGCTTTAAAAATAGTTTTCTATCTCCTGAAGTGTAATCTGATTGTATGTGTGTATAGTGTATGAGTGTGTGTGCGCGTGCACCTTTGAGTCAGTCTTGACTCCTGGCAACTGCCTGGACAAGGCCCTGCAGTTTTCCTGGCAAGGTTTTTCAGAAGCTGTTTGCCCTGGCCTCCTTCCTAGGGCTGAGAGAGAGGGACTGGCCCAAGGTCACCCAGCTGGCTTGGTGCCTAAAGAGGAACTAGAACTCCCCATCTCCCAGTTTCTAGCCTGGTGCCTTAACAACTACACCAAACTGGCTGTCTTAGAAGTATAATCATGTCTTGGTAGAGTCCTACTTTGCACCTGCTTAGAAGAGTCTTTGGTGACCCTGACCCAACTAAAAGCAGTCTGGCTTCCTATCTTGTGCTAAGCAAGGGATCCTCTCTAACTTTTTAGAGCACATTTTGAATATGGTACATGTTCTCACAAAATGACTTTGGGGAAGAGGCTGCTTACGCACAAAATAGGTGACATGAGGGATTTAAGTCATGCAAATGCAATTTGCCATCTTTTCTGCTGGAGCTGGCATTTTGCTATGCAGCAAGCCCATTGTGCATTACCTTAATTAAATGGTTTTTCAAAAATTGTCAGATGACCCATGGAACTGTATGGGCTCTAAGGAAGGTGTCAAGGTACACACTGGCAATCCTGGATGTCACCCCATGGATCATTTTGTTAAAATATGGCTTTGTTTAACCAGAGGTACCAGGTCTCAGCTGCAGAAATCTGGGCAGCCACTAATTTTTGCTATAATCTACTGGTCTTCTGTGTGTTTGCAGCCAGTAGCCCGAGCTATTACAGATTTGTCAAATCTTGGGAGCAACAGACAAAAAACTCTTCACCGTTTTGATTATGTCCTATCAAAGTCTATTGACTTTTAGCAACCACATAGACAAATCTTTTCCAGAATGTTCTGTCCTCAAACTGACCCTTCAGGTCTTCATTCATTCATTCATTTGGGTTCACTACATGTATAAACTCCATTCACATTTAACAGACATTTAGGTTTATCTGACCATGGTGGTTCATACATTTTGTTGAATCAAAACCAAACCACTCGTATTATGGTTTTTGGATCGTCCTACCAAATGGAAGCTAAAGAATAGTTACAAGGTGAAATTAATACACAACAATATAATAAGAAAGCAAAGTTACACACCGCCACACCCCCCCCCCAAAAACCTCTGAGGGTGTTCTTGCTCTCTGTAATTTGAAACTAGGATCTTGTTAGCTTTCCACTATGTACTCTTACAGTTAAAAGAACCAGCTATGAATTGGGCAGGCCATGGCTCCAATTCCATAGTCACATATTGCCAAGGTTCATATACCAGTTAGAATGTGTTGTTTTAATCATAGTGACAACCACAGTTGAGTGGGTTGGCAAAATACATCCAGAAGGGCACAGTCTGAGTTTCCAGGCCATATCCAACCCTTAAGATTCCAATCAAATGTAAATTAAATAAAAAATAGTTTTACTTCTATATTTAAAATTTAGAAACAGAGTACAGTCTCCAGTGGAGCAGTCTCCACTGAGACCAAGTGATGTTTCTTGGATTAGAAAGTATTGTACATACATAATTCGAAACCATCAATACAGTTCGCAGAATCTACCAATTCACACCATCATTTGACTTAGTGTAGTTTCAGCTAGGCCCATTAGGGATTTTCTCCCTAATCTGTATTTAAAGATGATGCTAGCTTATTACTTGGCAAATAAAACATTTGGATACTATTTTTTATTCACAGCAGTTTACAACAATTACAAAAACTATTACAGGGTGAAAAAAATCTATTAAAAGAATTAGGGAGTTTTGCCTGTTGAGAAAGGGCAAAAAAAGGATGCATTTTTAAATACACCTAAAATATAACAGTTGGGGTTCTGAAGAGTGCAGTGTGGGAGTTATTCCACAGGACTAGTGCTCACCCAGAGACTGGTCACATCCACACCAGCCTGTTTGAATAAGCAATTACAGTATCTTTAGCTCCAGTAATTCACCAAATCCATACACTCTTCAGAGGGCACTCTTCCTTTCTATGATTATCCCTAAACTACGTCAATCTGCTTTGGTGAAAAAAGACCATGGGTGTAGTCACACAGCCTGCTTACCAAAGGAGCCAAAGAATATTGGCAAAGTATCAATTCCACAGCAGCACCCCAGTTACTGAAACCACCAGTCACTATTTCTCTTGTCTGAGAAATCAGAATAATTTTCTTCATTTGTTATGTCCTCAACTGATTTTAGGACAGGAGACCCTAGAGAGAGGCTGCCAATTGGAAGAGGCGACTCTGACCCAACAGACAATCACCTGACTTAGGCTGAGGCTGCTCATGTTGCCTTAAGCTTAAAATGCTAAAGCATCACAGAATTAAGTTCTTCATTGCACAAAAGGGGGGTAGAGAACCTTTTTCCTTTCGAATTTGCATTCCCTCTGGGTAAACGGTTGCAGGCCATGTAACAAGATGGAGTGGTTGGGTCCAGAGCTTTTTAAAAAAGTGGAGACTAGAGGTGTGTAAAATTATTTTTAAGGTTAAAATGTTTTGACCTTAAAATATTCCAACCTCAGAATGAGTATTCTGCACCAACCTGTCTGTACCAACCTTACCAACAATGTTCCAACTTCAAACCAGATTTAGGTCAATTTCAAAATTAACACTTCGAGGTTCTGACCTTGAAATGGTTTGCACACTTCTAACAGAGACACACATTCTCTGACACATGCTTCTCTCTCTTTCAAGCAGCAGGCTGCAAGAGAGAACACTGAGCCCTTACCAGGGATCTGATTTCTTGCATAAGGGGTTTGCAACTAATCTGAGAACTGCAGGCAGTCCTAGAAGTTGATGTTGCTGGCCACTGCCATAGAATTTCCAACAGAGTTTTTTTTAAACAAATACTCATCAAAAGTGGTGAGAAATATCCTGCTTTATTCTACTCGAAAAGTTGCACAGAACTGGTCCATTCAAAGAGTGGTGCAAAAGAGATGCAGGGCAAGCCAAAGTGTTTGTTTTTTTTTTGCTTGCAATCTACAGCCAATGTGGGGAGGGGGAGCCAGAGGGTGGAGGAGGAGGAGACAGGCCAAAGAAGGTAACATGATAACACAGCATTTGCCAGCAAAATGGGTAGGATCTCTGCTAGAGACCATCAGCTGAAGAGGGACCACTGCAAACAACCTGACCCCCCACTGCCGCTGGGAAACAGAAAATGGTATGCAAGTAGGAACGCACCTGGAGAAGGATGGGTAAGAAATCAGCATCCCCCTTCCAAGTTCCTCCTGTTATAGAAACAAAAGTAACTCATGACACACCAGTAATTGTACAGTAATTGCGAGTTGGATACTCTCGATAATATGAACAGAGAGGACACAACGGAGGGGGGGCTGTCAGCATGAACTGAGCTCCCTCTCGAGAGATCAGCTCATCTTGTAACAGAAAAGAAGGGATAGCCACAAAAGTGGGGTTTTTTTTTCATTTTTTAAAAAAAGCATTGATCACAGATTAAACATCATTACTTTCTGACTTGCTCTGACCATGAAAGCGCGCGCGCGCACGCATAAATAATACAAAAAAATGGAAGAAGAAACCTCCCCTCCCCACCCCTAAAATAAATACATTGGCTTCTGCAAAGTCAGAAATGGTAGAGGCTGCACAATGGAGGGCAGATGGAAGAGATGGGGAAGGCGGAGGGCTGATGGAAATGTGCGCGTGTGTATGTACATGTGCGTGTCTGTGTACACACTGAAAGACACACAGAAAAAAAAAAAAAACCACACAGGAAGCGCCTGTAAATTTTAACACAGAAGACTGGAGAGAATTTTAAGTGTCCTCATTCATATCTTGGCTGTCTGTCCGGGCAATTTTGCGAGGTGGGGCCGAGTTTTCACCTTCTATTTCCACTTGCTCAGGATCTCTTTTCTTTGCTGCATTCTAATAGGAGGGAAAAAGGCAAGAAAAATTAGATTTGCTTGACTCCCTCTCACTCCCAGCCCCCAAATCTTTTCTCAAGGTTTTTGAAGCCGGATTCCTTCCCAAAGCAAGGGTGGGATCATGCTGTCACTTTTGCTTCCACTAGACAAGCAAACTAGCAAAAAGTGGTATGCCGGAAGCTGCTTATTTCCTATCCCAGTGAGATTCCACTAGAGTTAGGGAACTAGAAATTGTTTTTAACCTCCTCACCTCCATACACTGTTTTTTAACAGACACACCCTAAGATTGGTAGTTGACAAGAGTTTTCACAAAACCCATACCTTTTTGTCCCACTGCTGATGTAGGTAACGCAAGAGAATATTTGTCTTTTCTGTGACAATTACTGTTGAAGAAAGACAAGGAAAACTGATCAGTATAGAATGAAACAAATCTACAAGAAGGCATTGCAGGGTTCTGGATTTTACTGACTGCAGGATTATGGGAGATGGAGGTCACCTGCTTAGAGAAGAATGTTTTATTCAGTGGAACCAAGTGCAGAGAGAGGTGGTCACTCAGCAGGATTGCTCACATTTCACATGCAGAAAGGCACAAGTTTGATCCCTGGAGACTATCTCTGGCCAAAGGAAGGGAAGAAAATTATTTCTACTACTCAAGATCTTATGGAAGCCCCATCATAGTGGAGGAGAACAAACTGACCTCACTCTTGTGGGCATATAACTTGATCTTGATCTATCTGCAGGGCTGATCACACAGAGAGCAATCAAAAGAAAATCCAGAATGGTAAAGATCTCTTGACTGCTATGTCATACAAGTTAGTTACTGCTTTATTCTGGCCATAGGAACAACCGGTCCCATCAGGAGTAGAAAGCCTTCTATAAAGCTCACCCCTTGCCACACAAAGACTAAATAACGAAAATAATAAAACCACTGTTCTATCAGGAAGAGCAGGCCCTCAGCTAGAATCTCCTAGGATAAGGCATGGAAACGCTGCTCTAATTCTTATATTTCTCCTCCCTCTGCTTTCCTCTTTTATATTATGCCTATTAAACACGAGCCTGCCTGTAGCCTTTTATCTTTTCATACCTTTACAGCATGTAAAAAAGTCAGCATTTTTCTATCCGTGTAATCAACAGCAGCATATGATCCTAGAGAGCCAGTTTGGTATAGTGGTTAAGGTGCTGGCCTAGAAACCAGGAGTTTAGTCCTCTCCTAGGCATGAAAGCCGTCTGGGTGACTTTGGGCCAGTCATTCTCTCTCAGTTCAGCCCACCTTGCAGGGAGGTTCTTGTGGGGAAAACTGGAGGCAGCAGCATTACATACACCACCTTGAGTTGTACAAAAAAAATGGCAGGATATAAATCCTAGTTTAAACCAAAGCTCCCTCTAGTCTCGCATTTTGTTTCTTATCAACCAGGGGTCTAGGCGAGAAACTCATATACAAAGGCATACAAGAAACGTCTTGCCTATTGTTTGTCCCCAACATCTGGCACATCAGAATACCATAACATGCAGACTTCTTGACATGCAGAGGGAAAAAAGCTTCAAAACAATTCAGACAAGGACATTTACACCACAACTCGGTATACAAGGCAGGGGAGAATCAGATGACTAAGAATCCTGAGCTGCTGCCTGCTACATACTCCCCTGGATCACTGCCTTCTTCTCTCACTCGAGCTACATTTTCCTAGGCAAGGTTTGCTTAAGCCTAGCTTAGTGGTACCATGCTTTCCTACTTTTTGCTCCAAGTGTTGTTCCCTCTTAGCTTTAGCAGATTAGGCCTACAGGGCATTAAGGCACAACATTTATAGATGACAATGCATGAGCACATTTCATTCATGAACTGGCTTCCAAGCTAGAGAGCTCTGATAATCCAATTTTGGAGAGCTGTTTCAGATGGATTTTATTTCTCTAGCTCCTACCTTCTCAACAGAGCCTGGAAAGGAATTCTTGCCCCCTCTGTCATTTTGGCTAATGGACTGACACTGGGCACTAGAAAGAAAAAGATTGTTCCTTCTTTTAGATACTGTGGGGTCATTTCCAGTGAACAATCTCATGCAACCTTCCTGGGCTGGCTAGGAATTCTAGGAGTTGTAACCCCAACACACCTTCAGGGCATCCAGTGCTAAGGAAAGCTGATCTAAAGCCTATTACCTGTTGGAGTTTGCCAAGAGTTGCTGGATCTGGCTGGCCTGTTTGGTCCAGAAAGACATATGTCACCAGTCCAAGTGTACCAGAAGTGGTCCAACCTCAAAACTGACCATTCTAACTTCATTCTGAAGTTGGAGCATGTGTATTAGAAATGGCTTCAAGGTTGGAATGCTTTGACTGCAAAGTATGTTGCCTACCTCTGTCACCCCCCTCCACCCTCCAGGAGAGTGACAGGTAATATGGCTTCTACTCCCACCGGAGCCCTGATCTTAGGATGATATGATGGGATGTTGCTCTCAAGAGTCCTCTTCTGTATTATAGATGCAATCTGCTCCCTGGTTTACCAGATAATAGGTTGCAAAAAAGGGCAGGAGAACAGTTAGAACAGAGATAGCATAATGCTCACTCTGAATACAACTCAAGACATGTAACAGCACATTTATGATTATGGCTTCAAAACAGCACTTTCTGCCTCCATTGCATAAAGCAGTTGCCCAGCGGATCTTGAAAAATAGACTCCTACAGTCAAATTGGAACTGGAAGGTGGCCAAAGTTTACAAGGCATTTTGTGGATAAAAAAGCACTATGATCCTCACACTGTATTTGCTACATGGCTTGTGGAAATGTCCAGACCACCCTCTGGTCCAATTATATAAGGCCTTTGTAGAGGCATACAGAGATAGTCTTGAAGAAAGTATGTGGCAGCTATTAGAAAAATATAAGCTTACCCCAGAAAGACAGGAGGGGTGAGAGAGAAATTCAAGATTGGCTCACCCTGACTCTCTTGGGTATAAGAGGGAAGGAAGGAGAAACAATTTCAAAATTCTGTTATGTGTCTATGTGTGTGATTCAGTCTTGATTCCTAGCGACTGCCTGGACAAGTCCCTGCAATTTTCTTGGCAAGATTTCAGAAGTGGTTTGCCATTGCCTCCTTCCTAGGGCTGAGAGAGGATGAATGGCCCAAGGTCACCCAGTGGAATTTGTGCCTAAGGTGAGACTAGAATTCATGGTGTCCTGATTTCTACCTTGGTGCCTTAACCACTAGACCAAACTGACTCTTCTGTTATTATAGCCTATATCAATAGAGTTCAGATACACACATACACACACACACACACACACACACGAGTTTCTTGTGGTATCTATTTCCTGGCCTGGTCTACTTTGAAGGGCTAACAGCCATTTTCAGTTGCTGTCTCACGTTGTGGACAAAAGCCTGAAGGAGTATAATCACTGTCTATGAGCGGAAAGATCCAAGAGGTGGTGGTGGTGTTCAGTCGTTAAGTCGTGTCCGACTCTTCGTGACCCCATGAACCATATTGCGCCAGGCCTTCCTGTCCTTCACTGCCTCCCGGAGTTTGCTCCATTTCATGCTCATTGCTTCAGTGATGAACCATCTCATCCTCTGCTGTCCCCTTCTCCTTTTGCCTTCAATCTTTCCCAGCATCAGGGTCTTTTCCAAGGAGCCCTCTCTTTGCATTAGGTGACCAAAGTATCTGAGCTTGAGCTTGAGTATCAATCCTTCCAATGCGCAATCAGGGTTGATTTCCTTTAAGATTGACTGGTTTGACCTCCTAGCAGTCCAGGGGACTCTTAAGAGTCTTCTCCAGCACCACAGTTCAAAGGCATCAATTCTTCGGCGCTCAGCCTTCTTTATGGTCCAGCTCTCACAGCCACACATTACTACTGGGAAAACCATAGCTTTGACTATGCCGATCTTTGTTGGCAAGGTGATGTCTCTGCTTTTTAATATGCTGTCTAGGTTTGCCATAGCTTTCCTCCCAAGGAGCAAGCGTCCTGCATGGCTGCAGTCTCTGTCTGCGGTGATCTTGGAGCCCAAATAAATGAAGTCTGTTACTGCTTCCATTTCTACCCCTTCTATTTGCCAGGAACTGAAGGGTCTAGATGCCATGATCTTAGTTTTTTTAATGTTGAGTTTCAAGCCAGCTTTTGCACTCTCCTCTTTCACCCTCATCAAGAGGCTCTTTAGTTCTTCTTCGCATTCTGCCATTAGGGTGGTATCGTCTGCATATCTGAAGTTGTTGATGTTTCTCCCTGCAGTCTTAATTCCAGCTTGTGATTCTTCCAGCCTGGCATTTCTCATGATGTACTCTGCATATAAGTTAAATAAGCAGGGTGACAGCATGCAGCCTTGTCATACTCCTTTCCCTATTTTGAACCAATCGGTTGTTCCATGACCGGTTCTAACTGTTGCTTCTTGGCCTGCATACAGATTTCTCAGGAGACAGGTAAGGTGGTCTGGTACCCCCATCTCTTTAAGAATTTGCCACAGTTTGTTGTGATCCACACAATCAAAGGCTTTTGCATAGTCAATGAAGCAGAAGTAGATGCAAGAGCTACCTTTCCCAATATGGCACTATCTCAACTCATTCAACAACAGCCGCTTGCTAGTATCCTTTTTTGGGTCAGGGCTCAGAAAAGATGGTGGTCACTTAACTTTAGGCATCTTTGGCAGTGTAATTTGTGACAGCAGAACGGCACCAGGTGCCTTACAGTCAACATCTATAGCTTCTAAAAAATAAATGGTAAGGATCATCAAAACACTTTGTGCATGGAGCAGCTGGCTATGGATGGCCCATGCCTGAACCAAACCATGCGTGTTTCGGATACTTCAGTCCTTATTTCTTCCAAACATAGACCAAAAATGCAGTTGTTCTGGGCAAAAGTGCTACAGGGAGTAGGGGAGTAAGAGCAAGAAAAAAGCCATGTTTGAGGGATTTCCTTGGTAACAACGTTGATTCAGATATCGATGGCAGATGAGAGGAGGAAAAGTGCAGAAAAGACTGAGGGCAAATAGATGAGTGATTTATTTTTATTGTTGCTTTTTATTGATATTTTAATAATTGTAACTTATTGCAACCTGTCCAAAGTCTTTAAGTTGGGTGGGCTATAAAAACTGTACTATAATTATATATCAAATCGGAGGTGGTAGCTGAGAGAAGATTGGGGGCAGGTGGGCAGCACATGGACCCTCAAGAGAAGAGATGGGGACGGGGTACACCAACCCTGCTGTATTCATCCTGTAAAATCACTCCAGAACACCTGCAGGTTTTGTTTTGGATAACTGAAGCTGATCCTAAATGCTTTGGCAGAACTTCTAGAATGGGATGGCATGTGCAGATTCAAAACAGAACATATTTTCACACACATCCCTAATTCAGACAAACTGGATCAAAAAGGGGCTACAAGGATGATCAGGAAATTAGAAATTAAGTCTCATGAAAGGAGATTGAATAAAATTATTATGCTTCACCTCGAGAAAGACAATAGGAGAGAGAAATGAGAAGGTGTCACCCAGAAGATCAAGACCTGTTTTCTACCACCCCAGAGGGGAAGACAATGAATAGTGGTTGTAGATTATGGGAACATTTTTAGAAAAGATTTCCTACAAGTAAAAAGAGTTTAACAGCTAAACCAATTACTAATAGAAGTGGTGAGTTTCTCTTAATTGTATGTGCTCAGCAGCCATCTGTTTTGATTGCTTTGATTTGGATTACAGTACTGGACTTAGCCACGTCCAACTTGGTGATTCTGTGCTGTGAGAGAGGCAGCCATGCTGGACATCCATCTTGATATTTTGGCAACTTTCAATACCATCAATGAAAGAATACTTTGCTGGATAAGCTCTATAGTGTAGGACTAGAAAACCAAGTAAGAGGATGTTGGTTTTTCAAAAAATTAATAATGAAGTTCAATAAAATAATCATGCAAGAAAGTGCTATTCAGAAACTTCTGCTTAATTCCATGGCAAATGGGCTGCAGGATCCCTACGGTCCATCTTATTCATCACATTCTTTAACACCTATACTAGCCCAGGAGCTGCACACAGCCCCCAAGTTGAGTCACGGTGTTCATTTAAAAATCAACTGATTTCTGCATTCTAAAGTATATTTTAATGTTTTAAAATTGATACTGCACCTATTTTTTGATATGGTCCTCTTGCCTCAATCCCTTGGCACACGCCAGCCTAAGTGACTTAGCTTGAAAACAATTGCTCTGGCCTAATTTATATGAAGATGTGGATGAAGTGACTTAGGGGATATACAGGTAGTCCTTGCATAATGACCACAATAGGGACTGGAAAATTCATCGTTAAGTGGGGCAGTCATTAAGCAAGGCATCACGTGACTGCACCTGATTTTACAACATTTTTTGCAGTGGCTGTTAAGTGAATCACTATAACTGTTAAGTAAATCATGTGGTCATTAAGCGAATCACGCAGTTCCCCATTGTTTCTACTTGCTAGAAGCCAGCTGGGAAGGTCGCAAATGGCAATCATGCGACCCCAGGACACTGCAACTGTCATTAGTGTGAGCTGGTTGCCAAATGCCCAGATCGTGATCACATGACTGCAGGGGCACTGCGATGGTCATAAGTGCAAGGATCAGTCGTAAGTAACTTTTTCAGCACCGTCATAACTTCAAACAGTTGCTAAACAAATGGTCGTTAAGCAAGGACTACCTGTATAGTGAATTGACAGCAGTAAACTGATGACACACGCTTGAATTTCTTGTGATCTTGATCAGGTAAGGTTGAACGAGGTTGAAGTAATCCTAATTTTAACCCAATTAAGATGTGAACTGCCTATTTTATACATTTCCTGTTTTTTACTGCTATGATTGAAGGTTTTTTCCACTGCACATATTTTGTATACCTATCCAACATCATAAAAATCATATAAAAGTATTTCTAGCAAAGAGATACTAAAATAAAGCTTCCATATGCAATCCAAATCTGTTTCACAGTGCTAAATAATAGACTAGCTGTAATGAGCTATCTCCTTCCCACCACAACTATGGGCTTGAAAGAAGCATCTAGCTCTTTCAGAAGAGAGTTCTAGATTAAAAACTGAAGTTTTGGGCTGACTCCTTATAAACAGGTAAATTTGCACAATACCAATTACACTTTAATTGCTAAGAAATATAAAGTACACACATTTTCTTTATACATATACAGTAACAAGTTTCCATGGATGGTGGGCAGTAATAACAAAAGCAGGGAGAAACTTACTCTGTTCTGATGGATATTCCCGTGTTGGAAGATAAACTGAAGGCCTTCTGTTCTGTAAATAATTTTTTTTAGAAAATAAAGAGTTATGCTGCATGTAAAAGGCAGTTCAGTCCCCATATTGTTAAACATTCAAGTTGCAATTGTAACTGAATATTTATTTATTTCTTACAAAATAAGAAAAAGGTAACATTCCAAACACATCTTCAGGGCACCAGGTCCTAAGGAAAGCTGACCTGTTACTTGTTAGAATTCTCCAAAGCAGTGTTTCTTAACCTTGGCATCTTTAAGATGTGTGGACTTCAACTCCCAGAATTCCCCAGCCAACATGGCTGGCTGGGGAATTCTGGGAGTTGAAGTCCACACATCTTAAAGTTACTGAGGTTGAGAAACACTGCTCTAAGACATCCTTGATCCTTGGCCACATTGCAACCTAAAATGGATTAAAAATGGGAGTGAGAAGCCTCTAGGAGGCAAACTGCTCCAAATTCTCCCCTTCAAACTCCCATCCAAGCCCCTCAAATTCATCCAAAATTTTGAAGCCAAACTTTGGCCACTTTGATGCTGAATTTCAACAGAGGAATGTCACACCATTTCTGGAAAGTTTGAAGCATTTACATTTGTAAATTTTTATGTCCAGTCCTGGTGGGAACAAGAACAGTTTACCTTTCAAAGGCTTCCAACTCCCATTTGAAGGTCCTAAAAAACAGCATGAAAAAAACAGTCCACCCACTCCAGTAATACCACCTGAAGAAATCTGTGAGTGAACTGCAGCCCCTAATCCTGGAAAAGTTGCCCACCCCACAAGAGTAATAGCAATAGCTAACATGGTCTTAAAGGTACCAATATGACTCCATAAAACATATCCCTTGGTGCCAACCAAGCTTTTTTTCCCACCTGTCTTTTTTTTAAAAATTTTTTTAATATGTCCAAAGAAATAGGATGCTAATATGCTATGTACCAAAGCATCAGCCTCTAGCATCATAATTATCTATAGCAATTAGTCTGGAATGGTGTGGAGTTCACCTTCTGGAAACAGGTGCTTTGGAACTTGACATACTCACCTTAGCAGATATTATTGTGACTAGGTGCATCATTATCCATGGCAGCCATTCCCATTATATGTTCTCAAATTTCTAAATGCACCCACAAAGATTGTTTAATAAGCTAGTACTAGAGGTAGACAATGTTCCCTTTATAAAATATATAGTGAGAAATACAGAAGCAGTGTATTAGCAGGATCTCTGTGAAAGCACCTGGAAAGGCTAGCAACCCTACAGTATTGCCATAAAAATTTTGCCCAGCCCTGAGTGCCATTCTCACCGATTTACAACCAGGAAGAAAAAGATACTTACTGATGCCTTGCATACAGAATCTGCATGGAATCGGCTGAAGTTGCTTTTGTTATAAACTGGCAACCCTTTCAGAAAGTCAGCCTAGAAGAAAAAAATTCCAGTCACAGGCAAGTAGACTAGATCTCAGGATCTAAAGGAACACCCCTCTGGTCACAGATGGGCCACATCATAACCTAAGTTTGAATAATTTTTAACAGCTAGCAGTGGGTATTTTCCTTTCAAAGAAGGAACTTTATCCTTTAGCAGTTACCTCTGACTGTCTAATTTCCTTTTATCTCCCATCTTCCCTAAATAAATCTGGCTTCATGGCACAAACAAGCCACCTGTTTCACAGGTAACTCTTAACTTAGATAAGCAGTTCCTTCACGGTGCCCCAACCTTTCTCCACCCGTAAGAGTAGACAAGAGCAACCATGCAAGGGGAAGGGGCAAGAATGGAACAGGAACCAAAGCCAGGATCAGTAACCAAAGCCAGGATCCTATTCTTAAAACCTGAAACTCGAGAGCAGCTCTCTAACAGTTCTCCCTAACTGAATAATATACCCTACACTGTCTGTTTAAATGGAGCCTAGACAGCCAATTGTCTGAGACGCTTTCATTTGGATTCCTGAACAGAGCAGGGGTTGGATGCCAGGGCCTCAGTGCTCCTCCCAATTTTGGGACTGAATTAAGCACAGCACCCTAGCAGAACGCTATCCAACTGAGCCTCCATTCCCAGCACAAGCTCCCTCTCCCCACAGACACCCCCAGAGGCAGGCGGAGGCTGGAAGAAGGGACATCTCCTCCTTAAGCTTATTCCAGCAGTATTCAGCCCAAGCAAGGTCTCTGAACCTTTCTTGATCCACAGCTGAAATCTGACCCCCCGCCCCGATCTTCCAATTTCAAGCGTTCCCCCGACTCTCCAGACAAACCCTCCAGACCCTCAGAAACGTCCCATGCTTCCCTGCCGCCTGATCCACACCCCTGAGGGCCTTCTAAGTTCAGCCCCGCCAACGTCCATTTACGGGTGGGGATCAGCATGCAGGGCAGAGCTCCCAGATATTCCTCGAGGCCTCCTCCCATTGCCGGGTCCCAGCCAAGTCCTCACGCACACACCCCAAATTCCCCACGAGCCCCCCAACAGGACCCTCCTCCCTCAAAAACCTTCTCAGCGCAAGCCCGCCGTCTCACTGCCCCTCCGCCCCATCCGAGAGCCCCAGGCCTCCCCACCCCCGGCATCATCCCGCCTCTGTACAGCGCCTGGCACACATTCCTCCCGGTTTAAGATCACCACCCGGCACGCCCCCTCCCATGGGGAGCCCTGCCTTCCCCCTGAAGGGGAGGGGACACAAAGCCGGGGGAGCTGCTTCCATATCTAAGGTTGGGAGTGCCCACCTACCATCTTCCCCCACCAGGCGCCTCCTCAACAACTTCTCATCCTCCTCCTCCTCCTCCTCCTCTTGGGTTCCCTGCTCGGCCACGCCCCATCAGAAAGGCCATTGGGTCCCCTCTGGCGGAAGCTGAGGCGCCATTGGCTCATATCGACGTCGCTCCGAAATGAACGCCCACCCCCTCTATCCCGCCTCCAGCTACGGAAGGGGAAAGGGGAAAAGAAAGACGGAAGTAAACCCCGGATGAGATGCTTTTCCTCTGTGGCATCATGGGAAATGTAGTGCCTCTGGGAAAAGGAATCGTGGTTCTTTTTCATAAACCTAATCTTCTCCAACTCTAAGTGCCTATCGGGGGCCTCGTTTGGGATGTTTGGGAGTTGCAGTCCAACCCATCTGGATGATACATCTGGATAAAACTCTAACAGAAGAGAATATATGTAGCTCAGGGTTGGACAAAATTGGAGGCGCCTGTCTCCTCCTTTTTATGCTGGTAAACTTCTACAGGCATTTTCTGATTACTGTTGGAAATAGGATATTGATACCCAACAGGACTTGGATTATTTAAGCATGAGTTTATTTATCCAGTTCTATTGATACACGTTGCAGTGAGCTTTGGTAATGGCCGCCAATTTAGATGATTTAAAAAAGAACTAGAAACATGTATAGAACTTTAGTTTACCAACAGCTATGAATTTTGATAGCTAGACTATAAAGGACTTCCAGAATCAGCAAAAATACATAAAATACCATCTTCTGTGGGGAACAGTGGGAAAGGGCTATTATTCTCCAGCGTATGTCTGCTAAAATTCCCGGATGCATCTTGTACCACAAAATTTATTTATTTATTTATCATATTGGTGTATATAGCTACCTATTTTCACCCAGGCCTTTGGGGAGGGAGAGTGAGACAACTCACTTCATCGTGCTTGCCATCTTTCATCTTTATGTTTTTTTGATTTTATTGTAATTTGTTTGATTCTTGTGAGCCTCCCAGAGTTGTTGAGAGGTGGGCGGCATCCAAGTTTAATAAATCATTATTATTGTTATCTTTCAGTTGTGACTCTGGGTGACACATAGAGGATTAAAGCCAACAACCACAATACATAAAGTAAATAATAATACTAACAAAAACATAACAATAGCACAGTAGCATCTGAGGACAATCCAACAAAGCCAGTATCACTGCAGTCATAATAAGTCATTTTGCAAGCTCACCTAATACCCAAGTCCAAGGGAACATCCAGATCTTAAGGACTTCCAAAATGCTAGCAGGGTTGAGGCCAAGCAATCCTGAAAATGATATAGATGTGCAGGCTTTCCTAGATAACAGCACGTAGCCAATTTTGACTGTTCTCAGAGAACTAGGCAAGAATGGACCTCGTTAGCACTTGGATAAACCACCACCAGAAATCCCAGGGCTGTGGATTAGATTGGGAACTAAAAAAGTAGATACATCCTGGAATTTGACATTAGCATTTCATTCATTCATTCATTCATTCATTCATTCATTCATTCATTCATTCATTCATATAACCACCCATCTCACACAGGATTCTAGATGGCTTACAATAAAATACATAAAATACAAAATATAAATAATAAAACACATAGCAGCCAGGGACCATCCAACCAATTATCAACCCACTCAGGATACAGGCTGTCACATGCCCAGGGCCCCAGGCTTGGACACAAAACCAAGTTTTCAAGGCCTTACAGAAGTCCAACAGGCACGGGGCCGATAATCTCAAGGGGGATAATGTTGGCGGGGGGGGGGGGGGGACATGGCAGAAACTTTTGCTAAGAAAACTACCTGGAGAATGTTAACAAAGTCATCAGCCATCAAGCTTGATCTGAAGGAGACTTTGCCTTTGGGGAGTGCAAAATGTAGCAGTTAACATGCTTCATAGCAGGTATGTTTCAGATCAAGTGACAGGTCTTACATTAATTGCACTGGCTTGGTTTCAGTTCTATTTCAAGTTGTTGGGTTTAGGCCCCAAGACCTTAGAGGCTTTTTTTTATTGAATATGTGCCCTCAAGTCGATGTTGACTCTTAGTGACCACATGCATAAATGTTCTCCATGACAATCTGTCCCTAACCTGGCCTTCCAGGACTTCCAACAATGCAGCCATCGCCACCATAACTGAGTCCATCCACCTTGCTGCTGGTCATCCTCTTCTCTTTCCTTCCACCTTTCCCAGCATTAGAGCCTTCTCCAGAGAGCCGGGTCTTCACATAATGTGTCCAACCTGCCTCACCCACATCAGGTTTCTTTAATCTGGTGCCTTTGACCTGGTTGGTCAAGACATCTGGAAGGTACTAGATGGGAATGAATGTCTCATAACAACCTGTGTGTATCTTGCAGGTTTTGGAGCTCCTAAAGGAAACTTTTCTATGATAGCAATACTGTTGTGGAATAATGTCGCAAGGGAATTTTAAACTAGCCCCATCCTTGAAAACTTATAGGCTTTAGTTTGCATTGTTTGTAATGATTTTGGAAATCAGAAGGGTTTTTTTTCTCAATTTGCTTGATTTTAATATTTTTTCAAATAATGTTTTTATTGGGCATTTTATTGTAAATCCTCTTGGGAGTAAATTAATTGTAAAGAAGGCACCACCTACATCACTTCACTGAGCTACACATATCCTCTTTCAAACAGTGATCAGAAGATCACTGTATTCCAGATACAGACACTCAGTTATTATGGTTTCACATCTTTTTACATCTTACATATAGATGTAAAAAATAAATCTTAAAAGAGATGCACAAGGTTGCCACTCTCCCATATTATCCTCACAATTCTATGAAACTCAAAGTGACCAGAGAGATAATTAGATTTGAACTTACACTCTGACACACTCTGTGCATACACTGTAAACCATACCAGTTTACTCACTCTTTTTATTGAATTGGATTTTTTTTTTTTAATCAGCAATTGTGTATCTTAAATTTTGTTGTAAGCTGCTTTGGATGTTTTTATAGAAAGGTAGGACATAGCACAATTATAAGAGCTCCTTTGGGAGGAAGAGCAATGTAAAAAAATAAAACCATCAAATGGGGAAAGAACCTGCTGTGATAAGGAAGACAATTACATCTGAACTGTATTTGCCTCTCAAAATTGCCTTTGTTTTATTTTAAATGCATCATTTCAAATATCTTTACAAAAAAGCAAATAAATCTAACAACTAAATGGAGGCTGCACCCTTTTCGGACCCAGCCTGACTCTCCCAGCCCCCTGCAATCCTATCAAAACCAAACAATAGCAGCCTTCTCACCAGCTACCAAGTACTCAAGTACCAAGTACTGCAACGGAGGAGCAAGGTGAGAAATGCCAACGTTCCATCCTCAGTCAGCCTGATTATCTCGACGTTCCATCTCTGTAACAAGAGTCTTCCCCAAGGGCCCTTGGCCTAACAATGGAAATAACCCCAGGTACATGGACAAAGACCCGCCCAGCTTCCCAAACTGGCCAGCAAATCAGATCCCTAGAATTTCCCACCTTGTAGCCTTGAACTCCTGTAAAAAATTCTATAAAAATCTTTGCTTCCCCATTGTTCAGGGTCTCCTTTTCTTGTAAAACAGGTACTCAACCATCATGGCAAGAAACAAAGTTCTCCAGTGTTGTGCTCTGAAATTCTGAATTTTCCACGACAACTGAGATCTAAGTCTAGACAAAAACAAACAAAAAACCTATATGATAGAAGGAGCAGAACCTTTTCCAGAAAACTAGTAACGTTTAATAATTACATCTTAAATACTCACTTAAAAAAAGTACACGCTTATTCATTTTGACATTTGAAATAGGTTTATTTATTCTTGATGAAACAATTTTAGATTCACAATGAAAACAGGAATCACTATAATTACCCCTGTGTGCAAAGGATGCCACATGGAACTGTATATATTATAGCAACATATACATCAAGCTTCCAACTTTGTTTGAAAGGGTCTCACCAGAGAAAATTTTAATGGGTCAGAGATTTTCTGCCTTTCAGCATCCGGCGGAGAATCACTTCAATCCCGCTGGCTGTGCGGATGCGTTTAATCCATCCATGTTTGTGCTTTCGCTTGATATTTGATGGCTGGTACTCATTGCCCCGGCTTTTTTGACGAATCTGCTGGTAGCTCCATGGCACAACTGGCCTAGGAACTCTTTGGAAGGCACAGGCATACTCTGCTGACCGACAGGAGTTAAGAATCTGTTGCCATGGGGTGGAAAATGCAGAAACGATTCCGCGTTGCCAAAAGGTGGAGGTCATAGTTCTTGCATCAGGAAGAGAGATCTGGGAACAGAAAGGGAGAAATCAAAACGGTGAAGAAATATTATAATCATTTTATTCTGCTCTTCTGTTAAAGCTCTGAATGGTATATATGGTTTCCCTCCTGCTCAACAGCCCTACATGGCTGATTAGAGTCTGCTTGTGTGTTTTATTGCAGAAAGATTTGAACTGAGAATTCTCTTAGTCTAATGCGGGGGGGGGGGAGAGATAATCAGTGAGAATTTTGTCTTTGAACATGGCACATTATTTTTGCTCAAAACAATTGGAGATTTAAGTCTGTGACTATTTTATCCTTGCTTTATGTAGGTGTTGAAGGGGCTGGAAGAGGGAAAAAACAGAAGAAACAGCCAATATTTTACATATTCTTTTATATTCATGTTATTTTCTTATTCTTGTTAGATATTAGTAAAGGAAGAATAAGAGAAGCTCGCTTTCTTTACAAGTATTTTCCTTATGGAGATGAAGGATGACAGCATTAGTAATATGTTTGGTGATACATATACCAGAGCAATATATTTATTTTAATCAATTTATATGGCCACCCATCTTGCAACGGTGACTCTGGGTGGGTAACGCAATTTATCATTTTTTAATAAGCACTCTGTCTTGGGGGATTACTAATCTGATGTGATGGGACAGCTAAGAAGCTCTAATGACTTGGAGCTTTCCAAGTTCAGAGAAGGGTAGGGTCACTCTTGCCAATAAGATCGAAAGGGAGGGATAGGGACCCAGCAGTAATCCACAATGAGAGCAGGTGGGGCTCTGCAGGCATGACAAAAATAAACTCATCTCAGAGAAGGAACTCTAAACCCACAAGAAGGCAATAGAAAACAATCTCTTGAGGTCAGTGTTTTTCAAACTTGGCAACTTTAAGATGTGTGGACTTTAACTCCCAGAATTCCCCATCCAGCAAGTGCCCAGAGTCACTTGCTGAGATGGGCAGATATAGAAATCAAATAGACAGACAGACATGATGCTGTTTGTTTGGGTCCTGGAATCTCCTTTAACGTCTTCCTGCTTCTGCACCCATCCTAAATTAGCCAACAACACAAGAACTTCAGAAAACAGCAAAAAGGAAGACAATGGATCAGGGTATGGATAGGATCGAAGGGTTTACTGAAATATCCTTGGAAGAGCTATGAGTAATAATAAAACAGTAATCAAGAATGGTGAGCCTTTGTCCACAGGATCGCAGAAGTACCCAATTTGACAGCATTTAACTAATAAAAAATAATGAAAAAGGAACCAGGCTAGGCCCTTCCTTGAGAATTGCCTGCCTACTTGTAAAGCCAGCCTGAGAATTTGGGTTTCTTTCCTGAGAGTCAATTTCAAGCCCACTCACCGTAAAAACAAACTGGTGACTGCCCACGGCAGGGCCCTCTCAGTTGCGGCACCCTTCCCAACGAAGGGGGAGTTCCTGTGGCCTGCATTTAGAAAGGCAGCACATTAGGTTTATTTTGGCAACACTTTATTCCCTTAAGCTGACGTTATGCTGTTCCTACTCTCTTAAGCCGTTTAAAACTGTTTCACCATGACTGCGGCTGGGGAATTCTGGGGATTGAAGTCCACCCGTCTTAAAGTTGCGAAGGTTGAGAAACACCGGGCTAGACTAAGCAGCAATCGGTTCCTGAGACCTGAAGGGAACGGGGAGGCAGAGCAGAAAGAACCGGTGGGACCCACCCGCTCAGAAACGGCTTCCCGCTCGGCCTCTTTAGTCCCCGCCGCTCCCGGGCTTCGGCGGGGCTGCCTTTCGAAGCGCAGGGCTCACCGCGTCCCGCAGAAGCCCGAGCGGAGAGGAGCTCCGGGCTTCGCGGAGAAACTGAGCCTGCAGCGGCCGGTTCCCGCTCGCAGGAGGCGCCGGGTCGCTGCCTTCCTCCGCTTAACGGCTCCCCTCCCGTCCCGCCTCAGCTCCAACCCGAACGCCCGTAGTTGCTCTATCATGAAACGGAAGCCCTCGTAGGTCGTGCTAAGGAGTCCAGCGAAAAGGTTAGGCGGAAGGGGCGGTGATTCGCCGCGATTTCTTCTGGGTCCTGTAGTTTTCTCGCCCGGGTAGAACGGCAACGCTCGTGTGGCCTGTAGATGCCGGAGATAAGAGATGAGGAGGAGCAGCAGCAACATCCCCCCCGCAACCTAGAGCAATTGCTGCCATCTAGTGCTAATTCCTATTTTAGCAGCCTAAATCCGGTAGCCCAAACGGAGCCCGCTCAGCTGTCTGATGTCAAATGGTTTATTTGAATAACCCCGCCTTCATGTAGGCCCGTTTAACCAATGGTGTGCCTTTGCCACCACCACGCCCCTCCCCCTGGAAACAAGGGAAACGGGGGAACGTTCCCCAGAATTCTTTGCGTGGGAGTGTGTTTGTTTATCACGCTCTCTGTAGAGGTATATTTCCCAGTTGTTAACAAAGGATAAAATAAATATTATATTTGTAATAATTTATGGCTTTCCTGTTAATCAGAGAGAGAGAGAAAGATTACGACTCGATCAACACAAACGGTAAATCGCACTCACTAGCTTGCTTTGGGATAAATGCGTCGTGCTGCACGTTCCACGCGAATTCAGAGCATTTTAGGATTTCTGCGTGGGTCGAAAGAAGAAAAGTTTGCTTTGTATTTATTATTTATTTAACTTACAGGCCATCCGACTCCCATATGACTCCGGTGGCTTACAACTAAATAATACATAAATATATAACAGACAGATGTGTGCACACACACACTCACACACTCACACACGATACAATAGATGGAAAGAGAAAAGTGACCAAAACCTCCAGAAGAACAAAAAGGGGGTTCCACAGATATATATCCTCAGATAAGTGAATATATGATAAGAGTAATATAATATATCTACATCTATATCTACATCTACATCTACATATCTACATCTACATATCTATATCTACATCTATCTATGTTACCGTTCCTAAAAATTCACAATGTCAGGGACTCACACCCTAAGTCAGAAAACAAGATTCTGCATTTACTGTACTTACCTCACAGTGCTAAGTGGATACCAATATAAACTCTGCAACTGGAGACCAGCACAATAGTGTCTTCTCCTTCTTATTATATATTTTTATTAGAACTTACATCTGCCCTGCTTCCAGAGAGGTAGGTGGCTAATTACAAAATAAAAATAACAAGATAACAAAAGTAATATAGCTGTTGAGAGTTAAAATACCCATGCTGCAATCTCAGTACTCATTATATTACTGTAGTAAACTGTCACCAGAAATGGCAACATTCAAAAATAAGGGACAAAATATTTCCTTCTTCGGTCTTATCATTTTGTTCCCATCTTAAAGTACTGTAACTATTTTATAGCGTAAGGAGGTAAAAGATGAAACAAACTGATAAATAGTAATTAATCGAGACATCAAGTTCTCTGCAGAGTGAAAGGAGTTCTTATACCACTATTGTTATTTTATTTTTTAAAAAACTAAAATCACTCTTCAAAGCAAGATTTCCCAGTGCAGTTCAAAGCATTCTAAAATCAATTTTTCATTTAAATTTATTTTAAACAGAGAAGTGATTTTATTCTTTATACAATGTATAAACAGCACAGATAACAGATATACAAGTCTAAAATATACACTATACAAAATTAAAATATTACCATATTAGTAATATATTAAAAGACCTAGAAGTAAGAATTATCTTATTCATTCTAGAATATCTGTGCTGTGATCAGCACTGCTTTGGGAATGGTCTCTATAGCAATTTTATCTTGATTTAATGTAATTCTTTTTTTTCCCCCTTGGCATTGCTTAGTCATTTGACTTTGCTGTGTACTATTTCTCCTCTCAGAACTAGGTTCTCTGCAAAGTGTGGTCAAAAAAGTCAAATTGGCAGTCACAACAGTGCAACAGAAATTTGGCCTGTTTTTTATGCATGATAGGCCATCATGGTCACCATCTTGACTTTTTTGACCACACTGGGGAGCCCCCTGTCTCAGAACCTTTCTGTGACAGAAACATGTGCTCATACACACTGGAGAAAAGCTACTGACTCCGTGTAGAACTCCCACTTTGTGCAATAAAAAGTCCCAGTGTCAATCCTCCATATCTCCAGATAGAACTAGAATGTACAATGCAGTTGCCAGAAATCCTTGAAGATTAGAGATATAATGCAAGTCACTGTATATACTGAATATTACGAATCAAGTATCTGATCTGATTGAAAAGAAATCTGCTTTCTACATTCCTCTTTAAAACCCATTTATTTTCAACTGTGAAAATGAGAATCTTACTTTCTCTTTAGAGAAATGTCACATTTCAGCAGCAGAGCCCAGAAATCCAGTCACTACCATCCCCAGGTATTTAATTTGTCTATTTTACTGTATTAGAGTTATATGCAGTTCCAATCAGGCCTGGTGCTGGGAATTTTCCCAGTGCTGAGGAACAGCCAGAGCCCAATCAGTTTCCAGGAGGGAAAAGAACAACAGATCCAAGGTCATGCTGAAACAGCCAGCTGTGAAAAGCTAACAAACATTCTGGACACTTTTGAACTTTGATGTTGGAGAAGACTCCTCAGAATACCATGGACAACCAAGAAAACAAACCAGTGGATCCTCAAGCAAATCAACAGAGAGTTCTCACTTGAGGCACAAATCACAAGGCTCAATTTATCATATTGTGTGAAAACTTAGTTCTCTGGAGAAGGTGCTAATCCTGGGAAAGGTAGAAGAAAAAAGAAGAAGAGGATGACCAGCAGGAAGGTGGATGGACTCAGTTATGGTGGCGATGGGTGCACCATTGGAAGACCTGAAGGACTAGATTGGGGACAGATCCTGCTGGAGAAAATCTGTCTATGTGGTCACTAAGAATCAACACTGACTTGATGGCACATAATCAATCAACAGAGTCTGGGCCCATCCAATATCAGGGGGAATGCTGTCCCACAGAAGGGGGGCAATGACTGAGAAGGCCCAACCCTGGGATCCTTACAGATGGCATTCCTTAAGGCAGTGTTGTCCAAACTTGGCCACTTTAAGATGAGTGGACTTCAACTCCCAGAATTCCCCAGCCAGCCACTGGGAGTTGAAGTCCACTCATCTTAAAGTGGCCAAGTTTGGACAACGCTGCCTTAAGGACATGGACCTAGAGGGAGCCCTCTCTAATCCTTTTCCAGATTTCAAAGGATGGGCAGAGCCCATGGAGAGAGGGCAGTCCCACAGGTACCTAGGTCCTGAACCATGAAAGGTTTTAAGCTTTGTAAGGCCCCATTCCTGGTTATCCACAGGACAGTATCTTTGGTCACCTGCAGAGTTTCTCACATGACAATTGGCACCCTACCTCCCCTGCTCTGATGCCAAACCCAAAAACCAGGTGGGCAAAATAAGTGGAGAAACCGAGGGTCTTGATGCTGTGTATCTCCCAAGGAAGTACTGTATGCACCTGGTGGAACTTTTTTCTTAATAATTTGACTGTCAGTTTCAAATATTGAACATTGTTATGATTTGTAGAAAAATAAATGCAGTCATAACAATGTTCAGTATTTGCAACTCTTGAAATCGACAATCAAATTATTAATCATCAGCACCTTTTTGTGAATATTTGAAAGTTTTATGTGCAGTAAATATATACACTTCATTTTTTATTATATATGAATATGCTTATGTACCATTTTGATTTAGAAGTCTTATAACGTGTCCAAGGCCAGCAGCAAGATGCTCTGTGCATCTCATCACCACTTTTTCCTCTCTTCTACAGCAGTAGGCACAGTAATTTGCTCCATTCATCTGATGAAGTGAACATCATCCACTAAAGATAATAACATTGCCTACTTTTAAGGTGGTGGCACAAGATTCTTTGGAAAGTTTTCTGCAGAAAAAACTAAGTACATCTTTGGAATATATAAAAGCAACACTTCCCAGAGTTGCCACTGTCCACCGTAAAAACGTTGCCTCAAATTTAGGACACCAATTTTGGAAGGATACAAAAAGACTATATCCCCCAGCATGCCTAGCGGCACGTTGCCCCTGCGCAACTCCTGGCAATGGCGGTATAGGAGAGTTTGGAAACGTACCAGAAGAGGGCGCCTATAAGCAAAGCAAAGGGAAGTTGCACACTACGCTTCCCGTCGTACTTTGCAACTTAAGCCTGCCGCCGCGCGGCTAGATGACGTTACACAGGGGCGTTTCTGCTCCATAATAGTTGAGGGGGCGTGTCCCAGGGGCTTCCGCCGCCACCGCCGCGGAGATTCCCAAGATGGCGGCGCTGGCTGAGAGGGGGTATGCGCTGTCCTGCGGGCGCCTCGGCCGCGGCACACGAGTCTCTGTCTTCCACGTCAAGCTGACTGAATCGGCCCTGCGAGCCTTCGAGGCCTACCAGGGACGCAAGGTGGGTCTCCGGGCGAGGAGGGGGCGGGGCAGCGACCCTCCCCTCTCATTTCGAGAAGTTGGTTGTGGGGGAAAAAGAGAAGAAAAGCCCCCTCCTCTTAATGCGAGCTCGAAAAGTGGGAGGCTGGGAAATTGGGGACCTTCTTCCTCTCACCAACACAAGGTTTGAGAGGAAAGGAAAGTGGACTCCCTTCCCCTCTCCTAAATTTGGGGAGGGAGCAGGAAGGGGGACCCTCTCTTCTCAAAACTAGTCTTTGAAGAAAGATTTCCTCAACAAGAAGCAAATGGCTCTTTTCAGGACGGAGCCCTTCTTAGAAATATAGGGGAACGCAGGACTGGAATTCTGCTGGTGAGATCTTTCCCCCACCAATTAAAGAAAATAAATGGCTCGGATTAGAAAGAAACGACTCCTCTAGTAAATTTAGATGGTTGAAATGTAAAGAAATGTGGAAAGGCCAGCGTTTCTTCCCTCCCCGTCAAAAAATAAAAACCTTGGGAGATGCCTTCAGCTCACAAAAAGATCTGAGCAAGCCACCCCCACCCTTAAATGGAAAAAAAAGATTGGGGAGATTTTACACCGTTCACTCCAAAGACCCTCTTTGGAAGCTTCTCCTTCCAAAGCTACAAGATGTAGCTTGGCAAAAACCTCTGTAGGTAAAGGTAAAGCATGGAAGGTAATAACAAAAAAGCAGATTATCCCTACCTTTTTAATAGTCAATTAGGGGACTGATCATGAATTGGAAATTAACCAACAGGAGTAAGGATGTTAAGTGCAAAGTATAGGACTTGAATTATATTAAAGGGAGAGTCTTATTTTCTCAGCAAAAAACTGGCAAAAAGGATCTCTTAAAAATGGATGCAGGACACATAAAAGTACAGACCTCCTGATTGCTCTCCCCAAATGGGCCATAGAAGTGAGGAGGCTCTTCTCATAAATCTTGAAAGGAATGAATTGATGGTCACATGGGTTGACTTGGAGATCAGTTGAAATTAGACACTCCCTTGTTACCCCCAAACCAAGAAAATAAGTTCCCTAAAAGAGCCTTATTAGGGTTCAAAAACTCTAATAAGAGTTGAATAAACTAAATATGAGCAGAAAGTGTAGATAACAGTTAAACAGCCTTGGGTTTTGTTGGAATATTTTAGAAAGAAATATGCTTTAAAAATGTTTAGTTTTTAATGTACAGTATTGGTCATTTCTGGGCAGAAAGGCAGAATATGAAATAGGGTACATCAAATTGTGTAGAGAATCTATTCCCAAATGTTAGAAAATGCAAAGGAGATTTTTAAAAAATGCTCTTGGGAAGGGAGCTTTTTAAAGAAAGTTTTTTTTTTCTATTTTCCATTATCAGATGTACATAAGGAGGATCTGAACTGGTTCCTCGACTTTCATGTTGTAGCATAAAGGGAGAATGAGCAACCTCCTCATCTCTTTGTGTGTGTATGTGTGTGTATGTGTGTATGTGTGTATAGAGAGAAAACATGGAAATGAGGAATCCATGAGGATGGCAGTTTCCTTTTGCCTTGATCAGTTATATGCTCTGAGGGGATTGCCTGAGCCGTGGTCAAGGACTGCAATGCGAAGACGCTATCCTATATAGCAGTGAACTCAAGAGCTTTGAGTACGTGTGGGTAATCCATGAGCTGCAAAAGATTGTAGCTTGTAAAGAGCTCTGCCCCTTTTCTCATTGGACACCTGGCTATGGGAAACATTTCACTGATTTCCTGCTGCTGTTAGCAGTGTGAAAAGAACAATTGGGTCCCCCATCAATAAACTGATCGACTGGCTAATAGTGGGAAAGCACTGACAGACCATTGAATCTTTGGCTGTTGTATTTTTGGGAAAGGTGACATTCTTAAAAAGTTTAATGTTTTTTAAAAAGTTATATGAACACTCTCTGTCACATAGTAGTCTTTCTTGGATGGGATTACAAGGCATGCTGTGATGCGTAACTCACATTTTTAATCTTTAGATGGAGAGAAGAAGTTGAGATGATGCCAGTTATCGAAACATCCCCGTCTTCCATCTTTTTTTTTTTTTTCCTCTTTTAGACTTCCAGTTTGAAAATACAGAACTTCTATATTTTGGTCTAAGTTCTGCTGTTAATCCGTATCTTAAATGGGCCTATTTTTCAGATTTAGGAGACGATTAAATAGCCTTTTCCCTTGTCCTTCATATCCTCAGTCTCAAGTGAAAATCCTTGATGCTGACTTGCTTGCTTCCTCCCCCACGCCTTGTTGTTTTACCAAGAACATCAGTAGTGAATACACTTTAAAAGGATGTGGGATTTTTTTTTTTTATTAAGTTGGAGAACTGGAATCTGGCTGGGGGAAGGGCTGTTCCATTGCCAGTCGCTACTGCTTACTGTCTTGTGTTAAGTTGTGTGAACTCTGATGACGGAGATCCTGACTTAGATTTCTTGGGGGCCTGCCAAATGCTGTACTCTGGAAGCTCTCCTTTGAAGGGGGTGTTGAAATACTCTTTGGTCGCCTAAATTGAACTCTTGGAAAGGGTTTAAGCAATATGGCTTTGAAGGAAAACATTGGCTCCTGTTTTAATAGTGATTTTCAAAATGAATTGTGCCTGTTTTTTAAAACATAACACTTTTCTTTCCAGTTCTGCCCTCCATCCAAGTTGAGTAGCAGTAGCCAAGTGGCAAACCTGTTTATCATTGGCAACCTCAGCTTCCAGTAAAGGCAGTCTGGGATTGTGTCATTCTCTATTTTTAATGTGGGATGTTGGTTACCGGTGGGCCTCAGGCGAGCTAAGAAGAGGGCTCCTGCTAATTACTAGCTGAAGCACTGATCACCTTAGCATGGGTTTCTTACTGCAATTACTTCTAAGGGTATATTCATCAGTTGCAGAAAAAGTTGGAGTGAGAATGATATGGAGGAGGAAAAGTGCCTGATGCTTTTCTCCAAAAAAAGGGCCTTCTCACTTGTGGGATTCTTTGGATACAACTATGTAATTTGGGTGAGCATATAGAATAGGCAGATTATATACATTTCCTGAGGAAGACAGGAATGAGTGTGGTCTTTCACTACCATCATCCCCCAATTAAGGCAATCAATTACAGCTGTGGGATTGCTTGGCATTATGATAATTTTGGGCTATAATTTCAAACTGTTGGAATAATGCCATTATTCCAATGATTGCAACAGAAATTAATGTTACAAAACTAGGGTCCAATCCTTGATCGATGAGGGGCTACTGGGGCCAGGAATATATTTTAGAATGACTCTCATCACATGACTAGCAATGCATCCTTTATAGAAAAGTGGAGTTGGCCAAATCTGATTGCTAATTCTTCATACTCTGTATTACATGCTATCTGATAAAGACTCCATAGGTTTTCAAGTTGGGGCTGTTTCCAGGGATTACACCAGGATTTTCTTATATGCAAAGCAAGTCCTTTATTATTAGCAGTGACTCTTCTGAATTCCCTTTATCCTTTTTAAATTAGCTATTCAATGTAAACCTGAATGTCCCTCTTGGCTGTACTATTCATTATAATACTCTTGCAGGTTTTACGAAAAGAGGCCATTGGTAGAGGTCCTTTCACAGGCATTGTTAGGCATATATGATGTGGCAAGCAGGAGTTTGGAATAATGCATTGTGTTGATGCACGCTAAACTTGATTGCATCTTCCTGTTGACCCAAACTGGACTGGGCTCCGTATCATGTGCAAAATTGCTCTGTTGGGTCATTGGAAAGCAATTATTTGCCTCTGAGATCCCAATGAAGATCCCCACTTGATTTTGTAACTCATTGGGTACACTTGTTATGGTCTAACATTATTTGAGGCACTGGATTCTCTAGGCATTCATAGAAGGTCCAGACAATTCATTGGCCTATCTTTCCTACTAGAGATAGTATGAAGTTACTATGAAAGAGAGAAGGAGCATGTATATTCATGGAGAGTTTAGGGCTGGAAAGAGCATCAAATATCATTCATAACCTCTGTTTCTAGCTTGTTGTTTTTTAAATTCATCTTCCTGCAATAAGCATCATTAGATGTAGTAAATTAAATCCCCTTTCCAATACTGTGATACAAAGTTTTAAAATCTAATTTTGTTCAGTGTTTCTCTCTCTCAGCTCACACTAACTGACCTTGTAAATGGTCAGTAGGAAAAAAATCGGAGCAACTTGATAAAGATGGGTGATTTTCATAGATATCTAGAACTTGTCACCTTCTCTGAATTTCCGCATAAAGGCACTTTGACTGTTTGACCCTACTGGGGCTGTGGAGTTATGCTATCTCTTTACATGGGCTTGCCTACACACAGTATTACAAACATAATCCACCATCTATCAGGATTAAACAGTCATTAATTTTGTCCGAAATACAAATGACACAACTGAGCAATCCATAATAATATATGCGTGAGTTGTGAATTGAATACAGTTTCACAGTATAATGGTTTGTTCAAAATGGCAGTAGATGGGCCTTACTGGGGCAAGTGTCTGAGGTCAATGTGATGTGGTGAATGGTTGCATATTTGCAGTTTTCTGGTAAGAATAAATGGTTGCTTTTCAAGGGCTGTCAGATAGGGCTGATCCTGAGCACCTAGAAATTTGATTCAGTGGCCAAAGATTTGAAAAGTGTTATATGTATCTGTGTACTTTGTCTCTGCAGAATGCTGAGGGTGGCACCTATGAATGTGAAACATCCTTTTGTCCAGCCCCACCCTATACTTAAATCTTCTCTGACAGGTCTCTATCCTGTTGAAAACCTTCTGGGGAAGGCAGTTCTGCCACACAAAGCAGTTGGGTGGATTTGTCTGTTTGCACTGAGGTGCCTCTTCCCCTCCTCTTGCTCACTCACATCAAGGCCTGTTGTAATTGAACATCGGCTGAAGTGGTTGTGACATCCTGTGAGTAGCCGGGTTGGCAAGGAAGTGCCTCTTTGGAGACGCACGTACTTAAATGACTGGCAGTGATTCAAAGGAACAGGGTGGTTAGGAAATCCCAAGTCCAAATCTTGCTCTGGGACAATAGCTCAGGAATAAAGCCTCTATTTTGCACCAAGATAATAAGTTTGGTCCTCTCAAGACCCAGGTGATGTTAAAGATCATTCTGTGAAACTCAGGAGAGCCAATTCCAGCCTGAGCAGGCTATGCCATGGGCAGTAAGCCTGGGCCCATAGAGAAAGAAGGAGAAATGCTGATATGTTTGTGTTAAGAGTGGCTAATGTAATATCTCTTTCCTAAGTGTTCATGCATATGGTAAGTACCAGGTCAGGTGTGGCCCAAAGTAATATCCTTATTTTTGCAGAGTATTTTCTTGTTTACAAATTATTGTAGGTGTTTTGTTATGAGAAAAATGTTGGTATGTGAACTTCCTTGCTGAATGGAATTGGTCGTATCTGTCATTTGTACAACATAGAATTGTCTTATGTTGGGGTTAGGCTGTCTGTCCTGTAGGCCAGTATTTTCTCCTTGTCTCACAACAATTCTATAGGTTCTGAGATGAGGAGGAACTGTCCTTCCATTTGCTACCTCATCCTTTTAACTAGAGATTAACCTGGTGAGTTTTTACATTCAAAACAGCTACCTTAGATTATAAGCCCTTTTTAAATTCTTACTTGTCTTCTTATTTCTAATCCTTTAGCACTGCTTTGCAGATAAGCCTCCCTACGTTATTAGTCTTCAAAATTGTATTTCCTGCCTGGTCATATGTATTACTTGTATCTGACTCACTGGCAGCTGAGAAATGATACAACTCTTTCCAATTTTGCAGAATCTTCCCCTGTGCACACAACAGTCCCCCCCCCCCAGCCTTAGGTACGTAATTGGGTGCAAACCTTGGTCAAGAGCATGAATTTGGAACTCCTCAGACCAAAATTCAGCTCATTTTGGATCTGAATAACAGGGTTTATTAAAATATAATCAGTATGTGTATTTTTTATCATTTTTAATATTGTTAGCCACCAGAGTCATGTATTTGAGATGAGCAGCCATATAAATCTAGTCCTCATTTAATGACCATTTGCAGTTACGACAGTGATGAAAAAGTAACTTTGTGACCAGACCTTGCATATATGACCTTCGCAGATCTGTAAAGTAATGCAAACTTGAAGTAACATCATAATCACAGTCATGGTTTCATTAAGTGACCGTTTTGCTTAATGACCAAGTTGCCAGTCCCAATTGTGGTCACTAAATGAGGATTACCTGTAAATAAATAAATATGAATAAGGACCTTACAGGTTGTTGGAAAGGTTACTGAGGAGCAAGTCAAGTTCCAGAGCGGTAGCTGTGTCAGTTCCCATAGTCTTATGGCATGTTACAAGCAGATAGATTTAAGACAGTGGAGTTTTATGGGTTTGTATCATAATGCAGTGGCCAGTGGGTCATGAAAGTTGCTTCCACAATGAAACTACTTAATCTTTAAGCTGCTGCAAAGTGTGGGTAGGCGCACAAAGCATATGAAAAATCCTTGAGCAAATATTATTAAAGGAGAAGTTAATATTCTGTTTCAGGAACATTTGGTCAAACAACATTACTATTCTGATTGTACCTTGTAGATCTGATCAGAACTTGCTGGATTCTCAGCTTGGTTTTTTGGATGTGCAGGAAAAAAATTGCCAGTAATTTTTGTCTGAAATGAGTGCAGTTGCTATGGGATTCAGCAGCAGATCTGAAGGTTATTATGCAATCTCTCTTTGCTGCACACTTTGTTAGTAGTTTACTTTTTCCTGGGTGTGTGGGAGATAGTAACAAATGAGGTACTTGGGGCAAGCATACAGGAGACCAATATTTACAAAGCAATATGGAAATACAAATTTTAATGAGCTGCTTGTGTTGTTTTCCTAGCCAGTATTTTACATCTGCCACTTCTGTTACAAGACAAAGCGATGGTCCTGCTTTTGCTGCCTTTTTGCTCTCAAAATAATTAAAATGAGGGAAGGGTAGAGTTAGGAACTGTGCATCCTGCATGTGACAAATTAAGAATCTTGAGGTTCGTGGTATTTTTCTTAACCTTTGGTATTACTTTGTGAAGCTGAACAACAAAATAGAGGAGGAACATACATCAGCTAAGGACAGTAGGTGTCTCTTAATCCATAGGAGTGGTTGACCCGCATATGCAGGTGGAAATGCTGGAACGTGCTGTGCTCTTCTGGGAATCCTCTGAGCCTCACCAGCTGTGCAGGACTGTGCTTCTCAAACAGCACAGGGCTCTGTTAAAAAGAGGCGGAGTTTCACAAGGTTTGGCCCGGTCTTTGGGGAAGGGTGTTATGTTCAGGGAATGGATGCTTTTTGTCTAGAAGCCCGTAATATTTTAGGAAACTGTTTTCAGATGATATTCCTAGAATCATCTGAAGCTGCCTTCTGCTAAGTCTTATAATTGGTCCATCCAGTCAAGTGCTGCCTGATGTCAGCATAAGTTTCTCACGCAGAGTGGTCATTCCCAGATATAAACGGAGAACTTTCTATACACTTTCTTTGAGTTATCTGTAAGTATTTGAGTAATCTGTAAACTTTTTACAAACCTTTTTTTTCTTTACAGAGTAATCTAAGTATTTGAGTAATCTTTAAACTTTTTTTACATCTTTACCTGAAACCGTGGGAATCTCCCACTTAAGTACAGGCAAAAGTTTGGCCCTCTGGAGCTCTCAGCAATTGAACCTCGTGTTATCAAGTTAGATGACTTTTTTTAGTCTGAGGAATGGGCTCAGCCTGTGAACAGTATACAAGGGCTGCACAATTTAAGAAGTTGCAACAAGCTTATATATTTGATTTTAATTTAAAAGCATATTAAAATGAAATCCTTTATAGTCAATGTGCATCATTTACCATATATTAGTTTTTCCTTTGGTCATATTGACCATTTCAACTTTTTGAACTGCTCAGGGCTGAACTCAAGATTTGGCGGCATGTGTAGCTCTCAGGCTTAGCATCTCTGTGGTATTATTGCCTGGTCTTACTGGCAGAGGTTCTCCAGGGTCTTGGCCACAGAGGCTTTGTCAGTCCAGTTACCTGACAATATTTCTAAATGCAGATGCCAAGGATTGAACATGAGACCTTCTGCAGGCAAAACAGGATCCTACCACAGTGCCCTCTTCCTCTAGAGTTCTTGAAGGAGACAAAGTATACCTATACAGGATCAGCAGGAGCTGATCCAAAATGCTTACTAGTCTAACACAGTGTATCTCAACCTCAGCAACTTTAAGATATGTGGACTTCAATGCCCAGAATTCCCCAGCCAGGAATTCTTAAAGTTGCTGAGGTTGAAAAACTAGTCTAGCAGATGAATTATCCTTGGTCTGCATTGACAGTTCATCAATAAACCAAGCACATCATTCACCATTGCCTCTTGCTCTGCCCCAAATGCTGGTGGTTCATCACTGCATACCTATGAACAAGCCAATCTACAGATTGGCCCAGTCAGATGAATATTCATCCTCACTAGGATTTGGAGGGTTTTTAGTTTACTCTGCCATCTTTATCCTAGTCAAGTAAACCATTTCCTTCTGGGTCAGCTACTGAGCAAAGCAAACATTTCCAATGGTCTTGTCCAGTTAGGTGAGTTTCCAGGGTAAGGATGGATGGCAATTTTTACTTCCAAACTAAATGCAACCATTAGATGTCAAGAGATGTGGGCACCGCCTCTGGATAATAGTGGCATGCTTCTCAAAACAGGGCAGACAAAAACCTCCATAGGAGTCCAGCCACATTCTACTGTGATGGATTATGTAATGGTCAAGAAAAAAATTATATTGTTCATACTTAACTCTAAGCTAAGGATAATTGAATAATATGAATTGAGTATAAATAATATAAATTGAAATAATAATACATTGAAATTGAAATAATAAATAAGGATAAGCTACCTTTTGGGGGTGGGAGCATTTTAGGAATTTTGAGAGTATGTGGTAGGGTGCCATGGCAGACATCTATCATAGGAGATTTGTATGGTCACAAAATGTCTATCATAGTGGACACGGTCAGTCCCAAAATGTCAATTTATTTTGAAGTTAAGCAAATCTAAAATAAGTAGTTAGTGGGCCCAGTATTAGACATGGGGGGAGTCCCCCTTGTGTTATCTGGTGTACCTTTTATTTTTTTTCTGATACTTCTTTCTTGCAAAGCAGTAGGAGAAGGGTGGATAGCTCTTACCACAGGTCTTTTGCAGTGGAGTTCTTGCCTTAGGCTGAGGGCCTGAAATTAGGAAACCCTAGGCCTCCAAGTTGCCTGTTCCTGAACTAACATTATGTACAAAGCCTATTTGTTCAACAAATTACGGCTGCAACTTGGCTTAACATTACATGTACATACTTCTAGCTAGTCACAAAAAGCACTCCTAAACAAATGAAATGAATCTTGAAAACCCTTACAATAATGAGGCTCATGCATATCTCAGTTGGAACAGTTCCACAGATGTGGGGCTGCTCCTAAGAAGGCCCTGGCTTTTTGTCAAGGAACGTGATTGCTTTTATTGGCATGCCCACAAGAAGGATTTTAAAGGCTGATTTGAAAGTATAGGCAAAATAACGTGGCCCCAAACAGTATAGAGCAGTGTTGTCCAAACTTGGCCACTTTAAGATGAGTGGACTTCAACTCCCAGAATTCCCCAGCCAGCCATGGCTGGGGAATTCTGGGAGTTGAAGTCCACTCATCTTAAAGTGGCCAAGTTTGGACAACACTGGTATAGAGTTTTACACGTTAATGCAACAGGTTAAATTGGACTCATAGGCACATTGGCAACCAGCGGAACTGGAACAGAATTAATGTCCCAACTTTGATCTTACCTACTAATATCAAAATAAGTTGTGTTTTATATCAGTTTGAAGTTTCTGATCATCTGCAAATATGGCCACATCAAAATTGCTATGTACAGTTGGCAGCAGGATGCTGGACTAAGAGGAAGTTTGCTGTGATCCATCAGAGCTCATCCTTTTTGTCTTGCAATGGATTAGATTTCTGTAATGATTTTATTTTATCATAGCAACAGCTGCTATGATAGCTGATAACAAAGTCTCTGTACTAAGTGTCTGTATACTAGTTGTGGGGAAAACAGGGAAAGTCTTACTGAATTTATGCCCTGCTTGTAGTACCTCCTAAAGGTATTTGACCATTCTTGGTCACAGGCCATTGAGTTTCACAGAAGATTGCTCTGGTCTAGCTGAGCTCTCTCATTTGTTTTCTTCTCTCGGGTCTCTGTGACCTCATTTCTGAAAAGCATAGGAGGGGAAGCACCAATCAAATAAAGCAGCAGATTTTCCCCATTCAGCTTGGTAGTGTGCAACACATATAGAGCTGTTGTATGAAATGTGCTCAGTCCATCTATAACCTCATTTTCCTTAAAGAAGCACTTTGAGTGAGTTGTCTCATGATATAGGGCAACCCCAACCTCTCAAAAGTTTCATTGTATATGGGAAACAGAAGATCAGGGATTCTAGTGTTATATTCTCCCTGATGTGTTAGCTTGTAACTCAGGGAACTTTTTGTACATGGAGTGTGTGTGTGTGTGTGCATGCGCGTGCACATACGCACTCACCTTCAAGTCAATTTTTGACTCCTGGTGACTGCATGGACTAGTCCCTGCAGTTTTCTTGGCAAGGTTTTTCAGAAGTGGTTTGCCATTGCATCCTTCCTATGAGTAGCGTGTCATAATTCAAGCCACCATTGGTAGTCCTGAAATGGTATGATCTGGCTACAGGGTTATCACCTAAGTAGAAGTTATTGTCTGCGCTGGTAGTGGAAGTTTCCATCTCCCTTGAGACCCATTCACAATTTTGCAGAGATGCTGGTCCCTGGCTCCCCCACTTTTACCACATATTTGCAGCTGTATGGAATGGGAGTTTCCTCTTCTTTTTTTTAAAAAAATGGTTTTTACTGGGTATTCAATTCTGGGAAATTACAGCATGTATTTAATCTAAAAGAAAGGGTTTATAGAAAAAGTGAACCATCTGAAGTTCTTTTGTGGGCAGTTAAGGAGATGAGAATTGATAAAAAATTGAGTGGGAGCTGTTTTTCTGTAAACTAGCATTCCCCAGCTTGATGCCTTCCATGTTGGCATCTTCCATTACCATGTTCCTTAAGAGGGATAGAAGTTGTAGTCTAACCCATCTGGAAGGTACCAGCTTGGGACATTTCTGTTCCTCATCCAGTAGGTTTGTTTTTCTTGCTTTCTTAGAATTAGTCTTAAACGGTGAGTTGCAACCCAATATGTAATCCTTCTGCAACAAACCAGCTGAACTAAAGCTGGGATAGGGAGCTTGTAATAACAAATACAGAGTAAAAAATAAGTTGAGCAAGGAAGTGGGTTTTGGTTTTCAAGCTTCTAGAAAAGGAGGCTGAGAGGATCAATCCAGCATTTTCAGGGGAAGGTTTTGTTTTTTTTGCCTGGGCTTTAAAATAAATGTGCCGAATGAAATAAAATAAATGAAAATATTTATTATTAAAAAATGAAATAAAATAAAACAAGTGCCCTGAATGAAATGGAGAGCCGGTAATTTTATTCTCATTGGGTCTGGAGAACAGCTGTTTTCTCTTTTTGCAGTAGGGAACCAAGTTTGGTGGCTTTGCTTTGGCCCTTTCACCTTTGAAATGGGGGAATATGATAGACTGCCTCACAGAAAGATTTCTGGGGAAAAGTTGAAGTGAGTACCAGCTGCTTGTGGAAATTAGAAGACCAAGTACGTAGAAGACAAAACTGACAGAGGTTGTAGGAAAATAACCAATGGCAGGGAAACATGACATAAACATAAGAAATCCAATTCCATGGATTTTCTTATCTAGTCCAGCATCCTGTTTCTCACTGTAATTCAACCAGATGCTTCCAGGAGCCACAAGCAAGGCATGAGGGCATTTGCCTCTCTGGTTGCTGTTTTTCTGCAGCAGTTCATATTCAGAGGTATTTTACCTCTGATTCTGGAAACAGCATATGGCAGCTAAGACAGTGCCAACTATGATTGAAACCGTAAACAACTCAGAAATATCCAGAACATGTACATTTCTGCATTTTAATCTCTTTAAATCATAACTACAAGACTCAAATGGATTTTGTTCATCTGGAAGTGAACACTATTAAATAATGTGCTTTTTTAAGTAAATAAAATGAGCATCTGAAATTCTCCATGTCAATCAGAAAAATTAAGAAACTATCTGGTTCACTCATAGCAAATGCCATTATTTGTGTGGGTATTGAATTTGCAGATATGTGTGGCTGAGGGTGTGATATCTGTATGTGCTTAGAGGCACTCATAGGGGAATTCTTCACATCAAAAGTATAACTTTAAGCAAAGTAAATGTAATAGTTAATTCCTTCATAATGCAATTTTATACAGTTTTTTTTCCTCCTCAGTAGACTAGGCCAACTAAACATACACACAAAAATCCAGGAACTTCTGATCAGTTACTTATTTCAGAAAAGCTAAGAAGCCATTATGAAAGAATTTTAGCAACTGCTGAGTATCAAATGTAATGATGATATTCAAATTTCTTTCACCTCCCCCCATATACGGGCTAAAAGCAAATCCCTTTTGGGTGGGAGATATAGTTTTCATCTGTTTGTTGTTTTGATGATGGCTTGATATAGTATCAGATTGCTTAATCGGACTGTATGAGAACTGATGTTCACATTTCCTTAGAAGGCCTATTCTTTTCAAAGGGGTTACTACTTAGTAAATGAATTCTGTATGTCTAATCAGAAATTTGTCCCACTAAGTTCAATGAATCTTACCCCAAGCAAATATTTATAGGTTTCCTGTATTCCCCAACTCTAATAATGCAAAAAATTAAATATGGTCTATTGCTTATACTTGCTTGATGGTGAATCTGCTGTGAACTAAAAGCAGAAGCAAATGAGGAATTAAGGAAAACTTAATTCAGAAGTGCCCTGTCTGAGGACCATAGCTCTGTCATGCTACTATATGAGTTCCCAGTCCAGTGAGGAAGAAAAGCAGAAAATAAATCTTTCCTGTGGACTAAAATCCTAAAATCAGAAAACCCAATATCCTTTGAGGAAAATATTTTCTTTGCAAAAATGGAATTTTTAAATATAAAGTCAAGTCTGCCTTGACTCAAGCTTGACTCCTAGTGTCTTTATAGAACTTCCTTACTGTTTTTTTGGCAACATATGGAAGTGGCTTGCCAGTCTAGTCTGTAGCCCTGGACTTCCTGTTGACCTCTCATCCAAGTAGTAACTAGGTCCAAATGTGTTTACCTTTTTCTAAATCAACCAGAGCTGGCTAGGTGCTGCCACCTGCTGTGACATTACATGGAAGATTTTTAGAATATTATTGAATATGTACCATCACTCCCAGTGACCATATAGATAGATTTTCTTCATGACAATGTATCCCTAACCTGTTTTTTCAGGTCTCCCAACAGTGCCCCCATTGCCACTCTAACTGAGTCCATCCATCTTGCTGCTGGTCATCTTCTTTTCTTTCCTTCCACCTTTCCCAGCATTAGAGCCTTCTCCAGAGAGTTAGGTCTTTGCATAACGTGTCCGAAGTAGGATAATTTGAGCCTGGTCATTTATGCCTGGAGTGAGAACTCTGGGTTTATTTGTTTGATGATCCATTTGTTTGTTTTCTTGGCTATCCACGGTATTGTCAGGAGTCTTCTTCAACACCAAAGTTCAAAGGTGTCAATGCTCTTCCATCCTGCTTCTTTAAAATCCAACTTTTGCTTCCATAGAGCGTCATAGGGAATACCATGGCTTGCATGATTCTGATCTTTGTAGGTATAGATACTTCGCAGCATTTGAATATCTTTTCCAAGGTCTTCATGGCTGCTCTACCAAGTGCTAGTCTGCAGTGTATTTCTTGATTGCTTGTTCCTTTACTGTTGATGGTTGATCCTAAAAGACATAAGCTATCCACCACTTCGACTTAAATGGAAGAAGGACCTGTTAATTTTCTAAAGCCCATCTATGGCAGATGGTTTTTCTCTTTGTGATTTGACACTCTGCATGGTAAGGTAAAACTAAATATCTTGTCTGAAATGTATACCAAGCACATTTCAGAAAATTACCCTTCAATACCATATCTGCTTTCTGTCATCTAGCTCCTCTGTGACAACTGAAATGACCTGCCCTACAGTTTTTGCCTCTCCTCAAATTTGGAGGAAATGAAGAAAATGGTGGCGGGTGCTAGTGCATAATTTGCCACTTCAGTTTATGCCCTCCAGATGTTTTGAGATAGGATCTCCCAACATTCCCAACCATTATCCAGTGTGAGGGCCAGAAAAACTAACCTTTCTTAGGTAGGAAGAGCTTGGGATCCAATAGGTCTGTTACAATAACAGTGCACAGATGTCTGTTGCTGTTTCCACTGAGGAAATAGTTAAAGTTCAGTCTTCTAGCACCACACAAGGATGAAGAGATGCCTATTTGAATCTTGGGGCCACTCCTTTTTTAAAAAAATATTTATTAGGTTCATACACCACTTCAGTTATTAGACTCTAGGAAGCATGCGTATTTGATACAGTATTCAGATTTTAAAAATATACATAAGAAATATATATCACAAAATACTCCAACACTGCTAACAACCAATCCCAAATAACACTCCCCACTGCAAGAGATCAAGTCAGCATCTCAAACTTCAGAGATCATAGCTTTCCAAAAACTCAGGAGAATAGGAGTCAGTCTGATCTTTGGGAGAATGCTGTTCCATAGAAGAGGACAAGTTTGTCCTCATCCAGACTCTAACAGATTCTGGGCCCTAGGACAGAGCCTCAGCTGCATCTCCTGTTCAGCCTGCCATTGAGGTGTAATCCATAGTGGTGACTCCATGCTGGTGGATATCTTCACCCAGTGGCTCCATGTAGAAGAGAAGCAAAAGTGTCTAGCTTGGGGGCATCTCACAGTGGAAAGACCTATGGCCTGGTTGCTCACTCCCTGCCACCGTTAACTGGGCCTGCCCACTCAGAAAGAAGGAAATCCTCACAGGCAGTTCAGAAGGATCAGAGACCTCTGATACATTAAGCATGACCAGGACAGTCACACTTCCCCTATCCTGGTCTCAACACAGGTCATCCACAACAGCAATCAAATGTGGACTCAGTCCTATATCTGGAAGGGTTCAGATAATCAGTTTCTTCTAGGGCTCTCTGCAATTGCAGAGCCACCTCTGTTTCAACAACTTCCCCCCCAAAGATAAGGTTGGAAACTGGTTAAAAGTTGTCCGAACTTGCAAGTTGGAGGAATAGCTTTTTGATGAAGGGGCATCTGACTACTTTCTTCAAGGCAAGCAGGAACACTCTCTTACTCAGTAAGTGTTCACCACCACCCAAGCTCAACTTTTAGTTACCTCACCAGCTGACAGGGATCCGCCAAGTGACAAGTGGCAGGACTGACACCCTCAAGAACCATATCCATCTCCTCAAGACTCAGAGGCTCAAATGCATCCCAGATAACCTTGCAGATAACCTGGTTGTTGCTTTTAGTTTGCAAATGATCTAATTATGATTTTTCTACTATTTGTAATAAGACTAGCTTATCAAAGAGCTGGTCCTTGAACCTCTGCTTGCTGGTTTTCAAGTTCAGATAACAGTCCAGCTAGCTGTGAATTTGGAAGTTGTATGTGCAAGACATCTGGAAGACATAACTGGATTTTTTATAGCATCCAGTTATGATTTATAACATGGCTATGTGGTTGTTCTTTGATTCTGTATATGCTACGGTGATTGGCATCAACCTGGAGGAACTAGCAAATTTAAGTTAGCCTGACCATTGATATTGGAGCTGTTTGTTGCCTCGTTTTCCCTGCCCCCAGTCATTTGCCATTCTTGAGTGGATTTTGACCCCTGGTTTTGACTCTAGCAACGCCACTGTTTGCAGTGCAATCCTATGCAAATTACTTCCAGATTGGTGTGTTTAGGATTTCAGAATTGCTCAATGAGTAGTGCAAACAGGCAGAGAAAAACATAGTCACCCATCCGATCACATAGTGAAGTCTAGACAGTGTTCAGTCAGAGTCCCAGGCCTGTCTTTGTCCTTGCTTTTAAACACTGCCCTGTTGATGAACAGCTTCTAATCTGAGGAACTGTGCCGTTAAAACAAACAGTTGCTATTGCAGGAGCTCCATGTTGTGGTTAAGTAGTGGTATGCAATACATTTTGAGTTTGAAATGTTTCATGCTTGAACCACTCCCTTTTGCATTTGGAGTAGTTTTTCAGCCTTACCAAATTTCAGTGTTGTTCCAAACATTCTGATTCTGACTTCAAAATAGCCCTGGAACACCTTTGGTAAGTAGGAACAACCTGTTTGAAGTCAAAGCAGCTGTTTCAAGCTTGAAACATTTCTGGGAAGTCAGACATTTCCAGTAAGATCAGAACAGACTGTTTTAAAGTTAGAATAGAGTGTTTCAGGTTCAAAGCATTTCAAGTATGAAACATTTTGCATACTCTAAACTACTGATGTTTATACACAAGCCTATGATACTGCTCTGAGTCTGGTCTCTCTGGCACTGGGTTTTCTCCTTGCTGCCAGGTTGTCTTTGTCCTGAATGTTGGAAAAAATACCATAGATTGTACATTGAGACAAGAAACAATCCTTTTGTCCTATTTTGCAAGCCCTAAGTTTGCAAAATGCTAACCTGCTTGAGTTATAATGCGTAATTTGCTAACTTGCTTCTGCGTTTCTTTTGCTGTGCAACCAAAATGATTTCAAAACACATCAAAGAGTTTAATCCTCAAGAGTTGTTACTTACTATCTTGCCAGTTCTTAGGGGCTAGTTTAGGCCTTCTTTGTGGAGCATGTATGCATGGTTAGATTTGAGTGAGAAGGATGATGTGAGCAAAATGTAGTTCAAATCTGCACCAGCTCATAATCAAATTACCTGATAAGAAAAAAAAAAGATCCCCCTTTTTCCCATTTAGAAATGCTTTCTTTTCTGGTCACATGGAATCCTTTTTATCTTATCACAGATGACAACTCAGCTTGCAAACTTGAACTAGTGTTGCAGATAAGGTGTAAATATCCTGTCCTGGCCGCAGAATTTGCTGTAAGTCTTTAAAGCAGGGATGAGGAGTCTGTAGCCATCCAGATGTTGATAATTTCTAGCATTCACACTCTGCATAGCCAGTAGTGAAGGATGCTGTGAGTTTTCTTATAGCATATCTGGCAGGCCAAAGGCTCCCCAATTTTGCCTTTAGCAAATGTTCCTCTACATCAAATTTACAATGCAAGAGTGATATTCTTACATAATTGTTAAGAGACTTTCCCCCTTAAATAGGTGGTTCTGAATGCTCAGATGGGATATTGAGGTGCTGAGTATTGATCACCGATCACATTTTGTCTTGGAGTATGAATATTTTCTATGTGAGACTTCATCCTTTTACATTTTCATTTACTCCTGTTCTCTATATGTTAAATTGTTTAAAAACTTACTTTCAACCAAGGATACATATCAACTTGCTTCTATTAGTTTATGAGGAGAGTGTTTTTTAAGTAGGTGTTGGGAGCTCTTTGGTATGCTAAGTGATAAGCAATAAGAAATATCACTTTTCAGAAGCAGATTACTTCAGAATTCCAGGTGCTGGGGAGAAACAGAAAAGTGGGAACGGATCCAGTAGAACCTTGTTCTGATCTAATGAAATAGACTTCCCCAACCTAGTGCCTGGGAGATATTTTGGACTATAACTACAGTGCATTCGGAAAGTATTCAGGCCCCCTTCACTTTTTTCAATTTTGTTATGTTGCAGCCTGATACTACAATCGTTCAAATTCATATTTTTTTCTCATTAATCTACACTCAGTACCCCATAATGACAAAGTGAAAACAGAATTTTAGAAATGTCTGTAAATTTATTAAAAAGGAAAAACTGAAATATCACATTGGCATAAGTATTCAGACCCTTTACTCAGTACTTTGTTAAAGCACCTTCGGCAGCAAATACAGCCTCGAGTCTTTTTCGGTATGACGCGACAAGCTTTGCACACCTGAATTGGGGGATTTTCTGCCATTCTTCTTTGCAAATCCTCTCAAGTTCAATCAGGTTGGATGGGGACCATCAGTGGACAGCCATTTTCAGGTCTTTCCAGAGATGTTCAATAGGGTTCAAGTCAGGGCTCTGACTGGGCCACTCTAGGACATTCACAGAGTTGTCCCTAAGCTATTCCTGTGTTGTCTTGGCTGTGTGCTTAGGATCGTTGTCATGTTGGAAGGTGAACCTTTGGTCCGGTCTGAGGTCCTAAGTGCTGTGGAACAGGTTTTCATTGAGGATATCTCTGTACTTTGCTTCATTCCGCTTTCCCTCAACCCTGACCAGTCTCCCAGTCCCTGCTGCTGAAAAACACTCCCACAGCATGATGCTGCCACCACCATGCTTCACTGTTGGGATGGTATTGGGCAGGTGATGAGCAGTGCCTGGTTTCCTCCAGACATAACATTTAGAATTGAGGCCAAACAGTTCAATCTTGGTTTCATCAGACCAGAGAATCTTGTTCCTCACAGTCTGAGAGTCCTTCTGGTGCTTTTTGCAAACTCCAAGCAGGCTTTCATGTGTTTTGCACTGAGGAGGGGCTTCCATCTAGCCACTCTGCCATAAAGCCCAGATTGGTAGAGGGCTGCAGTGATGGTTGTCCTTCTGGAACTTTGTCCCATCTCCACAAGGATCTCTGGAGCTCAGTCAGAGTGACCATTGGGTTCTTGGTCACCTCTCTTACTGAGGCTCTTCTCCCCCAGTTGCTCAATTTGGCCGGGCGACCAGCTCTTGGAAGAGTCCTGGTTGTGCCAGACTTCTTCCATTGAGAATTATAGAGGCCACTGTGCTCTTGGGAACCTTCAATGCAGCAGAAATCTTTTTGTAGCCTTCTGTGCCTTTGTAGCCTTCAATAATCCTGTCTCTGAGCTCTGCAGGCAGTTCCTTTGACCTCATGGCTTTTGCCCTGGTACAGTAGGCATTGTCAGCTGTGAGGCCTTCTATAGAGAGGTGTGTGCCTTTCCAAATCATGTCCAATCATTTTGATTTGATTATTGGTGGACTCTAATCAAGGTGTAGAAACAGCTCAGCAACAATCAAGAGGAATGGGAGGCACCTGAGCTAAATTTCAAGTGTTGTTGCAAAGGGTCTGAATACTTATGCCAATGTGATATTTCAGTTTTTTCTTTTTAATACATTTATAGACATTTCTAAAATTCTGTTTTCACTTTATCATTATGGGGTACTGAGTGTAGATTAATGAGAGAAAAAAAAATGAACGATTGTAGTATCAGGCTGCAACATAACAAAACTGAAAAAAGTGAAGGGGGTCTGAATACTTTCCGAATGTACTGTATGTAGACTAAATGGACACACATCTTCATGTATGTGTGTGTGCATGCACAATCCATGCAATACTTCTCTCGAATTTGCTATTATGCACAAAGCACAATAGCAAAATGGAGAGAGGTATTGCATAGATTGTGACAAAAATCAATCCTGGATCATCCACTCTTCAATATTTTGATCTATGATGACACAGAATTTGGCAGGATAGCTAATACCCTAGTGAACAGAAATAATATTCCAGACTATTTTGATCAATTTAGAAATGACCTGAAAATAATAGAATGAAGTTTAAGAAATTCATAGAGTACTTCGTTTAGGAGACAAAAATTAAATGGGGAATATTTGGGTTCATGATATTGCTATGGGGAAAAAACTTGCAATAGTAGCTGATTGCAAACCCAGTATAAGCCAACTGTTGCTCAGAAAAAGCAAATGGAATTTTATGCTGCCTCAAAGTATGATGCTAATTCAGCTGTTGAGGCTATTAAGCATAGGCAGATTGCAGCTTCCCGAATTGATATATCTGAGATCCATAAATCATAGCAGGTACAAGATAGGAAGGTACACCCTAAGAAAGAATCCAGTGTCTCTGACCATATGCAGAAATTTATGATCAGTGCCAGAGTCAAGCTGAGAAGTCTTTTCACACAAAAGTCCATTCCTGGTTGTCCCCCAAGTTTTCAGTTTCAAAGGTAATTTTATGGAGGCAGACGTTTTTATTGCTGTCAGATTGTTGGGCATTAGAAACTCTTGCTGATCTACTACAGATTACCTAGATTCTGTTCTAGGATTACAGATAGATTCTATTTAAAAATCAAGGCAAAATTTTGAATACTAGCTGTTGGTGTGCAGATAATAAGATAGCTACTGACTTTGTGGCTTACCAAAGGTATCTCGCTAGCTATTAGTAACACATTTCCTTTGCTCTGTTTTATTAGGACTGCTCTTGTTAAAAACTGCAAAGAAAGGATCCTCCATATTTAAAAGTAACATGTCTTTATGCTACTTGGTACCAGTTATGAAAAGGGGAACAGAGAAGGCTGCCATTTTCTTGCCCTGCTTGCTTATTTCACCACTTATGAATGAAGCATTCAGTGTGAGAAGGTCTGTATGCTGCTTGGCATGCCTGCATGTGTAAGCAGGTGCCCTTTGGTGAGTTCCTCTAGATTGGACAAGTTGATCCATTCCCATTCTTAAATTAAGATTATATAGGTACCCCACAAAAGCTTTCAGCTACCCCTTTTTGCATGTGGTGGGAAGTTCTGTATCCTGGCTAATTATCACTTCAGCAGTGTGATTGCTGTCATCTGACGAGCGCCAGGGTGCCTATTAGTGAACACTTGTCCTGCCATCTGACCACATGCCTTCTCTCCTTTGGGTCCTTTCTCTGGCACGCCCTGTGAAGCCTGTTGGATATTTTGAATCTCTCTTGTTCCCCAAAAGAAGCAAACAGTTCATTAAAGCATGGAGGAAAAGCTGTGCCTTCACAGGCCATAATATCTCTGTAAATGGCTCCCCCTTCCCTCCCGTTATTACTCTGCCTTGTCATTCTGTATCAGCTGTGTTTTGGCAGAGCATACAGAGGGGAAAAGGATGGAGAACTATATCGGTTTATGTATACTCCATTTTATATCCCGCCTACTTCTTTGGACTCAAGGCAGTTTACAACTGAACAAAAACCATATGTATTTAGCAAACATGCACAAGGTAACATCAAAACTACAAGCTAACTAACTACAAAGCAGCTAATTAGTGCCCAAATGCTCTGTGAAATAGCCAGGTCTTAAGAGTCTTCCTGAAGGTCAGGAGCTTCAGGACATTTTGTACTTTGGAAAGCAACATATGGGCACAGCTGCTGAGCTTATTGGGCTCCCACTCCCTTCATTTCACATTGGGTTGGAATTCTCAGCAGATCCTTCTTACAAGAATACCCAGGATAAGACTGATTCTTGTCAGAAGAGATAGTCTTATAAGTATCACAGAAGTGAGCCATGTATCTTTAAAAGTATTAGCCACCATTTTGAACTGGACCAGGAAGCAAATTGGAAAACAGTCAATGAGTATAGCTATCATCAGTGGTTCATGGCTACATCTGCTGCCGCAGTTAGCAGATGGGCTACTGCCCTTTGGCAGTTGAAGCTACAAGTTGTCTTTAAAGACAGCCTCATATAAAGTGCACTGGAGGAATATGTCCCTAATCTGAAAGTTACTAGGCAACAAGAAAAGTGCTTGCCTTGCCTAAGCATTTATATATGATTGCTAGCATACAGTGATGGGGGATGCAGTGTTATTTGTATCTCACATTCCTGATGGTGTTGTTAAGGCCTTATGTGCTCCAGACCTGGACTGGTTCAACTATTCTCCTGGGAGACATCAGCAAATGGAACAGGGCAGGCTGGACATTGGTAGATGGATATATTTCAGCAGGCTTCTAGATTTAAATTTAGAAGATGTAACTAGCCTTATTGTGCTATAGTAACAAAAAGTGTGCATGAAATATGAACATGGTTCTATTATTTCTTTTTCTGGGAGAGAAGAAAGATCTCTACTGATGGATTTTTTCTGGAGTTATGGAAATTATCACTATTATCTGCAGTGATAGAGCACTTGATGTCTTAAGCCGCCATTCCTAGCAAGCCTGCCAGCTCCTTTCTTTTGCTGCTTTACAGCAGCATCTCACGGGGGACCCATGAGCCTGCATAACCTGAGGTGCTCCTAATGAAGCAAGAGACTCTGAGCCGCAGTTCTCTTGAGGCTTGCTGAGCTGCTGGTAGATAGTATGTCTGCTGTAAGTGGTGCTACATAGTGAGTTGATAGATCCATCTGCTCTTACTTTTAAAGTAGCCTCAAAAATACTTCTGCAAAAGTTGCTAGTCAAGAATTTTTTAGATAACAGTTTCTCAGTCTTTCTGCCTAATCACCCAGAGCTTCTCGTTACTCAGAGGATAGGGGCAAGCTGGGGGTAAGCTGGGGGTAGGAAAAGATGCCCTGGTCCTTGAAGGCTGGGTAGGGTATTAGAGATATATCAAGGCTGAAATTTTGCAAGTCTTCTCTTGCAGAGAAACAGATCCTTCCTGATACTGTTGTGACTTTGCACTGACAATACTTGCAGATGTCAGCTTTTTCCAAGTGGAGCTGTTATGCACAAGCTTGAAGGAGAAGCAAAGACTGTGTTGGATGTGTGCTGAGAATTAAGTATAATTTTGATTTGCTTCTATTTAATATCAATAAGAGCACGTCTAGTTTTTATTTATCAAAATGTATATGTCACCTACTCTTTTGATTCAAGGCAACTTACAACATATGACATAAAGCTTAAATAAAATGATAAAATCCATTCATAAAACTAATAATAAAACTATTAAAATCTAAATAAACCTGTAACCTGTTGAATGAGTCCGAATGCTGTCTTAAAGAGGTCTGTTTTGTCATCTGTTGAAACATCAACAAGGTAGGGGCACACCTAACCTCAGGGGGCAAGCTGTTCCAGAGGGAAGGGTACTACTGAGAAAGTCAATCTCTGGGTCTCAGTCTTCCTGATTTTTTTCAAGGTGGGTATGTGGAGCATCCTTTCCCTATTAGGTCTTAAGGAACAAAGCTAAATGTAAATAATCACAATATGGGCAAATCTCCAAAGGTTAAGGGAGGGGGTAGCTGAGAATGATTTCTGGTGGCCATGGGGGTCGGATTATAGTGCACTGGGGAACTTCTCTAACATAAGAGTAAGTCTGGTGGATCAGGTTAGACTCCATTTAGACAATGAGGTACCACTGGAACATTGTAAAGGAAACATATCCCTTCCCTGTTGCTTGATTTTGGCAATTGATATTTCAAAATAAATATCTCTGTACATGAAAGTTCCATTTGGTGTTTGTGGCTAAATAGAGACTTTTAAAATTCTTAAAATTGATAGAATGCTCCTGACCTTTTTTTAAAGCTATCAAATCCATTATTCAGTCTGCTTTACTCAAAGGGAATAACATCACTATTAATGCCTAACAAGTCTTGTGACTCATTATTTTTTCTTTGTTCCCTTTTTGTAGGATTCTGTGGGTCCGAAGCCATCAATCCAGTTTCAAGGAAGTCAAGGGGTAAGTTGAAGGACTGTGCTTGATAGTTAAAATATATACTGGATGTTTGAAAGCCCATTTGACTTTTTCTTTTAAAACTCATGTGAAATTGAACTCAAGGACTACTGCTACACAAAATATGTTAACATGTAATAAAACAAAAGAGAGCACACCAGACAAAGCTATCCATACTATTTAAACAACATACATTAATAAACCATGTAAACCAGTGTTTCCCATCCTGGGCATCTTTGAGATATGTGGACTTCAACTCCCAGTCTTCTTAGCAATGGCTGTAACAACTGGAAATTCTGAAGTTGAAGTCCACACATTGTAAAGCTACCTGGGTTGAAAAACACTGATTTTAATCATTATAAAACTATTATTTTAAGTTACAGTTCAAATATTAAAAGTTCCACTGGTTATAAATATGTATCATAGTGAACACTGATGCTTCCCAGATTTGTTTAGGGAGGCCCCATCTCTAATCCAGAAATAATAATATAGTGCTTGTGGCTGCTAAACATCTTCAACAACTTAGATAGTTGCTCTAGCGTGCAAAATCTCATGAAGCAGCCAGATAAGATTTTTTAAGATTGCCCGGGAGAACCTCAAAATATTGTGTGACTTTTCATAGGATTTCAGAGTTAAACTGCTGAATTTGGGGGTAATTAAATGTGAAAGGGACCATTGTCCAACCTTTCCTTCAACATCTCTTCCTAGTCACCTCCCTTTGCCTTACATGTGAAGACTGTGAAGCAACCAAAGTAGATTGTCTCATACTTTGTGCGTAGAAAAGTTGTAGACTCTGGGTTTGCCCGATAACATGTGGTTCCACACTCCCTCTTCAGTCACGATGAAACTTGGATTGTGTGTGGAAACCTGGCAGCATTTAAGATGGTTGAGGTGTCCCTAACCCAGCATGGGGCTCAGAAGAACTTTCAGAGATCCAAACTGAGTGACCTGCGCTCCTCCCTCTTTGTGGCTTTATAAATCATTCCATATGACCGTGTATGAGCCAAGATGCAGTGATGGGTGCAGGTCATAGCCCGGTGCAGCTTTTCTTGGGAAACATCTTGCCAAATGTGGGAGGGATTCACAAACTAGAGACTGTCAAAATTGCTGATTGCTATTTTAAGCTTATCTGCTTTAAATCCTGCAGTGCTATAGTTAAAATGAAACTGTGTGGTCCGGATAACAGGAGTAAATGGAGGAAGAGGAGGAGGGACCTGAATGAACTTGATTAGACACTTAACTGTGGATATAAAACCTAAGCTGCAAAGCTTTTGAATTGGAAGAGCAGTCACTCACCTATAATTGTAGCCTGAGGTGAATGAGACAGGAGTTAATTGGCTTGCTTAAAGAGGGAAACTGCTCGGTGGGGGGCAGGCTGAACAGAGGACTGCCAAGGGGGGCTCAGAAGAGTGAGGTGCAGGCATGACCCCTGCTTGCCCTTCTGTCAGCAGTCAATAAATGGCGCTTCCCTGGGAAGGATGCAGAAAGAGGCAAGAAGGGAATCAAGGAAACAAAACTGGCTTGGTTGAAGCAGCTTTTTCACCTTCCAAGACGAGATGATCTGGGAAGATGGCAAAGCGTCCCTGCAAAGGGCAGTCATCGGTTAGCCATAGAAGGAGTGTGCCCAGGATGAACATGGTGTTGCCCTGGCTCTGTGCAACTGAAGGGCAGCTCACACTTCATTCCTCCATTCACCGGGCAGCTGAGGGTCATTGGGAGGCTGCACCCAGCTATACTTTCAACATGTGTACTAATCTTTAAAAACATTAGGGCTTTTAAAGGAGGCCTAAAAGAAGAAAAAATAGGGAGTCAGTGACAATCTTGGAAAGATTTATATATTCAGTCTTTACTACTGCTGAATTCATTGGGCAGGTTTGTGGAGGGTATGATTCTTGCCATAGATGGAAAGATTTTAAAATAAAACCCCATGGTTAGACACAGTCTACCTTGTCGACCAGCCTTTGACGACAAACATGTGGTTGATGTTCTACTCTTTGCACAGCTTTTGACCTTGCAGGCATATGGTTGCTAGTTGTTGCAAGAGGTAGCATAGTGGACCTTGGTCTGATCCAGCAGGGCGGTACTGACAATTTGCCAACTTGGCTCTAAATGTGTTTTTCTTGTTACTGTTCTTGGGTCCAAGTGGAGCTGGCAAGAGGTAAGATCCGTCACCTTTACTGTGAGTGCTTGAGGGACAACAGCCAGTACCAGTCTTAATTACTGGGCCGCTGTTCATCACTCCACCCGTATACAGCCTTGTTGATTCTGGTTGAGATTGTATAAGTTACGTCAATGTGGGTGTCCTCCAGATATGTCAGCCTCAATCCCAGAATTCCCCAGTCAGCGTGGCTGTTGTTGGGAGTTCTGGGAGTTGAAGCCTGCATATCTGAGAGTGCCCTTCAGATGTAAGTCTTCCAAACTTCTGAAAGGTCCAGAGGGTTGGGTTTTTTTTAAGCCAGTCCTACTTGAGCTGGCTTCTCTCAGTGCCTCCCTCCCTTAGGGCCTTTCCTTCACTTCATGAACAGAAACTTGAAAGGTCTTAAGATTCAAAATGATCAGGGCTGCAACTGCTTCATGAACTCTGCTGCTAAATAGAGAAGGGCCTTTGTGAGACTTTGTTTTCTGAAGTTCTTTCACTGAAGATGCAATTTCATGAACTTTTCTAGATTAAGCCTGTTTGAAAGTTCTTTAACTTACAGAAGTCTATATAGTACACCAGATGGGAGAGATTCAGAGAGTAACTTAATGTAAGACCAACTTAGTGAGTTCATGAGAGCGACAAGTGGACTTGTGGGAGGTAATGGAATTGAGCGGGGGGTCTCAACCTGAGATAAGAATCTTAGATGAATTTCATAGAAGCAATTTCTTCCATCACTTCTGAGAATCTTCTCAGTTCAGATATTAGTTTCCACTAGAGAACAAAAATGTCATTATTCTATTCTTGGGGATACTTGGCCGAAACTAATCGTTTTCTCATTTTGGTGGTGTTATCTTTGTTTCGAACAATTGCTCACAAGGAGCAAAACCAGCAGCTGCAGCTCTTCTATTTTTAAGGGCAGGTGGTGTCCAGAGGAATAAACAGCAGCAGCCTCAGTCTGCCATCAGAGGGTTTGCTGCATCTGCAGAGAGGCCCAGAGGCCCTCAAGCGTCTGGCATAAATAATAATTCCCAGGGACCAGTGGCAAGATGTGCTCTAGTCCTGAAACAAGCTTGCCTGTAACAGAAACGTTAATTGGGGACTGGAAATCATGCAGGGTGACCCTTTCTGCGCTTCACTGCATTCCTTAGAGGACCTGTGGCTTTCGATCTGTCAAATTTTGCAAAAGCACGAAAGCACCACTACGTATGGGTGGCAGCAGAAGGATGTCAGGGAGTCTGTGGACCTTTTGCTCAGATTCATACTTAGAGCAAAGACGTAGGTCTTCAGGGAGACAGGTGTGCCCTGGCAGGCTTCTTTTCCTCCATCAAGCTGGGGGTCTTTTTATTTGCTTGCTTTAAATAAAAAACTTACTTTTCATGAGGGAGCATGTAAATATAGGTATGGGTATCTCGGGGGGCCATTTTTAATACCTGTGTCCATGACATCATCATAACTTTTGTCAGGCAAGATGCCGTTATGAACCATAATTTGTGGGATGATGTTATGAAACACAAGTCATTGCTTTGATATCATTGGAGCATATAACAGACAGCTATGAACATGTATGCATATAATTTTTCTTTCCTACATGGACACAAGAACATACGTTTGCAATCCACTGGATTTATTAGCAGTCTGCAATTAACTGCAGTGAGCCACTTCTAATCCTCATTTCTTTATTTAGCAGTAAGTGCTTCTGGGCCAGAGTTTTGGCTTCAATAGAACCCCAATATTTTTATTCTCTGCCATTGCCTTTGGTTAATTTCGTGATGGACCACCTTTTCTTGCATTTATCTGGAAGAGCCCCCTCTATGAACCTACCATGAACCAAAATGGGAACACAGAATAAGGATTTTGAGGATTCAGGTTCTGTAGCTTCTCATCCCAAAAGATTCCGTTTCAGGGTCTTCTGTGTTTCATTGTCAGTTTTCTCTTTAAGAGAGATTCTGCCATCCATCTCCTTAATTCTTCTTATTTAATCTTCTCTTTAATAATTTGCATTTACTCTGGTATTGCCTATCTTATTCTGATTATCACTTTGTTTTATTTTTTAAATATAATTTTATTAAGGTTTAAAAATATTACAGTTGGCATTTCTTTAAAAATAGATATTAGTTTTTAATATTATATATAAACAAAATAATATAACTATATAACAATTACTGTTGTGTAAAGGACTATAGATTTTTAAAAATAAACTTAACCTATAATTAAAAAAAAACTATAGCGGAAAAAAAGAAGAAAAAACTCACCTAAGCTACCTGGGAGGAAAAAGTGGGAAAAAAAGACAAAAAGCCCTAGACAAGAAACAAACAACAAAAAACACTTTAAAAATGAAGCGCAGTGAATAAAACCAAAACTTAAAAAAAAAAAACCCCATAAAGAAGAAATAGAAAGATCTTTTCTATACCTGAGACTCTGAAATTTGGACTGCTAATTTAGCCAAGTGGATATCTCACCTTCTCATTTTTTAGGTCCTTAAAGAAGGCTGTATCTCTCTGTGAATAGAAGCACTGGGTTTTCTTTCTATCCCAACTAATGCCAATCTTTTGATTTAATTAGAATTCATAATTGGCTATGCTTTCTTTCACTGGAATTCAGACCTGTTTATCTTTCTTGCTGGGACAAATATTTATATTTCCTATTCTTCTGAAACAGCACATCTCAATACCGAGACCAGACTGCCCAACAGGAGTTCGGACATTTTCCTTTTATCTCTCTAATATTGGCAAGGACAGCCCTCAGGGGAGTTTTGATTGCATCCAGCAATATGTGTCCAGGTGAGGAATGCTCTGTGTTTCCAGGAGCTGCTTCCTGATGTAGAAATGCCTATGTGCTGTCCCCTGCAAAGCCTGATCCGCCTCTTTAAACAAGCGGTGCATCGTGCATGACATGGCACCAAGTAGGCCCCTATAACAAAGGACTTAATGAACTAGAGAATAATACAGGTTGGCAACCCAGAAGGCAACAGAGGCTGGGGTCAAAACAGCTTACTTTCAGTGGGATATAATGAGTAGAGAGATTGTGCCAAAGGCTTAATCCCTGACTTTCACCTTTTTTACACAGCAATGGTAACATTCAGCTGGATTGCCTTGGCAGCATCCAGGACAAAATCACTGTCTGTGCCACCGATGAATCCTACCAGAAGGCAAAGCAAAGCATGGCCTTGGTGGAAGAGGAGACACGGAGCCGGGGAGCTATTGTCATCAAGCCTGGAGGACGCTATGTTGGTAAGTCTGGGGCTTTTGTGCTTTGCACAGAGGTGGATATGTGAGAATTCAGCACTCACCTGGAGGGTGAAATGTTTTAGAATAGTGAAAAGTTCCATATGTAGCCAGTAGTCAGTAGTGATGGTGGCACTTGAAATTACAGACATTTTTTAGGCAAGTACAAGATGACATTTGCAAAATCCTTGTTGCTTATGATTATTTAGGGCAGTGTTTTTCAAACTTGACAACTTTAAGATGTGTGGACTTCAACTCCCAGAACTCCCCAGCCAGCCACAATTCTGGGAGTTGAAGTCCACACATCTTAAAGTTGCCAAGTTTGAAAAACACTGATTTAGAGGTATCCAGCAGTATTCCTCCTTCGATTTTCTATAAAACAGGAGGGAAATGTGCATGCATTTTGAGTAGCAAATAGTAGGGAGACAATCAGTTAAGTCAGCCTTTCTCGCACCTTGTGTCTACCAGCATTCTCAGCAGTGGCCATGCTGCCTGGAGAATTTTGGCATTGGTCCACATAATTGGATGGCACCCAGATTGGTAGGAGGCTGGCTAAGTAGACTGCCTGTTGCCCACCACCATTTCACTCTTCCTTTCATCAAAACCAAGTGTCAGATTCTTACACAGCCTCCTATTTGTCACCTAGAGCATTTCCAACAAAGGGTCTCTCAGTGTAATGTTTTGAGAACTACCTAATCAAATGGAATAGCTCCAAAGAGGCTGAAGTGCCACAGCACAGGAGTTGCTCCCCTTCACACATTCACTAGATGCAGCATTTCTGATGCCTTCCTATCTCAGATCCAAGGAGAGAGATCTTCCCATCCTCTTGTCTCAGCCAGTGTTTCTCCCTCCTCCTCAGCAAATCTCAACTTGCAAACTGTAGGGGTTTATAGGTTGTGGTTGGCAAGTTATCCTTGACTCATCATTTTCTGAGTCAGTTAGAAGTTTCAAGCAGGCCAAAAGTCAAGCATTCAGGAAGGAAGTATGGTGTGTTCTTCTGTTCTGGGGAAAAAAACGGGTTGCTGGAGCAGTCCTTATCAGAGAATCAGTGGAGGAGGTTGACTTGCTAATGCAGTGTTTCTCAGCCTTGGCAACTCTAAGATGTGTGGGCTTCAAGTCCCAGAATGCTGGCTAGGGAATTCTGGGACTTGAAGTCCACACATCTTAAAGTTGCCAAGGTTGAGAACCACTGTGCTAGTGTATAGGAAGCTATGTGCCTTAAATTAAACCATAGGGGTTGGACTGGGAGAATGTCTCCTCTCACGTAGGTGAGCCTTCCTGGATATGGCTGCTTAATTGCATGTGTATCTCCTCACTCTACTGTGTTAATTGATGCTGGCCTGAGTGGGGTATTTTTTTGCCCAAGATATAGCTGGAAATATATTCTTGTTTCTTTTTCTAAACTAAATGCCTTTTATAAAGCTCCTCAACAATCTAGGCTCTGTGCCGAAACTGTCAAACCAAAGACAAACGTCATCTTCAGGTGTCACAATAGCTGGAAATATATTCTTGTTTCTTTTTCTAAACTAAATGCCTTTTATAAAGCTCCTCAACAATCTAGGCTCTGTGCCGAAACTGTCAAACCAAAGACAAACGTCATCTTCAGGTGTCACAATCTAGCAAGATGTATTTAATTGTTTTTAAAAAAGGGTTAGATATACACAGAGACAGAAAGGTTCTTAGAGAATGATTAACATTGTTTTTGCCCTGTATTTGATTTTGGCCTTTCACATGGGTTTTACTCCATTGTCATATCTCGATCAAATTTGGGGGGTGGGGGAGCATTTTTTTTTTTTAATGAAACATTTTCAAAACCCATAAGAAATCTTGGATGTGAAATAAACTATGGGGAAATTTCTGTGAAGGTTAAGTATGCACGTTCAGAACTGGGGCAGCTGTCCCCAATTCGTGGCATGAGAAATAGTGTTGGTTTCTGTGTCTCTCTAGAAGCTGGTGGCTAAGATGATATGGCCACCATGTGGAAAGTACACACAGGTATCAAGATAGCTGGCCCTAATAGCTTGTACTGATAATTTCTGAATGCTAAGAGAAGTTCAGAGTTATGCATGAGAGCCAGTTTGGTGTAGTGGTTAAGGCACCAGTCTAGAAACCAGGAGTCTGTGGGTTCTAATCCCACCTTAGGCACAAAGCCAGCTGGGTGACTTTGGGCCAGTCATTCTCACCCTAGGAAGGAGGCAATGACTAGCCACTTCCGAAAACTGCGGGGACCTGTCCAGGCAGTCACCAGGAGTCAGCACTGACTCAAAAGCACAGAAGAGAGAGAGAGAAGTTCAGAGGTGGTGGGCTCCCCTTAATTGGATCCCTTAATTGGATATGTTCAAATGGAGGCTGGACAGCTAACTGTCTGGGAAGCTACAGTTTGCATTCCTGTTTTCGATTAAATGGCCCCTTCCAACTGCAGGATTCTGTGATTCTTTGCAGGTGTAACCTAACCTATCTAAAAAGTTGTAGGTTGGGGAAGGCTACTGTTAGTGTCCTGCATCACAGCAGGTTTGTCCAAATGGGGGAAAAATCCTTAAGCAGGCTTTGTGAAGTGAGGACTTACCAGTAAGGATTAGAACAATGGAGTACACTGTTTACTGCAAACAGAAAAAGGAATGGTATGTGTCAGTCGGTTATTACAAATAGAGAGGCTGCGTACATGTCAGTGTCTGAATTGGACCAGGAGCCATTTATCATGGAATCATAGAGCTGAAAGGAACAATGCTGGCCACTGAGTTGACCTCCCTGCTGTGTGTAGGAATCAAAATTAAAGCATTCATGACAGATGGCTGAACTCTATGGAAGTATTCAGTAATAGAGGGGGCTAAGATGGAATGACCCATAGAAGTTTTGATAGGGGTTCATAGCCACAGTGACATCTGCATTAGCTGCAAAAGCACAATATATGCTTTTAAGGAGAACTACCTTTGAAATTGTTCAGAAACTTCAGCTGTCCTAGATCCAGGCCACTTAGAGGGAAGATGGGACTCTCTTGTTACAACAGCTTCATTGGTTCCTGTCCTTTTCAAGAGATAATCCAAGGGGCTTGTTGCAACTCATAACTGATTTGGCTGTAGATCACCTAAAGACCTGTCTTTGGAGCTTATCCACCCAGGACACATTGCAATAGTTATAAATCTGTATTTTTGCTTCATCGCCATTCTGGTTGACCCAGTGCTGCCTATTTCTTATTAAAAGAAAGAATCTCAGAGTCGAGAACTGCAGAATTGACTTAGATGTTAATAACTTGTGCTTTGTTGTATATGCTTAGTGTTTCAGAGGCTGTATGAATATTAATTCCAGGTTGGCTTTGTCTAAAAAGAATAAAATAGATCCTGTTACTGATCAAGCTCCTGTTTTCTGTTCTCTCTCCCAACTTTCCCTGAACCATAGGAAAGACAGTTAAGATGCGTAAACCTGCACCAGGAGTTTCCGACGCTGTTCCCTCACGTATACGCCCAACACCTGTCAACCTCGCCAGCGCCATCAAGAAGGGCAATAGTGCCGTCTCCCAGAGGCCTTTCAAAGATAGGGTGATGCACTTGCTGGCCCTCAAGCCTTATAAGAAACCAGAGCTTCTCCTTAGGTTGCAAAAAGATGGCCTTTCTTTGCAAGATAAGGATTCCTTGGACAGCCTCTTGCAGCAGGTAAATGTATGTTTGGGATATTGTCATAAAATACCCACATGCACCTGTGGCCATTGTTCCAATGAAGAAATCTTCACTGAGGTTTGCTAGAGGTTGTTCACTAATGTATCTAAATCAGTGTTTCTCAACCGTGGCAACTTTCAGATGTGTGGCTGACTGGGGAGTTCTGGGAGTTGAAGTCCACACATCTGAAAGTTGCCAAGATTGAGAAACACTGATCTAAATGAAGCATCTCCATGCAGATGCAGTCTACCACTGAAGTCACCCACTAGGGAAAGGCCATTACCTCATAGTTGCTTATTGTTGGTTGCTGTTGGATTCTTAATATTGTATTAGATGAGCACTATTTTAGAAAATGTAAGAAAGAATGTACTGTAGTCAGGAGAAATAGGACAGGAACATATCTCTGGCTCTGAGCAGTCCTTGTATGCGGCTCTCACTTTGCTTCTTTGTTCTTACCAGATTTGAGATTTACCCTTTGCTTTCAGTAAAAGATCACTCAGGGAGCAGAATAAATTACAGGGGGATTTTCCTCAAAATTGTAATCCTATTGTTCAAGTTCTTAAAATCTTGGGTTCTTTCTCCTGGCCACTAAGGAGTACAGAATTAGACTGTGAAGCTTTTGTTCCACATCCATGAGAGCTAGAACCTTTTCAGTCTCACAAGCAAAGCCTTTTCTAAGATGCTGAATCCTGCTCCAAATGAATGGCTTGGCAAAATGTAAAAACCCCACAGATGTGTGGTTTTCATGCTGCCCTTGTGCAATTAAGTGCTTCTCTGGTGCTTTTAGAAGGCTGCAATTATACTTGGTCTCTCTGGCTTCCACCCAGCGCATTTAAATTCCTGCTCCCTTTCCCCCTGTCCCACAGGTTGCAAATGTGAATGCCAAAGACAGCACATGCACCCTGAAAGATTATCTTTACAAAGAAGTGCAGAAGGACTGGCCTGGCTACTCAGAAGGAGACCAGCAGCTGCTGAAAAGGATTCTTTTCCGGTAGGAGCTCCAGGGTCTCTTTCAGAATCCGCGCCAGTCAGTTGACATACTTAACTGTACCTTAATAATGGGTGTTAGGATTTATGTAAGGTTTATTTGCCTATTTATTTATTTGTTTGGGTCTCACTCCTTGGTGAGTCTGGTGGCTTACAGATCAAAAGAAAAACAATACATGTAAAAAGAGATCATGGCTGACCAGAAGAACAAAACACCCCAGCCATAAGCCAAGCCAAACCAAAGGGGGCTCCACAACCACCCTGTCCCAAGGCCTGGGAGAAGAATCAGGTTTTTAGTAGTTTCCTGGACATCATAAGGGTGGGAGCTGCACAGATCTCTGGAGGTACATCATACCAGAGGGCAGGCCTTACAACAGAGTATATGTACTTCCTGGTCCCTGTAAGATGATACTGTTGGATTAACAGGATCTAGAGTGCACCACCCTGCTTGATTGTACCAGCTGAGCAGAAACAAGAAGTATAATACTGATCCAAAATAGTCACTAAGGGGGTTCTTCCCCTGCCCTCCCCCCTGCCCCCCAGTCACTAATAAGTTTCCTCATTGGCTTGCTTTGTCTCAGGATCCTCTGTTTTTGGAGAATGTTCTGTGGCAAGAACAGGCAGAAGGAAGACTGAAATCTCCTGGTAGATTGTTGGAGACTGGCAAGAGTTTCTTATTCCCTCTGACAACGATAAAAATGACAAATATTTTTCTCTTTCAAAATTAAGCTGTTAGGATAGCTAATTTTTACTCTCAGATCAGACCAGCTGTGGTTCATACTGGTGCAGTAGATCACTGCCTCCACTCCTATCATCTTTTTGCAACTTGCTTTTATGGATGGCGATGGAAGCATGTTTTTGAGGGGAACAACCATTTAAAAAGAGTGGAATTCACAAAGGCCAAAGTTTGCTGCGTCCTTACTCTTGCCATTGTTTTTGATGGAGTTGTTGGATGGAAACTCCAAACATACCTCCTCATTGGCCATGCTGGCTTGGGCTGCTCAGTTCAACAATGTCAAGAAATGCACAGATTTCCTACCCCAGTTAAGTACCCTGGCCCTTCCTGGAAGCTGCAGGTTGCTCTGCTGTCTGTTTTATGGAAGCTTCTTTGCTTCTGTTGACCTTTTCCTAATTGACGAATTCTTGTTTTGTGTATTGACCCAAGAGAGTAGACATCATAGACAAATCAGATGGGGGGAGGTGGCAGCAGGGGGCAAATGAAGGAGGAAAGCAGTTTGAGCGCAACAGAGTGAAGGGATAACTTTTAATTGTGCTTCTATAATCATCCTCATATTACATTGGATTACAGATCTCATTATCCCTCCAGCTAGCATAATTATACCAGTTGAAGGGGGAACATGCATACAGTAGAGGGTCTGGATCATTTAGTGCGGTTCACATTACTATTCAGCCACAAAGTTCACTGGTAGCTTTGAGGATAAATAAGGCAAGGTAGGGGAAAAGATATAGAAAAAAATCATATACACCCCCTGAACTCTTGGAAGATGTAGTTATGAAGTATATTTGAGCAGAACCTCTTTTTGCCTTCTGTATCCATGCAGTTGTGTGTCTATGTGCATGCTGTGATTCTGCACCAGTGCAGAAAACGTGGAATAGCTTTAGAATCTCAGTTTTAATTTATAGTAGTCCAGAGTTGGGACTGACAGAGGCTAAGCCCAAGAACCTGTTGCTAAACTGCATTTCCACTAATCCCGTACCACTGTTCATGCTGATTAAGAATACTAGGAATTATTCCACCACATTTCCTTATTCCTCAATCATCCCTGTTGTGCTCTAGATCAGTATTTCTCAACCTCAGCAACCGGTTGAGAAACACTGCTCTAGATGCCTGGGAAAATAAAGCTTAGAAACCTATGGCTAAAATCTGCATGAAATTGCAGGATCCTGGGAGGTGATAAATCATGATTTTCGTATTTGGAGGATGGGGGATCAGCAGCCTACTCTTAGGGGCAAGCAAAATAGATCAAGGAGGACAGAATAAGAGAAATTGAGCCGGTTTACAAAACTTGCCCTTTGCTTTTCTTGGGACAAAATATGGAATGCCCAGTCACAGAATTATATTGTAATACTGAAATACACCTCTGTTTGCCACCTTCTGGGCTTCTCTTGGTTCATTTTTGTTTGCCCAGGCGGCTGCATCCGTTCCATAGTCTATTTTTAGGTTACTGCTTATCCACATGCCAAAAAATATATATGAGAAGGAAGGGGTGTAAAAGTCACCACCTCCTTCTCCCCTGGAGGACTTAAGTTGATACAACTGTTCCACTCCATGGCCTGTTTCTGTGCAGTCTGGGTATAATTTGTAATTTTCCATTTAATTATAATTCAGTAGTTGGGTTTCAGTGCCCATCAGTCCCCCTCATTTGCCAAAGAAAACTCCTGGTCTTTCAGATTCTTGTTAAACCAACAGCGTCTCTTCTCTGTGCCAGCTGGGCTTACAAACTGTGGAAACTGTTCAAACAGGACAGGAAAAAGGAAAGAGAGTTCTTGTTTGCTTTAGCAAAAAAGGAAAAAAAATCAAATGAAAAACATGGCAATAGAAACAGAAGACTAGAAACAGAAGACGTGACAAATGGAGGAAATTGAGCCATCTCTTGCTTAATTGGCAGTGGGGAAGAGCAGCATTTGTGTGAGTCCTGCCTGTGTTTCCTATACACACATGTGCATGCGTGCATGCTGGCAACCCCCCCCCCCATGTAGCACTGGGGGTGGGGACAGGGGAACTCCCAGGGTCTGCCCAGGCGAAACAGGCACCTTTAAGGTAAAAAGCAGAATGTTGGGCATTTATTTGTTTATTAGATTTGTATCCCGCTTTTTGTCTAGAAGCTCAAGGTGGCATACTGTACATAATGCTCACTCTTCCTGTTTGTCCCCACAACAGCAACCCTGAGAGGTAGGTTGGGCTGAAAGAGAAAGGGAGAGAGAGAGAGCAACTGGCCCAAAGTCCTCTGGGGAGCTTCTGTGGTTAAGAGGCACTTGAACTTTGGTTTCCCTCCTCCTAGTCCAGCCCCTTCCTCACTGCACCAGCCTTGCTCAGGTCGAGAGGGAGGGGCTGGCCCAGAGTCCCCCAGGGAGCTTTTGTGGCTGGGGTGGGGACTAGAACCCAGGCTTCACTACTTCTAGTCCAGGACCCTCTCCACTACACCACACCGGCACTCTTTTTTTTACCCCAAATGCTCTTAAGCTTTGGAAGGATGCCTTTATTCCAGTGATGAGTAAAATCACCAGCACCCACTTGAAGGAGTGGAATGTACTGAATATTTCCTTGCATAGTTTTCTGAGGCAAAAGAGGGGCTTATGGTGGGATCTGAACTTCTAAAACATGTACCAACTTTAAGTGCTGTTTGAAGCAATAGAAAACAACTTCCTTGTTTTCTTAGGCCTGCTTTGATACTCCTTTCTTCCTCCATAATTATCCAAACCAGTCAAATAAAGTACTTTATATCCTATTTATAACCTCTCCCCCTCTCCTAATAAAACTGAGAGGGAACACTTTTCAGAGCTGATTAAAACCCTTACCAAAATGTTGCTGGGAGTCGGGTGGCACATACATTTAACTACTTCTCTGTTTTCAGCTCTCTTTATCCAAGAAATTTTCTGCTTCAGTTATCAGCCCTCCCAATTTTCAACCTACTGGGAATTTTGAATGTCACCTTTTCAAATAGGTTGTTGAATAAACACATTTATTTTAAATTTATGTATGTATTACTGATGTCTCCAAGCCCAAAAATTCCCTTTTTATAGAACCAAAACTGAACCAAACCCTAAAATGAATTGCTTTCAACCCTTCTTTGGTCTTCTCTTAAACAAAAGCAATTAATTATTGTATTGATGCAATTACAGGGTGGCTATGAAAGGTAATATGTCCAGGCAAGGACATATAATATAATATGTCCAGGCAAGTAATATGTCCAAAGCAAAGACCAGCATTGACTAGAGAAGTAGCATAAGCTTCACCAGAAATTGTACCTTCCAACTCTGTTGGTAGTATATGAATTGAAAAAAATAGATTGTATTATTTGGTGTCTACCATATCTAGATGCAGTACAGGGAAAGAAAATGGGCAACAAAGTTATATGATCACATAGAAGGCCTCAGTGTACCAAAGACTGAGTGCTGATTCAATGAATAAAAGAGGAAAATGAATACATAGGTTTGTGTGAGCTTCCTGTCAAGTACTCTTACGTGGCTTCATAATATTCCAATATGTAATAAATCCCTTCCACCGTTGTATAAGTTTTGTTTTAAAAACAAACATTTGGCACTATTGATCTGGGATGTTTTAACTTGCTCTTGGCTTCTGTCAGTGATGCTTTGCTTGACAGCCAGTTCTGAACGCCAATGCCATGCTGTGCTTTTTCCAGGAAACTCTGCCAGCCACAGAATCCCAGCTGCGTCCCTGAGAATTCTGCTCCCAGTCCTCCAAGAGATACCGCAAACGTTTCTTCCTCCCCTCCCCAGGTAGGTGGGAAGCTTTTAAGGCTTACATATTATCCAGTACACAAGGTTGATGAACATTTTCAGGTGGATCACACAGTTTCAGAGTTTAGTGATCAAGCAGGCTCACATGCATATACAAATACAGTTGCACGCCTTGCTGTTGTCTTAAAAAACACACATTCTTATTTTAGTGAAAGCTTAGCTCAGACCCAGGGGTTATACAAAGTGGTTCTCCAAGCCCATGCTGGCTGGACTTGGTGTGCTGCAACTGTTACCCCATATCTGCCTTCCTCTTATCTCCCATACTGTCAAAAGGTGATTTGTAATCAAGGCTTCGTAACTTTGCTTCCCCTGGTGATTTATGGCTGCCCTCAGGATTGCTCCAGCTTCTTCTTCAACTGGAGGCTGCCTGGGAGCTGCTCAGTGATCCCTTCCTCTCCAGCTCCTCGGTGAGGAGTAAGGCTGCTAATCCCCAGCAACCAAACCACTGCACCCTTTCCAATGTCAGATTTGAATCAAGGGCTGTGCCTGCAGGTTCCATGAGATTTCTTGCTTCTTCTTTGCGGGAGGGATCAGTGGTGGTAGAGATGCTTTTCCTCTCCCCTCCCCACCAAAAATAGAGAAAAAACAGGCTCAGTCTCCAGGGATCTGGAGAGATCTTGAGCAGCCCTGCTGAGAAAAGTTTCTGTGACTGACATTGGAAGTTGTTTTGGTCAGGCTAGTAGGACTTGGCAAGAGGGATGGACAGTTTCATCTAGGAAAATGTAAGCTTTCAGCATCCCTGTTTTATTTATTTATTTTTTTTATATATACACACACACACGGTTTATCTGCTAACTTTAGAGTTTCCCCAGCCTTCCAGAATTCTGGGAGTTGAAGTCCACACATCTTAAACTTGCCAAGTTTAAAAAACACTGCTTTAGACACTGGTACAAAAAAAAATCTGCTTGAATATTCCAAATGTTACAAAACTGCCTAACTGCCAAAGGAGGAGACATCTGTAGAATAACAGGAAGGCAGGCTTGGGCAGGAGAACTCTGCGTACAGAGGGAAAGCACTATAACACCAGTATAGCAATATTGTGGGCACTTATTTTTCTAGGAAAAATCAGTAAAAGCCAAAACGAACAGAAAGGTAGCCTTGTATCACCCCCTAGTGGCAAGAAATATTTTTTCCTATGAAGTAAGTCCAGTTCTTTGAATTTGTGTGCTTTTTAAACATTGTTTTCATTTTTAATCTTGTTTCCATTTCCTTTCCTTAGAAACGATCCCAGCCCCTGGACTTTATTGACCCATTGTCCAACAAAAAGCCAAGGATCTCTCACTGTGCCCAAAGGACTCGGCCCACTTTCAACGGCAAGCTCAACTCTGCCAACGGGAAGGAGGCCTCTTTGCCCACAATGGCGGCGGCCGATTCAGTCAGCTCTAGCTCTCTTTTGCCCACTCTGGAGCTGCCCAGGCCTCATGACCCGCTTGCTGACGTCAGCAACGATCTGAACCATAACGGCAAAGACTTTGAGATGGCGGAGCCGGCCGAGAGGCGGACAGCAAGCCGGTCGGCTGCGGACCCTGCCCAGATGAGCAAACACAATTGCGGTGTGCACTCAAAATCCAGGAAGAAGAAGCATAAGGAGCGAGAAAGAAAGGAGGAGCAGCAACAAGTCCGCGAGAAGCCAAACTGTGAACTAAAGAAGGGTGGCTCAAAAATGAGCCCCTCACAAGACACTGCAGGTGAGGATGGGGCCCATCCGGGGAACTGATGAATTTGATGGTGCTTCAGATTCAGAGGCAAAATGGGACTTTGTAACACATGAGAGAGCTCCTGTGGCATCTGTCTGCAGCTGTTTAAAGCAGCTATATCTTTCTCAGTGATCAGGCAGCAACTGTGCAATCCCAGGAAAAGACAGATTGCTACATGCCCACCTTGTATGCTCTGAAACACCTCTTTGTCTCTAAATCCAAAGCACTGCACAGCCCTAGAATTTAGTCAGATTTAAAGCTGCAAACACTTGCATAGGAGAGAAAAAAAGAAATAGCTATTTAAAAGCATAGTTCGTTTGGTTCTAAATGATGTGTACGTTATCTTGCATTAAGTGGCATCTTCAGAAGCATTACCCTCTGCAAGAGAAAAGGAGGATCCCTCATCTAAGACAGGGTTCCTCAACCTCAGCAACTTTAAGATGGGTGGACTTCAACTCCCAGAATCCTCCCAGGTTGAGGAACCCTGATCTAAGAAACTCAGTGCATCCTGCAGAAGAGGCATTCTGTCATGTATGTAGAAGATGCTTCTTCCAAAGTGACACTTGTCAATCATAATGTTTAGCAGCAGTTTGCCTAAGGATAAAAGGTGTAAATGAGCAACTTTCTAAAAAAACCCAAAGTATCTGCTTAATTCCTCAATTAAGGCTGTAATCCTAAGATTCCTGGGGCCATACGAATGGGCACCAGAGAGGAAAACCAAACATTAGACTCTCTCTCCCATTTCCTTGCTTGGTTTTAGGGCTTATGCTTTGCAGTGGGGTTGCTAATACTGGATTGACCCAGAAGGGGATGTGGTGAAAACTGCACAGTCCCCAGGCTATTGTGATATTAAGACAAACTGTTGGGCCTAATATATACATTTTTTTTTAATTGAAAAAAAAAGATGGGAACTTCTTCCATTATGTCTTATGTCTAAAAATAGGGATAAGTATGTGTAGCAGTGCATAGCATTACTAAGTTTGTGAACATTCATCACAAGATTGCCAGTGTTGATTTTTAAACAAGATCACAAGAGTGCCAGTCTGGAATGGCCCCCAGTGCCAGTCCTCTTCCTCCACAGTGCGCACCCCGCCAGTGGTGGTAATTAATATTTAACTTACCACATATAGCTGCATGTAATATAAAGTAAGCCATTGTATTAGCAGCAGCAGCAGCAGCAGCAGCAGCAAAGATAGTACCAATAGTTATAGGTGCCTTAGGTGCAATCCCAAAACATCTGGAGCACCACTTGAACACCATTGGCATTGACAAAATCACCATCAGTCCATTGCGAAAGGCAGCTTTGCTTGGAACATCTGCATATCCCAGGTTCTTTTATCCTCAATAGGTGGATAAAAATGCCAAATCCAGTCTAAACATCTGGCTGACTGTGCAACCAACCATAATAATAATAATAATAGAACAGAAGGTGGCTGTTAGCATGCTAACAATTCCCCAGCCAGCATGTTAACAGAAAAAGGATTGCCTGATACTACTTGAAACTGGGTGTTAACTACTCTTGTGTCCAAGTAGGTTCTCCATGGGGCTTCACAAAATTTGTCTCTGGTTTCCAAAGCCCCCATCCCTCTTGTCTTTCATCACCAGTAAATCAGGAATGGGGGTCTGATCTGGACCCCTCTTTGCTTTATTGTGATGTTTTTATGATGGCTGTTATTAGATCTTCCATGATACCATCTTTGCTTGTTGTTGTGATTGTTGTAGTAGAGTATTTGTACCAGTCTACAGTGGTGAAATACAAAGATTGAAGTAGGAGAGAAGTTCATGTTTCCAGTTATCTTGGAGGTAACAGTAGACTCCTTTCTACCAGAGTCTGCCTGGTAGAAAAGCTGGTGCTGAATGAGATAATGTTGCAGAATACCTGTGTAACATATCTACAGTTTGATCCTTTGGGTGCAAATTCAAGCAAATATTCGGAGGGGAGCAGGGGAGTGTTGATAACTAAAATAAAATTGCTGAGTGGAAGCGCTCTTGGTTTGAGTATGAAGCATTCCCGATTCAGTCCATGGTACCACCAGATAAAAGGACCAAGGAACAGCTGGTGGGAAATATGCTTCTCTAGACTTTGAAAAGTCACTGCAAACCAGCAGAGATGAGACTGAGCCAGATGGATCAGTTGGGTGACCAACCAGAAGGCAGTTTCCTTTGTGGCCATGCCTGTGTACTACACACAGAACGAGGGTTGGCGGTTGGTTGTGTTAGCCCTGCTGCCACGTGAGCTGCTTCACTTGGTTAGTCTTTGGCTTAAAGTCCAGTGCACAGCAGGCTGGTGACTGTGCCGCTCTGAATACACACATCCTGATCTGTCCAGCGCACACCCCCAAGTCACTCTTTGGTAACCTGGGAAATGGGGAAATGCAATCTAGATTCTCTTTTGCACCCTGCAAAGCAACTGTAGTAGCTTTGTTCCTTTTAACCTGAAGCAATCTAAAAGTTGCAAAGTGCACAAGCTTTCAGGTTCTGTGGATATCATTTTTAAGCTGTGAGTATTGCAGAAAGTATAAGGAAGGGGAAGAGGTTTGAATCATGACGAAAATACTCATTTAACAACTTGTAATAGAGCTCAGATGGAATAGAAGGATTGTTTATTTTTTCTTATAAGCTCCATTTTCTAGTACATGACTATCTATCCTTGTAGCATGGAGTGACACTGTTCAGTTGGCCTTTTATAAAGTCTATACCCAAGTCACCTTTCAGTCTTAAATCTCCAATTTTATTCCTAAAAACTACCATGTTTTTATGGACCAGCCTCACTTGGGACCTGTGAAAGACGATCAGCATTATAAATAGTGCTAAATAACTGCTAGACTCTGATTCTTCCAGGGATAACAATTACTGCTGAGTTATTCTAGCAAGCTGTGATAAAATCTGATATCTCCTGTGCTCCAGGAACCAATGGAATAAATTTAAAGCCCTTAAAGTTAATAAATTTAAGATTTCATCTTAAACTGTTGTAAACTATAGACTGGAGTCATTATCAGCCTTTCTGATCCGCAGCTCTTTTGCTCCATATCTGAACTAAAAATGGAATTTAGAGTAAATGCTCACTCAGGGTTTTTCCAGTACTGTACTAACAACTCTGGATACTAAACTTCCCCTTCCCCCCTTTTTAATGAGCTATGACTGTCTATGTTTTTCTTCTGCACAACATCCCTGAATTATTACTGAACAGCAATCAAAAGTAGCCCTATCCAGTTTGCCAGCCTACTTGCTAGCCATCCTGAGCTCTCTCTCCATTTTACAAATACCCACTCTTGCATGGACAGATGTTTCTTTGCTGATCAACAAACAATGTTTTTTTCAAGTGGTACTATTTTAGCTTATACTAAAGAGTCCTGATCTTCTTCATGAATTTCTATCAAATTTGCACACCACGTCATTCAATCTTGTGAAACCATTTTAAACCAATGTACTTTTGGAGGGTGATTTTAGAGTGTCAGTCCAAGGAGGTCAACAGTCCTTTCATTCCCTTTCTTCCCTTCTCTTTTTTCCAGGTTTAAACAGGACGTGCAACAGCTCTAGTGTTCCAACTTCTACATCAGAAATGCCAGACTACTTGCTGTAAGTGTTGAAGGATTGGTGCTGTTGCGCTGAACAGTAAAAGAGTGGCTGTCAGATCCGAACTTGCATGAGTCCCTGTTTCTCATTAAAGCAGCAATACTATTCTTCAGCCTGCAGAAACCTGAAAAAAGATAGGGCACGTTTCATAAGCCATGAGCTGCTGTGCTTGAGCAAATTCAGAAGTACCTCTTGCTATAATTTTTGAAGCATGTACAGCCATACAAAATTCTGTCTAGGATCCTGCTTCATAAAAGAGCTAGTCCAGTGTCCCGGCAATGGGCAGACAGACAGGCAGATATGTATGTTTCATTGTAAGTGTTCGTGGCTAATAGTCACTAATCAACCCACCCACCCCCCTGTACTTTCACACGATCTCCATTTAAACTGCTCTGTTAATGGCCAACTGTGTAGCAGCAAATTTAATAAGTAGATGATATTAGGTGAGGAATTACTGTGCTTCCTTTTGTTTGCTTTCGGCCTCCTGTTAATCCTTGTTGTTGGTTAATCCTCACATGTTATTTATCTGTACCATCAGTTTAGCTAACAATAGTGTAATACTATCAAGTTCCAATAGAAGAGAATATCTGTAGCTCAGGGTTGAACTGTGGAGTCCTTGGGATTCTCTGAGCTTGGTGGTTTTCCTGCAGATGTTTCGTTACCCGGCTAGGTAACATCTTCAGTGCACTGAAAATATTACCTAGCCGGGTAACGAAACATCTGCAAGAAAACAACCAGGCTCAGGGAACCCCAAGGACTCCACTATCACGTTCTTATAACTTTCTAGTCATTACATTTCCTTATCGCTTGAGGCTTCATTTTCACTGTTCTTTTGGGCCTCATATCACATTAACCCTCCTCACCATGCGGCCCTGGATGGGCTGCATTGTTCTATAAACCAAATACTCCTGAAGAGCAGCAGACTGAGGAAGGTCACTATCAGTACTGATTACCCTGGATTTGGAAGGATTAGGCTTATAAAAGAAGGGGCAATGCAAATGCTGCCTATTGTTTCCTTTGGGGTTATTTCATTTCTAATTCTTATCGCTGCTCCAGCAAATATGGTGCCATCTCCTCCTCGGAGCAACGTCAGAGCTATAAGAATGATTTCAACGCGGAGTACGGCGAGTATCGTGACCTGCATGCTCGTATTGAGCGGATAACCCGGCGGTTCATGCAGCTGGACTCAGAACTAAAGCAGCTTTCTCAGGGCTCGGAAGAATACAAGGTGGGCGACTCGGAAGGCTGGTTTGGGTCTGTCACTTCAGCAGCTTGCCTCTTCGGGCAGTTAAAGAAGATTGAGAGGAAGCTAAACCACAGTATCTTGGCTGTAAGCTAGAGCAGCTTCTTCCATCCACAGATGCCTTGGAAAAAGAAATGTGCTGACAAGGGTTTAAAAATAATTTTAATATGTGGCATGTCATTCTTTTGCAGATGATCCATGATCAGATCTTGCAAGAATACCGGAAAATTAAAAAAGTGAGTCCTTGGGCTTCTTGTTCACAATCAAGTGCATTTTGGGAAAGGAAGTAGCAGGGATGAAAAATCGTAATTTTCTCATGTGAGAAAACCTCAACTGGACTGGAAGCAGCTTGACTGAAGAAAACAGGGATTAAAGTGGCCTTCCCGTGCTTGTTTCCTTCCACATGTGTTGAGATTGCAGCTCCCTCAGTGCCAGGACCATTTGATTTCTGGAACTTGTTCTCTAGTGTGGGGTTCCTCAACCTTGGCGACTTGAAGATGTGTGGACTTCAACTCCCAGAATTTCCCAGCCAGCCTTCACAAGATTGAATTCTGGGAGTTGAAGTCCACACATCTTCAAGTCGCCATGGTTGAGGAACCCTGCTCTAGCACATCTGGAGAGCACCAGGTTAGAGAAGGCTTCAGTTAGGCCATAAGAAAAAGAGTCTGGGAACAACTATCTGCCATAATGACTCATTTTAAAATTTCTGTTATGCTGAATCTTTTTTAAAAGCCATCTTTTTTAAAGAATGCAGATGTGGCAGAATGAATGAAATGGAATCCCAGGTTCTTGTGCATTTTATTTGAATATGGCAATATACAAAATGTCTATTGCAGCTATCCAATAAATTACTACTTTCAATAGGATGATTGAACTCATAGCCCGTTGCTAACTGAAGTGTGAGCGCAAGATGGTAGGAACAAGCCAGGGGCGGCCTCGTTTTTCTTGCTATCAGATGACAGCATCTGCTCACTTTCCTTCCTTCCTTCTGTTTTGTTTTCTAGAGCTCTTAACTGAAGCTGGACAGGCGATTTTTCGCCTGGTATTTTTATCCTAACTGAAAGCACTGCCTGCCCTGATATAGTCAACCTTGTTCTCTTTCTTTGTCCTCCCTTGCAGACTAATCCAAATTACAGCCAGGAGAAGAACCGCTGTGAATATCTCCACAACAAACTGGCCCATATCAAAAAACTGATAGCTGAATACGACCAACAGCAGTTTCAGTCTTGGCACTGAGCCTGGGGGCTGAGTGAGACACCCAGATGGACATCAACCTGTGAACAAGTCCCACAGCGAGGGAGAAGTCACTCTCAGCTTCCTGGGCAGTGACTCAAGGATTTAATCCCAGTGAGAAGTCCATCACTGTACTGTACACACCCAGGAACCAATGTGGCTTAATCTCAGCGTTTTAAACTGTCTCTCCCCAGATATTAAAAACAGTTAAAGAAAGGAAAGTTTGCTTATTCTTAGATGCCAGCAAATGAACCTTCCTCCCCATCAATTGACTGTTCTTATTCTCCCCACACACCTCCAAATACAGGTTCAGTTTAGAGTTGGAAGCAAAAGGTTTTCTGGGCTCTGTTGCAAATTCTACCAGCTGGGAGAGTGCTCGTGTTCCTGGGGTGGGGGGGAAGGAGGGAACAACTCCATATACAAACCTGTCTGTCCGCTCTCCATTAAATTCTTGCATAACTCACTGCTTTCTTGTTTGTATTTCTGCAATCTCCCCTTTCCTTCCTGGCCAGGATTTAGCAAATGAATCAAGAGTCTGATGCTGGTTGAACATCCCTAGCATGACTGGCCTCTCTTGGCCCAGCATGTGCGTTTGGCAGGGCGGCCATTGTCTGAGAAGTTTGTTCAATTTTCCTGTCTTTGCCATACAGCAGCTTAGTTTTATCATGGTGAAATGTGGGGCAGGGCTCCTTTTTTTTCCTTTCTTTTCTTTTCTTTTTTTTTTTACTGATCTTCTCCAAAGGGAACAGCACAAAATCAATATCAGAGAGGATGCTTCCTTTCTGAAGAATATCTCCAATTAGTTTTTGTTTCTCTTTTTTTCTCTTGTTTGCCAGCCAAAAAAGAAAGAGTTCAGGCAGGGGATTAAAAAGCACAATTCTGCACCTGCTCTCCCCCCACCCCCTTCTAATTGTGGCAGTGTGATTTTCCTCTTCTATATCTGCTGGAATTAAAGGTATGCAGAGTGTTTCAGATTTGAAGTGTTTTGTGAAATGGGCTGTTCTGACCATCCTGGGACTGTTTTGAATTCAAAACAACTCTCAATTCAAGTGTGAGACAGATGTTTTGAACTCATGACAGGGCCATTTCCCAGCATGGATGGAGCAATGCGTTGTTTTGAGCTTAAAGTATTTTTAATTCAAAATGCTTTGCTCACCCCAAATGGAAATGGTGTTCTGCCTGAAGTTGCCACTCTTCCTCCTGATCTTTTCCCTGAGTTAAATCACCCAGGATAAAAAAGCCTGTTTTTAGTTTCACTCTTGGCATTTTTTGCAGCATGGCAGGACGGGATGAGAGGGTGTTTTTCAAAATGCTTACGATCAGGCTGGCTTAGCATAAGGTTGGGAGCTCTCCATCTTCTGGCTGTTTGCAAACAGAGAGAAAAGATTTCTTGTGCTGTCCACTCCAAAGAGAGGCCACAGGGAGGAGACTAAGATGTACCAGAACCAGAGGTGCCAAACATTACAGTGACGGGAGGGACGGGATTGGGTGACCTGTTCTAGGAATGTCAATCAGGCATTAAAGTTACTTTTCTCCTGCCGCAGTTCTTGTATTAGGCTGAGATAAAGCATTTTAGCTTCTGCAGACTTTCCCAACCGCCAGCGGGACCCGGCCCGAAACTGAAGTCAGATGCTCCCGTTAGGAGTGTTCCGACTTAACGTCATGCTCTTGGTTTTTGCAGTTGTGGAAAAGAGATCTGACTTACAATGGGGGATATTTTCAGCTGGCCATTTGTGCATTGTCACAAGGCGACATTTCCCTTGAAACAATGCTGGTCGGTTTAAGAGGCATTGACAAGGCGGCAGGGAGATGGAGCGCTTGCATCCTGTCCAGGACTGAGACTTAAGTCCCACGTGTTCCAGTGCTTGTCCTCTTTCCCATCATCCCCATCTTAATCAGCACTTGCATCTTTTGACAATCCTAAATTCAAGCCTTACCATTTTAGGACTGGGGTATCACTGAGAAAGCGTCGTAGCAACGTTACAAGGGAATCCAGTTTATGACAAAAGCAGCAGTTGGCTTTGTTCCTTAATTTTCTTGAAACCTCTTACCGAGGTAGGTGACACAGCGCAAAACACGTCAAATCTAATTCCCTTAAATAAGGAACAGAGTGAAGTGGAAGGGCTGTAAGTTGACTGTTCTCTCTTTAATATTTGGGGGGGGTATTGCAGGGCTGGGTGGGAGGGGGAACAAATATTTTTGGAGGGAAATTATTAAAAGAGATGGATCTCAGTTCTTTATATGATAGTCTGCTCAATATAATATTTTTGCAAATCAGAGTTGGATACAAAGATGTATTGTGTACATTACACAAGTGTGTGTATATAAATAAAATAAAATATATATTCTGGAACTTTCTAGAATTTGGAACAGATATTTAATGATTATCCAAAAGAGGGAAATACTGTGAGGTTCTGCTTTGCTGCTTCATTCTGAGACTGTTTAAAAGAGCATAGTTTTGTTTTTTAATTTTAAAAATATGTCATCTGCTTTATTTCCATTTTAGCAGTTTATAAAGCTCCAGGCAAATATTTCTGCAGGGGTAGGTGGAACTTTGTAAAACCCCCCACCCTTAAGCCTATTTGAATATGATTTAATTTATTCATAACGTGTGTTTTTGTAATACTTGTACAATGATGAATAAAAAGATACTTTGAGCCATTAAATTGTTTACAAAAGAATTAAAAACACAAGCTTTTTCATGCTGCCAAAATTATATTGTTTAAAAATGGCATTTGGCCCTTCTTTTTTTCTTTCATCTTTTCAAAGAAAAGCTGTGGGGACGGGTTCAGACACACAGGGGGAAAAATAAAATACAAAACTGAATACTGATTTTTATTATTTTTGCAGCACACAATAAAATCACTGTATTGGAAATACATACAGGCTTTTTTGACATCTGTGTATTAGTGTCCCAGGCGTTATGACCCTTTAAAGAGCTGAACTCTTGTGTGAAATCTTGCTAGTCTACCTTGAAGGCAATCTCTCTAGCTTTGGGATTTCTGTGGTCTGAGGGGACCTAGCAGTGACATGTTGGTTAGAGCAGGGTTCCTCAACCTTGGTGACTTGAAGATGTGTGGACTTCAACTCCCAGAATTCCCCAGCCAGCAAGGCTGGCTAGGGAATTCTGGGAGTGGAAGTCCACAGACCTTCAAGTCACCAAGGTTGAGAAAGCCTGGGTTAGAGGTATAGCCCCACCTTCCATTAAAGAACTCCAAGTAGTGTACGTGGCACTCTCCCTGTTTCCCCCACAACAACCTTGTTAGGTAGATCGGGCTGATGAGAATTACTGACAGATTCACCCAGCATTCTCATCAGAAATGCAATCTTTGGCTATTCAGTACTTTTGAGAAGCTTGGGATTTTTTTTTTAATCAAGAGAGTAACATAAAACCTAATGGAAGCTTAACATACTTGCTGCAATAATTATACTCCCCCTACCCCCCAGAAACCAAAAATTGCAACCCTATCATTGGGAGACATCAAGAAATAGGATCTCTTTCACATTAGGGGCTGTCTTTGCTGTGTAGCCACATTTTTAATTTATGTTTGAAGCTTGTAATGCAGGGAGTAGGAAAGATTGAGTGATCAGGGCAAGAACTTGAGAAATGCAAAGGCATAAGAGCTGGTGGGCGATGTCCATTTTTTCTCCTCCCACACTCATGCTGTAGTTTACTTTCACACTGTGGATTTACTAATAGGCTATTTCCCCATTTGCATTTGTTTTAATGGGCACAAAAATGTCCATGTGTTTTTACCAAGTTGTGTCACAAAAGTGTAATCATGTATCTTCCATTTTATCCATTTTAGGGAAAGATTCACTTTCCCTAAAGTCAAGTGCTTTGCATTTACCTTGAATTAACTTCCTTCAGTTAGTTGGAAGATTTAAATGGCTGCCCAACTCACTTGATCACTACTCCAGGCAACATCCATCAGTAAGACTAAAAGTGCAGTCAAAACCAAGAGTATCAACAGGAACCAAACCAAAATTGATGTAACAACAGTATACAGTTGGTGCCCATCAAACATACCCTCCAGCTCCAAGGATGGGCTCATCTGCCATCCTGGTCCAACACCTGGGAAAACCAAGTTTTTAATTGATTGATTGACTGATTATGTGCCATCAAGTCGTTTTCAACTCCTAGTGACCACACAGGTAGATTTTCTCCTTGACAATCTCTAACCTGGTTTTTCAGATCTTTCAACAGTAAACCAAGTTTTTAGAGTCCTCCTAAGGCTAACAGGGTCAGGGCCAACTGAATTGGGAGGATGGGGCAGGAAATCATTAGCCTCCTTCTCCTATCAAAACTGTTTTAATTAGCAAATGTATATAGCCTCCCATCTCACTAAACGTGACTCTGGGTGGTGTACAAGCAACAACAATTAAAAACAATACAATGACCATTAAAACAAAAAGCAAGATTGCGGAGATTTATTGTTATAATGCATTTTGTATTATCTGTAAAATTGGTTGGCATTTCCTCACTCTCTTCATCCAAGTCAGTAATTAAAAATATTGAAGAGTTTTGGGCCCTAAATAAATCCTGTGGCATCCTTGATATCTTATTCCAATTTGATGAGGAATTATTGATAGACTGAATACAATTTTGGAGTCAGATATATATCTCTTTGACCACCCAGCCTGTACTTAATTACCTTGCTAATTGGGTACTTTCTCAGTTTTTTTGCTGAAGGTAAGATATACTGTGTCCACAGCATTTCCTCCTAAGAAGGCTACCTGATCAAAACTAAAATTAACCTAGAAAGACTAGTTCTCCACAAATCCATGCTGACTTCTGGTAATCACTCCCTGTGTATTTTCAAGATGCTTGCCAATCATCTGTGATTGTGATCTGATCTCAACTATTCCAATATATTGAAGTCAGACTGGCTGATCTGGTGAAACATATGAACCTCTCCAACCAACTGGTTCTTCACTCTGCTCATCAGCATTTCTCAAACAGCAAAGAGAGATTCAGCCAGAACAGATGGGAAGACATCCTACTGATCTGAAGCTACATTAGCAACCCTGCTCTGCATAATTTTCTATCAGAATGTTTCCTTGAAAAACAAATAGCTTTTGTTTTTTCCCCCCAAAGGACAAGAAAACTGATGAAATTCTCATAGCAAAGGAATTTGCTTCTTGCATTTGGGTTTGTGATGGGTCACCAACAGGTGTTCAGGCTGAGAAATGGGCAGCCAGGGAGGCTACAGTGAGATGAAAAAATATCTTGAGGGGAAAAAAATCACAATCTTGCAACATTGCCGCTTTTCAGCAATATAGTAAGTACAAAAACACCATCCTAAGTTGTTTTAAACTTAATCATAGAAATGTAGAGGTGGAAGGGACCACAAGGAACACCAGGTCCAACCCTCTGCAGTGTGCAAGAAACCCAGTTAAAGCATCCCTGATGGCTGGCTGTCCAGCCTCTTTATAAAAACCTTCAGAGACTGAGACTGTACCGCTGTAGTACAGATCTTACCATCAGGAAGTTTATCTTTAAAACAAAATCTAGGTGGCTGCAACTTACACTCATTATTTCTGGTCTTGGTTTCTCTGACCATAAAAAATAGCTCTTGTTGTATCTTCCCTATAGCTTCCCTTGATTTACCTGTACATGGCTATCATTGTTTGATGCAATTTGATAATTGTGTAGAAAAACAGAAGGCTCTTTTGCAAAGGAATAAAACACTGGAGAAACTGGAAGACAGATCTTGGCACAGTACTGAGTTGAGTCATGTTAAGACTTAAAGCATGTTAAGACTTAAATATGTTGCTCTAACAAGGCCTAGTGGGAATTGAGGGAGCTGGAAGGGAAGAGAGGAACACAGTCACCAAAGACACGAAGTGCAGAGATTATTTTCTTGAGACGATGCTAATTTAAGGTTCTATCCCTTCCTATTGAAAATCCACATTTAGAATCCTGTAGCAGTGGCAGCAAAGTTGATTGGATAAAGTTTGGAATGTTTGGGAAGCCGTTTGCTGGAGAGAGAACTCAGCTAAAAACAAAGCTTGGCTTTATTACATACTGTCCTGCTATGCATCCGTTCATTGACTGATTATGTGTTATCAAGTTGGCATTAACTCTTACCAACTATATAAATAGACCTCCAGGATGATCTGACCCTAACCTGGTCCTTCAGATCTTCCAATGGTGCACCCATGGCTGCTACAACTGGATCTTATCTACCTTGCTGCTGGTCATTCTCTTCTTTCTTCAGTTAACATAGTCTTCAAACCACCTAAAAGATTATTCATTTCACCTGCACATGTATAGTTGGGGAAAAATACTTGAGACAGCAAAATTAAATTTATGCATGCAACCCAAAAATGAAAACAGAACCAATGATAATGTGCCTTAATTGTTTTGATCAAAAGTTTCTCTTAACACTGTGAAGGTTCCAGTAAAAAATAGTTCTCTGTAATGTACCCAACCAGTTTCTTTGGTCAATGAATTTGTACTATTTGGTTAATAAGTTTGAGGGGGAACTACATAAATGTTTAAAACCTAGTAATCAGTATAATAAGAGCCAGTATGGTGTAGTGATTAAAGTACCAGGCTAGAAACCGGGAAACAGTGAATTCTAGTCTTGCCTTAGGCATGAAGCCAGTTTGGGGATTTGGGGCCAGGCCCTCGCTCACAGCCCTAGGAAGGACACAATGGCAAATCAGTTTCAAAAATCTGTCCAAGAAAAGCGCATGGACTTGTCCAGGTAGTCACCAGGAGTGAAGTCTTGACTTAAAGCCCCCTCCTCCCAAAATCAGTATCATATTGAAAGAAACCTTAAGCTACTTTGACATCAGGTGTTTCTCTTTCAGGAGTAGGTCTAAAGCAGAATTGCAATTGCAGCACATCTCACAGATAGGAAGCGCGTGTTTCTGCCTTAACTTCCCTAAATCTGCCCAACAGTCCCAAAATGTAGTCTCTCTGAGGCTCTGCTAGATGCTGCTCGCCATCCAGCTGAGTTTTCGTGGGCAGGAGTGGAAAGTTACAGCTGGTGGGAGTAGCAACTCTCTCCCTATTGTCTCTTGATCCTGCTCTGTGTCAGCTGCTGAAATTTTAATGCGCCAGCACCAACCGTGTGCAGAATACTAAAGCAAAGGTGATTTAGAAAGACTCCGCCAGCCTTCACAATTCCCAGCTTCTTGATTTTAAAAGGCAGCTGAAATAAGAGGATTCTTTGTGTAGCTTTCTTTTCTTCCCCCTTGTTAAAAAAAACAAAGGAGTATTTGGTCAGGACACTCGTTCTCGAAGCTTCTACTTCTGCGTGGACTCTTGGAATGGAATCAATGCACTAAAAGTTAAACTTTCCCAGTGGAAATTTACCAGCAAAAGCTCCCACGGCTGTCATTTCTGCTTACCGTACAGAAACCCTTCTAGACTTTGCAGTGGGGGCTCTGGGAACAGCAGTGGGGCAGAAATAGAGCTCAGGGGCTGAACACCCATTTTCCATGCAGAAAACTTCAAAATGCTTGCCTTTCTGGGTGGAAATGCAGTGGAGGGTCAGCTGCTCATGGGAAGAATGGATGTTTCTGCAGGTTTGTTGCCCATCAGAGTCAGCTGAACTGGCCTAGGGGGATAAAAGAAATGAAAAAGGAACAGGCAGCTTCTCTGTTTCTGAATGTTCGAATATCAAAAAGGCGATGGCTCCTTTGGATCAAACTCAGGGACACGTTCACAATTGTTTTCCTGGCATTAATACAGAAGTGATAAGGCTATCTGCAGGGGGTGGTCAAAAAAGTCAAGATGGTGGCCACAAGACACATAAAAAAACAGACCAAGTTTTGATTGCACTATTCTGGCCATCTTGACTTTTTTCACCATACCCTGAGGACACCCCTGGAAGTAGTTTGCCTCTGTTTTTTCTCACAATTTTTTAAAACTTCCCAGTTCAGCTGACAGCCCTGAGATTTCCTGTGATCTCCCATCTGGGCATTAACTAGCTTTGTTGCTTTTGATGTTCAGCCTGTTCTGCTTGGTGTTTTAACAGACCACTCTCACATCCTCCAGCCAGGACAGTGGCAGACTCAGACCTAGCGGCAACATTTTAACTGAACCACCCACCTCCATCCATTTTTTCACAGTGCAGACCAGTGTTTCTCAACCTCAGCAACTTCAAGATGTGTGAACGCCAATTCCCAGAATTCCCCAGCCAGCATGATGGGGATCTTCCCTCTCTATGGGGGAGGGAGGGGTCCATTGAAAGCCATAGCTCCAGTAAGTGTGTGTGCATGTCAGGGGATGGGGGGAACCCAACACTGAAATACAGTAATTATCGGGACTATACTTTCACTGATCAGTTTTACTGCCTAAAATGGTAAGTATCACTCCATGTCATCATTGCAAACACTGAATCTCTATTTGGATGGGAGAGGGCTCTATTTGTGGGGCCCAGGCCAATTGCCCCACAGTTCCCGCTCAGAAAGATCCTGCCTCTTAAAATGGTTTCCCTCCAAACAAACAAAGAAGGCTTGAACAGCTTTTCTGTTTGCATGGTGTTCTAGCTTGTTGGCCCAAAGCAGAAAAGGCTAAGATTTGCACACTAGTTGAATTAGGGTGGGGTGGGTATACAAGCATCCTTGCACACACAGATTGTTTAGCAAAGTCAGCTTGTGTGTCTTTCTATGCCTGAGACCATGGGGCCAGTCAAGAGTAGACTTTTCAGGATTTGATTACAGGTAGTCCTCAACTTACAACGGCAATTGGGACCAGAATTTCCATCACTAAGCAATGCAGTCAGAAAGTGCGACCGCATCACTTAGCGACAGCAATCCCCGCATCTCGGTTGCCATTGTTAACTGAATCCCATGGCTGTTAGGTGAAGCAATTTCCTGCTGGCTTCCCACAACCAAAGTCAGTGGGGAAGCTGGCGGGAAATTGCAAGTCCCAGGCCAGCAGGTAGGTAAGTGGCTGCTGCTGGGTACGGAGGCTGTGAGGGAGTGCACGAGAGGTGCCACATGGGTTGGGGAATGTGCGCGAGGTGCACAAGAGGCACCATGCGGGTCAGGAAGGGTGCAAGGGGGTGAGCGAGGATGCAAGGGAAGCGCTGTGCAGGTTGGGGGGAGGGTGCACGAAGGTGCAAGGGAAGTGCCGTGCAGGTTGAGGAGTGTGCGCGCAGTGTAAGGGGTGTGCAAGAGGCACTGCACAGGTTGGGGAAGGTGCACAGTGGTGTGCAAGTGGCCGTATGTAGCACGAGGACAGAGGGGCTGGGGGAGGGCACACAGGTGAGGCAGACTTACCCCAGCAACTTGCAGCCTTCCCTGCTGGCTTCCCCATTGACTTTCTGGGGAAGTCTGCAGGGAAGGTTGCAAATGGCCACCACGTGATCGTGGGGTGCTTGGCAACCGGCTGTTAATTACAAATAGGTCACCAAGTGCCCAGACTGTGATCACAGAGCTGGAACTCTGAGGACCAGTCATAACCATCATTCATTCAGCGCCATTGTAACTTTGAACGGTCGCTGAATGAATGGTCATAGATCGAGGACTACTTGTATTTCATGCCCTGACTTGATAGCAAGTACATTTCTAATTCTCTCTTAGCCATAATGTCTAGGCAGAAACTCCTTGTTCAGAGGTAGTCTACCCCGAGGGCCTTTCCAGAGACACTTATCTGGCCAAGCTGGGCTATGGAGGGTGTGTATGAATAAATGAACTAAAGTCTGCAGGAGATTGGTGGGTGAGTCATTCTATTTTGTTTCTGTAAACCAAAGAGGTGTGTTAAATTCACTCCTAAGAGAGGTAGATTTTGGCTGGCGCTTTCCTCTCTTTAAAAACATGCTTGTGCTCATTTTGGGTTGTTATTTTTTGGCTGCTGGATAAAGTATGCCTGCTGTCCAGAATTGCTTTTCTTCTCTTCCTGTGACCCAACGCTCGCCTCAGGCTTCATATCAGCCATTCCAAGCGTGCCGAAGGGGGTGGGAAGGGGGCAGGGGGAATCTTCTTTCCCACTGTGTGTTAATGCCATAGTTTGAGAAGGGAAAAAAGGAAGAAAAAATAATCTTTCCAGGTTGGATGTGCTAGAGTATGTAGCAGTTGTGGCAGATTTTAAACTGTATCTCCTTTTATTACACAAATTCACCCATAAGAGCAAGGCCAAATAGCAAGAACAACAGCGCTTGAACTACTGGAAAACTCAAAAAGGTCTCATTTATAACCTTCTCCGTTATTGCAGAAATCTGTAGTGATTCAGTCAACAGAGCACACCTGCTCTGTTGGCATATTTGCATCTTAACAAACCTGTAACATACTTGTAACTTATTTTTTTTCCTTCCTGAGATCTGGCAATTTTTTTTTTTTAGGCTTCCATCAAATTTGGCTCTTGCAAAACCTTATAATATACTCTTTACTGATCGCTTCTTTTGACACAGCAACGAAAAACCATGACAATGAAAAACCTGTACTTTAAGATGCAATTGTTTCTAACCAAGAATGGTACGCATTGTAATACTATTTATCTCCAATTTTAGGGCCTTCCATTGGGTTGCCTTTTCCCAGCTAGCAGGTTGCAAAAAGTGCAATGAAACAGTGCACTGTATAACTGTGAAAAACATTTGTGTGCAAGCATTCAAGAGAGCAGGGCCATTAAAATATTTGCAAGCAGGGCACAGAGGTTCAATTGCACTGTTGTGGCCATTTTTGACCGCACTCTGCAGACCCGTTTGCAAGTGCCCTGCTGGGGATCACCACCTTGGTGCAACCGGAGGGTTCAAGAGCTCCAAGATCCTTGAAAACAACCTGAAGTTGGAATGAGCATTTTTGATAGGGTCCACTTTGCTGGGGTGGAAAATGAAGAATAATCTACAACAGAGGCAGGTGAGGATCAGCAGGCACAATTAAAACAACCCATCCAGGAGAAGGAATTCCAAAAACCAAACCTGCAAAAAGGCTATGGGAAACCACTTCTGTACTGTTGACAAGAAAATGGTTGAGGCTCGTGTCAGATGATGAGTTCCTGGGGTCAGAAGACACTCCTCTAATTCCTGGGGAGGACTGTCAAATACTCCCAAGCAGACGTGCAGGCGGTGATGATGTGGTCAGCCCAAGGCTGCAAGGAAGTCTGGCTCCAGATGATGAGGGGGGAAAAAAAAACTTTACAAGGACATATACAATCAGAACATGGACATGGGAGGGATGAACAAGCACGTCAAAATGGGGGGAAAGGCTACTACATTCAGGGCACGATGCCATATGAAACGACGATTCCCAAAAAGGACAACGCTCCGTAGGTGCTCAGCTGAACCCCACAGAATCTATAGTTGTTAGTTTTTTGCTGAAGAAAGAAAAAATGGGTTTGCGATTTATGGGTTTGAGGATTAGAAAAGGTAGACTATGGGAAGGAAATTATGACGTAATCTTAAGAGAGGGTAAAATATAAATGAATGTATAACTGCTGTTAAGAAGATTGGAAGCTGCTGCTTTGTAATCTTGTCTTTCTTTTCCCTTTTTTTTTCTTATCTATTCACTATTTTTATTTTCTTTATTTCTTCTCTAACATTTGTATTGTTTTTATCTTGTTAAAAATTTATTTAATAAAAATTATATATATGTATACATCTATACCTGCTGGTATAGTGAGCTGGCCAAAAGAGGACACGGAGGTGCCGATGTGAAGACCCGGAAGCTGCTCACAATGTACGGAGGTTTCCACCCCAAGTCCAACACCCAGAGATTGTACACCAGCCGCAAAGAGGGCAGGCGGGGTCTGGTGTGTGTCAAAGCCACTGTCCTGGACAAAACTCAGAGCATCCAGGAGTACAGCAGTAAGATGGCACCCAAAGATGAGCTGCTGAGAGAATGCCTCAGGCAGCAGCAGTCATGAGAGGAAGTTCAAGCAGAGAAGTGCCACGGCAAGACAAGCCCCTGCATGGGATGTACCACTGACAGATAGATGAGGTGGCTGACATTGGGAAATCCTACCAGTGGCTGGAAAGGCTGGACTAAAAGACAGCACTGAGGCACTGATCATAGCAGCACAAGAACAGGCACTAAGCACCAGATCCATAGAAGCAGGGGTCTACCACACTGGACAGGGCCCAAGGTGCAGACTGTGCAGAAGCCTCAGAGACAGTCCAACACATAGCGGCAGGGTGTAAGATGCAGGCAGGAAGAGCATACACTGAATGGCACAACCAAGTAGCTGGCATTGTGTACAGGAACATCTGCACAGTGTATGGGCTAGACCCCCCCAAGTCCAGATGGGAGATTCCACAGAAGATCGTGGAGAATAACAGGGCTAAGATCCTGTGGGACTTCCAGATCCAGACAGACAAGCAGGTACTGGCCAATCAAGCAGACATCATGGTAGTAGACAAAGACCAGAAGACAGCAATACTGATAGATGTAGCGGTGCCAAGTGACAGCAACATCAGGAAGAAGGAGCATGAGAAGCTGGAGAAGTACCAGGGCCTGAAGGAGGAACTAGAGAGGATGTGGAAAGGAAAGGCCAAAGTGGTCCCAGTGGTGGTAGGAACACTCAGGGCTGTGACTCCCAAGCTGGGAGAGTGGCTCCAACAGATCCCAGGAGCAACATCACTGCTCTCTGTCCCGAAGAGCGCAGTGCTAGGAACAGCTCAGATCCTGCGCAGAACCCTCAAACTCCGAGGCCTCTGGTAGAGGACCCAAGAGATATGATCTATAGCTATTAGTAATCTATACATTCATCAGGAGAGCAGCTCCACTAGGCAGCACTGCACTTCCCAAGGTAGAACCCAGCAGATTTTTTAACAGCAGTGGAAGAAACATAACATACGGCCACTCTCAACAAGGGGGTAAATTGAAAGGACAGATATGAAGCAGATGTACAGATCACCTGCAAAGGGTTAGGTAGGTTGCCTTGCGCTCTAAAATCTAAACAATACCTTCAAAGTGACCATATGGCTTTTATGCAAAAGTTTTATGTAAAAACAGCGGCTAAAACCCAACAGGAATCCTCCTATTAATAACTGAACAAATTAGAAGGAAACACTGATGTCTTTTAAAGATTCTCCTGAGGCCTAGAATCTTGCTTTTCAAAAGCAAAGAGTAAGATTCTTAGCATATTCGCCAGAAGGGTAACTTTCTTGTAATGTTGGAGATGAGAGAGGACGAGAGATTGGTGCCACTTTAAGAGGCAAGTGCAGAGACCCTGAACTCTTTCTGATGTGTATATATTTGCCTGTGTATTTCTCCCCGTGAGGAGTTAAGGAAGAAATCAGAAACTGCAGTGCTGCTGGTTGTCAAGATGAATTAGGCAGGAGAAACGGGGGAGCCCCCCTCCCTCCCCCTCTGGCTGGCTTTCGGCCAGCTGCAGCTTTGTGGTTGTTGTGGCTAACAAAACAAGTGGAAACCTACTCGACTTGGCATCGCCGAATGGGACCAAAGACACCAGACAAAGAAATGTGATTTTTGGAGTCCCAGACTTGCTGAGATTAGGGAATTCCAACGCAGAGCTTGGATTGTCTTGTTCCACAACTGAACAATGTGTATTGGGACGGGCAGGGGGGCTGATAGGGGGAAAGGGGAGAGAAATTAAAGAAGCTGTTCCCAGCCCTCCCTTGCTAGCAAACGTGGCCCTTGCTTTCCAAACGAAGCTGCTGCCTTACTGATAAGGCGGAAGAACTGTTTTTTTACCTCCAGTCGGTCACAATGTTGAAAAGCAAGAAAGCATTTCTGGTGGGAGGAAAAGAAGGAAGCCCTTCAGATCTGACTTCCTGAGGAAGGCTCCCCACTTTGCTTGATTTGTAGAAGTTGCAATTTTTTTTTTAAAGGGAAGCCGGCATTGTGCAAAGCACCAGCCTCTAGTATAGTCTGCATTTTTCAAGAAGGCCTCCTGGCCCAGGCAGGCTGCAAAGGCATTCTTAGAAAATAAAAGTGGCTTTGTTTGGTTCAAAGTGTCCCCACTTGTCCTGATAAAACTCTCGAGTAAGGTGAGATGGGAGAGGCTGGAAGGGGGGAGCTATTCCACCAATTAGCCTTGTGCTCAACCGGTGTTGTGTGGTTGTCACACCCATCATAGCAGCAGTTGGAGAATGATATCTCTTCTCCCATCATTAGCCATTTTTGCAGGGTTCAATCACACCTCCTTTTATTCACCTTTATAACAAAAAGGGTGAAACACAGTAAAATGTTAACTTCTTCCTGTTGGGGATTTAGTTATTTATTTAATAAATGTAGATGGCCGCCCATCTCATATACAGGACTCTGGGCAGCTGACAATCAAATCAAAATAAAAACAGGGTAAAACAGCCAACATTTAAAAACAACTATTAAAAAATAGCTGCCCAGAACATTCATAACATCCCACACTTAAATCAACCGTGAAACGGGCTCCCCCACACTGCCAGGGCCCCAGACTGGATGGCAAAGCCAAATTTTTAACATCTTGCTCCAGTCCCTTGAACATCTAGAAGGCCCATGGATATTCCAGCTGAAAAACGTCTTGCCTTACTTTGTGGTGAACAAGCTGGGGAAATCATCTCCTCATCCTCAACTCTGCTGGGGAGATGCAGAACTCTGTTGGTGCTGGAAAAGCAGGGTGGCAGGTTGGGTGAGAGAAGTGGGGAGAGCGGCTTGCCAATGGAAGCCAGAACTGCCCCCTCCTCTTTCTAGTCCTGGGTGGTAGGAGAAGCATGGAGACAGGCTGAGAAGACCTGTGGGCCTTCTGCTGCCAGTGACTGGCACTTGCTGACAAGCAAATTTAAATGAACGTGGAGTTAAATTAAATAACCATGATGAATACGATCGTTCCCCACACAGTGAATTATTTTCCCCTTCTATTACTCGAAAGGTGACTCGGAAACAACCTTTGGCAGGATCCAGGGGCCAAACTCCAGTTTGCTGAGGACTGTATGAGGTCCTGGGGGCTCAGGTTCTTCTCTTGCTTGTCATTCAAGGAGTCTCACAATGGCCCAGCAAGGTAGGCCAGTATTTTTCCTTAGACAGAAACAATGGAGACTGAGAAAGAACAGAGTTTGCTAAGGAAAGCATGACCAGACCTGGGCTACAAAAATCCAGAGGATAACAAGAAGGCAACAAAGAGGATTCTCTGCACTCTTTGGGGCCAACTCATGGCAGAAGAAAGGTTAGTTCCAGGGCTGTAGTTTGGTTCTTTCCTACAGAGAGGAAATATACTACATGGATAAAGAGCCAAAAGACTCAGCAAGGAAATGTTCTTGTTCTTTTTCTACAAATGAACTGTTGGATGAGATGCTGGTTTGGGTGGGTCTTGGGCTGAATCGAGCTGACATCCTCCTCCCTCCTTGTGCCTTCATTTATTCAAAGTCCTGGGTAAGCAACCGTGGTCCTCATTGGACCACCCCGGAGGAAAAATATCGGATGACACTTGGAGCCTTTTCAAGAACAGGCTCAGGCCAATCCCTTGGGATCCAGGGCAAAAAATGGAGAAAGTTCTTCTCCCAAGGTTAATTCTGGGTCACTTCTCTTTTGAAATCAAGTTTTCATGCATTCATTTAATTATTGGTTCAAGGAGGTTGGGGGGGTAAAAAAAGTCAAGACAATGGCTGTGCCCGCACCAATAAAGCCTGGCAAAAAAAGGGGCAGGGCTTTGATTGCACAGCCATGGCCACAATCTTGACTTTTTTATACACACGCACACCTTTTGCAGATGTTTTGTTCACTAGGCTTATGTGCAGGTCAGCTGATACTGACTCTCATCAGCTTACATAGCCTATTTCTGTGAACAAGGCTAGTAAATACACAAACACAGTAACAGTGCGATATTATAAGCAACTTAGTTTAATGACAGAGATTGCTAAAAAAAACTCCATTTCAAAAAACCCCCAGTTAAAGAGTTCTCAGAATTTCTGCCCAAAACACCTGCTTAAAAAAAAAAAAAGCACAGATTTTAATGGCCTTTCTAAAACCCATCAAAGTACTATAGATTGATTGATTGATTGATTGATTGATTGATTGATTGTTAAACTTATATGCCGCCCATCTCCCCCAACGGGTGACTCTGGGCGGTTCACAATAACAAAAAGGAAAGAACACCAATCCCTCCAACAATGGCTAAAATCCAAAAATAATTAAAATAGAAACATACCTTAAAAATGTGGATCTCCAGGATATGCTGTTCTACAGAAGGGGGATAGTAGTTGAAAAGGCCCATCTCTGAGGCTCCTGCTAATGGGATTCCTTGAGTGAAGGACCCAGATCTTATCAGATGGGTAGAATCAGCGGAGAGAAGGTGGTCCTCAAGATATCCAAGTCCTGCGCCATGAAAACCGGCACCTTGAATTGCACCTAGAAGCAATCTAGTAACCAGGGTAGCCATATATTTTTTTTGGTCAAAACTTGTCTTAAGATATATAAAAAGTACAATTAAAATACAAATCAGAAGATAAAGAGAGAAGATAGAACTCAAAGAAAAAGACAAAACTTTAAAAAGTGAGATCAAACAGAAAGATGAAACAGAAAGTCACTTCCGACTATCTCCAATATAGATATAAGGACAAACTGAACAAAAGTTAATCTCTTACCACTATTTAATCCGAATTCACATTATTTCTATCAACACAAACCATCTAATCATTAAATCCCACAATCAAAGCTTCATTTTTCCCCAACCCAAGCACGTAATCTAGGAAGGGTTGCCATGAGGAGACAAATTTAGAAACAGTATTATCTCTTATTAAGGCTGTTACCTTCATGATTTGAGCCAAATCCATCAATTTAATAGTCCACTCTTCCACTGTAGGTATTTGTGAGTCTTTCCATCTTTGTGCATATAACAGTCTTGCAGCTGTGATCATATATAGAAGCAAAGGTCCATATTGTTTCTCCAGTCCTTTCTCCATCAAACCCAGTAGAAACAACTCTGGTTTTTTTTTAATATTCACTTTAAGAATTTTTTGAATAACAATACATATCTGGTCCCAAATTTTCTTAGCCTTTTCACAAGTCCACCAAAGATGATAAAAGGTTCCTTCACCCTGTGAACATTTCCAGGGCAGCCCTTGAAGTAGCAGTGTTACATGGGCAAATTGTGAAATGGCCATCACTACTTGAGTCACTGCTTTCTGGACTAGTTGTAGCTTCCAATGGTCTTCGAGGGCATCCAAAGTGCATTGTAATACTCTTAAGCAACAGTGAGTCACAAAGGAGTGACTGACAGAAGGGCCTCCCGCCCCATGAAAGGTTATGCAGCACCAGAGGAAGGCCCTCCTTCCCCCACCCTACCACCTGCTCCTCTAGCAGGGCTGACAATCAAGAAAGACCTTCAGGTTACGAACCAGTTTGGTGTAGGGGAGTATGACTCATCCAGAAACAAAGATGATGTGGTGAGTTCTCCTTTGCTCCTCTTCAAATGGAGACTGGATGCTATCAGAGATCTTCTAGTGCAGTGTTTCTCCAGCTCAGCAACTTCAAGCTGTGTGGACTTCAACTTCCAGCACGCTGGCTGAGGAACTCTCAGGGGGGTGAATAATCTCTACCTTACTTTCCAGTTGTATAATTCTACGAATTATCCCTCAGTGAGTATCTCTAACCCAAAGCCACTCCATCTTGCTGGAATTGAGCCTAAACTTGTTTTTCCCCACCCAGACCCTGTCCAGAAACTAGGACAGAATCTCAACTGCACTGCTGTTTTGACTTGGGGACAAGATATAAAGCTGGCTTTCATCCGCATACTGATGATATCTGACCCTCTGTTGACTGATGACTTCCTCCAGTGGTTTCATGTAGATGCTGAACAAGTGGAGAGTGCTAAGACCTGTGGCACCCTGTAGTTGAGAGGCTTGACATCTGTATCCTAATCCCCATCAACTGGAATTGCCCCTCAGGAAGGAGAGCCATTGCAGCACAGGGCCTCCCCTCCCAGTCCTTGGAGGCAGTCCAGGACATCATGCTTGATGGTATTGAAAGCTCATGATAAATTAAGCAACAGCAGAAGGTCATAATCTCCCAACGTAATCTCACCAAAGGTCCACCAGAAGCACCACCAAGGCTCTCTTAATACTGTACCATACTCAGCCTAAAGCCCAAATGGAAAGGGCCCAGATAGTCTATTCCTTCAAAGTTCTGAATAACTGCAGCCCCGCTACCTTCTCTACAACCTTCCCCAAAAGGGGAGGTTGGAAACAGGTCAATAATAGCCAGTATTGTATGGTCAAGTGATGGTTTCTTGAGGAGAGGGTGCACCACTACCTCTTTCAAGGCAAGAGGGAACCCCCTCACCCAGGGATGCATTCTTCACTGCCTTGACCCAACTGCTTGTCATCTCCTTGGAGGTTTTGACCAATCAGGGAGATCCAGAGCACAGGTGGCCAAGCTGATGTCACCCCACACCCTGTCCATTTCCTCAGAGGAACTAGCTCAAGTTCATCCCAGATAACATCACAAGATGTGACTCAGACACCATAAGACTTGCCCACTTGGAATCCAACTCCAAATAAATCCAAACAATTTTATCCTCCAAATGCCAAGAATATTCCTCATAGTAGCCCTGCAACTGTTCTGGCTCATCCTTCCCATTTTAAACAGGGTCATTGGACAGCAATCTGTGGATGCAGTAATAACAGAGAAATACTGATATTTGGCCATTGTAATTGCCATGGTACAGGCTCAAAGACAAGCTGTAAAACTAACTAGTATCTAGATTACAAATTTGACTTTAACCTGTGTGTTGTCTGTGAAACACATAGATTAGGATTAGATTAGATTAGATTAGATTCAGACACTGCAGCAAGTTGTAGCTTGCTTGACCATGATTTATTTAATAAACTACAATGGACTGAGTTTGTCCAACTTGCTAATGATTCACAAACCATAAAAGCTGGTTTTGCCCAACACACTAAGCCAAATCCAAACAGACCACATTTTTGCCTTGTACTGTGTCTGAGTCCAGCCTCTGTAATTTGGTTTGGGCTTGCTGTGTTGGATGGGGCTACCTGTTCTGAGCTGCAAAGCTCTGGCTAACCACTAGGTGGCAGTTGTGTTTGTAAACTTGTTCTCAAGCTGTGGTCTAGGGCCCCCTTTTGGTCTACAAGTGTATTGCAGGTGGCTTATCATCATCATCATCATCATCATCATCACCACCACCACCACCACCACCTAGTACACCATGAAGGCTTACTGATTACCAAATAAACCAAACTGGCCTACAAGAAAGACCAAACGAAGAATAGAAAAGAGACATGGCAAGGCAAAGTATTACATATCTATCTAGCGGGGAAAGCAGATAACAAGAAGACCTGGCAATGGCTAAGAGCAGGAAACTTGAGAAAAGAGACAGAGGGAATTATTATTATTATTATTATTATTATTATTATTATTATTTTATCCCACCTGTTTTATATATATATATATATATATATATATATATATATATATATATATATATTTGGTCATCTCATGAGATTGTCAAATCTTGCAAAATGTCATTCTCACTCGAAATTTCACAGGATTTCAGTCATATAATAAAAAAGTAATACTTTGGGGGAACTTTTGAGGTCATCTGCAGAGTTTGCTTGCTGGCTGGGGAATTCTGGGAGTTGAAGTATAACCATCTTAAAGCTGCCGAGGTTGAGAAACACTGGCGTAGAAACATTCTTGCTGAACTTTGGCTTGTAAGGTCCTCTTTGAAAGCTTTAGATTATAACATTTTCCATTTCTTAACTTCTGTAGCATTGTTCTGTAGAATCTGAAAGCTTCCAAAATCTTTTTTGTTTCTGTGCCCAATACATGTATTGGCCAACTATGTTTTTTGGACAAAGGAAAAGAACAAATGGGCCGCAGTCTCTCTCCACGGGGCCTTTCAGAACACAAACAGGCTTAAGTACAAATTGTTATGAATGTAATCATGATGGGGGGGGGTAGAAAAGGGGACATTCCAGGACTACAGTAGTCTCTTGCCAGTTCTCCCTAAGGAATGAGGCCAAATGATAGAGGGTTTTAGAAGCAGATTAGCTTTTCAAACGTTCCTGTTTTGCTTGAGACAGCTAAAACTTTATCTAGCCTTATGCAATGGTGGAGAATCTCATCTTAAGATAGCAGCTAGGGAAGACCAGACCAGGACTAGAATTACTAGGATAAGAAGAGAAAAAAAACTGTCCACAGAACCACCACTTCTTATCTGGGATTAAAGGTCTCCCTTTCAGCAATGTCCACAAAGTCCATTACAGTACTCAATTCTGTATTCAGTATTCCAGGACTGAACCTCAGAAGAAGGCTGGAGTCAAAAGGAAACTTGGAAGGGTTCTAGGCTCTGGTTCACACAAACATGTTCAGGATCTCGATTCTTCAACGGCCCTGACTTCAGCAAAAGGCCAAAGAAGTAACCATTGTCTGGGGCAGGAGATCAACCCCACCTTCTCCTAGGGTTGATCTCCTGCCCCAGACAACGTGGGTAAAGCCTTCTCCTAGTTGAGTTTAACTCTTGATGCTTTCACAGATGCATCCACGGGAGAGGGCGCGTGCGTGTCTGTGTGCAGCACATGAGCTTCGCCACTGTCTTCTTCCAGCAGGGCAGCCCACCTTCCCAACCCACGACTTTTTAGGGGCTTCCCATTCAAATTCTAAGCAGGATTTACCAGCCAAGCTTGACCTATCCAGAGACACACCGAACTCTGCTCCTTATTCCCTCTTCCCAGCGGGCCGGGGAGGCAGCTGTGCGGCGCTCCCACCGAGCCTTAGACCAGAAGGGGCGTGCAAGCGCGGGGCCCCGGCGCACCGGAGCCGAGAGCACGTGCCGGCGAGAGGGCCGAGGGGCGGCGGCGGCGGCGCCGGGGGCTGGTGGGGGGCGACCGGAGCATGCTCAGGAGAGGATGGAGATTTTTCCGAAAGGGCGGAGCCGTCGGGGGGCGGGGCCTGAGGTCCGATAAACCCCGGCGCCGTGGAGCGGCGAATAGGATTTACCGCGCGCTGCAGCTCGAGGTGGGTCGGCGGGGGTCTCGCGCTAAGCCGGAGGCGCCCGGCGTGCCTCGCCGGGGGGCAGGGAAGGAGGGCGGCCGCCTGGCGCTCGAGCAGGGGAGCAGCGGCGCCCTTTCTCCTCCCGCCCCGGAGTAATGCTGGAATTCGCCCGGGGAGAGCGGGCAAGTGGAGCTGGGCGCCCGGCAAGAGGCAGGGAGCCGCTTCGCTCGGGGGGAGAGGACGGAGGGTGGGTGGCATTTCCCCCGGGGGCGCGGTGCCTCTCTCCGGGCTCCGACCTTTGCGGCGACCTGGCCGCTCGGTTGGAAAGAAAGGAAAGGAGGAGCGGCCGTCTAGTGGCTGTGGAGAGCGCCGGGCCGGGCCCTCCATTCTCCTCGTGGGCTGGCATAGGAAGTGAGCTGGCGGTAGTAGAAAACGCAGGTGGGGATCTCGGTGGAGAGCTCAGGTGCTGCTCTGCTCTCCGCCGCCACCTGCGGAAGGCACTCCCCCTTCCCGAAGACCCCCCCTCGTGTTCCCTTCCCTGCCCCCCTTTAACCTTTCCCGGTCCATCCTGGGAGTCTAGAGGGGATTTCTAACACCGATCACGTACAGGCTGCATATCCTGAGAAATAATCTAAGGTGGTATTTAAAAGTATGGCTTTAGTAGAGGAGAGTTTGCCTGTCGTGTCTCTGTATGGGTTGCTGCGAAGGCCTTCTAAGCAGCCTGGGCTGAGGCAGGCTCATTGTTTACCCCTTCAGCCAAGGGACTGTGCAAGCTGCCTGTCCTAGGGAGATGTTCTGCCTTTCCAGCTGAACAGAATAGTAACTCTCACTCACAGTGTCCAATTTTAACTCAAGGGGAAAAGTTCCGTGGCTTCTGGCTAACACAGTTGTTCCCATCCTTCCTGGTCCAGCACAAACATGGCAACATCATTTCTAGTGGACAGCCCAGATGTGAAGTACACGCAGGATTTCATTGAGGCTAAGTACAGCTATGGCACAGTACAGGTCTGCCAGGAGAATGGTGTCACCAAGGTAAGGTGGGGGCCCAGTGGCTAGGAGAGAGTGGATGGAAGAAAAAGGGGGTGTGAGCATTGGCAAAAGCTAAGCTGGGTACCCAAGATATTTTTCTCCTTTCTGCTTTCCTAGTTAAGAATTAAATTACTAGTTTTGTGATAGGCTATATGTATGTCTGTGTATGCTCTGTCTTTTCTCCGTTAAAAAAAAGCAAAGCAATTTGTGGTCCCAATGGGAAAATACAAAGTTAAAGTCAGATGGAGCAATCACACTCAGCTTTGGCCAGTGCTTGGTGGGGGATTATGAAAGTTAAAGTCCAACATATGGAGGGCATTGTGGGGAAGCTTACAGCAAAAGCATTAGTTCATGAGGAAGAGGATGATAATAACAGTAATAAGTTCTCTCAGTTGTTACGTACCCAAACAGCACCATTGTTAGAAAGTAATACTGACAACCTCTGCTGAACTTCACAGTTTGCAGAAATGCAAAGAATTTTAGGGAGAAAATCCCCAAATCTATTCAGTGAGTACGGAGCAGGTAACTGTTGTTTAGTGGTGGTGTGGCTGGAAAAGCAGAAAGAAGATGGCAGAGAATATTCTGGAAAAGAGAATTGGTGGCTGGCAGGAATTGCGGACAAGAATTCAGATTGCAACAGTTGGTTGCCTATCCTAGGTATCCGAATATAAACAGAGTGGTACAAAACTAAAACGGGGGGAAAAAATCCTCCAGGAGTTTCAAAGCTTTTCTGTAAGTTACCGGCTTTAGGCCTCTGTGTTGCCCACTGTTTATGAAAGTTAAGCTCTTAATTCAGAAAGCTTGCAGACATTCCAGTTGCTTGGGAAATAAAACTCTTGGAATGCTTGTCAGTCAGTTCCTCTGACATAACAGGGGGAGTGGTCCGTTTGGTGGGGAGGCATAGAATTGTATACCAACCCTGAAGATGGGATTGTTTTGTGGAGCAGGCGCATAACTTGGGAAGAGGCCTTGGAGATAGATTAGGAACTCTTAGGGGAGAAGAAGAATGCAGAGCAGCAACAAAGGCCAACGGGGAGCTTGTTCTGCCATCCTTTTGATGCCTCAGCTAACCTGACCAAAATAAAATCTGGGAGTATCATTTCTAAGTGGAAGCAGATGGCTCAACCAGCTGAATTAAGCACCTTCTGCACGATTTTAAGCATTGTTCATGTGTGGGAGCTTTGTTGGCAGGGAGAAGAAGAGAATTTGGGGGAGTCTGCTGCCAGGATTAAACACGAAGTATCCTCTGATCCACTGGAACTTAGAGCTATTATTCTAATTGTTCCCCTAAATCAGTGTTTCTCAACCTTGGTAACTTTAAAGTATGTGGACTTCAACTCCCAGAATTCTGGGAGTTGAAGTCCACATACCTTAAAGTTGCCAAGGTTGAGAAACACTGCTCTAAATAATGGCAAATGGTGTGCATGTGGAAATGGGAATGATTTTCTGTTTTGGAGTTAGCATATCTTGCTGAGTCCTTCTATCCTCACTGACCTTCTGCTCTCATAAGGTTTCTTCGGTGGGGTGTTTTCACAGGTCAAGCCATCCTCGACCAATCTCACTTTCCGTACAGGCCTGCAGGTCCCCAAGCTGGGTGTGATGCTTGTTGGCTGGGGGGGAAACAACGGCACAACGGTGACTGCTGCTGTTTTGGCCAATAGGCTGGGTCTCTCCTGGATGACCAAGAGGGGTCAAAAGGTGAGTGAGCCATTCAGATTCTTGGTTGTTATGTGTTATTTTCTCTGAGAGGGACTTAAATTGGGAGCAAGAAAACTGGTTTATAGTCTGCAAAATGTAATGAGCTTTTAGCTTGTCTTTCATCTAGTGCAGGGTTCCTCAACCTTGGCAACTTTAAGACAGGTGGACTTCAACTCCCAGAATTCCCAAGGCTGGCTGGAATTCTGGGAGTGGAAGTCTACCCGTCTTAAAGTTGCCAAGGTTGAGGAACTCTGATCTAGCGAGAGGGTTCGCCAAACCAAACATAGACATGGGATATTCTACCAGGTCTCATAAACAGCTTTTAACAGGACTGATCAAATATCCTACCCTACTGTCTGGAGTGACTGTGACACTCAATTTTAATGAGAGTTAAAAAAAAAAAAATTACAATTTTTATAGCCCAAAAATTTGAGTTCAAGAAGTTTGGGATCATCTCTCCCTCCTAGTCCTAAATATCAGAGTAAAGAAATATATGGGTCTTCCTATGTATAGATCCATCTATAATATTCCTCCCTTTCAGGGAGTCAGAATTTTGTGTATTAGTATTTTATATGCTTTTTCTTTAACATCGTATATAACAGGATGTTTCTGTATTTTTATGATTAGCAGGAAAAGTGGGAAGCTGATAGGGTACATTTAAAGGTGAAAATATAACAATTCACTTCTCTTTCTGAGTAAATCCTTACCTGGACAGTGGAAGAACCTTAATTTTATGGGGGAGGGGGAGAAATAAATATCCCCTCTTAAATTTGTTGCTGAAATGTGATTTGAAAGACATCTATGATCATAATTTAGGCAGGGGGGAATAACAGTGAATGATGTTCACATATAAAGTGATGGCTTCGTAGGTTTGTGGGGACCAGGCACCTTCCCATTAACTTTTTTTGTAAATAAAATAAAAGGGCGTATGAGACCAGTTTGGTCTAGTGGTTAAGGCACCAGGCTAGAAACTGGGATATGGTGACTTCTGGTCCCACCTTAGGCACAAAGCCAGCTGAGTGACTGAGCCAGTCACCCCCTCTCAGCCCTAGGAAGGAGGCAAGGGCAAACCACTTCTGAAATCTTGGCAAGAAAACTTCAGGGACTAGTCCAGGCAGTCGCCAGGAGTCAGTGCTGACTTGAAGGCACACTCAAAAAAGTGTATAATCTGGTGGACCTGATGATGCTGGACAAAAATGGCTGCTGTCCAACTGTGCTCCCCACCTGTCCTGGATGAGACAGGCATGTTCTCCAGTGTCTCAAGCAATATTAAGCCATTCTCATCAACTGCACTGAAACCTTTTGAAGTGGAAATGAGAGGATCACAGTTCATCCCCCTAACAATAAGAGCTTCCTAAAAGTTCTTGAATAATGCCTATTCTGCAGTGGGAACAATTATCCAGAGAGATGATGGGCTCCTCTTCCCTAGATGTGTTCAAATGGAGATTAGAAGGCCAAATTAAAGCATACAGTATCTTTAATTTGGATTCTGGCCCTCAGGAGCAGGTTGGAGTCAGTGGCAGCCCTTCCAACTCTAGACTTCTAAAATTTAATATAAAAAGCAAGTAGTCTGTACTTCTGCTACTGGAAAAGATCATTAGGCAGTTCCACTGAATGCTTCGCCCTCTTTGCCCATACTGATGCCAAGTCTCCCACTTCTGCCCCCCAGCATGCCAACTACTATGGCTCTCTCTTACAAGCATCCACGGTGTGTCTGGGGAGCGGTCCCTCTGGAGACGTCCATATTCCTTTCTGTGATATGCTCCCAATGGTACATCCTAATGACATTGTTTTTGATGGTAAGTGCTGATTTGCAAAAAAAAAAAAAAAAGTCAAGGGAAGGGGGTCTGTTTGCCTTCTTTTTAAAGTTGCAAACTTTAATTGGGAGATCAGTCAAATTAAAGAAAAAAATGGAAGAAGGTCATGTTGTGAAATTGGCCTGAGGATTAATGCCCAAATTTTGGAAGCACATTTTTTGTGCCTTCTTAAGATAGAGGATGGGATGGCTTCTTACTGGTGATGTTTGTTCCTAAAAGATTCGCCTTTTTTCCCATCCTGCTAGGCTGGGACATCTCCTCCATGAATTTGGCTGATGCCATGCGCAGGGCCCAGGTCTTGGATTGGCCCCTCCAAGAGCAGCTCCGTCCCCACATGATAGGCCTGAAGCCTCGGCCTTCCATCTACATCCCTGAGTTCATTGCTGCCAATCAGGGGGAGAGAGCTGACAATGTTCTGACTGGGAGCAGGGCTGAGCAGGTGAGTAGAAGGTACAAAGGTAAGGCGTAAAGTTACTCCAAATCTGATCCTTGATCCATCTAGCTCAATATTCATTCTTGCAGCAGTTAACAGAGACCTGTTTTAAAGGGCCTTTCTAACCTACATCCTTTTGTGAGATGAGATTCACATTTGGTCTTCTACTGGGGTGCCAAGAGCCTCACTCCTTAAATAGGCAGGGCCAGGCTTACATTAGTTTGGATTAAAGTCAAAACTGAATTTAAATTAAATTAAATAGAGTTAATATGAGTATTTCTGCAGTAAAAATACCATTTGGTATTTTGAATGACAATTTTGGGAAGTGTTCTTGGGGCACTTCCTTCAGGGCTTTGTGGGAGATACACGTGTTCCTTGGACATCAGCTTTTGCATTTCTGTTCAGCCTGCAGGTGCCCCCCTTCAAGTCTTGACTCTTGGCTACGAGATGGACAAGTCCATGCAGTTTTCTTGGGAGCATTTTTCCAGGGCTAAGAGAGAGTTACTGGCCCAAAGTCACCCACCTGACCTCCATGACTAAGGCAGGACTGGAATTTGGACTTCCCTGCTATGTCCAGTGTAGCCATTAGACCAAGCTGACTTTCTCAGCCTGCAAAAGAGATGTTTTTTTTGGAGAGGGAGATACCTTCGAGTGAGTGTTTGACTCCTGGCGACTGCCTGGACTAGTGCCTGCAGTTTTCTTGACAAGGTTTTTTGGAAGTGGTTTGCCACTGCCTCTCTCCAGGGCTGAGAGAGAGGGACTGGCCCAAAGTCACCCAGTTGGCTTCATGCCTAAGGCGGGACTGGAACTCATGGTCTCCCGGTTTCTAGCCCAGTGCCTTAACCCCTACACCAAACTGGCTCTCCTGGAGATGCTCTACTTTGGAGTTATGTGTGCTTTCAATGAGCCTGCAAAGCAGGTCATGAACTGTTTTTCTCACCTTAAAGATCCTTTCACCTGAAGTTCTTGGAGATTAAACTTGGCATGTCTGCCACCCTTCACTGATACACAGGCCCAGATGCTCCAGGGGAATAACATAGTTGGCTAAATCTTTGTTCATTAAACCAGGAAGCTGCCCAAGGCCATCTAGCCTAGTATCATCTCCACCCATTTGCATGCAGTCTCTGTGGTTCCATCTCTATAAGAGGCCTTTCTCATCAGTTGCTGCTGGAGTTTTTTTGCTTGGAAATTGTTGGCATTGTTGGCAGTGCCTTAAATTTGTTAGGCACCAAACAGAAATTTAAAACTTGAGGGTGTTAATGTTACAGCAGGACTATATATAATCTAAACTGCCTAGTTTAGTTAAATCCCAATTTATTTACTTTTATCCAGGGATTTTCCCTGGTGGGTAGTATACAGTGCGTATTATGCTATTCAGTCTGGATGCTATCTTCTTATTTCAAATGGGGGGAAGAGAGTGGTTTATTGAAAGATGTTGGGACATTTGAACTGGCAGTTTCTCAGTTTAGATCCTGCTTATTTGGACCTAAATTGATGGGCAGTTGTTTGTGATGCATCCAGGATATATTTAGAAAGCTTGGCTTAATTGTCTTGATTAGAAATCTGGTATGCTTGGTTTTCCTTTTTTCTGGAATGAGGTCTTGGTGAAAAGCAGCAGTCCAGCTGCTCATTTATCATTTGTGGTTAGGATCTGACATTTTACTTCCCTATGTTCTCCATATGCTCCTCCAAAGATGGCTCAGATCCGCCATGATATCCAGGACTTCAAGAACTCCAGTGGGGTGGAGAAGGTGATTGTCCTCTGGACAGCCAACACCGAGCGCTTCTGTGATATCCAGCCTGGCGTGAATGATACAGCTAGCAATTTACTCCAAGCTATTGAGGTGAGATACGGGCGTATTTGTCTCCTTCTTTCTTTCATCCAGTGCAAATTCTTGATCCTTAAATGGATTTTCCTTTTCTTTAACTTGAGCTTTATGTTTTAAAGATATGTAGGATGGAGATTAGGCAGCTAAGGGTTACAAATCCAAACCAGTTTAAAACCCATTATTTTTGCTTGGTGGCCCCCTTCTCTCCTACCCCACCCCCAAGTCACACACAACAAACGAGCTAGAACTTTTTAATGAAAGAACTCAGTATCTTCACATCTTTTCTGAGTTATTTGGCTATGCCAAGAAGGTTAAAATGTTTTGAAAAACCAACTTATAATTGCAGTGTAGGTATGCCTCAAATTACACCCACTTTAATTTTTAGCTGTGGAACATAGTTAAGATACAGATTTTGCAGACAGAAGATATAATAGCCTACAGTTTTAAAGGAATACACTTTTAGCAAAGGTTGAGGAAGAGAAATATTCAGCTTTAATTAACTGTGATTACTTTGTATAGCCTTGTCCGATCCAGTTTTTTCCAGATTTGTCAGTATTACAATTTCCAGTATTCCCAGACAATCTGAGAACTTGAAATTATGCTTGGACTTTCTGGTTTCACCAAAAAGGATCATATTACTCACTTTCCTTAGGTTTATAAAAAACATATTCATGTCTTTTGGCTTTAGTGTGATCAGTGAACCCAGCCAATTCTAGCTGGCTTGTACCTTGGCTTGATACAATGTGTGAACCAGCAATCCTGTCAAGATTGTATCTCAGTCCTCCTTCTGCAACGGCCACTGCCCTGTTCTATCTTGTCTGCTCTAACTTACAGACATTTCCAACATCTCCAAGGTTGAATAGTTTACTGAAGATGTGGGTCTCTGGGGTGGAGAGCAGAGGAGGAGGTCTCTCTGTCTTTCAGTCTCCTGACCAACTGACCTCTTGGTGCTTTCCTCCAGTCTGGCCTGGAAGTTTCTCCTTCTACACTCTTTGCTGTGGCAAGCATCTTGGAAGGTTGTGCCTACATCAATGGCTCTCCCCAAAACACTTTTGTGCCAGGAGTTATTGAGCTTGCTATCCAGCAGGGGGTCTTTATAGCCGGAGATGATTTCAAATCTGGTCAGACAAAGCTCAAGTCGGTCCTGGTGGACTTCCTCATCAGCTCTGGCATTAAGGTGAGTGATGACAGTGGGATGGGACATGGCCTTTGATTTGATGGTTGTGCTCTAAGATTGGGCAATATGTGTGCCAACCTCTAGGTCAGTGTTACTCAACCGTGGCCACTTGAAGATGTGTGGACTTCAGCTCCCAGAATTCCCCAGCCAGCCATGCTGGCTGGGGAATTCTGGGAGTTGAAGTCCACACATCTTCAAGTGGCCACGGTTGGGAAACACTGCTCTAGGTGGAGGAATTTCAGCTCCCAGCAACCCCAGCCAGCATGGTTTATGGTGAAGGATGTTGGGAACAGTAGTTTACAAACAGATGGAGGTGGCATAGATTTTCCCACCCTTGCTGTAACTTTAGTATGATCTCTGCTGGACCCATTTTACACATTTTCATATCACAAACCCAGCAAGAATTCTGTTCACCGGACCAGGGTAAAAAATGGGAAACTCAATGAATGTTAGAGCAATGTGTTCTGCACAATCCCAAGCACCATTAATCCTTGCTGCTGCAATATTTTGTAGTTCAAATGGTGTGTGAACTTCAGGACCCCCAAAAGGTTGTTAAATTTATGCCAATTTCAGATAGAACAAATCCAAAGTATGGTGGCTTATGAATCTCTGGTTGACTATGGGCAATTTTTTTCCATCCTGGTGTCCCCCCAATGCATGGAATTATCATTCCCATCCCCTTGCAGTCATATTGCCCTTTGGCTGAATTTGGGGATGATGGGTGTGATAGGCCAACTGATCTGGAAAGGATTGGTTCAAGGCGGGTTGGCTTAGAAACTGGTGCTGGGTCTGAAATGGGAATCTCTGACTTTTAGTAAATGAAATTCAGGAATAGCAGAAGAGCTGGAGAGAGATTAATGAAAAAATCTGCAAATGACCAGGGGAGATCTCTGGTCTCTGCTACCCCCTTCATTAAAAGCTATGTGCAAAGGTAAGGTGGCTCTGTAACTTGACCTCAAGGGAAACGCAAGCGCCACTCTAATCTTCCAAACTGAGCTGAGTTGGCATGGCAGTAAGTAGAGTCATGGCTTTGCTGCATGTTTATGATTGAAGTAGCAGACACTCTTTTCTCTCTGCTTTTCCCAGAAGCTCATAAAAAGGACTAATAACCTTGAGTTTTCAACAACTGCTATCTTTCCTTTCTTACAGCCAGTCTCTATTGTTAGCTACAACCACTTGGGCAATAATGATGGGAGGAACCTGTCTGCACCAGCTCAGTTCCGTGCCAAGGAAATTTCCAAGAGCAGCGTGGTGGATGACATGGTGCAATCAAACCCTGTCCTGTACGGGCCAGGGGAACAGCCGGATCACTGCGTGAGTGGGAGACAGTGGTGTGGTTTGGGGCACAATAGTGTGCCAACCTCTGGGTGGTGTGTGTGTGCATATGGGGGGTGCTCATCGTTTCTGGCTGCAAGGGATTATTTACTTGTTGCTTGCTCATAGACACCACTGCACACTCCCTGGACAGGTGGTGATCAAGTATGTGCCCTACACTGGTGACAGCAAGCGAGCATTAGATGAATACACATCGGAGATCGCTTTGGGGGGGACCAACACCATCGTCATTCATAATATGTGTGAGGTGGGTGAAAAGCTGTTGGGTTCCATGTGATGCAGATGTTCTGGAAATCCTACATTGTAGAGGAAATTATGGATCTTTTTCTCCAGCATCCCCATTTAAGAATTGAATAGTGGGAGGGTGGAAGGAAGTGTCCCATTTCTTGCTTAGCCCACAGGCAGGGAATAATTGCCAATTCTGAATTTAGGAAGTTGGTGCATATTCCTGCACCTGAGGATGAAAGAACGATCATGTTGGGTCAACTTTCAAAGTTGTGTTCCTGATTCCTTCTGCAGGATTCATTACTGGCCGCTCCCATAATCTTGGACTTGGTCATCCTGGCTGAGCTCTGCCAACGGATCCAAGTGGGCATAGGAGATGTCAAGCCGGAGCCCCTTCACAGCGTCTTGTCCCTTTTGAGCTTCCTCTGCAAGGCTCCCCTTGTCCCTGAAGGTGCTCCAGTGGTCAACGCCCTCTTCCGCCAACGGGCTGCCATTGAGAACCTGTTCAGGTAACTGCAATCCACTTGGATAACCATCCCATAACTTGGCAGCAACCAGTTATATCATGCATTTGTGTCACAGTGGAAATCTGCACTTGCTGCGTGTGCTACTTCACTTGAGTTGTGTACATGGTTTCATAATCTGGCATATTTTTAGGCTAGTTTTTGAGGCTTAAACAAACCCTCAAGATTGTGAAAGATGCACCAGGGCTCTGGTTACATGGATGCAGTCCCAGCTGCCCTTTGCTACCACATGAGCATTTTCCTTTCTACCCTGCATCTTTTAACCTCCTTGCCAGGATGAGTTGTGAAGGTAACCATAGCAACTCCGGCATCTCTTCTGACTGGGCCTGCTGAGAACTGGGTTTGAATCACCATGGTAACCCTGTGCACGTCTTCCTTGCGGGTCTCTGGTTTCTCCCTTTTCAGGCCCTCTACCATCTCCTAAATCCATTAACTTTACCTTAAAATGTAGCACTCCACTTCCCACGTATTTCTAGCTGGACAGACAACAACCCTCCTGTTTTCCCTGAGGACCTGATACTTGGAGGTAGGCTCCCTCCACACAAAGATTTTGTCTCACTCTCATGGTTACTAGCTGCTGTTACACCCACTTCTGTGAACGTACCCAACTCTTTCTGAAAAGCCAGAAGGCACTCTGTGTTTTATGGCAATGTTCCTTAAAGCTTGTGCTACTTCTCTGTCATAGATCTCCCAGCCAACAGGTTTAATTCATGGTTCCCCTTGAGTCTTACAAGCAGAAGAAAGCCCCTTTTTTCCTGCATGTTATAAGCCGCCATCTCCTTTTGATTGGAGATTTAAAACTTTTTTGGGGGGGGGGAGGTGACTGTTTGCAAGTAAGGTATGCTAACCTGGGTCTTTTCCTGCCTTCCACAGGGCCTGTGTGGGGCTCCCGCCTCAAAACCACATGCAGCTGGAACATAAGACCCAGAGACCGTGGGGCTGTGCAAAGCGTGGCCCTTCAACTCTGCCTCCAGCCTGGCCAGCCACTCCTAAAAAGGCAGCCCCCCACATGAATGGCTTTGTGGGTCCCACTGAAAGCAATGGCCACCCAGACCCCAATGTTCACAGCCACTTAATTGACCTGCAAAATTAGAAGCCCATAGCATGCCCCACTGCTAGCCAACATTGCATGGTAACCAGACCAGACTTACAACTTGGACTGTCTGCCTTGTTGACCACTGCCACCACCTTTTTTGTATTTGGTTACTTAGATTTTTATGTAGTAGTAGTGGAAAAGCTGTATTTTGGGGACAGGCAGTGTACCTTCTTTTTCTGTGTCCTTATCTGTTATGAATTAAATTTAATTTGAATGCTTGAATGTTTGAAATAATAAGATGTAACTATAGTCATCTCTTGAATCTCTTTCATCTAGCTCAGAAATTTAGACTGATTTGGCTATCCTTTTTTATATGGTGACATCAGAATAAACACATTGAAAGAATAAAGATGAGAGGGCCTGGTTCCTTTGTGATACCAACCTCCAACCATCCATTGTTTGTTAAGGCTACCTCCTTAACCCTTTCTGGTACAGGCAGTCCCCAGTTTAAGAACGAATTCCATTCTCAAGGTCTGTCCTTAAGTCGCATTTATATGTGAGCGAGAACAGTATTATTGTATAATACTGTATAAGTCATATTGTGTAATGGACTTGAACCATTGTGTATTTAACTCAAATCATTGTGTATTTAACTCAAATTTTGGTATAGTAGGCTCCGTTCTTAACTATGGGTCATCCTTAAACCGGGTGTTCTTAACCTTGGGATTACCTGTACACAGACCTCCATGGTTTGCACACCCTATAGAAAACCCATATGATACATCCTGTAAATGACAACTAGAAAAAAACCATCCGGTGAAGGCTGATCTATGTGGTTCCTAGGAGTTGACACCCACTTGATGGCACATAATTTTTTTTTTTAAATCTGCATCTGTTGATTGAACCAAACTGATCTTTGGATGGCTAAATACAGCTTCAGTATTAAGAAACGGTGTGCCTTTGGTGATTAGCACAGGAGGGAAGGAGTTTCTTGAATATCCATGGGGATCTGACTGGCTCTTTCCTATAGCAGACAGAGGTTGTATTCAATTTATTCCTGCTCTGATCTACAGTGCCCTTATGCTCAAACTGAAAATGAGTTGCTAGGATTCAAATAAGAAAAAAGTGATCTCCTTGCCTGGAGGCTTCCTGCTGGTGTCTGGCCACCAGATGTTGGCTTAGTTGAATTTTGGGTTTTATCTAGCAGTATAAGAGTTGGTCCCCTGGGGGAAGATAACAGATTGTTCTGCTTGCTGAATGGGAAACAACAAACCACTTGTAGACTTTTTCTTAAAAAAATCCAAATTACATTTATTGATGCAAGTTTTCTCATTGGAAACCTTAAAAATTCAATGACTTCCTCCAAAAATGGTATTTTATTTACACAGAATAACAATGAAAAAAAGCCCAAGCTGATGCTGTAATCCTTTGGATCTGGACTGGGGCAGCAAATTTGCCTTCTTCCCCATTCTTTAAGTTTGAGCAGAAGCTGACCCCAAACCCAGAAAAAAGGAGAAGAATCAATCATCTCTCTTCTCCCCAATATACTTTTTACAATCACACAAAAGCTGTGAAACCCCAACACTTCAAAAGTGTTAAGTTATGTAAGAATGGATGAATATGAATTTGATTCATTTTTTTTCAGCCACAAATTAATTTGGTTCTGTTTCTGCATCACTTGTAATTTTAAAACAATTACATTTTGATATACAATTTTGCCTAATTTTTTACATACCATTTTTCCTTACATACATTTTTATATTTGCTTTTCCTTGCAATTTTTGGAAAGCTACATTATAAAATTCTGAGATGCAGAAATACCCTCCCGGCAAAAGATTTGTTTTCTCTGCTGCCTATCAACTTGATAAGTTATTAAGATACCAGCTGAGGAAATTTATCCCCCATCCATAGATCCAGGTTAAATTGAGGAGGAAGTTTTGTACCAAGTGGGAATATACAATCCAAACCCTTACTTTACATATAATTAATTTGCTATTAAAAGATCACACACATCCTGGAGGTATGGAAGTGTTGGGTGTAAACATGGTTTTGGAAAATACAGAATGACTAGGTAGAAATGGGAACATGATCAGAAGAGCCCTCCCCTTGCTAAAGTTCTGGGGGAGGATTAGAATGAGAAGAGCCCATTTTCATATAAACTGTTGAAAAAAATAGATTCTGCCTTTTGCATTGCTATCACGGAATGTACTTGTTTCTCCTCAACGTGGTAACGGACACAGCTCTGACATGAGTTCCCCAATTCCCAACTGTAGGAATCCTTAAAGTTTTTATAATGACGGTGGTGGGTGGGAGAGAGAGTCAGCATCGTGTTCCAATTATGCTGGGAAGGTGGGACTATAGCTGCTTCCAAGGAGAGCTGGATAGAAAGATTGGGATCAACTGATAAATAACTGTGACACGTAGATTGTGTCTTTGTCCCTACCTAAGTTCAGCTGCTGACAACGTAGGCTTGTGGGAAGAGTGAATGTTCCTGAAACAGTAATGGGCTCAGAGAGGTAACCCATTCTAAATCTGTCTCTCTTGCACTTGGATCTCCATGGCCAGAGCTGCTCTTGTGTTGATGAGACAAGCTTAAAGAGTGCCTCCTACTTTTATAGCATATAGCACTAGCCCATGCGGCACAATTTGGAAGAGGAACAGGAAACAAGGGCTGGTGGGCTATAATGAAGCAGATGATGAAGAACGGCATTTGAAAGAGTTAATGGAAGAATCCAGAACTAGCAGTGAAAAGATCTAAAGCAGGGAGTGCACAATCTACAACTTCACTAAAAGCCCCTGTAAAAGCTGCCCCTGAATTTTGTTAATGTGATAGGAGATGGTAGCTGGTTCCATCAGGCACATGGAAAAATCAACCTATCTTCAATTCATTTGAATCAGAGATAAAGTGAGATAGTTTTTATGCCCACTTTTATATGTGTCCTCTTCCAGCATGTCTCTCAAACTTCAAATCCAGCCCAGGACCTATGCTGATTATTTTAGTGAATGGTAATACAGGCATCCATGCCTAATTACAATATCAAAATATGTAGGGACACCACAATGGAAATTCTGCCCTTTCCTACTGGTGTCATGACACTGCAGGCAAATACTGAGGGGCAGAGTTTGTGTCACATTACAATGCACGTTCTTCATCTGCCTCCTTTTCAATGCCTATGAACTGTTATATCCATTCACACCTAACCAAGCAAAACAGAATGACTCAACTATTTTTTTTTAAGCTTTGCTGCTCCCAAAGCCAAGATCTAAGATCCCAATACTTTTTGGAAAAGTTGGGATCAGGCATCTCAGCTTGCAGATGATAGTGATGACGATAATAATGATCATGTATTGCTGTTCAGTCTGGTTCTGGACACCACATTTTAAGAACAGAGACAAACTGGAATGAGTTCAAAAAACGGGGGAAAGGATAATTAGGGGTCAGGAACTGTAGGGAGCCATGGAGATGACCTTGGAGAAGACACAGAAAAGCCGTTAGAACAACAACAGGTGCTGAAGCATGCATTAAGCCCAGGTAGTTGGGAAAGCATAAGAACAAGACTCAGACTGGCTCCCCTCTGGTATAAGAGGGTTGGGAGGGAAAACATGGGCAGACTTGCAAGATTCTGTTACTGTAGCCTATCAATAAAGTATAGTTCCAGTCTTCCTGTTTCTTGATTGGGTCTGCTCATAGGGCTGACCCGGACCGTAGTCCTATGAGAAGAGACTGAAGGAGTTGGGTGTATTAAGCCTTGAGAAAAAAACAAGGGGAACTATGATGGCACTCCTGAAGTACCACTGAAGGTCAAGACCTCGGTAGCTTGAATGGACTTAAGACACAAGAAGACAAACTCTGGTTACATGTTTGAGAAAACTTCCCAGCTGGAAGGGTCCTTTGATAATGGAACCAGTGAGGGAGATGGTGGATTCCCCTTGGCTGGATGAGCTCAAAAGCTGCCCAGCTATCCATCCAGTTTTGACTGGAATGCCTGAACTGAGCAAGGTGTTGCCTACACCCAAACAAATCAACTACACTTGGGCTGTGACTCTTAGTTTTGGCTGGTGGAAGCCCTTTGCCAACATGGTGGCTCTCAAAAAAAAAACACTAAGTAGGTTGGACCTGCTTAGCACTTGGATGTGAGAGCTTCAGAACAGTCCAAAACTATAGACTAGACTGGGGAGTCAACTCTCCCCAAAGTAAATCACTTTCACGTTGTTGCCAAAATATAAAACTCAAAGGAGACTTTACTCCTGTTCTGTCCATTCTGAGGGCCAGCTCATCTCTATCCATCCCGGAGGACAGACTTTCCACAAAGGATGTGTTCCTCTGATAACGGGTGTGAGAACAGGCCAAAGGATTAGGTCTCTGCCAATGTATTAACTGACATATAAGTACAGTAGGCTTCCTTGACTTGGTGCCCTTCAGAGGTCTTAGCTTTCAACTCCCAACATCCAAAGTTGCCAGCTATGGTGGCAGGAATTGTAATAGGATGTATCTGAAAGCTGACAGATGGAGGACTGACTTTGGAGAGAAACAGCTGAAGTCAAAGGTGTAGTATCTTTATATTCTTGCTTGTTAGTGTTGGGAAGAGATGGAGGTCTAGCTTTTTTTTACAAGTCATTCATAGCATTTCCCCTTTACCTTCCTAGCTGAAAGGGATGGAAGACAGAACAAGGGAAATCTGCTAATGTGCACCTCTGTTGACTGCCATAAAGTTCTCTTAAGCTAAGTTTCTTTTTCTGTTACTGATGGCAGAGGGGAAAGAGAAAACATGCCATAGGTGTTTAAAACACCCTATTCAAGGGAGAAAAAACTAAAAAAGCTAAAAACATGATGCAGGGAAAGAGAAAAACAGTAATTACTATAATAATTTGTGTGTTTGCATAGCAACTGGTGGGTCAGCTGGTGGCAGCATCTGGCTGACCTTCTCTAGGCTTGGAAGCTGTGCAGATTTTAGCCTGGTTAATACCTGAATGGGAGACTGCTAGGAAATCCCAAGGCTGTAGGAAGTTGAAAATACATCCCATAGAATGCAGTGGCAAAATACTTCCATGCTATTGCCAAGAAAACAACATGGAAGTTTCTGTGAAGTCATCAGGAACCAAGCTCAAATTCACCTTGAGCTCAATTTTAGGGTGTCCTTTTTGCCCCCTATAGCATTGGTACCACACAGTCTCTGCCAACCGATATGGGCAGAATCAAGAATACTTCCACAGAAGTCTGTGCAATTAGGAAACAACTTTGCTATTTTTCTTTCTAGCCCAACGAACATAGGCAGGAAACTGAAGCTGGCTGCAATTAGGGGAGAAGGTAGTCTGCCCGTTGCTCAAAAAATATCGAGAGCACTTTTGCATTGACAGCCAAATCCACACATCTTCATCCCCAAATCTACTTTAAGCCAGACTCCATCTCAGTTTGTAGCAGTCAACTTCCACCCACCACTTCTTCCCCATTTACCTCCCAAACTTGCCAAAAGGGGCCTTCTGGCTTCCTCTAGCCCTCCCGCTGAATATCAAGACTCCAGAAGAGCCCCTTAACCACTTTTTCCTGAAGCACATGCCTTTTCCCCAACCGTATCACTAGTTTTAAGAACGGAGACCGAGATGGAGCTTTCCCAACAGCTCAACCGTTCCTGCTACAATGCAGAATTTAAAAGTCCAAAGGCGCAGGGTGGACGAGAGTCCCAATGTCCAAGGGCACCATCATAAACCCCTCAGGGTGGGGGATGCTGCAGTCCAGCAGGAGGGGTGCAGCTCCCTCCCTTTCATAACTGTCCACTTGAGCAGCATAGCAAACCTTCAGCTGTCCCACTTGCTGAGTGACAATCGTTCACGTCACTACAGTTTATTGAGTACCAATTAGAGGGTGGGTGGTGACCTGGGCGGGGATCAACAGTCCAGACTGGGGGCAGGGGGGCTGAGACTAGCAATCAAGGGAAGCTGTTATTAAATACAGGGGGATTAAGACCCCCGGGGGGCATCAGTCTGGCTCCTCTGGGACTGGGCATCCGGGCCGGGTCACACGCTCATAGTCATGCTGGGCGAATACTGGGGAGACAGATGGGAGACACCACAGCATTAGAGGAAGGGTCCATCATGGAGGGGGGGCACCGGCCCCCTCTTCACACCTCTGACAGCTGCTGCTTCCAGCATGAGATGGCGCTGTTAGCTGTTGGCACTGGCAGCCCAGTCCGACCCTGCCACAGGGTGCCCCGCCCCCCGCGTGCCCCCCGAGATCCCCGCCCCCTCCGCGGCCGCCGCTCCACGCAGGCCCTTACGCTCTCGCTTTGGAAGGGGTTTAAGAAGCTGCTGCCCATCTCACCGCTGCTGTCATCACGCGGGGTGCCCGGTGGGTTAGCTATGCCAGCCATGCTACCCGGGGAATTCTTGAGAATCAGAAATAAAAGAGGGAAAAACAGGCAATTCACACGTGAACTGTGATTAGGACACATTCTAAGAGAGGGTTATACAGCACTGTTGAAAAGACAGCATGCGGAAAAGGTTGGCTTTTTTTTAAAAAAAGCAAGTTTCTGGACCTTATAAAAATATTCTTGGATTCTGTTTGCACAATAGGCTTAACTAGGTCATAGCGGAATAATGTTGTAGGAACTTTCTCTCACACACAAATAACCTGCTTAATTAATCTAGATAGAGTTAGTCCTAGAAAAACCCTGGTTTTGTACAGGATAAACTGACTCCCTCCCAGTCAAATACCACACCCTCAATATCAGGGAAACTAAATACTGGGGAATTCAATTGACTCTCTTCATTCCTGAGACTCAGAGAGAGATTCTACTTCGGGAGGATCCCACAGAGTAGATATGCTCCCCCTTAGAACCATATATACTCTCCTGATCCCCTTCCAATCCCCAGGGCCTCTGGAACTCCTGCCCACCCCCTGGAAGATGCACCATGATGAAGCCCTTACCTTGGGCATCCCATCTATTTCACCTGGACCTGCAATGAGAATTGAGGCAGTTAAACACCAGTCCATTAGGTGGTCTCTACCAGGCTGGAAGAATCTTGATACCAAGATACCCAGAAGCTTCCACTTAACCAACAGAAATTCTTGCCAACAAAAACTTTCTGCCAATGGACTTTATAGAGGTATAGAATGTCAGCTCCCATCACTATCAGTTTTTAAGTCTTATAAAACCTATATATTTCCTCAAACCTTCCCCTGAATGGGATGTTAATGTTCGGTTCTTGAATCTAGCTAGACAGTCCCTTTCACACTATCATAATTTTACTTCCCCAAACCCTCAAAAGCAACTTGATGATCTGCAATCGTGCCATTTCACAGTGCTTTCAGAGCAGGGACCAAAATGAATAAGCTCTGCAAAACGTCAGCCAGTCCCAAGAGTTCTTTGAATAAAGGCAGCTATTACACAGCTCCTGAATTTAGGAGGCCAATTCAACATGCATCTAAAGTTATCTAAAGTTACATTCTTATACAGGTAGGCCTCGCCTAATGACCACAATTAGGACTGGAATCTCGATTGGTGAGCAAAGTAGTCATTAAGTGAGATACCACTAAGTGACTGCCTTACTCAACGACCGCAATCCAGGCATTCCTGGTTGCAGTCATTAACCAATCTCCCAGGTTGTTAAGCAGGCAGAGCGAAAGCGCTGAAGGATTTCAGCTCTGCACGGAACTGAAATCCTCCTGGCAGGCAGCCCTTTTGTTCTCAAATGTTCCTGAAGCCCATTGAAGGGTTTGCCCTCCCCTCCGTGGATGGCGGGGAAATCCTTCATGGTACTGGAGGAATGGAGCTGAAATAACAATAAGAAAACAATAATAATACAGTGATACCCATTATAACAAGATGGGATACTTAAAGGGATCCAGGTGTTATTGGAATTATAAACTATTAGCATCCCTCACCACTCTGGTTGGGGTGAAGGGCCACAAGTTCCTTTCCTTTAAAATAAGATTGTATTCATATGCATGGGGAGGGAAAGGATCAAAAGGGGAAAAACGTACAATTATTTCAGTTGCAAGCACATCAAATGTTGTCTTGGTTGGGGGTGATGGGTGTTGTGATCCAGCACATCTGGAGGTCAGTGAGAAAAGCCACTACATAGGAAAAGGATTAAGTACACCAAAATGGCATGTCCTCTGGGCTTAGTTATTCTTCATCTTCCTTTGCCAAAATTAAAACTGGAAGATATCAGAGTCAGCATCTGTTCTGGTGTCCAATGGTCTACAATGGGTAGCCCTGCTCAAGTCAGCACCAAGCTGACCTTGGCTGATCTCAAAAAGCTAAGCAAGGTTGGAGCTGGTCAGTACTTGGATGGGAGACCATCAGAAGATTTCACATCTCTAGGTTAGATTGGGAAGTTAAAAAATTTCTTGAAGGAAGCCAATGGCAAAGCATTTCTGTATTATTTGGTAAGAAAACTATTATGGACGTACCCTAAAATCATCAGGAATCATACTCGACTTGACTTGACCTCTTTTAGCATGCAAGGGGACATTGAGAACCCAACAGACACAACAACATGGAGAAAGAGGGGGAGAGGAAGAGTTCTGGAACATCCTCCCCCCCATCCTTTGAAATGATACATTTGTGCTCCCTTTTCTCACTAAAACAGATCCAAGTTATTCTGGATTTTATCATCCATGACCACCCCTGCAGGCAGGTCCATACTTACCTAAGGATCCATTCATATGATGAGGTTCCATGGCACTCATCCCAGCCATTGGACCTTCTGGACTTGGCCCGATGGAGAACTAAACATTGTACACAGAGAGCATTTAGAGAAGAGAAATACAGAAAGCATTAGGAAGGACAGATTCCAGGAGGAAGAAGCATATTTGTTTTTATCATAAAATATCATCCAGCAACAGGGAGGGAGCAGGAAGTAGGCACTTACCCCAGGCCGGCTTGGAGGAGGGCCAACAGAGTTCATCATGTACATATTTTCACTAGAGTTGGTGGAGTCTGAAACAAGAATAGGACATTACAAGAAAAAGTAGTCAAGCTGTTCTCTTTTCACACTGTGGCCATCTAGAAACCTCTAGGAAGCCCATCGGCAGGACATGAAGTTCCACAGTATTCAGAGATATACTGCTTCAGTAAATGGAGGTTTCATCCCAAGGTATTAAAATCTGGCTGAATGAGGTCAAAAGCCCACCTAGTCCAGAGCTCCATTCCAAAGTGTAGCCATCAGAAGCTTCTCTAATGCACAATATGCTAAGCCATATTGTGCACTGGAGGAGAGCCTTAGCTTGACCTATAGATTAATCTGAAAATTAATTACAGTCCAGCATAACAGCTAGACTAAGGTTAAGCAGACCCTAGTCCTCCAAGAAAAGAATGTGAAGTACTAGAAAGCAGAGGCACTCCTGGACAACCTCCTTTAGTTTAGTTGGTGTGTGTGTGTGTCCTCTTAGAAAGAAAGGGTCCAAGTAGAAAAAAACAGCCTTCCCCCACCACAGGTACTTCTCTCTTTCTCAGTGGCTATGTTTCCACAACATGCTTAACCCAGATAAGACCTAGTGGCTACATGGTTTTTCTGACCTAGAAGTGAAAAAACAGGAAGAAGCCCATCACATTTAGCAGTAATCTCCCCCGTCCCAATTGATGTACCTATTGCTTTTACTCTAAACCTCCAATTTGCATGTTGGCTGGGCCCTTGATAACATTTACAGGCAATGTGAATTTCCAAAAGAATTTATAAAGTGGGTTTTCTACAAGGCTCCCAAATTCAAAGTGAAATAGTATTTTTTTTACTACTTTTCACTTTATAAAAGCACTAGGCATGGATGCTCACTTTCCCCTTTGATATTTGTTTAGAATCCTTAGCTTGTGCTACTAAAACAAGATTATAATATCCATGGGTTTTTACACAATTCCTTAGAATATAAACGATAAATCGTATTTCTCTTTCAGCTTTGGTCTATCTGATCAATAGTCAAATTGTGTTTTTGGTACAAGTACAATCAATAATACAGCTTTGGTCTATCTGCCTTTGGTCAAATTGTGGAATATACTGCTAACTGGTCTAAGTCAGAATTGATGCCTATAGGTAAAGATTTGCATAATGTTTATCGTGTTTGTATATGTACGGAATTGATCATTGTTTAGGCATTTTTATCCCAAGCAATATTTCTCATATAATTAATCTGAATATGAGTAAGATATATAAAGAGGTTTTTGTCGACACTGATAGATGGGAGTCATTAACCTTACCCTTTGGAATAGGAGAAATACTTTTAAAATGAGTATAATTCCCAAGGTTCTTTATATTTTGCATAGAATTCCTATATACATATCCAGAAATCATTTTCAAAAACTCAGTACACTGTTTTGAAAATGTCTATGGGGTTCTTCAATTTCAAAGATATTTTTGAAAAAGATACAACTGTTTGTTAAAGATGGGGTTTTTGGTTTTGCAAATCTTGAATTATATCATATTTATGCATACCTTTTGACTAGTATCAAATTCTGGTTGTCTTCACTTAGTGCAAATTCTCCTTCTTGGGCCCTTTTGGAATACAGTGGTACCTCGGGATACGAACTTAATCCGTTCCGTGACTCTGGGCGTATCCCGAGTTGGTCGTAACCCGATGCAAATTTCCCCATAGGGTTCAATGTAAATCTGGTTAATACGTTCCGCCCTCCGAATTTGGTCGCACCCTGAAGCAAATTTTCCCATAAGGTTCAATGTAATTACCGTTAATCCGTTCTGGCGTCCGCAGACCACGCGTCAGGGGCGGGAAAACGGCCGGGCGCAGCGCGAAAACGGTCTGGCGCGGCACGGCGCAAAAACGGCCGGGCGCGGCGCAGTGCGGCGTGAAAACGGCCAGGCGCAGCGCGGTGCAAAAACAGCTGGGCACCGCAGCGCGAAAACAGCTGGGCGTGGTGCGGTGCGAAAACGGCCAGGCGCCGCACGGCAGAAAAATGGCCGCGACCACGTGTCAGGGGCGGAAAAATGGCCGCGGACCACGTGTCAGGGGCAGAAAAATGGCTGTCCGAGGCGGAGTTCGCACATCGAGGTAAATTTTTGCGGCCGGAGCTGGTCGTAACCCGAAAAGTTAGTTAGTAGAGGTGTTTGTATCCCGAGGTACCACTGTATTTATATATAACACCTTTAACTAACTGGATTGTTTTGGGTTCAAAAATATAAATTTGTTGTATTGCTGTACTATTATATCAATTTGAAAATTGTAGTATATTATTTCTGGAAACATGTTTTGGTCCTTTTGTCATGTCACATTAACCCAATGAGGTAATCCAGGCTTCAAAATTAATTAAAAACAACAACAGTTTTATGAAAGATCTGAACGAATACTGGGATTTTTACATTAGATCAACTTATGGATGATAACACGAGTTTTTAATCATTTTCTATGTTAAAAGAAAAATTTGCTAATTGACACCAACTGGCAGTATTTACAATTACAACGTTTATTGGTATCTCAATTTGGATCTGTGGCATTTGTAGCCTCAGACACATCTAAGTTATTAGAAGGGATCAATGAATCCACACGATCAAAAAGCCCACAGTTTGTACTGTATAAATATCTGTTATCAATAAATGGATCTGATATGCAAAACTGAAATACTGAAGTTAGTAAGGGAGACCCCCATTTTGTCTAAAGAATAAAAAATGTTTTACTCTTAATAGCAAAAACCGCATTAGATCTCAGATTACAGCTTCTACAACAAAATTAATGTTTTGCACTTACTAAACCTGTGTTTGTACAGAAAAAGAATGAGTAAATAATCATGTTACTGGAGAGGCAATCAAAATAATGCTTCATTAAAACACATGTTCTACAATGTCCTAAAGTTATTATGTTCTGGGAAGAAGTAATTAATTTGAGACAAAGTTTAATATTTTCAGATCCACATATTCTTTTGAACTACATATCTATTATGTAGAAATTGACAGCTGGACAACAGAATTGGATTCTCTGTGCCCTTATTACTGCCGAGAGATTGTCTTTTTATAAAGACAAATGTATGGCCCCAGTTGTCCACTGGACTGAAGACTCAAGGTTACATATACATTTATATATGCAAGAAAAGTCCTTATATATATACAGTTTATATTATATGTATAAAATCTACGCTGTTATTATTGTTACAGGTAGTCCTGGGGTTACAACAAAAATTGGAACCGAGACTGCTGTCACTAAGCGATGCAATCATAAAGACATCACGTGACCGTATCACTTAACCACGGCAATCCCAACAATCCCGGTTGCCGTTGTAACCCCAGCACCATGGGGTTGTTAAGTGGGAACAGCAGGAGTCCCAGGCAAGGAGTGCAAGGGGTACACGGGTGCCACAGGGGGTGTCACGGGCGGGCACTGGGGAACACGGGCAGACTGGTGAGGGCTGCAGGTGGGCGCTGGGAAACATGGGCGGGCTGTTGAGGACTACGGGCAGGTGCTGGGGAGTGCAGATGGGTCGGCAGGGGCCCTGGGCAGGCAGAGGGGTGCTGCAGGCGTGCTACAGAGTGCAGGCGGGGGGTGCTGTGGGTGGGGGTGGGGGTGCTAGTAGTGAGACTCCTTGGGAGAAAAAACAGCGGTAGCGACTTAAAGGAGTGACTTGCCAGCTTCCTCCCTGATTTTGCTTATGGGAAGCTGGCAGAGGTGGTCGCAAATGGCTATCATGTGACTGCAGCTCATTATGACATCATAATGGCACCCAGATCATGATCACATGACTGCGGAGACACTGCGACAGCCACAACCTTGTGGACCGGCTGTAAATCCCCCTTGTTCACTGCCATTGTAATTTTGAACAGTTGCTGAACAAGTGGTTGTAAATCAAGTACTACCTGTATTGCATTTTTTCTCTTTTTTGGTATTTGTTTCTTTTTTACTCTCTCTGTTTTGTCTTATTAAATAAATAGAGCAAAAAAAAAAGTTGGCTAGGGACTATAAGTATTGACAACTCAAAAATCTGAAAGGCACCAAGGTAGGGAAGACTTTCTGAGGCAATGTGATAGAAAAATGGGGCATACAGAAATAATTTCCTTCCAGAATATAATCCAGGATACTTACCTCCAGGGCTTGGCATGAGAGGGGTGCCAGGGGGCCCTCCACCTCCCTGTGAGGAGAGAGAGAAAGAATGGTCATGATCCTGGGGTTTGCCTTGTTGAGCAGCGATTCTCAACAACGTATCAACCATGCCTTGCAACCAGTTTTTATTAGATTCATCTGCCCTGTATCAAGACTTGAATTCGATTTGCCTAGGGAGTCCACCCCACATCTTTGCACACCTGTACAGGAACTCACCCCATAGCTGCCAGGAGAAGATGAGGAATAGGATACCTAAACAGGGTAGAAAGGAAAGAGGAAAAAAATCAGCTGCTGGGGAGCAGAATGTGCTGCATTCACAAGACATGCTTAACCTGGTTACCAAATTAACCCATTTGGGGGCATCTGCACAATATCCTGAACCACAAACTAACCAAACCGGCTGAGTGTGCACCACAAGCTGAGCCACAAAAACTCTGACCAAGCATGTTTAGTGTGTTGTGCAAGTTCAGCCACTACATTTTTCGCCAACCTGGTGAAGTCTGTCGTGTAAATGCAGCTACTGTGAATTTCCAAATTGTGGAGAAGTTTGTTTAAAAAAAAAAAAAAAAAAAGCAGACATACCGAGTTTGTGTTTATATTTGGCCAGGATCCTCGAATACCCGGAGCTCTGCAGAGAAAAATGTACAATGCTGACCTCTCCAACATTTGGAAGGGTTCCTGGGAAGGGGTGGTGTTGCTCCTGCTCCGTTGAAAAGACAACTGTCTCCCTGATTTCCTTTGGCTACCCCTTCCCAAGAGAAATAATGCAGAACACTTACATGTTCATTGTGGGCATACCAGGGCAAACCAGGGACCCTGGAGGAGGTCTTATGCCACCACCATAATTCTGGACGAAGAAAAAGCAGGAAGGGATTAGGGGATGGAAGACAAGCCAGCCATTGCTGATTCCCACCCCAGCCATTCATCACCTATAAGCACCGATTTTATACAACTGGATACATCTATTTACTACAGAGGTCAGGATCTTTGTATTATTACCATTACTGCTACCATTGATAATAAACATCATGTCACTATTTTAAGGGCAAACCATTTCGTTCCTCTAGTTCAAACAATAACTAGCTGTCACCGTTAAAAGAAAAACAAACCTATATTTTTGTAACTGTTTCAACCTGGATTTTTAAGACCTTGCTTTCATATTTTCTGGATATTTAATACTACTTCATCCACTGCCTTGAAGTCTGTTCACTTACTGTAAGTCACTGTGCGATTTTTAATGGAAGTGGCATGCACATGTTTAATATAAATAAATAAATGATGGAATGACAGAATATAAATATTTACCACTAGTATGTGTATGTATACAGTATGTGTGTGGGTGTGTAAATAAATAAATAAATGTGTGTGTGTGTGTGTATAAATAAAACAACCCAGGACTCCAGGGTTATACAGTGCCCTTCAGATTCACCTTGAAATTCACCCTGAAACTTTCTTTTTTCAAAGCTATTCTAACTGAATGAAAGAAAAGAAGAGCAACAGTTTTAAGGGATATGCAAATTAAGTTATGAACTTCAAGCAGTCAGGAAACTCCCTGAGCTCCTAAACCGTATTTTGTATTCACACGGGCATGCTTGCATCCATTCACATATACACGCACACTATCATCACAAACTCGCATCAAACAATACTTCCAGAGCCACTGACTTGTTTCAAAATCTATCCCCCACTTTGGGGCGCTCACCTGTGGAGCCATTCCTGTCATACCCCGTGGTGGGGTCATGCGCTGCATCGGGCCCATGTTAGGATGCCCTACTGGTGGCAGAAGGAGTGGGGAAAGAGGGGAATTGGGGAGATCAAACATATTTAAGATGCAACTGTAGAATCACAGTCTCTATGTACCTGGAGCCTCAAAAAGAAGTACATTCAAGCAGTTAAATGAAGCCAAAGGAACAAGTTCACATGTCTACAGTATTTGCATTTGCTTTATCAAACATGACCACATACTTTACTGAAAAAAAGTGGCAAGGATGCAAAAAATTCAGAAACAATTTGGAAGTCTTTTTGTGTTTTTTTATGCAAATAATTTCCAAATAAGATACACTAGCTACTATTTATTTATTTATTTATTTATGAGATTTATATTTATCTCATTTATTTATGAAATTGATGGATATAGATTCTAAAGAGATGCACCATTAATCTCATTTCTCTGTTTGCTCCATATTCTTCTGTCACCCCGATGGTGCACTCATCCCACTTTAACCCACTGCTCACCTTGTGATCGGATTGCTGGGTCCATTGCACTGGGCAGCAGAGGCTGAGGGCCAGACACACCCATAGATGGCTGCAGGAAAAAAAATCCATGTTTTTTATCAGATAGATACTTACTTATCAACAATGCACTTTATGTGGGGCCATCTTTGAAGTCCGTCCATAAGCTGCAGCTGTTGTAAAATTTAGCAATTGGGGGACCAGATTTGGTCCTCAAGTGCCGGTTGGGGACCAAATCTGAACCTTCTGAGCAATTTTGAGCAGCCTACACAGGTTGAATGAAAAGTAATGCCTCCAATGTTATACACTGCCAACATATGGCAATACTGACATACCAAAAGCTCCAACATGTTCTTTAGATTCTGTTCTTTCACTACAGTTGGCAGGAAATTGCTGTGAGAAAAAGTTATGTTGCTATCGTTTGTGAAATGACTGCCTTCAGGGAGTACTCATCAATGTGCACCATGACTGAATTTTTGACTGATGAAGGAGTCCCTCTAACTGAAATTCACTGCTAAATGCAAGTTGTTTATGGTGATGGCTGTGTTGATGTGAGCACTGTGGATTGCTGAGCCAAAAAATTTACATATTACAAACTGGGAAGAGCTGATTTGCATGATCAAAAACAAAGTAGATGACCCGTGACAGTTTAACCTGAGAAAGGTTGATGAACTAAGGACAATTGGCAGATCACTCACTCAAAGGAAAACTGCTGCCAAGCTTGGCATTTCACAGGGACACGTGGGTCACATTATTTATGTTCTTCAGTATCATATGGTTTGTGCAAGATGGGTTGCTGACAAAGAGATGAAAGCTTCAAGAACTAAAATTGTTGTACCCCTTATGGACTTTTTGTTGAAGAAAGAGAAAAATGAACTTATGATTTATGGGCTTGAAGATTAGAAAGGGTAGCTTATGGAAAGAAGGAAATTATGATAGACAGATCGCAAAGTAGAAATGTATCTATAACTGCTGTCAAGAAGATCGGAAGCCACTTCTTTATAATCTTTCTTTTCCTTCTCCTTCTCCTTCTCCTTTTCTATTTCTATTTCTATTTCTATTTCCATTTCCATTTTCTTTTTTCATTTTCAATTTCATTCCTTCTCTCATGTTGAGTCAAACATATGCCCGTGAAGGTATTCCTTCAATTTTAGGGAAAGGTGAAAGTCTCATGGTGCCAGGTCTAAATTGTATTGTAGATGGGTAAGGCATATGGGCATATGTTTCTCTACATGAAAAGGTGGAAAGGACTGTTAGGATCTGGTTGAAGAGACAAAGTATGGAGTTCTTTTCTGATGGTTTTAGAAGCTTATCCATCATTGGCAGAAGTGTGTAGCAACTTGTGATGATTACGTGGAGGAGTAAATTACAAGTAACAAAACAGCTAATTTCAAAGATTATTTTCCTGTTTCATTTGTTAAAATATCCCAAAGTTACAAAGGTGGAGGCATTAGTTTTCATTCAACTCTTATATACTGGCTACCATTCCACTGACTTATCATCTAAGAGATCTTTAAAGCAACAAAGAGCTTCAAAAGTGGTCACTTGTAGAACCTGTTCACAAATATATCCTAATCTATACCCTGTGATAAAAAGAATTCCTTTCCTGCACCCATTGCTAAGGCCACTTCTTGGTCACAGCATCTCACTTTGGAATTCTCTTTACCTTTTCAGGACAGGCGTTTAAGCAGGCTTCAATACAGCCTTTGGCAAATATTAGAGCAGGAATGGAGCTCTGTAACAGGAATGGAGAACTTGAGGCCCCAGAGCCACATGCTAGAGTGGCCATCCTCTACCTGGTGCTGTCAATACATTTGGAGGGGGGTATGTTTGGGAAGAGCATTATGGAAGCAAGCTAGCATAGATCTTGGAATCCAGATATGAGTGGAGAAAAGGGAGAACAGGAGACAGACAGTTATGTAGGTAAGTTGATTGGTAGACCTCTGTGTGAAGGTTGTCCTGATCACAGCTGCCACTTGCTACCTACTCCTTGGGCAGGAGCTGTGAGTCCAAGACGATCCCTAAATTACACACCAGTCCCAAAGGTGTGTACAACCCGATCCAGTACTAAAGGTGGAACATCTCCAGACTTCAGCAGTCCCCATACCTATTGCCACTGGGTCTTGTCAGAGGTAAGCTTGAGCCTGTTCCTCTCCATCCAGACCCACACAGACTCCAGACACTGGGACAAGACCTTGAGAGCATCACCTGGTTGGCCCAGGGTGAAAATATACAAATGGGCACCATCTGCATAATGATGACACCTGATCCCAAACTGAGGGATGACTTGACCGAGTTGTTTCATGTAAATGTTAAACAGGAGGAGCTGGAGCATCCAGCCTTGATGTGCTTCACATCAAGGGCCTCTAGTTTGATCTCTTCCCCCCTCAATACTGACTGAACCTGACAACAGAGAAAGGAGAACCATGCAACACCATACTCCCACTCCTACTTTCTGTAGGCAGTCCAGAAGGATACCATGATTGATAACAAAATCTGCTGAGAGGTCAACAAGAACCAGGGGAGTTGCATTACCCACATCCCAGCTCTGCCAGAAGTCATCAAGAAGTGCAACCAATGTTATATGGCATGGGTCCAGGTTACCTGAGGAACCATCTCACCCCTGTCACATCAACCCCTCCCACGGTCAAGCAGAGAGGGCATGTTGTGGATCCTGTAAGCAAGAGAATGTTGGCTGACAGGACCCAGGAGGGTCTGCCCTTTTGGAACATTCTCCCCCCAGAGGTGGGGCAGGCCCCTACCCTACTGGCCTTCTGGAGAGAATTAAAGACCTGGCTCTGCCTACTTGTGTGGGGTGATAACAACCTTACCCAATCCTGAGGGTGGCTAGCACCTTGATGATGCTCCCTGAGCAACTGCAATATGACAGGACATCTATTTATTTTCTATTTATTATTGTAATTTTGCAATTTTAATTGATTTTATCTGTTTTGTAAACCACCCAGGGTCATTCAACGAGATGGGTGGTGACAAATGTATATGTATATGTATATGTGTGTGTGTCTATGTATATATAAAAATATTGCCTCAGTATAATGTCCTAGTTTGAAACCAGAATGGTAGGGTTTAGATAATCTATTTCCTCCAGGACTCCCCAAAACTGCAGCTCAACCACCTACTCAACCACCTTCCCTAAAGAGGGAAAGTTGGAGACTAAATAAAAATTGCCCAGGAATGTCAAGTCCAATGAAGGCTTCTTGAGGAGGTGGAGGACTACTGCCTCCTTCCAGGCAGGTGGTACTAACCACTCTCTCAGCAAAGCAAATACTAATTCATGGACACCCCAGATAACCATAACACAGTGTTGTCCAAACTTGGCCACTTTAAGATGAGTGGACTTCAACTCCCAGAATTCCCCAGCCAGCCATGGACAACATTGCCATAACACCACACTTCCATCACCTCAACAGGACTTGTCCAGTCAGAGTCCAACTTTATCCACCAAAGGCTTAGAATACCCCTCACATGTTGAAAGGCAAGCTCTCCTTGCTCTTCCTCCTCTTTTCTTTCTTAGCACTATCCTCAGAATATGGAGGATGCATGGAAGTCAGCCTCATTGGAGGGAATATTATTTTGCCTAATATAAGACAACACACTATTTCTGATGTCCCAGGTCTATCCAGCAAATGAAGAATTATCTAGTGTCTAAACCCACCTTTCTAACAACTCCTGTGGAATTTTTAAAATGTGGGTTCGTTTTCATCAGTTGTACCATTGTATAAATAGAATTATCCAGGAAAGGGTTTGAGAAAACAAAATTCCATTTATTCAGGCTTCCTAGCATGGGGCTAATTTATCAGATGCTTTGGGGGAACTGCTGTGCCATATCATCACAGATGGCCGGATGGACAGTCAGAGGAAGTACAAGGTGGAAAGTAGAAGTAACTGAAAACTAGATACTAGAAGGTCCTGGAAATTAAATTATCTTAAGATGAAAGAGGAAATGAAGATAATCTTCTAATGGAAACGATCAACTTAGCCATTTGCTAACAGCTACCACTGACTAATGGAAAAGCTACACAAATGCTAGACAATATGACAGGACACCAGATCTCTACTTTTGTAAATTAAAAAGGAGAGCTGAACTACCAAAAATAGCCTACGGAAGAACTTACCTGGCTTGGCATTCGAACGGAAGGACGGAGCCCACCAGGGAAGCGCGAAGGCAGGAATGGCTGCAGGTGAGTAAAAGAGAGGTGAGCAGTTCCAAACTTAGTAAATTGCAGAAGGACTCACACGTATCCATGCTTTGGGGAGGGTCAACCCCAACCAATGCAAACTGGATTGGATTCACCCTACATATCTTCATGAGAGTTAATATAAAGCAGTGTTTCTTAACCTTTGCAACTTTAAGACGTGTGGACTTCAACTCCCAGAATTCCCCAGCCAGCATGGCACGAAGCAGGCTAACGGGATACAGAACATCCCAAGCTTCTTATCACTGAATCCAGTGACTGGTAAGCAGTCTCCAGGCTTCCAAATGCCTCCTCAGCCAACCTGGGGATGCTGCAGTTTAAGGCAGGTCTTCTTGCATGCAAAACCTATACTATACTCTCCCATTGAGCTATAGCTTTTCCCCAATTCTGGGCATTTTCAGTAAAAAGTAAGTTCTTCTCAGTTCAACTGGATTTTTGGCGTGGGAAATTTCTGGCCCTCCAGAGGTTGCTGCACAACAATTTTCAGGAATCTCAGACAGTACCATGGGGGATGCTGGGAGTTCTGGTTCAGTAACATTGGGATGGTCACATGTTGACCACTGTTTCCTGAAGAACTGCACTGAGTACTAAGAGATGAAGTTATTAATGGCTGTAACTCATTTTAATTTCCCTATGTCAGGAACACGGGTCAAGGTTGCCTTCCGATGCCTGTAATAATTCTCTCTGTGCACCCATGGGAAATCTAGAACTTGACTTGAATATAACATTCCTTTATTGCAGCCAGAGCCATCTAAATGAGACAAAGAGCATCTTTGCAAGGGACTGGCAGACACCTTTTTCTCTGCTTTATCAATTACAACTACCTGGATAGTTCTGCTCGGTTCCCAGCCGTCCCAATTCCTGCCTTGCTAAGTTCAACACTGACAACTTTGGAGATAGTCTGAAGCTGTCTTTTTCAGCTGCAGTGCTCCCACTGGCAACATGAGGGTAGTGATATTGTCTTATCTTATACAGTTGCTGTATGGCAGCAGTTCCCAACCTTTCCCTTACGTAGACCACTTCATTGTCATCAAAAGCTTTTGAGAACCGCCTTGCAGATCAGGGTTGGGAATGCAGCATTTGCGAATACCACACATATACAATATAATCCTCCATCCAAATGGCATCAGAAGGCTCCAGAATTAAATACAAATTAATTTGATGTGGTGGTTAAGGCACTGGGCTAGAAACTGGGAGACTGTGAATTCTAGTCCCACCTTAGGCCCAAAGCCAGCTGAGGGACCTTGGGCCAATCATTCTGTTTCAGCCCTAGGAAGAAGAAGGCCACTTCCAACATCTTGCCAAGAAATCTGCAGAGACTAGTACAGGCAGTCACCAGGAATCAATAATGACTTGAAGGTTCAAATCAAATCAAATCCCAAATGGCCAAAATGGTGCAATTTTACCAATCTTGCAAGATTTTGGTATTACTTGAAAACTTGTGAGATTTGGGGCAACTCCTCCCCCACAAACCTCATGAGATTTCAAGCAAGGAATTAGGCAATTATGCAAGATTCTTACTATTTCAAAAGTACAGGTAGTCCTTGATTTACGACAGCAATTGGGGCAAGAATTTCTGTTGCTAAGCAATGTGGTCGTAAAGCGTGACTGCAACGCTTAGTGACCTGCAGTCCTTGTTGCCATCATAAACCGAATCTCACAGTCGTTAGGCAAGGCAACTTCCTGCAAGTTTCCTACAACCAAGTGAATGGGGAAGCCACCAGGAATTTGTAAGTTTCAGGCCTGCAGGCAGGTAAGTGGCTACTAGCTGGGTGGGAGAGGGAGTGAGGGGGTGCATGGAGGATTGGAGAGGGTGCGTGAAAGGTGCGGTGGATGTGGAGAGGGTGCGCAAGAGTGCATGAGAGTTGTGGTGCAGCGTGGGGAGGATGCACAAGGGTGCATGAAAGACACTGTGTGGGTCAGGGAGGGTGTGTGAGAGGCACCATGCGTTCCAAGGAAGGTGCGAGGAGTGCACGAGAGATGCCGTGCAGGTTGGGGGGAGGCGCGTGGGTGTGCACAAGTATCCAGCACAGTGTAAGCACAGAGGGGCTGGGAGAGACTTATCCCAGAGATTTGTGACCTTCCCTGCTGGCTTCCCCCATTGACTTTCTGGGGAAGCCAGGACGGAAGGTTGAGAATGGTGATCACATGACTGCAGGGCACTTGGCAACTAGTTGTACGTGTGAACGAGTTACCAAGCACCCAGATCGCAATCACATGACTGTTGGGGTGCTGGGACAGCTGGAACTCCAAGATAGACCATCATTTGTTCACCACCATCCTAACTTGGAATGGTCGCTGACCAAATGGTCATAGGTCAAGAACTACCTGCATTTTCTTCTGTTTTGGCACCTGCACCAAGGACCACCTGCAGACCCCTCACTGTAAGAAGAACATGTGGAAGAGGTTGGGTTCACGCAATATACCAGAGTGACTAAAACAGGGTTCTGCAATCTGGTTCACTATATCATGGGACATCAACTATTATCTATTACCTTAAAGAATGGAAACCACTGATGGACTATTTGCAAAATGCAGGTGGGGTGAAGCTTACATGGGGATTTGAAGATTAGATTATAAATGTAATGGGATATGTTTTGACAAAGAATTATTCCTATTTAATGTATTAAAAACTAGCACCTATGATATTTTTATTATTCCTAAGACCAGAGATAGATTGGAAGTTATCTATTTTTCCTATCTTTTTTCTTTTTCTTTATCTCACTTTTCCTTTTCCTTATAATTTGTATTTCCAATTTTCTTTTTCATTTCTAACTTTTAACTTTGTAACTTTAAAATTTCAATAAAATATTATTAAAAAAAAACCATTATCTTAGAGCAAAGGAAAAGATGTTGGGGACAACCATGTATTGTGAACCAAGCCATCGCGTTAAGCCATAGCGGGATTCATTTATTAGAGCGCTGCATGCTATGGAAACACAGGGATTGTGTTTTAGTAACCCAAGTTTAATGCACTGTTGGCCCATTTGCAACAGTGGCCCAAAACGGCAGGTGCAACCATGGATTGAAGCCCCACCTCTCTGTACACATGTATGATGCTGACAGTCACAGAAATGGGCAGGGCTTTAATCCATGATCGCATCCACCAGTTTGCCCTCCTGTCTCCCCATTGCTCATGCCTCTAGTGTGCTTCATGAACCAGCCACCATGTTAAATACACTGAACACCTTATAGCAGAAGTGGACAGCCCACAACCTGCAGGTCACATGGAACCCCAAGGTCCTTTTTTGTTCCTTTTGATCTTCTTGTCCCTGAAATGAGTTCGTTGGCCCGGCATGCAAACAGCCAATCAACACACCCCAAGAGTAGAGACTGCAAAAGTTTCTTCTGCGCAGAAGAAAGGTGCAAGTGGGATATCTCCCAAAAGCAAGCACCAGTCTCAACAGGATGGGGGGGGGGGGCTTTATATAGGATTTTGCATACAGTTTCAACAATAATCACAGGATTGCAGAAGTTCCAAACCATTCATACGTCAATAGCTTCAAACTTCAGTACAAGATATGCTTCCCCTGGTAACATTCCTCTGCTATCTTACAGAAACCACCAGCTGAGGACGTTCCCTCCCTGCACACACACACACACGTTCTTTTTCAAATTGTTCTTTCTGACAAAGAGGAGAAAATCCTTGACGGGGAAGATGGAGTAAGCCCAGGCTGGTACCTCAATCCTGCCAATCGCCAAGGGACAGCGGTGTAGTTTTGTTTCTGTTTTCAAACTATGTGGTGGGGGGGGCAAAAAACCCAAACCCATCTGGTGACATAATTAAAATTTACTTCCATGTGAATACAAAGGCTCCTTCTATTTATAGAAGAAACCAAATCCAGGCAAAGGAAACAGGAATTCAAGGAAGCATGGCTGGCTGGGGAATTCTGGGAGTTGAAGTCCACACAGCTTAAAGTTGCCAAGGTTGAGAAACACTGCACTAAACCATTGGATGAATTTATGCAGGCAGCTAAATGATATACATACTATACAATGCCTGGGTTCACACAGCAGGCTAAACTAAAAACACAACCATGTATTTTCTTGGAGGAAATCCCCACACACACAACAGGGCTTCCTTGCGAGTAGACGGCAATAGTACTACACTATCAGTTTGGCTTTCGGCATGGGGGAATGGGTGAAAACAGCCGGTTGCACACATTCCCAAAGGCTCGATGAGTTGGCACTAGAATGAGCAAAACGTAAGACGCCAACGGCTCAAAAGTGGGGGAAGGGACCAGGTCAGATAGTAGAGCAAAGCGGGGTCATTGTAAACGGCTGCCTTTCTCTGGTCTTACCTGATTATGTGGTCCCATCATTGCCGCACTGGGGTTGTGCAGAGGAGCTTGAGCATGTAGCGATGGCTGGGAGCCAGGTGGTCCCTTAGGGAAGAAGCAGAAATGCAATTATGGGGAGACGGGGGAGGCTTATTGCTCAAGACTCCTCCTGTTCCACAGTGATTTTTGCAGAAATCCAAGCAACAGGGATGCAAGCTTAAGCCTGGGACCACAGGAGAGGGAAAAGCATTAGGGATCACTCCCTAATGCAGTGTTGTCCAAACTTGGCCACTTTAAGATGAGTGGACTTCAACTCCCAGAATTCCCCAGCCAGCATGGCTGGCTGGGGAATTCTGGGAGTTGAAGTCCACTCATCTTAAAGTGGCCAAGTTTGGACAACACTGCCCTAATGGTACAGGGGATCCATTAGCAAATGAGCTTCTACTGTGGATGCAAGGGGAACTAAGTTCAAACACCCCTCCTCCTCCTCCTCCTCTTGTCCCTAGACTGATATCTAGCAGGGCAGATCTAGGACTGCCTCTGTTTAGAAGTACAAGAGCCCGGCTAGATCACATCAAGAGCCTGTCTCATTCAGCATCACATTCTTAGGAAGGCAGTCTTTCCCTGCCAGGCTCCCGACAGCTTCAGAGGGAGACTGCCTTTGAACATGGAGGCTCTACCAAGATGAAGACAAGTTCTGCAGGATACTTAGGGTTCAGCAGCCCCCCTTTCCCAACTTCAGTCTGTTCCCACCTGAAAAAAACCTGACAATAGAGGTCCGCTGGGGATGCCATCATTGGGCGGCAGGTTGGCCATCACAGGACTGGTTGTAGCTGCAGAGCTCTGTGGAGAGAGGGGAAGAGGTCGGATTGAGGGGCTCCATGTTTTGCCTGCCCAGACCATGCTGGGCCACCACATCCAGCCACTCCAGCAGGCCCGAGGCTCAGGCAGCAGAGAAGAGATCTGCAAACAGTGGGCTTGAAGTTATTTTGCAGGACTTTCTGGGCCACGACAGCCAGAGCTGATACTTGTGGGATCTGTGCACTGCGGAGTGAGCGAACGGCAGAGCTGCATTTTCTGATTCAAGGCAGGCATTCATTGGGAGCCAACTTGGCTCCAGGGGGAGCTGTTAAGACGGCAGGAATTTTCTGCCTTTTTTCCGGCCTGGCCCCTCACGCATTGTCTCCACTCCAAGTGGTTTTAATTTAGAGGGGGGTAGTGAAGGACTGCAGCCCCCCCATCTCCACAGGAGGCCAGCTAGAACACAATATTCAACGCGGCTGCTGTTGCTTCGAAAGGCAGGCAGAGGAGACGGCCCCGGGATTTTTGCTCCCTGCTGCCATTTCCAAATAATTTAGTGCTTCCTCCAAGCTGGGGAGGTTGGGATTGGCTTAGAGAACAAGGAAAAACCAAGTCAGAGTTCAAAATAGCGCTTGGCTGCCTTCCCTGCCCCACAGCTGTACAACCTATCCCTTATATGAGAAAACAGAGAAGGACAGGCACAATCTTTGGCAGAGAATGTGGATTTAGACAGCAGAGAACTAATGTCTGCAACCTGGTGCCCTCCAGACATGTTGGGACCGCAGCTCCCCGGATGCCAGCCAATATGGCCTTGTTGGCTGGAACTAGCTGTCATCCCAGCAAGCCCAAAATAGGCCAAGCTGGAGAAGCCAGACAGACAGAGAACAATTCTCCCTTGAGGTGCTTCATATGCGGAGCTCCATCTCATTTACTTAGAGTTCTTCCCCTTCCAAAGGGCTTAATCTTTTTATAATCTCCCCTTCGTGGCCAGAATGACGTCCCAGAATTTCAGGAGACTATCATCTTTCCAAGCCCGGGTATAGTTTGAACTTTGGAAAGGCCTCGTAGGCACTCTCACAAAATGGCTGCTTGAAAGCTGGCATTAATACATCCACCAAATGCATGCCACGGGGATAAAGTCAGTCAGAAAACACCCACTTCCCCCAACACCCACTGAGGCTCAAAGGCAAGGAATTCAGGCAAGAAATTAAAATCGAGGCAGAGGTGGGAACTGAGTACAAAATATCGTATCACACATGTGTCCCCTTCAAAAAGAGCCCCCATATCCATTTCTGAAAGGATAAACTGTCAGCCAGCATGTCCATAGGAAAGGGGGATGGCAGCCACAATCATGCAATTGAAGCCAACCTCTTTTTACCTGCATGTAAGAAGGGCAGGACTTTGATCACATGGTTGTGGGTGTGCCATCTTGACTTTTTTGACCCCCCTTCCTATGGACACCCGTTGGCAGTACTCAGATAAATCATAAATCCAGAAGCCTAGCACGAAAAATGTGACATAAATATCCAAGCAATTAAGCCAACCACAGAAAGGGGAGACAACACCAAAAAATAGAGTGACAACAGGGACATTGGCTCGGAGAGTGGGAAGAGGTGTGTCAGAAAGGGGCGGGGCTTTGATTGCACGGCCAAGGCCACCATCTTGATTTTTCTGACCCATATCCACTGCTGACGCTCCTGACATAGTCCACCAAAAATGAAAAGACAGAGCTTTGTCATCCACCAAATCGCCTAGTCTTGTAGGATGTCTACCCCATTCCCTAGTCGATCTCCATGCTTGATCTGGGGCTAATCAGCAGCTGTCCACCATTTTTATTATTTTCTAAGAATGCCTCTGGGCTCCAAACAAAGATGGTGCCAGGAGCCAGCCTTCACTGTGCAACTCACGGACTGGGAATTTTGCAGACTGGAGACTCAACCCATCAGGAGAGTACCAAGCTGGGAATGCTGGATCAGAGTAAAAACTTAACCACTGGAACAGGAAGCTACTTCCAACTGTGGCCGTTAGATGGTTCCAAGAAACTGACCAGGAGGATATGAAAGCACCAAACTAATCTCCTGTTATTTAATTCAGTAGATCAGACTGGGAAGTCCAAATAAGACGTCAATGGCAAATCACTTCCATGTTGTAGACATGGAAACTATATCAACATGTCCACAAGGACACCAGAAGCTGAGCCTGACCAGAAGACTTCCTCTTTATTTGGTGGTAGGTCCCACCGTGTGGCAGCATCTGGCCAGCTGTGTCTGGGCTTGAACTTACCCTAACCTTAACTAGGGTTAACACTTAAATGGGAAGCCTTATACATCTTAAAGTTGCTGGGAAACACTGCTCTAGGAAATACCAGGCTGGGATGCTGAAAAAAAATACTGGAAGAAGACAACGACAAATTACTTCTGTACCATTGCTAAGAAAGTTACATTTGTGAGATGGGTGACTATATAAATATGATGAATAAATAAATAAAAGTTACAGATAGATTGCTGTGAAGTCACCAAGATTTTAGCTCAGCTCAACCAAGGCTTTATTCAGAGGCAGATGGAGATGTAGCCTCTCTTTGGCTATACACACATGATGAGCTTGCTCTGCTGGCCCTAAGTGATTTGCTTAATCACAGTTACTGAATAAATCAAATAATTTCAGTTCACAAATCATGCTATGCCATAGACCATGATCTATAAACCGTAATAATTAGTCTACATGAAAGTTTCTCAACCTTGGCAACTTTAAGACGTGTGGACTTCAACTCCCAGAATTCTCTAGCCAGCTTATACTGAATGGGAGTTGAAGTCCACACGTCTTAAAGTCACCAAGGTTGAGAAACCCTGGTCTACACATACTAATCCAGAAACTGAAAACCTTTTCTGGTTTTTAAGTAACACTGTATGAGCTTGAATCATGGTGTGTGAGCTTAAAACACACCTACACAAATGGCCAGAATCTTGTGAGGCTGACAAATGTTCTTGCCCCAAATCCTGCAAGATTTCATAAGCAGGCTTTCGAAACAGCTGGTCCTTCCAGACCCAATCTTTATGAATATAAAAACTGTGCATTATTTTACATAGCAAGGAAATTCTTGGAACCTCTTAAACATCATATTGATAATGCAGGAAGGAGCAGATCTGATTTGGCTTGGCTATTAGCAGGAACAATAATTCATTAGAGTTATATCCCACTTTGTCCAGGAGCTGAAGGCAAGATACCTGGGGATCTGCCTTCACTTTATCCCCACAAAACAATGTAGGTGGGGCTGAGGGTGCCTATCCAAAGCCCCCCAGTGAACTTCCAGGGCTGAGGGCAGATTTAAAATCTGGGTTTTCCCATTTGTCATCCAGCACCTTACCTTTTATATCACACATAGTGCATATTGTAACCTTTCCCCAGATTAATTTAGGGGCCAGGTTGGAAGGGTGAGCTGGGAAACTCAGTCACCCACTGCACTCTACAGCCACCACATCATCCAGGTTGATGAGCATGGGAGGGATCTCCATCACAGAACATTAGTCGTTTGCTGCGAACAGAGCTCCTGCAGCGCTACCTGAAATATTGATATAAGCGGCACACGGCCAGTTTGTGGGCAACATCTAGGACGTTAACCCCTGCTGGCCTGTGGGCAGAGGGAGAGGTGGGCAGGGCTGAGGGCTGCTGGCCTCAGCATGTGTCAGAGGAAAGGTGGTCCAAAAAGAATGCGGTTCCCATGGAAACAGGCAGGGAAGGATGCTGGATGTGCGGTACAGCACCGCGTGGCCACCTAGCAAGGAAAGCAGCAGAAGCAAACGCCGCATGACTCCTCTTAGGCAATTTCTCGCTCACAAAGGATCCAAAGCATATTCTCCAGGGGAGCGATGTGGGGGGGGCAGAGAGAGGGAGAAGAAGAAGGAATAACAGAAGAGGGTTTGAATCTAGAAAATTAAAATGTAATTTCTCTTCTTCCCTTCCTCTCTCCTCCCCCCCCCCATTTTATAGACTGTTCGACTGAATTTTAATGCAAACATATTTTGGTGCATTTTTATTTAAACAGAGTGTTTTCATTTCTCATTTCCCACTAACTGAATCAAAATGTTATACCTTAATGAATCCAATTATGGATTAAAATAAATAAATAATTGGATCCCTTTAAATTCTTTGGTTTTATTAGTGTCTGTTTATCTTCTAGGTCTTGGGAGCTAAACCTGTGTTTAATAATGTATTTAATAATGCCTGCTTAGCTTAGCCTCTAATTAGGGGCTGTTCTGTTCTTTTTCTTCCTTAGATACAGAGTATTATAGAAGAGCTGAATATCGACAATGAAATAACTGCATTTCACTCTTAATAAAATGACTCTCCTCTACTGGCACTATAGCAGTCAGTCCTTCCCCTGACTCAAATCCTATCTCCATAAAATCAAAGTACCTTAGAGACTACTATTTAAAACCTTTCCAAAAAGAGACCAAAACGTTCAAAACCTCACAAGCAAGTCGTATTTAAGTACTCTATACTATCTCTGAACATGGAGGTTCAATTTGACGTAATGAATAAGAGCCATTCATACACCAGCTGGCCCATGAACGGGCACCATGGGACAACCTATCTCTACTACTTATCCCTTCATATCTGGTATTTATATGTAGGAAGAAGGCGCTGGCAATCATTTCTGAAATCTTGCCAAGAAAACTGCAAGGATTTGTCCAGGCAGTTGCCAGGAGTCAAGACTGACCCGAAAGCACCCCCCCCCCAAAAAAGATGTAGACTGCCTCTGAACATGAAATTTTTACTAATTCTAATATTGATCACAGCCTGCATTGAGCACTTGCTGATCAACCTGCCAAAATAGAATTGCTTCTTTAACATAAAGAAAAATTTTAAAAATTGCTTTTGCTAAGACATGCTACATGTGGCTGAAAAAACATGGGGAATACGAGACCGTTCTAGGAATCTCCAGAAAAGGTTTACAGGCAGATTTGAGAACAGGTGCCACGCATTTGCTGCCTGTGTGATACTTCCATATGCGGGAAACAAAGATCTATTGGTAGCTATTTACCAATTATGGAATCTGTATGCTCAGAGGCACTCTAGCTCTCAAAATGCAAATTGCTGGTGATTAAATAAAAACATCTATGGGTTTTCATTTACTGCTTGTGGGATACTGACATCTAATCAGACGCTATGAGAAAAAGTGCTGGACTGTACAATGCTTTGGTCTCATCCAGGAGGCTCTCCAAAGTCCAAAGCACACAGCATCTGAATGACCATACAAGTGATCTGCATCAGCTACACAGACACTGTACTCACATAATCATGGAAAGCTTTGGCCTCACTCGAGTGCTCACAGGTCTCTCGCCGATCAGGTGCTGCACAGTACAGGTCCCAAAACACACTATGGGATAGCAAGGGAAGAAAGAGAAAGGGAGGGATCATTAAGGTGGATCTTGGGACCTCTGGGAGGAGGATGTCACGATAAAAGAAAGTCAAGCTATGATTTTTTTGTATCCAAATTTATTTAGCGCAACCTATGATCCTCCAGATGTTGCCAAATTAGATCTTTCAGGTTCCCTGGCTATGGCGGAACTGTTGAAAGTAGAAGTTCTGGAAAACTATGTGTTAGAGAAAACTATGTGTTATAACTTAACTGGAGATCCTAGAAACCACATCTGGACCTTTGGCACGTAGAACATCTGCTTTCACAGATCTATTGATCTACCCAGCTCTGACCAAGAATGCTGATTTAGGTCCCAGGAAGAGCAGCTTCTTCTAGCATCTTTAACTGAAATGCCAAGGGCTTAATGTGGATCTTCTGCATGAGCAATGGAACCCAACCAAGATTATCAGCTAACCAGGGCTGGCTGACCCACGTGAGCACACAAGCGTTTGTAATTACAGGCAATGCAACAGGGATTATCTTTCCCCAGGCTCATGCCTGCAAATACAAAGTTTATACAACTTCCTTAAATCTGAAGGAGTTTGGTACCACCTTTTCAGACCAACATATTTTATTAAAACAAAACCTGTTAGTCTAACCAGACTCCTGATTTTCGGCTACCACACACTAACAGCTCTCCTCCCACAATGCCAAATCCTCAATATAGGTATATACCACTTCCTATATAATCTGTTTTCTCGCTTCACCCAGAATAGTGGACCAACCTAAGCAAGTGGACTGACTCACACAATATACTATCTTACAAAAGTTAAACCTAACCAAGCTCAACGTGTGGTTTAAATGCTAAATGCTTTAACTGATCTGGTTAAGAGTTTTTTGAGAATGTAGTCAACTAGACTGAGAATTGTGGTTAATTCCAGGTCAGGGGCATCCACTGGAAGGGACAAAAAAGTCAAGATGGCAATCATGATGTACATAAAAAAGGAACAGGGCTTCAATTATGAGGGCACAGCCACCATCTTGACTTTTTTGACAACCCCTACAGACGACCCCGTTCCAGAAAATGTAGTGCTTTCTGATGGGACACTCATAAACTGATGCTTCTCCCCAGAGTAGATGGTAGTTTTGGGGTCTTCTAGAGCAAGGTAAAAAAAACCCAACTGCTGATTCTGTAGCAGAAGGCAGAGTTTGAGTCCCTGGAGCTACACCAGAATTAGTATCAAACTGTAATTTTTAATGCAACAGGAGGACAGAATAATTAAATGAATGGCCAGAAAATATTATTACTTACATTTAATTTTAAATAAAGTGAAAGCTGATTTAGTTTCTGCCCTGGCTTCACTGAGTGCTTTTCAGAGGGGACCTACAGCCCTCCGCCTAGAAAAGACTGCTCTCCATCTCACATCAGAATGCCAGGAGAAGAATTCCGGGGCAGGGGCTGGCATAAGGCACTGGCAGCTGCCCTTAGCTTCCAGATGCAGAAGCTGGGCAGTCAGCTACTGTTAAGAGAACGAAATGCGATTTCATCCCTCCCTTTGGCTACACTCTCGTTTATCTTTCCCAACTTCACCTTGCAATCCAACAGATCAGGTAGGTTTGCAAAGGACACTAAAATCAACCAAACCTATTTGGTATCAAAATTCCTGAGCGAGGTCAGGAGGGCACCACCGGCTCCCACCGTAACGCTAACAAAGCAAGGGTCTATCTTTGTGGGAGGACCTGTCTTTTTGCAGCTGGACAGTTGCCCAAGCCCTCCAGTGACCAAACTTCCACTTAACATGCATTTGACCTTCTCCGTCTAGCTTCTGAAGGGTTAAGCCCAGCAGCCTGGATCTTCTTGCTTGCTTCAGCCTCCAATAAATCAGGCTGCTTGTTGGGTTTCTGGGAAGCAGTCCCCTGGCCCCATGGGAGAGGAGTCACATGATCTCGGCGGCTGCGTGGGGCCTCTCCCCTTGTGGTCTTTCTGCAAAGTCTTGGCGGGGGGGGGGGAGAGGGAGAAGGGAGCCGAACTATCCCCGTAGTGTCTGCCAAGAATTCAGAGTTGCCAAGAATGTTTAGAGGGACAAAGAGAATTAGCCACAGACCTGGAATTTCTTTCTCACCATCAGGCATATGTATCTGTAGATTCACACACACAGAGGCTTCACTTTGCCCATGATTCTTGTCGTAAAATTAGAAGGCCCAGAGAGACTTGCTTTTGCTAGTTCACAAAATACACCAAAAGGGGGTAAAACAGGGCTGGGCCAGTTGTAACTGCAGCCTATTGTGGCAAAACCCAGCAACTGTCTTAGCATGTTGTATGACAGGCCGACACACTGAGCCATCATCTTGTTTGGGGACTGTATGTTACGCAAACATGTGTTTTGCTAACCTGCACTTAGGGTTCAAGGATTTGTGTGAGCCAGCCATTCTGTTTTTGTAAATGTCACTGTGAGCAGGTAATTTGGGGGGCACTCCAGAATGAGATTTTGAACCACTTCTGAAACAGAAAGGTGAAGAGGAGCAGATGTCCAAGAGCAAAGCAATGTGCCGGGCAAGCATTATCACCCTACTCTGCAGCGGCAAATAAAATCAGTCCTGCTTCTAATCTTGAAAAATAGCTCTATTATCCAAATACGGTGGGGGTGGTTGGCATATACTTTGTCTGGGAAGCCCCATTACATTTACCTGAGCTTACTTCCTGGTAAACGAGCCCCAGATTATCTGGCTGTTACTCTGAGCTGAGCCTCAGAGCTGAGCCTCACTGAATTTTGCAGGGTTTTGTTTCCCAGGCTGTCGGCCTTTTTGCTGGGATTCTGCTGAAGCAAATACTTGCCCTGAAATAAATTTGTTCATGACCAAAATGACAAAGTAGTGTATGCAGTAACTTGTAATTTCGTATACCAAATGAGATTGCCTTTGCTAGAAGGAAGAGACCTTTCTCCATTTCTTATTACAAGGATCACAATAACCTAAATGATAGGATATCCTGAAAGCTCAGCCCTCGCTGATAATGACCTGGGGTGGGGGGTAAGAGGAATTTTGGGGTTATCACCCAGAAGCTAATGTTGCTAATGATAATTGATAAAACTGCAAGCAGGAAAAGGGGATTTCTATGCCTGCCTTTAGTCCCATGTTCTCTTGGGGGAAAAAAATGTTATTCATTTTACAATATTTATCATTTGAGCCAGTCCTGATTCTCTGGGCAGGATACAATAAGGACAAAGCAAAAAATGCAAATTAAATATAAACAATTAAAAGAATATAATCCAAAGACATCTGTAAGGCTTTAAACTAATCTAATCTAAAGGCCAAACGTACTGAAATGAAATTATTTTTACTTGTTTACAAAACACCAGCAAGTTCAGGGTCATCTGTACCACTGAGGGAGAGTATTTCATAATGCAGGGGCCACCACTGAGAAGCTCTGTCACCTGGTCAATAAGGCATGTGCCTTGAAGGAAGGCAGTCCTGCAACAGGTCCTCTCTTGAGGACCACACTGGACAGGCAGGTTCAATTCTAGCAAGGTGTTGCCCAAATATCCTGGTGTTGCTCCACAAAGTCTTTAAGACAGACAGACAGGCAGACATGCATAACACAAAACGTGTCTGTATATATATGTGATGCCACTTTGCTCTACAGAGCAGCATTAAGTGCTCCGAAGACACAACAGAAGCAGCTTTGGGATCTCAACCTTCCTGAATGGTGTGAAGACATACAGGTAGTCCTTGTTTAGCGACCACAATTGAGACCGGCGATTTGGTCATTAAGCAAAGCAGTCGCTAAGTGAAAGTGTAACTGGGCTTATAATCTTACTTAAGTTTTCCTTTCCTTTACAGACCTGCAAAGATCGTAAATGTGATGGTTGGTCACAAAGTTACTTTTTCATCACCGTTATAACTGTGAACAGTTGCTAAATGAGGCAGTCACTAAACGAGGACTACCTGAACTTCACTTCTGTAGCTGATTTCCCCTTTGAACCTAACTAGAATCAATGGGGGGGAGAGAGAGAGAGAAAGATAAAGAGAAAATATAAATATTCTTGGACAGAGAATCAATGATTGAGGAACTGCCAATCAAGACTCAGCATATAATAAAACTATATTTTGTTAGCTATATCATATACACAGACACACGTGTGTGTGTGCGTGCCTATGTATGTGCATGTGTCTTTGTGTGTAAGTATTTAATTGGCAATGCTTAATCCCCCAAACCAAAGTACTGTATATACTTTGCCCCAAACAACAGATACGCATAAATTAAATGCAAGGAGAAAGAAAGGCAAGATAAATATCTTGCAATCCATATGACATTAGGCAGATAAAGGAAAATCTAGTCATTTCAACAGTATATAATACATTTCTGTATTTTTGACACTTTTAATGAACTGTCTCTTATTATACCATTATGCTGCCAAATCCTATTGCTTTATTGTCCCTGATCCCAAAATCTGATTCTCATGAAGGGCAGTGGAGAAATGTGTCACCAGAAAGGAAGATTCAGAGAGAAACAGAGAGGAAGGCTAAGAAAACAGAGTGACTATGTTAAAAGAAAGGGCATGGGGAAGGAGAGGAGAGGAGAAACAAAGAAAGGGAGTGTGTATGTTTTTTAAAAATGAGAAGGATGGAGAGAGAGAAAAGGAAAGTGTAGCTGCAGCATGATAGTGTACATAATAAAACAAAATCACCCTCCTTGAAAAAAGAAAGGGATGCGGTGGAGGGAAGGGTGGGAGGGAAGGCGGCTGGAAGAAGGCAGATGCTCCAAACAGGCCCATCCGTCTAAAACTGTAGAGCCAGCCAAGTTTTGAGACTCGGGCAGGGGGAGTCAGCGTAGCGGGAGAGGGGGATGCACGGCACTTCATCCATCATGCCCTCCAGACTCTGTCTTCCCCACTGCACGGGGTTCCCTCCCCCTTTCCAGGCCCTTTCCATGTGATAAGAGCCAAGGGGTGTGGGGGGGAGACACTTATCAAGCCAGATCTCCATTGCCGCCACCCCCTAGTTAGGTCCCTGGAATATTCTGCCTCTGGATTCCACCAAATCACATCCATGTGTGGAAGCTGGAGCCAGACGCCGCAAAGGACAGGGGGGTTTCCGGGAAGGAGTGCGCACTGAGGGGGGAAAGCTCTTGAATGTGTTCCAGTTGTGCCTGAAGCCAACAACAAGAGTTGGGGGGGGCTACTTTTAAGGTTGGGACTGAAAGACGGAGCAAAAATCCAGAAGAGACACACACACACACCCTTCCCAAGTCAACGCCTTTTCTAAGGGTATCCAAATTTCCCTACCTTCTGGGAACTTTCTCCACCCTATTTTCTCTGCCAACAAACTCCTGCAGAAGGCAGAAAATAAGGATGGGTGTGGTAGGCCTGTATGTTTGTGTCTGTGTATATGTACAGGGGGATTCCACAATCCACCTAAGTTATATGAAATTCGGCATCTCTTCTGCCATCATCCCAACTCCTCAAGTTTTTGCCACATGCTCTATTTCAAACTGCATTAAGGACTAGTAAGTTAAAACTTGCTCTATTTTTGTTTTCGTTTTTTAAAGAATGCAGATACTCTCAGGATGCTGATTCTTTCTTTCTTTCTTATTAGATTTTTAATTTGGTCAACTCATGGCAGTGTACATATTTAATGTTCCTACCTCCTGTCTTCCACACAACTACCCTGTGAGGTGAGCTGGGCTGAGGGAACGATTGACCCAAAGTCATCCAGCTAGATTTCATAAGGGAGAACTAGAATTCGGGTCCTGGTTGCAAGCCTAGCACCTTAACACTATACCAAACTGGCTCTTGAGCCCAGCTCTAATTTATGTATTTCTGCAGGTATCTGTACTGAATATATCCCAAATAGTTTCAGGACACCTTACACATATGTATTTTTTGGTCCAAGAAATGTGAGAATAAAGTAGAAAAAATAAAGCGAGGTAGTCCTCACTTACTGACTGCCTTGTTCAGCAACTGTTCAAAGTTACAACGGAGCTGACAGTCACATGACTGCCATTTGTGAACTTCACTGCCAGCTTCCGACAAGCAAAGTCAATGGGGAAGTCAGCAGTAAGTTGCAAGTCGCGGTCATGTGATGGTGCACTTCACAACTTGTGGTAATTCACTTAATGACTACAGTGGAACTGACATCATAAGTCTGGCACAGTCACATGACATTTCACTTACAACCGTGTTGCTTAGCAACGGAGTTGCCAGTCCCAACTGCAGTCAGTAAGTGAAGACTACCAGTGCATTCCGAGAAGCAGGACAGGGTGGATGTCTGTTGGCCCTGATCTGTTCATGGGTGCCTCTTCAATTGTAAATCCTTGTTCTCAAATGCCAGTAGTATCACCAAAAAGGAAAGGAAACTTGTTCAGTGAGTGCAACACATCCTTTATCTGAGACAAATTCTGGGTTCAATATCTGACAGCATATCCTCTTAAAAAGATATCAACCAGCACGTAATGGAAAAAAACCCTCTGGTCCAAGATCCTGGAAAACCTCCATCATTCAGAGTAGCCAATAACAGAATTGGTGAGCTGAGTTGGTAGGAAACAGCTTCCTATATTCACAGACCTGCCTTCCCCAATCTGTGCTTTCCAGACAGGTTGGCTAGGGATTCTGGGAGGTGAAGTCGAGACACCTGGAGAGCATCACATTTGGAAAGGCTGACAGTGAATAATCCAGGGAATATCCATCCAGACAATGCATTCCACCCACCATCCCATTGAGAATGATGTGAACGCTACTCACCACCACCAGGAGTGAAGGAAGCCAGGTGGTTCTCCCAGAGTAATGTTCTTTTCCCACCGGATCTGGGGAGAGGCAACAAAGTACCAATTAAATGGATAAGACCAGCTTTCCCCAATTTAGCACCTCCAAATGTGGTAGAACTACAACACCCAGAATTCTTAGCCAGCCCAGCCAAATGAGAGAATTCTGGAAGTTACAGTCCTAACATAATTAGAAAGCATTAGATTGCAAAAGCATGTTTAAGATGAAGCCAACTTGGGAAGCCCCAACAAGGTTTAGAGTACCAACAGAAAAAAAATTAAGTAAGCCACTTTTGAGTAGAGCCCAACTCCTAGTAGCTTCATACACACATTCATGTAGATTTTTTGGCAGCAATAGGAAAGTGATTTGCCATTGATTGACACCTTCTGGCTTTTTTTTTTTTTTTTAATTCCACATGTAGCCTTCAGCCTAGGATTTCTCAGCAGTCTCCCATCCAACTAATAACCAGGTCAGACACTGTGACCTACCTGGCAGTGGGAAAGGAGGCAGGCAGAAAAGGAATAGAATTTGTTACTCTATGAGAGAGAGATGGCCACTAACCTTGAAGACTGAAGATTGACCTGGACTGAATAAATTCATGGAGGACAGGCCTATCGAGGGCTATTGGTCTTAATTATTCAATGTTCCCTCCCGGCTGGGGGCAATATATCTCCAAGCTCCTACTGCAAGAAAACAACAGCAGGAGTGTGTATGTCTCCATCTCCTGCTTAGGAGCACCTGGTTGGCCTCTATGAGAAACACACTGCATGACTACAGTGGACCTTGGCTTGATCCAACAGAGCTATTCTTACGATCTTCCACATGGCAAACTCTAGCATCTGGTCCACAACACTGTGGGTGTGGAAGCACCGGATCAGAATTCTCTCCTTGGAAAATTCTTCCCTTTGGATCACTAACTGCGTTATTAAGCTGTAACTGCATTAGATTCCCAAGGGATATTTTTCTCCCAGCTTATTTGTGAATTTGCCCTTTGCCCAAGGGGATCGCCCTTTAGATTGCAAATTCAGCGTTATTAAGATTTTGTAGTAGTAATAGCGCGAACTGTGCTTCTGAGAGACTTGAATCAAAAAGGTAAAATGGAGCAAACAGAAGAACAATTCATTTTACATGGCCCTGTCATCTGGTACCTTTCAATTATATATTCCTGTTTTAACATTTTATTCAGATTTGTCTTTCTCCCATCCCCAGAGGGATGCTTTAAAGACAACAAAGGAATTCCTTGTATAAAATATGTAACTAGGAGAAAATAAGAAAATGGAAAAGTATGTTTAAATTGGCCCAGCTAATTGGCCATGCGTGGCATGACACCTTGACAAGTAAAAAAGGTTTGACTTGCTTAGTAATGGATGGGAGACCACCAGGAAATATAACACTGAGAGGTAAATTGGAATGTCAAAGCAACATTCCCAAAGAAGGCAACGTCAAATCACTTCCCTAATACTACCAAGAAAACTACTCAAGGGAAACTTGATGTTTTATTTTAATCACTACACATCACACTATGATGGCCTCTGGCTTGTGTTGAAAAATATTAAAAAAGGGATTACAAACTTTGTATGAAAGGAAGTACCTCCAAACTTTGTATTGTTTTGTCATTTATCAGAACCCTCTCTGCAGAACTTCCAGTTTTAAAGAAAATATATCCAATCTACAATGATCAAATCTAAAGCAAGGTGTGTCAATGGATATTCCTCCCTCTGCTTACACACCCTCCCCTGGCTTTGCTTCCTCTTCTTACCTCTGAGAGGAAGGTCTGTGCAGATTTCTGGGCCCCAACATGAAGGAGATATTCGTACACGTACAGTGCCAACCTGAGGGAAGAAGCAGAATTTCAAGTACTTTACTTATTTAGGAACTCTTCCCCACTAACACACCCAAACAATTGTCTGTGTCCTCCCTGAGCACTCCTGGAGACTTTGGTAGCAAAGAATTAACAGCATCTTCCCCATCATGGTTATTTTTGGATTATTTTGCTCCATCAATTCTGCAGACAAACTCCAACCAACCAGGGCTTTTAGGAAGCTTGCAAGTGAAAAAAAATCTACATTGCCCAGCACTGAAGTCAAAGGTAGAATTGCCTGGGGAAGTAGAGGTGCCATTTTCAGCAGTGAAGGCTAGTAGCCACCGTTACTACTTCTTTCAATATACCATCTTGGCTCAATTAAAGCAATCTTCTGAGTTCACACATCATACTGAAGTCTGTGGCTCTTAGCATTATGCATACGCAGCCCTTGATGACTTCCTATCTGACCCACTTCCTGTACCATATTTCCATGTGGATTTTGACATCTGCTTTTCCATTTAAGTGACTGAATAATCTGCACCGGGGCAATGTTAGTCTGCTACTAACACCTCTTCTACCGTTTTCTGATATTATTTTTTTAAGCACAAGGATAAATTTGTCAGTATAAGGAATAGGAATAAGGAGGATTATATAGAATTAGAGATTTAATTATAGATGGAAATCCTGCAAATTCTAAATATATTTTGCAAAAGAAACTGTCACAAGTACCAACCTGGTTTCAAATGAATCAAGCCCAATCAATCCTTTGTAAAGTATCTTCAATCAACACCAAGAACAGCTTGAAGAATGGTATATATTGACTTCATTCAAAGTATCTCATTAATGTTATATGAAATAGTTATATTAAACACAACAGATTCTCTTGAAAGTTTAAAAATATTCTGGTAGAATGCTGAGATTTGAACTTCCTGACTCACTGGAACACTTTGTGACATAAATTTATTTTAAATCTATTTCAGCAATTCGTTAGGAATTGACCTAAAGATAATCCATAGGCAGTATTACACTTTGCATAGTATTTCAACATTAATTGTAATATTTCCAGATTGTACTGGTTGGATTGTAAACAAATTGGCACATATTACTATCTTTGGTAGCAATGTCTAATTAGTTAGTCCTTGCAGCTGAAAATTTTTGAAGAAATTGGGAAAATCACCAATCTTTCATAATGAATCCTACTGTTCATTTATTTTTTTTTCTAGCACATATAAATTAATGCAGTATAAGAAATTGATTCACTTCCTGTGTTAGCTGCCAGGTTTGATATTGCAAAACATCAGAAAAGTAAAATACATCTTTCCTAGGATGAGTATTATATAAAGGTATGGAAAATTGTTTTAGGTAAAAAATAGAGAGCTTTGAAATACTCTAAGGACAAATTCATCTAAATCTGGTCGTCATTTATTGTCCATAGTATACAAGTTTTTCCATAGTAGATTACTTCATCTGAAAAATTGTCATTTTGGCCAGAGAAACTGAATACATTTAAAGTTTTTGTATTTCTCTATAAGATTACATATGTGTTTATATATGCTACAACTTTTCTTTTTTCTTTGTTTTAGTTACTGGTTTAATGGTTCTTTTTAACCCAGTCTTTCTTTTGCTGGCCTTACCCTGTCACCAAGATGATCTAGGAGAAATTCCATAATGAGAGAAGCTTGCGACACAGAAACTTCAGGAAAAAGACAAAGCAGCAGCGAAATTTCAGAGATAGCCTAACGGCGGTCAGACTTCAGGAGGAGAGAGTGGACATTTTTCACCCACTCTCTTAATGCTAAATCTAGTGAAATTTTTCCCACGATGCATAGTTAAAGTACGAAACTGGCATTGGCGTCTGGCGCCAGAGGTGTCCGCAGTGAAGTCAAAGAAGTCAAGATGGTGGCTGTGACTGCAGTCAAGAAGAGCCCCAAGGAAAAAACTGTTTAAGCCTCTCTATTTCGTTTGCAGTCTGTTGTGACCGTAGGAGGTATGTGGAGCTAAACTCCCTCCCTCTGCCCCCCACTGGCTCTGATTTCAATTAAGCCACTCCCTTTATTTTTACACTTTACCCACAAGAAAACCCAACTAAAGCCGCAGCCTAACAGACTGAGATGCTGTCCAAGGTGACCACTCCGAATATCTCTGGGAGAGCCCTTGGATACTTCAGCCACCTGGCACCGGATCGGCAGGTGACTTCCCAGGAGCATTTATGGGGGGCGGGGACAAAAATGACAGTGGCTGCAGCTGTGTGGCCAAAGCCCCTCCCCTTTTATTGACACATATAAACAGGGTGGGGCTTCTATCATGCAGTCGCCATCTTGGTTCCCCCCCCTACAGTTGCCCCTCTGACCTATCCTGGCTCAAGCCAGCCTAGTGCCTTTTGCACAGGCACTATAACGATGACCAACAATTTTTTGCATGTAGCTTTGAGTCAGTCACTCCTGGCAACTCCCTGGACGAGTCCATGCACTTTTCTTGGCCACATTTTTCAGAGGCGGTTTGCCCTGGCCTCCTTCCTCGGGCTGAGAGAAAGGGACTGGCCCTAAGTCACCCAGCTGGCTTCGTGCCTAAGGCAGGACTGGAACTCACCGTCTCCTGCTCCTAGCCTGGCGCCTTTAAGTATAGCACGGCACCAAACTGGCGCTCAACCAACACATTAGTTAGCCTTAAAAGGAAACTGGATAAAATGTACATAGGATAAGGCCATTAAGACAAGATTTTCAGCACCAGAGAGAGGATTTCAAGATTCACACTAAACCAGATCTGTTAGACGCAGCCAAATAACACGCTAAGGGTAGTTGGTCTTAGCCCGATTCATTTATTTACCTATTTTTGGTGGCACGACCTGTTGCCCCACCAAGCCCATTTGGTTTATGGCCCAGTTCTTTGTGTGAGCTCAAGAAATGGATGAAGCGCTCACCGATTGCCTCTACCTGTCCATTGGGACTGGCAGGAGAAGCATGTTGAGCGTCCCATTGGACAAGGAGGCCATCTTTCTGTACCCAAGAAACCCAACTTTCCTGTGGCAGTGCCCGCTCTTTGGAACCCCCTCCCCCCCAAAGATTAGAGCAGCTCTGACCTGGCCAGCTTTTTGCAAAGCCTCAAAAGCCAGAACATGTATCTGGGCGTGGGTTCGGATTGCTTGTTGCAGCCCGTGAAGTTGCTGAGTTGTACTGAGGCGTGTGGTTTGTATTTTGATTTTAAAGGCTGCTAACCACCCAGAGTCGCTATGGTGAAACGGGTGGCCATATAAATCAAATCAAATTAATAAACAGTCTGGACACAGCCGAGGCCTCTCCCTTGCAGCTGCTGGAGCTCCAGGAAGAGAAAGATGTGCTCTGGCCCTCTTGGTGCGTGTTGATTTAGAGCAGTATTTTTCAAACTTGGCAACTTTAAAATGCTGGCTGGGGAATTCTGGGAGTTGAAGTCCACGCATCTTAAAGTTGCCAAGTTTGAAAAACATTGATATAGAAAGTATTCCTTTGGGAATAATCTGTCAGGGGAGGGTGGTTCTTCAACAAAGAGGGTGGAGCCAGAGCCAGCAGTGGGAGGAGCCAACATTTTTGACCTTCCCGTTTTCTCCCTTCTTTTTTTCTGACACCCTCTTTCTCTTTTGCGACGACATAGAATAAAGCAGATCATTCTGAACTGACCGATTACTAAACGCTTTTAACATTATGGCAGGAGCCGTAATAATGTATATATTGCAAAATATATACACCTATCTATTGCAAATACCTACTGCGTGATTACCGACAACCCAGCCTAGTCTTTAGGGATTCTAATCAATACCTGCACTGTACTTCATATCAAATATTCACACCACATCATGCAGTTCATATTCTGCTTCCCCTAGTGAAGCCCACATACGTGGCATGAAGGGAACAGCCCATCCCTTGCATTCAGAGATAGAGTGCCTCTGAACATGGAGGTTCCATACATCAATCCTAGCCAACAGCTTCTAAAGTTTTCTTCTTCCTCCATAAATGTATGTAAGCTCGCTTTAAATCCCCTCCAGCCAGAGGTCCCCAATCTTTTGGGGCCAGTGGAAAAATTTGAAATTCTGAGCACTCGTTACAGGTACTCCCACAAGATAACTGCCAGGATGGCATCGCCAAACATGAAATATTCATTTACCTGAAGACAAACTGCCTTGCTCTGTCCTTTTTATGAGCAGGTAGGCATATTTCTGGGGGGGAGAAAACCTGACTGCAGCCACTCAGAGTTTTTATTTTCTAATTAATGTGTTTGGGATCTATGTGAGGCCTAAAAACATGGATGCAATTATGGGTCAGTACTTTGTACTATGCTAGCTTCCTATTAAAAAAACTAAACTAAAAGCAGGTAAAGCAGGTATCTATCAAGAAAGCTTGATGCGGGGACATCTGGCCTGTAAATTCTATACTGGGGACTAAGATTAGGCTATAGCTGTCAATACCTGTTGAAGCCAGTGAATTCTGTAAATTAATTTTCCATTGCATAAAGGACATGCTTTAAACTGCCTTGAACTGTCTGGCAGTTGCGTATCAGTGGAGGACAGTGGAGCCCTCTGGATTCAACCACAACAATGCTCAGGAGCATGCAGAAGCAGGAACAGGTATTTGCTTGCAATTCCTTAAAGCAGCCACGCCTATCCCAGGATTGCACAGCAGCTGCAGAGCCAAAGATGCAGCTGTTTCAAAGAGCTGCAAACAGGCTGTCTTTGCACTCCTGTGCTCCACAGCCCTGGCTGCATCTCTCTACCACTGTCCAAATTCTACTGCTGTGGGAAGAACAGGCACTGCTTCCTCTGTTCCCCAAACTGTTTAGCTTTTTCCTCAAGGCCCTGTCCCAGACAGGTGACCCACACCTTCCTGTAAATCAGTACTGTAGCCCCTCCACAGCAGACCTGGCCCCAAGGCCACAGAAGAGAAGCTCAACTGCCTTCCTTTTACAATGGCATCACTTCTGAGTTGGAATGGGCCACTTTCCAAAAATCTGTGGCTGCAAATCTCAACCTATGACTTGTTAGATTTATATCCCAGCTTTCCCTCCAGAGCAAAAAGCAATATGATAGCACTCTCTCCTCTGATGTTTTCCCCCTAGCAATCCTATGAAGGGCATCAAAGTTCTTCTCCTTCTTCTGAATCAATGGTATTTAAAAATGTGTGAAGGAAGGAACACTGGCTGAAAAATTAATACTGCAGAAAAGAGCCTTGGAGAATCCTTCTGCTAAGGATTGTTTGACTCATGTCTGGCTGCCATCTTTAGTTCCTAATTGATCACCTCCATTTATAGAAATGTCTTTTTAAACAGGAGCAACAGGGTCTGCAAGGAGGGTGCCAAAAAACCAAGATGGCGGTTGTAACCATGCAATTGCAGCCCCACCTTGTTTTAACGTGCAGCCATCTTGACTTTTTTGACTCTCCCTGTAAGCACCCCCAAAGAAGCACTGAATATAGTTGCTTAAGATTTTGTATCTCTCCTTAAGTAACCAGCCTAACATAGATATTCCAAAATGCAGTGATTTTGAAAAAGTATTTTTACTCAAAGTAGAGTGGGGATTTTTTCCTTCCTCTTAATTACAGCATTTTGTACTTTCAGTGTTTTCCTGACACACTTTTTATATAAAAGTTTTCAGAACTCTTATCTTGTCATCCAGTAAAGTTCTCTGGCAGACGTTGGGCATGAATGGATTCCTCTAGTCCCAGCCAAAGACTTTGACCACTACACTGTCCTGACTTTCTGTGCACAGAAAGGGTCTTTGCGTATCTCTCCTTTCCTTGGGATCCTCTGCACAGGAGGATCTGTAGTGCAGAGGTTGAAGTGTTGGACTAGAACAATGTTTCTCATCCTTGGCAGCTTGAAAATGTGTGGGCTTCTACTCCCAGAATTCTGAGAGTTGAAGCCCACACATCTTCAAGCTGCCAAGATTGAGAAACACTGGACTAGAACATGGTTCTAATCCACTTTCACCCGTGGAAGCTCACAGTGGGACTTTAGGCCAGTGAATTCTCTCTCAGCCCAACCTACCCCACAGGGTTGTGGTTATAGGAAAATCCCCACATTAACTGCCTTGAGCATCTACCAAAAAGGCAGAATGTAAATCCAAATAATAATATTATAATAATACGTCAGTGTCCTGTTGTTATCTTTAAAAATATTCACAATAAATGACACCGATATATTTACATACTGAGTCAAGCCAGAGTTCTTTCTTGGCCTACACTTTATCTAATGATCAGGGATTCTCCTTGAGCTCAGGGTTTTTTCCCACCCATTGGACCCAAGTATCATTTAAATGGAAATGACAGTACAAAAGTTGGGGCTTTCTGTGCTCAAAGCAAACTGTGCAAACTTACTGGCTGCCTGAAACAGCCAGAGGACACAGCATTTCAGGGCCACATTTTGCCAGTAGCAGCTATCTAAGATATTAGCTACTGGAGATGTCACAGACTGGACCTGGAATTCCTGCAGAAAAAAATATGTGCTCTACCTACTGAACAAAGCTCTTCTTTTTTCCCAAAAAATGGTTTTAACCAGACAAAAAGAGCCATAAAAAGCTAGATATAGTACAGGCAGATGCTCTAGCAACCAACTAAGCACTATTAACCCTTGCCCAGATTTATTTATTTATTTATTTATAAGATTTATATGACCATCCATCTTGTAAAACACAACTCTGGGATGCTCACAATAATAAAACCAAAGACAAGAAAGGTAGGCGCCTGACCCATCATCTCCAAGCCATACAGTCCTCATGCTCCAACCTTACCCTATCCCAATGCCCAGGGGAAACTCAGCCCTTTACAGCTTTCTGGAAGTTAAAAGTATGTGGGCCTGCCCGGGGAAGGGTGTTCTCCAGTTGGCCTACACAACACTGGCCATGGAGTCCCCCAACCTGATGCTTGCCAGATGTGCTGGACTTCCAGTACCCATAACCCTGGTCAGCGTGGGAATCAAAATTCAACATAACTTAAAAGACATCAGGTTAGGAAAGTGAGGTCTACCATCTGGAGTTCCTGGACAGCAATTTTGCACAAGTCCAGGGCACAGTTCAGATGCTACCAGTTGCCTTGCATCCTCTTCAAGGCAAACTCATTAATACACCCAAATAATTGTAGATTCACTTCCAAGACAGAGAATATGGGGATGTGGTCCAATTTGTGAAACGTGACATTTGAGGATTCACCAAAGTATCTCTCATCTTCAGCCTTCTCATTTGCATTATGTGGACAATGATGAGTGGACTACCTTATAGGAATTTTCTAGAGTGAAATGTTTTTAAAAACATTCTGAAAATACTGTATTTTTATCTCATGCGTACCCTTATTGATTAGCCTAGCTACTAGAGCTGTGCAGGAGAAATAATTCAGAAAAGATGATTGATCAGAGCATACAGGAACACAAACATAGCACCTGTCTGCAGCTCTTTAAAGCAGTCTAGTTTTTTACCCTAGGATCATTCAAATGCCCTCTGCCACTATCGCATGGTTTGGGAAAAAGACATGGCTGCTTTAAAGAGTAGCAGACAAGTGCTACATTTCTGACTGTGTGTTCCATTGTACCTTTGTACAGCTGAATATGAAACTGCTATGCAATCTCTCTCTAGCCATTTTGTTTTGGCCCTGGAGTGATGGCCCTTTTGCGTTCTTAACAGCCCTCCTATCATTATCCAGGATGCAAAAATCCAGATGTCCACTAAGAGTAAAGAGAATCAGAAAACTCTTAATACTTTGCTGCTATTAAGTGGTCATCCAGCTTTCTGCCGCCCAAATATGATAGGCTTACCTTATTAGACCCCACATTGGTGATTTGTTTCCAGAGTCCCTGCCCAGCCTCTCCAAATCAGCTGCTGCCATTGCAATTGCCAACTTTCTCTACTGCTGCTGTTCTTGTGGTTTTACAGTGCACCTCAACAAGAAGGAATTAATTAGCTGAAGCTTGTTCAAGGCATGGAGAGGAAGCGGTGGAAAAAAGCATTCCCTGACCAAATGTCTGTTGGTCAACAGCTGTTAAACCAGAGGGGAAGGGCCAGGAAAGGGGCAAAAAGGGATTTGCAGACCTCCCAGGGAATTATCCAAGAACTTTGTTATTCATATTTATATAGCATTATGGCAACATAAGCAGCATGCAAACAGATATCGTAAAAAGAGAGAATTTTCTGTTCCATAGATCTCAGAATCTGTGAGTGGCCACTGAAGAAAATAAAAACAGTCTAAAATGGAGAGCTCTCCAATCATTAAGCTCTCCAATTAAGGCAGCTTTTTCCCAACAGGTACCTCCAGATGTTTTAGCTGTCAATGTTCCTAATTCACAGGCAGCCCAGCACAGAAGTGCTTGAGGTCATAAGAGTAGGAGAGCTTGTCTATGCCTGGAAAAGGCCATAACATCTCCCATCTAGCTCAAGCTGGCTAGAAACAGCTTGCTCTATCTCATTGTTTCTCAACCCTGGGAACTTTTAGATGTGTGGACTTCAGTTTCCAGAATTCCCCAGCCAGCCATGCTGGCTGGAGAATTCTGGGAGTACCAATAGAACAGAATATATGTAGCTCAGGGTTGAACTGTGGAGTCCTTGGGGTTTTCTGAGCCTGGTTTTCTTGCAGGTGTTTCATTACCGGGCTAGGTAACATCTTCAGTGCTACAACTGAGTGGGGTTTGTTCTCTGTTTATATATAGCACGCTACTGTATATAAACAGAAAGCAAACCCCATCCCATTCTAGCACTGAAGATGTTACTTAGCCCGGTAACGAAACATCTGCAAGAAAACAACCAAGCTCAGAGAACCCCAAGGACACCACAATTCTGGGAGTTGAAGTCCATGCATCTTAAAGTTGTCAAGGTTGAGAAACTGCTCTGTCTTGTGGCCTTGAGTTCCACACCTCAACCAGAAGGGAGTATTGCAGAGACCTAATCTGTGCCTGCCTGCCTGAGTCCAAAATCAGGGAATGGAAAAGCCCGCTGCGGGGGGGGGGCAGCTCTGCAATACCAGCCTCTGGACTGTTGGGACCCCCTCCTTTGTAAATAATTTTGGTATGCATGCTTTAATCCTTCCCCAACGAGAAATCTGCCCCTCCATACTCCTCCCCCCACCTTGAGTAGCCCCCACGTATTTCATAACCTCCTCAGCTCTGGCAAGCAGACATCAGCGCTGAGAAAAACTAAGGTCACCCCCCCAGGTATTCAGCGTCCTCATTCCAGCGCATACAAGCAAAGACACGGCGGTTCTATTTCTAGGGGGGCTAAACTCCACTTGTCACGCTCGTCCTCCCCCGAACACAGGAAGATTTGGGGAAAAAGAAGGGGTCTGTCGAAGACAGGAAGAGACACCAGCCGCCCACGTGTGCCTGGAGCAAACAACTGAGCGATGCAGGGAGGAAGCTGGGGGGGGGAGGCGAAGCTGCATTCAGATGCACCCCACTCCGCACCCGCGAGGGCCCCCGCCGGGGGGTTGCGCTTGATCTCCAGGCAAAGGCCGCCCGCCGGGTGCCTCAATCCAGCGTCCCTTTGCCGCACGTCGGGCGAGAGCGCAATGTGCCCCGGGCAGCCTCCGCTTCTCCAACCTCTCCCAGGATGAAGGCTGCGTGTGCGGGGGAAGGAGGACGCCTCCAATCTCCCCCTTCTCCGCCTCCACCAGGAGCAACTCTTACGTTCCTGGGCGAGCCCTCCCCAATTCCAAAAGACCCTCCCGTAACTTTTCCCCCGACGGTGCCCACCGGGAGCGCCAAGACCCCCGGAGGCTCCCTCGCGCCAAGGGGAGCCGCCGGCGCCCAATCCGAGGGAGGGAGGGCGCGCTTTCCAGAGGAGGGGTCGCGGCTGGAGAGCGGCGCGCGCGGCCAACTCCAGCTTCAAAGTTTAAGCAGGGAAGAGCGGAGTTGCCTGGAAGCGGGGGAGGTCGGAGGGGTGGGGTCCCAAGGCGTCCCCATGCCCTGATCCCCGGGGAGAAGGAGGCGACGGGGGCAGCCGGGAAGCGGAGCACTTACTTCTCGCGCGCCTGTCCGTCGGAGGGCACGCTGGAGCCCTTGCCCTTGGCGTACATGGCTCGGGGGGAGGCCCCCGCCGCGGCACCTGCCGTTAGAGGAGCAGGAGGAGGAGGAAGCGGTCTGGGGATCGGGGCCGCCGCCCGCAGCAGCGCTGGAGCCCCATCGCGCCGCCGTCGAGCGCCCCCCGAGCTAGACTGAGCGAGGAGCCTACGGACGCCACCCCGACTGAGGAGGCTGGGCGCCGCGCCGATGGCTCCGGGCTGCCTCCAAAGAGCGAAGACGGCTCCGGCAGACCCTCCCCTCCCCGCTTTCTCCCCCCCTCGCCTTTTCGTGGCTGTTCCAAGAAAGGGGCCTCCTCCCCCTCCCTGCCTCCATCGCCTGGGCTCTTAAAAGGGCAATGCCATTTCCATCTGGAGGAAGGCAAGAAGGAGGGGGCCGCGCAGCCTCGGCTGAAGTCTTAACCGCTGGTTCACGCTTGTTCTGGGTCTCCCGGGTTAGCTGTTTAATTTATGCAAGCAGGCTGGGTTCCCACTCCACGTTTAGCCAGGTCAGACGGAGACCTAGCGGCTGCATTTGTGGAATCGACTAGGCTTGCATAGTGCTAACTTTGGGGGTTGGGGGGAGGGGAGCCTTAGGATGCTATGTGAACCCTGTCCTGTTGGTTAGTTTATGGCTTAGTATATTGTTAATGGGTTAATTCAGTATTCAAGTTAACAGTGCAGTTACAGTAGTAGGTGGGCCACCCTTGATCTTGAGGCTCATGGTATGATCTTGGACCCTGGTAGTCCTTGTTTTGGAACCTCTCCTACCTTGCAAGATTGTTGTTGTAAAATAAAAGCAAAGTCTTTGGGAAAAGGATAAGATGTAACCATAATAAATAATAATGTAACCTGCTACAGTATTGCCAGGGAGAATCCATCTAAGAGCCCTCTAGTAGCTCCAATAGCTAAATGTAATTCTTTGAAAAGGGATCAGAACTGGAGCTGCTAAGCGGCTTACTCTCCAGATTTTATTGTTTCCAACTCAACAGAGTGTTGAAAAAAATCATGTGAAGGGGCTCAGGTCTCCTGCCTGTTCATCTGTCAGCAGATAACTCTGGAAACAACAGAATGAACCAAAGAAGGATGTCCTCACATCAGAGCCTCCATCTCAGAGGCAGCCCGCTGCTAAGACAAGCTGAAGTCAGGCTAAGGTGCTGCAACCTTAAACAAGAGTTTTCCATCCTGTGCTAGCAGGAGACCTCCCATGTGGACAGTAGATGGTGCATGGAGGAGTTGTCTTCAGAGCTGGAGATCAGCTCGATTGCAGAGCTGATCTCCAGCTCCATGCACCATTTAATTCATCCATGGGGTGCTGCACCTCCCTGCCCAGTTTTCAGTGGTTGTCAGAGGGTCTGGACACCTCTGTAGTACATCCTGTTGTTGTTTCTCTGCTTCCTCCTTCTCCTTCTCCTCTTGGTTCAGCTACAGCAGCATCATTTTTCTGGAAGATGGGGCACAGGCCCCCACCAGAAGGTTGATATTCCCATTGATGCACAAACCAAAAGCCCCTGCAGGGCAGCCCCCTCCCCCATTGTGCCCAAGGGCTGACCTTTCATTGAGTCCCTTCTCTTCCATGGAAATTATGTGATTTTTTTTTTTTAAGTGTTCTAGCCATATGCATAAACCTTTTTTAAAAAGGGCGAGCTCTCCACCCCCCAGGAGAAGTGGCTATTCCAGCAGTGGACCCTCCTGGTTTGGGGTTGGCTGGTTGGTGAGGGGCTGTCCACACACAGAGTTCTTTCTTTCCATCCCTGGCTGGAAGTGGAGAATGAGGTGCTGTTCTGAAAGTAACTTGCAACTACATTACCAGCTTCCTTGCTGAGGCATGGTAAAAGGTAGGCTATGGGTTTTCTCTTGGCATGAGTCCTAAGTTCGAAAATGGGCTGGATCTGTCCAGGGGCTGCAGAGGAAAAAAAAAATCCTGAAAAATTCTCTCTGTGCACCCCTATGGAGAAGCAGGGACTCAGAATGTTGCTGACTGCTCCATTCTAAGTCCCCCTCCAGTCTCCCTTGAAGTCATGTGACCCAGAGTAGAATTATCCTTATGAGTTTCGGAAGGATTCCAGACTTGGTGCTCAGCATGTTTCCTATCTTGTTTTCTTTTGTATCCTGTCTGTTAGAATGTGAGCCTACAAAACAGTCCACATTGTTTTCAATCCAATAGACCCTAGAACAGATTTATTTTAAGAATTTTATTAATATATGTAATCTCACCCTTTGTCGAATACTTCCACACACACCCCATTTTTAAATATTATAAGAACACGAAATGGACTTTTGGCTTTTGGATCAGTACTTATTCTTCTTGAGTTCTATGATAGGATTTGATTACAGCTTGCCCAGGGTAGGGGTTGGACTAGAAGATCTCTAAGGTCCCTTTAAATCCTATCATTTCTGATTCCAGTATGATTGTCCTACAAAAGAATTGCGATTGAGCTATGTAAGTAGAAACATGCAGGCCTTCCACCCCCAAATCTAAGATCTTAGTCTTTTGGTCTAATAAGGCTAACTAGTACTACATTTTGTATCCACTGAGCGCAACAGGATGCTTTCAGGAAGACCATTATCAGCATACAAATACAGTTGAGACCTTCTGCTCATGTTCCCAAGCAACCAGTTCTCAGTAACCAGAACGGAGAAGTATATTGCCTCTCTGGAGGTGGTAACATACAGCCATCACATCTAGTAGCCGTCTGGAGCCTTAACTTCCGTGAATTTATTTAATCACTTCTTAAGTTATCCAAGATGGTAGCCATCATTCAATCCTGAGCAAATGAATTCCACAATTTATCTACACACGGTATAAAGAAATGCATTTTATCCAGGAAGGCGTTCTTCATACGATGTAATGATGTGGGTGTTTAATTCCTCCTGCATCTAATGAGACTCAGCCTCTGCCAAATGGCCTTCCAAGAAATGATGCTTGGTCTTCCTAGTAACTTTTTCCTTTAGAGATCGGAGGATGACACAAGAGGATTAACTATCCTTGGCTGGATCCTAAACAAGAGGAAAGGTTAGGTAGGATTCTTTCTAGTGACTTGCAGTATCCTTTAACATCACCCATACGTTTCTGGGGCCATGTAAAGCCTATCCTCATTTCTGTTATATCACACAATGAGGGTAGGATGGCTCTAGAACGATGTTTCACAACCTTGGGAACTTTAAGATGTGTGGACTTCAACTCTCAGAATTCCCCGGCTAGCATGGCTGGCTGGGGAATTCTGGGAGTTGAAATCCACACATCTTAAAGTTGCCAAGGTTGAGAAACACTGCTCTAGAAGGTGCTACTGGCCTTTCTCCAGAAGAAAAAGTTGGAGTTGGCAGAAAACAGCACTGACATGAAATGTGCAATCTCCATGGCCAATCCTCCTAACTCTGTTGCCTGAGTTTTCAATCACTGCTAAGCCTCTTGCTTCTCTCCAAGGTAATGGGTAACAGAGTCTAACAAATGTTATCCACCATGAAGCTGTCTTTAGATGATGTTGGAATAAGGAGAAAAATACCATATTACTTGCCATAGTGGGGAATATACAGTATGTAGCTCAGAGTTGAACTGCTGGGTTCTTGGTGATTTCAGACCCTGCTTCCTTTCCTGGAGACATTTTATTCCCAGGCTAGGTAACATCATCAGTGCAGAGGGAGTGAAGAGTGCTGGTGGCTCATCCTACCAGTCTTGATTGGGGTATTGTATCCTTTTGCTCATTCTTATTTCTCTGATGCTGGTTCCTGCTTATCTGGTTAATAGTTATGTGATGAGGAAGGGTGTGTTTAGGTCTGTTTAGCACTTTCCTTGACCTTGGATTGCCTCCTTTTTTGAATAGTCTGTAGATGGAACTTTTCTCAATGTGTCTGTCAGTGGCTGATTCATCTGAATGAAGAACAATCAAATAAGAAACAATACCCCACCCAGAAAGTAATCCAGGAAAAACCAATATTCCAGTCAAGATTGGTAGGAAAAGCTAGCAGATATAAACAGCCAGCAACTCCACTGCATTATTCACTGACAGTGTTACCTAGCCTGGTCATGAAATGTCTGCAGGAAGAGAAGCAAGCTTAGAGAAGCAAGCTCAACAACAGGAACCCAGCCTACAATACTACTTTCTTTGGGTTTGGCTAACAGCATTTTAAGGCCATCCCATTCATGGGCTGGGAACAAGAGGAAAGCAACAATACGGGGGACAAGGGAGGGCAGAGCATGATTGTGTCAGGATAAGGTCCATGCGGGGACCTGGCCTGTATGCCGAATGTTGAAGGAAGTGAGCATGTAATGCCGGAGTTCTTGATTTCAAGGGAAGTAAAGCTGCATGTAGCTGAACATATATTTTCAAAATAGCAGATTTTAATAAGAGCAATAAGTAGGATTCGTTGGGAGGGGAAACTAATGGAAAAAGGAGCCCAGAAAAGGTGGGGATTCCTAAAACAGGAGATACTAAAAACACATTTGCAATCAGTTCCAATCGCAAAAAAAAGAGGACAGAAAAAGAGGCCAATGAGGTGACTAAAAAATCTTAGTAAAGATGTGAAAACAGAACAGGGCACACAACAGAGGTAAAAAAAGGGGCTGAGGTAAGGGAAACTAAAGATTAAAATAAGCTGAATTTGGTAAAGGTTGATAAGAACAATGAAAAAGGGATTCTATAAATAGGGTTTTTAAAAAGGAAAAGGAAAGATCACAAAATACAGACAACAAAGAAAAGACAGAACTAATCAGGTCCTATTTCATTTCAATCTTTCCCAGCCAGAAGACAACTATAAAGAACAGAACAAAGCTTGAAATTGATAGAAATGTGATCAGGGAACACCAGATTACTTTCAGTGCATTCGGGGGTGTCTGCAGAGTATGGTTAAAAAAAAGAAAAAGAAAATGGCAGCCATGACATTGTGATATGACGCCTAGAAAAACAGATGGAGCTTTGATTGCATCATTGCACCTGCCATTTTGACTTTTTTTGACCATACAGTGTAGACACCCCTGAATGAAATTAAATCTTCAGGAACTGATGAATTGCAATCTAGGGTACTGAAGGAATTTGCTGATGTCTAACTGAACCGCTATGTATTATTTTTGAGAAATTCTGAACAATGGGTGAAGTGCCAGACAATTGGCAGATAGCAAATATTGTTCTTGTGTTCAAAAAGGGAGGAAAAGGATGCAGGGAATTATAGACTATTCAGTCTGGCATTGATACCTAGGAAGACTAAAGAATTCAATGTGGAAGCACTGTAAAAGCAATGCGGTAATTTCAGAAGTCAGCATGGATTTGTCAAGGACATGTTTTGACACGTTTTGATCATAATCTTTTTTTGATTGGCTAAGATTATTAGTAGACTGTGGGAATGCTAGATATAGTATACCTTGCTTTCAGCAAAACATTTGTCAGTGCAACATTCAGAAAAGCAAGCAAATTAAGTGTGGACTTGATGACAAGCCAATTAAGTGGATTCCTAGCTAGCTTGAGTGTTTATGCTTAAGCATGTTTATCAATGGTTCCATTAAACTGGAGAGGAGTATCAAGTGGGGTAGTACCAGTGTTCAGTCTTGGGGCCTGTAATCTTCATTAGTTCTTGGAGTAGTGGTTGATTGCATGATGTGGCTTCCAGAAAGACAAATGCAATTTTAGATTACATCAACAGGAGTTTACTGAACACAAGCAATAATAATTTCAATGTATGTTGCACTGACTGATCAAATTCCATTTCAAGTTCTGATTCCACTTCTGGATACTGCACTTGTAGAGTAATTCAGACAAATAGGCAGGCTTGAGGAGGATCAGGAGACTAAAAACTCAGTCCTATGAGATTAAAGGTATAGGGAAGAGAGGACTTAGCCTTGAGAAGAGGGAGCTGAGAGGGAATATGATAGCACTTTTCAAATGCTTGAGAGGATGTTACAGAAAAGGTCAAGCACGGGTTTCCATGGGTGGTGGTGGCCACAACCATGTATTTGAAGTCCTTTTTTTACATGCATTGTGAGATGCATGTAAAAATGCTCAGGGCTTTGAGCATGCAGTCATGGCTGCCATCTTTACTCTTCTGAACCCCCTTCCTGTGAATATCTCTGAGGTCAAGACCTGTTCTCTACCATCCTAAAAAGCAGGACTTGGAACAATGGACTTAAGTTCAAAGTAAGTAGAAGAAACCTCCTAATGGTAAGAGCTCTCGGAGGGTGCAACCAATTCTCAAGACCTCCCTGTTGCTGAATGTCTTCAAGCATAGCTGGATTTCCTTCTGAGGAGGATGTCTTGCTCTGGATTCTTTTGTGATCCTTTATGATTTGGATTCCTTTACGATTTCCAACCCTAGAATTCTGGATTCTGTGCTATTCATCCTCCCTCTATTCAGCTATATTCGATGATGCAATTATCAAGGAGACAAACTCTCCTACTTCTTCCTGCATACCACACATTTTATACACCTCTCATTTCTCCTCCATCTTCTTTCTCAGCTAAAAGAAAGTCGTAACTTTTCCTCCTTGGGGTGTTGTTCCGTCTCCATTATTTTTTGTTTTCTGGACTTTTCTCGGCACTAAGATACTCACACCGAGGTACAGAAAACTGCACACACTTTTCCCAGGATGGCTGTATTATAGATTTGTATATGCAGGAGCATTACAATATTGGCAACTTTATCATCTGGGGCCTGGAGGCTAGCCACTTCTGAAACATTTTTAACGGCAGCCCTTCCATATTATTAATATAAAAACCACGGGTTCTCTTTCAGGTGAAGGTGAAATCACTATGCCTCCTTAGCAATTAGGTTTCACCAGTGAATGTGCGAACCAGGTGAAAAACCCCTCCGTGTCTTGCATGAAAATGCTTGGGGGGGGGGGGAGAGAGAGACCCTGTAGCGATCCTTTCTCCAATTAGCGTATTTCTGCATTAAAAGCAGAGGCAGGGGGGTGAATTCCTGGACCTTCTTTAAATTACAGAGAAATAAATCTAAAAAAAATCTCTTTCATGTGATTCTAAATATATCCTCATTTTCCTTTAAACTGGAATTAAAAGAAAATTGGCTGCATCTTTCTTTTCTTGTCTCTGTCTAATAAATACTTGGGTTATACCCAACGCTGGAAAGAGGAGCAGAATCATAAAAGCAACCACCTTATCTCACATATTTTTCACTCCTCTCTTTCTTATCCTTTCTTTCTCACACACATAGAAACATACATACACTGCAGGCAACACTGTCTAGCCATTGAAAGGAAAGGATACTGATCTTCTTAATCTGTATATATCCCATTTTAATACGATTTTCTTGTTCTACCTTACATGTTTCCTTCAATTATACATACAGGTAGTCCTTGACTTACAAACATTTGACATTATGACAGTGCTGAAAAAAGTGACTTATGACCGGTCCTTGCACTTATGACTGTCGCAGCATCCCCACAGTTATGTGATCAAAATTTGGGTGCTTGGCAACTGACATGTATTTACAGCGGTTGCAGCATCCTGGGGTCACATGGTCACCATTTGCAAGCTTACTAGGGGGCTTCCAACAAGCAAAGTCAATGGGGAAGCCTGATTCGCTTCATGACTGCATGATTTGCTTAACGACCACGGCAAAAAGGTTGTAAAATCGGGTGTGACTCACTTAACAACCGCATTGTTCCAGTCCCAATTGTGGTTGTAAGTCAAGGACTACCTGTATGTTGATATCCTCCATATCCTGTATTTGTGGGGGGGGGGGAAATTACATGTTTTACTATGCAAGCCCCTACTGACATCACCACGCCATTTACATGCTATTGACCTTACCTTGCTTTAAAAACCCTCTGCCCATTTTACAGAGCTGTCTTCTCTCCTCTTGCTTTCTGTTGGCACTGAAATAAATTCTCCTCAAAACCTGATCAGGGAAGTCACTTTATAGAGCAGTTAGTGGTCAGGGATATGTATTTGAAGGAAGTTGCTATTCAATAAAGGGAGGTCACGAAAACAACAGGCATACTCATGCACTCGTCCGGAGTCAAGCTCTCCTTGAGGGCGCCTTTATCATTTTTAATGATTAAGAGAAAACGCTGGCTGAGTGGCGTTAGTATTTTGCTGGTTGGGCCGTAATCAAGGCCTGAGTTCTGGAGCGCATAATGCCCGTTTCGCAAGGTTGATGGGGAAAGATGCTCTATGCGGAACTCCTGAAACATACTCTGAATATGCATTAAAAATTGGTGATGGCAGTTCACTCTGGCTGCTAGATATACTTCCAAGATCTGCAGTAGTCTGCATGTTGTGTTCACGGGACACTTTTTACCTGTACTGGGCTTAGACGCTAAGCAAAACTATTGCTATTAACACAGCTAACCATGATTCAATTAACATGGTTTACCAAATGAATCCAACTTTTTGAGTTTGGTCAACCCAGGGCCTCATAAGGCGCTGCATAACGCGAAGCATCCCAGGGGCTGGGATCGGGTGATGCAGGAACCTGGGGACGGTTTTGCTGGGTGCATCAGAGGAGGGTGGCTGAGGCACCAAGTTTTTGCTTTTTGGCTTTGATTGCTTTTTGGCTTTGATTGCTGTTGTGAGCCTCCCAGAGTAGCATTTCTTAAGATGGGCAGCCATATGAATCTTTTTGAAATAAACAAACAACGTGGTCGGTTTACCCAACACAGTAGACTAAAATGTGGGATCAGGATTTGTGGCTCTGGGTCATCGGAGCACAGTTCCTGGGAGAAAGCACCTCATTCACGTGTGCCTGATAGCTTTCCTAGAGACATCCAGCTGTTGGAATCCGTATCCTGCCTTCCAGGAACCCACTGAGCCCAATGTAGCTTGCAGGGTTGTCGTTGGGGAGAAAAAATTAGGAGAGAGGTACGCCATATGGAGTTCTCCGGAAAAGGGTGGGCGTAAATGGAGCTATGCGAGTAATAATTAAGATCCCTGGATCATTCATGGAAGCTCTTGGATTCTCATTTTCACAGGAAGCTGCTTTCTTCCTGTCAGACTTCTGGTTTATTGAACTCTATAGTTCTCTACTTGGCACTAACAGCTGTCAGGACCAGTTTTTCTCAACCTTGGCCACTTTAAGATGTGTGGACTTCAACGCCCAGAACTCCCCAGCCAGCATGGCTGGCTGGGGAATTCTGGGTGTTGAAGTCCACACATCTTAAAGTTGCTGAGGTTGACTGGTCTAGGCCATAATGTGGTCCCTCTGCTTGGAAAGAACAGCACTAGCCTGCAACAGTGGCCCTTCCTGGCTCAGTACAATAAGTTTCTAGTCCTCATGGTTCTGACTGAAGGACTAATTTAAATCGCTGACTCGTGTAGCTGAGTGTTTTTTACAGTATGGCTGAACAATGATTTTCTGGGGGAGGTCCAATGCTATGCAATGCAATTCACTCTACTTTTCTTTCAGGTCGATTTAAGATCTCCACCCAAAAAGTAAGATTAGAAAAGGGGCGGGGGGGGGGACCTAATCTGCCTGCATTTCCATACTCTCATCAAATCTCAGACAATTACCCCTTTTGAAGTTAAATAGTTTGGGGTGGACTTCCCTTCCTTGGTGGGAAATATAGCATTAGCATATAATGCCATTAAATAAAATAAATATGATACATAAATAAATAAATAGAATACAATTAATATTATGGCTCTGTATGTATTTAATACTTTTCCGTTTCTCATATTAAAAATAACAGCAGCAACTTCTTAAAAGGGGGCTTTCGGGCACACCCAAGGGTGCCAGGCACCCAGTTCTGGGCCACTCTTCCACTTTGACTGGCAGCTCACCAGAGAAAGCACTCTTTCATCATGCAAAATTTAGTGTTTTGGACTTTTGCTGCTGTCATCAGGAAGAATCCATAGCTGTCTCAAAAAGCAACCTGCATAGCTAGGCAATGGGTGGGAGTTTGCATAAGACAGATGACAGAATGTGACATGGCAGGAGAGACAGAGGCAGGGAGGGGATCCAAAAAGTCACCGCATGGTTGTGGCCACCATCTTGACTTTGTGGAACACCCCCCCCCTTGCAGAGACCCCCATTCATCACGAAAGGAACCTAGAGGAGAGGGGCAGTTATTACTAACACCCAGTCCCAATGCACCTTCTGCCCTAGAACAAAGACTTAATTCCTCCTCAAAAGTAGCAGAGCGCTGAACAGGCCTGCTTTTTGGACACCTGACTGCAGGTGGCACCCTAGGTCTATTAAAGCAGTGTTTCTCAACCTTGGGAACTTTAAGATGTGGAGACTTCAACTCCCAGAATTCCCTAGCCATGATGGGGAATTCTGGGAGTTGAAGTCCATACACCTTGAAGTTCCCGAGTTTGAGAAACACTGTATTAAACAATGGGCAAAGGCACTCACAAGTTCTGCATTTGAGTTTGCCCTCTGTAATTTCAGATTGCTCTTAACCCCGCAGCACTGCACTGATCAGTCCTTGTTCCTCTTCCTTTTGAACTCTATCAGCCTATGTTTCTTACAATGATCTGTTCCTGCCTTCCTTCTCATCAGCCTCTCAAGATCAGTTTTGCAAAATATGCTAGCTAGAGAAATCCTTTGGCGAGTAAGAACATGAGCAAAACTCCGCTGAGTCAGGTCAGCTTTCTCCTGCTTCCTGTTTCCACAATCAGCTGGTCAGATTGGGAAGGTCCACAAGCAAAGTTTTAAAGATTATCGGTAGCCTTTGGTCATCTTAGTAGTGCTTGGCAACTACAGTCCAAAATAGCTCCATTAGCATCAGGTTGGGAAAGGCTCCTCCAGTCACTGGCTGGGCTTACAAAACACACCAAGCCACAATTAACTTAATCATGGTTTAATTAAGAATTGTTTACATTCATGCACGACCATATATCCTGGTGTTGTCAGCCCTTCGAGGTAGTCCAGACAAGAAGCACAAACCACAAGTGCTAACACTACGTTTTATGGTAAGGTTAAAGTAACAAAATCTTGCAAGTCTGAAAGCATTTCTCCCCTCCTTTACTTTTAGTTTCCAGATAACTAGGGAGGGTCACTTCTGAGATGCTTCCAACTTTTCCTTCTATGGATTGATACCTTTTGCATGATGTTTATCTAGGCTGTGGCTCTTCCTCCTGCCCCCAAAGTCATTCCCACAGACCATTACATCTGTAGAAATTCTGGCTGAGTTCATACAATGCTCTAAGCCAGTGTTTCTCAACCTTGGGAACTTTAAGATGTGTGGACTTCAACTCCCAGAATTCCCCAGCCAGCATGGCTGGCTGGGGAATTCTGGGAATTGAAGTCCACACATTTTAAAGTTCCCAAGGTTGAGAAACCCTGCTCTAAGCCATGAACAAGCAAACTGCATTTGGGGTTAATGTTTGGTGTGGCTGGAACCATTCTTTAATTCCCTTTTAATTTCTTTGCTATATCGTGTGGTAGAACTCCATAAATAATTATAGAGATTTCTTCTGCCTGATATATGGCTCCTTCAAACCAGAATCTTCTATCAAAACAGGGTTTAGCAACTCAGCTATGTCAAACTTAAGGGAGAAATTGCTGTCTTGCAGAGTAACTTGTACAGGGCCCCGAAAACATTGCTAAACGTGAATTCTTCCTCTCTCGCAGTTTTGGAATTATGATGCGTCCCTCTCTTTTCTGTTCAAAGTAATATTTTGGCTCTACTTCCTGTTGTTCAACTTCTCCTATTCAACACAAAGTTTTAATTATCTGATGGGTGGGTGAAAGAGCGAAACCAGAAGTGGAGGCTTTGGCCTACCTGGAGCAAAAGCAAATATATTTGTTTTCGGTCTTATATTGTGTCTGGGAAGTGCAAGCCTCGCTCTGAACTAAGTGGATGTGAAACTTACGTCTTAGTACTGTATTCAGGCATAACCATGGCTGGTGCTTCTGTTCCTTGTCTATGACCTTCTGGAAAATGGGAAGTTGGTTACCTTCAAGAAGTGCTGCTCTGCTGCTTAAGAGCTTAGACAAGGAGCAGGTGCTGAGCATGAAGGAGGAACCCCCCCACACACACATTCACATGAAGCTCTGAGGAAATAAAGATGGAAGCCACACATGTCCAGCATTCAGAGTTCCTGCTTTTGCTTGGCCAGCAACCCTGAAAACAGGAAGCCATGCTTAAAAAATAGGTGACAGGTGTGGTGAGTGGATGTGCACTGCAGATGGAGGGAGATTCCTACTTCATGGCACTGTTGTACCACCCTTTCAGTTACAGGTAGTCCTCAAGTTAATGACTGTAGCTGGGACTGGGAACCTATCGCTAAGTGACATGGTCATAAAGTGAAAAATCACATGACTGCATGGATTTACGATGGCAGTTTTGGCAGTTCCAGTTGTAGTCATTAAATGAATTGCGCACAATCATTAAGCGCGATATCACATGATCATGACTTGTGACTTCCTGCTGGCTTCCCCATTGATTTTGTTTGTCAGAAGCCAGCAGTGAGAGTCACAAATGGTGATCACATGACTGCGGGATACTGTGACCATTGTAATTGCAAGTTGGTTGCCAAGTGCCCGAATGGCAATTATGTGACTGTGGGGACACTGCAATGGCTGCAACTTTGAGGACCAGCTTTAAGTATCCTCATTCAGCACCATTGTAACTTCGAATGGTGGCTGAATGAGTGGTCACTAAGCGAGGACTACCTGTATTAGGCCAGTTATTTTTAAACACATGTTTAGTGCTTTTTTAGAAGAAAGTTAAACTTGTGTTTAACAGTAGCCAGCCTAACAGCTGACAGGTGGGGAGGAGATTCCAAGGGGCAGTGAGAGGGGGATTCACATAGTCCCCCCAACCTCTATCAGTGTTAGGCTGCCTACAGTTTGGGCCTGACGTTGGGCAGCCCAGAGTCTTCTTAGAGTTAAGCGGCCTTAACAAATCAATCAATCCATCCTTAACCAATCCTTAACCGATCAATCAATCGATCAATCAATTCAGCCCAGATATAAGGGATTAATACTTGGATCCCACAGTGAAAGAGCTGAAAACCCAAGTCTCTAGATCAGACCCACAGAAATAGTAACCTTTCCAGTACAGTATTTCAGTATGAGACACTTCCAGCCACTTCATACACACATGCTAATAAAATGTAAAAATCTGCAGTTTTCAGCAGAACTGGGGAGATGGGTGGGCTGCAGTGATGCCTGTAGGTACCAAAACCTCAACCCTCAGTTTAGTGAAACTTCTGTGTTCAGTAGCAATCTAACCTGAAGCACCATATTAAGTTAAATGGTGTTCAAGGACATTCCAGAAGGATGAGCCTATCCCATGCTGGAAACAGGATACTGGGCCGAGTGGAAATGTTATTTCTGATCCAGGAAGTTTCTTTTTAAAGCGTAGGCAAATGAATAGAGGCAACTGATGGGTATTAGTTATGGACGGTTCCATGTGCAGATGCAATAAAAGCTGCTGAAGGACAAACGGTGGGGAAAAAACACATTTGTGCTTATTTGTGGCTTCTGGAGGCATTGGCTCCAGCATCAGAAAGTGGAGTGTTTAGTCTTTTGACTCATCCAGTAGAGTGAAAAACAAGTTCTTCCCTTTCTACATTTTGCTGAGGAAAAGGTAAGTGTACATCTTGGCTCCACACCCTAAATCCACTGTTGGTTCCATCCTCTCTGTGCCCTGGCTCCCTCCTGGCCCCCCTTCATTGTGCCCTGGCTCCCTCCTGGCCCCCCTTCATTGTGCCCTGGCTCCTCCTGGCCCCCCTTGAGTGTCCCTGGCTCCCTCCTGGCCCCCTTCATTGTGCCCTGGCTCCCTCCTGGCCCCCACTTCAGTGTGCCCTGGCTCCCTCCTGGGCCCACCCTCATCTCCCAAGGTTCCATCCTTGTTTTTCCTGGCTTCTGTTCTGAAGCTGCTCTCTTCCAAGGGACCAGTTCATATTTTAGGAAACTTGGTTGCAAAGATGTGTTCAAACCCTGAAACCTAAACTCAGCCCCGTGATGTCAGCAGTTGCCTCTCTGTGCTGACTCTGGGAGGTTGAGTAACTGGGCCGCTCCCCCATCTCCCTCTTTGTTTTCTTTCCTCCCGCCCTCCCCAGGTTTTTGAAAGAGGGAACTTCTGCAGGTTCCCTTTTTTCTTCACAAGCAATGCCAACAGTGCAAGAGAGCAGAGCTGTCAAGGCCTGTGGAAGACCTCAGTTCAAGGTATGGCGTGAGAAGTAGCTAGAGGTAACAGAGGTTCCACGTATCTTGTGGACTAGTGTCTTGAAAAGCCTCCCTCCGGTAGTAGCTGGAATAAATTGTTGGGGGCAAGATGGGAGTACAGCTCACTGCACAACAGGACAAAATGGGAAGGCAAAACAATAGAACAGATGTAGTTTTAAAAGTTACGCTGGGTTAACCCAGATTCAAATCCACCATCAATCTTGGAAACTTACTGGGTAACTTGGGGTGAGTCACCATCTCTCCGCTCAACCTACTGTAATTCGCAGGATTGTTGTGAGGTTAAAACTACCAATATCAGGCTCTGTTTGGACTTTTTGCTGACACCTGGATAGGAAAAGATGTCGTTTATTGAACTTGCCTATAGTTAAGAGTTGAGTTATGGGATGAAGGGTTTTATATTTGTTTATGTCAAAGGTAGTGAATCTGTTTATATTATATTATGAGGATGAGAAGTCGCTTTCTTAGTTTTCTTTTCTCTTTCTATTTTTTCTTTCCTTTTTTCTTTCTGGCAACATTTATTCTCTTTTTCTTTTCCTGTTTAGTTTGTATTTATTTTTTATTATTGTAGTTAAAACTTTTAATAAAAATATTATTTTAAAAATAGCCGATATCAGCTTGAGTTTTAGAGGAAAGGTGGGATATAAAGTTGATCGAAAATATATATAAATTGTCTCTCAACCACCCAATCTGCACTGTGGATGTTACTGCTTGACTCCATTTTCCCAAAAAGTGCTTGAATTTTATTTCCACAACAATCTTGTAAGGTAGGCTATGGTGAGAGAAAGAGAGAGTAGCTGGCTACGGTTACCCAGAGAGTTTCCATGGTTGAAGATGGGTCTGAAGGTGGGTCTCCCTGGTTTGAGTTCAGATATTAAGCACTATTCCAGGCAACTTATTTAATTACTCTCCCCCCCGCCCCACATATTATCCTTCAACAAACTTGTGAGGTAGGTTATGTTAGAAAAGTAGTAACTGACCTAGAATCAACTGTGATATTCATGGCTTTGTGGGAACCTGGATCTCTGTGGTCCAACCCCTTGATCAGTATACACAACTAACCCTTTCCATTCTGTTTCTGAACACAAGATCTGTGAACACAATGTTAATTTGCAAGTTGTTCATTATTCAAAGTGAGGCTAGATGGCTCATAGTGAAGCAGAGACCAGTGTATGTCTTTTGGACATGATTGTACAGGAGTACAGAGATGGCTTTGAAGGAAATATACAGCCCTGTTAGTGAAACATGAACTTAGCCTGGGAATACAGGAAAGTGTGAGAAACAAACTCCAGTTTGCCCAGCCTTGATTCTCTTTGGTCTAAGATGGAGGGAGGCGGAAACACTGCCAGGCCTTCAAGAATATATTATTATGGTCTGGATTAATAAAGTAGAGTTCTAGTAAGAGACTCAGTTGGTGTAGTGGTTAAAGGCACCAGGCTAGGAACCAGGAGACCATGAGGTCTAGTCCTGGCTTAGATGCAAAGCCAGCTGGGTGACCTTGGGCTGGTCCCTCTCTCTCAGCCCTAGGAAGCAAGCAGTGGCAAACCACTTCCAAAAAAACCTTGCCAAGAAAACTGCAGGGACTAGTCCAGGCAATTGCCAGGAATCAAGAGGGCACAAATTTCATTTCAGAGTTCTAGTATTTCTTGGGGCGGGGGGGGGGTGTCTGTTTTTTTAAAAGATTTTTTTATCCCACCTTTCTTATTTTTATAAATAATTCAAGGTGGTGAACATACCTAATACTCCTTCCTCCTTCTATTTTCCCCACCACAACAACCCTGTGAGGTGAGTTGGGCTGAGAGCGAGGGACTGGCCCAAAGTCACCCAGCTGGCTTTCATGCCTAAGGCGGGACTAGAACTCACCGTCTCCTGCTTTCTAGCCCGGTGCCTTCACCACTAGACCCAACTGGCTCTCTTTCTTGACATTAATAGCAAAATGGAGCTTCTGTATTCAAGAACCATCTACTTTCCATTCCTGCCTTATTTTGGGCCTCCTGAAGGCATCTGACTAGTCTTTGTTGGAAGCTGGGGGCTGGGCTTAATGGATTAATCTCGATCTTCTTTTGACCTTGTTAGTTGTGTGGACCCTCACGTGACACAGTCGTGAGGGTCCACAGTTCCCAGGCAATCTACCTCTGGATACCATTCATGTGACTGACCCCGGCAGGAAGCTGTATTTAATGGACCTTTGGGCTCATTCAGTTGGACAATCTTTACTAGCCACTGCCTGGTATATAATATTCCCTTTTCTTTAATCATGAATGTTCCGCACTGCCTCTCCAAAGCCTACAGATGTGGCACAATAGCTCTGAGTTTGCATCTCTGTCAAGAAATGGCCACAAAGGGTGGGGGCTCCCTGCTCTCCATCCTCTGCCTATGATAGTGCTGTCCACTTCATTTTTCCCCACATGAAAAAAAAATGCAAGGAAAGGAGGGTTTCAGCCACGATTGCAGCAACCTGGAGGCCCTCAGAAAAGGTCGTTCCACTTTGCAGCCGATTGTGTCATGTGAACACAGTTACAGGATCCCTTGTGGGGTCAACCTAATCTTTGTAAGAATCCTAGCAATCAAATGGAACATTAAAAACTGAGCAGGGGTCTCCTGCTTGTCCATGCCAAATCAGAAAGATGACGCAGAATGATCTAGCCTTTTTGCCATGTTATTGTTGGGGATGGACAGAAATTTAGGAAGCGTTTAGCTGCAAATTCATCTTTTTTTTTTTTCATTTTTAAACCGAGGTATGAACGGAAATTCAGATATCATTCCAAATGTATACATTTCTGAATGTTGCAGCACTCTTTTTAAAAAATTGAGGGGAAATGCATATATCCTGAAAAGGCATTGTATTGGGAAATTAGGGGGGGGGGCAGGAATCTGCAAAAACTTGGCAAAATCGCAAAACTAAAACACATACGTTTCAAGATGCTGAGCAAAATAAAAACATATCTGGGAACTGACTTTGGTAAAAGACCCTCAGGTTTACGAGAACTGTGTAAAGAGAAACAGGGAAAAATTACTGTAGCATATTTGTAAAACGCAGGAGTTAGGACAGAGCAGAACTGATAGATTCACCCATTTGCCACATATGTCAACTCAGTTTGCTTTTATGTAGCATGTGGGGGCTGTTCGTCACTCTGCTGTTTTTGCTGCTTGGAAGTCTTATGGATGCTAAATGTCCTCTGACCGACCTGTACAACCTCACTGGACCCTCTGGTGCACCAGATTTGCAGTCGCTGCAACCCAGAGTACGCTGCCTGAATATCAGTGGCCAGTTTAATCTCACCAATGTCAATTTCAGTGTGGGGGAAAAAGTGGAAGAGTTGGACCTGTCCAATAATAAAATCCAAAGCCTGCCACCAGGATTCCTGAAGTCTGCAGCAAATCTGAAATCACTGTTCCTTCACAATAATAAACTGAAGCTCCTTCCTTCCCACTTGTTTGCCAAAACACCCAACCTGAAGCTTCTGAGTCTGGAGAACAACCAACTTTCCCCTGGATTCATTGAGGACTTTAATCACTGCCTGGAGAAGCTCAGTGTGGACTGCTACTGCAATGTGGCTGGTCGCATTTTGCAATATTGCCACAACTGCTCAGACAGTGGCATCAAATGCCAGTGTTTCTCTTCTAAAAAGCTGGTTAATGTAACTGACTACTACACCAGCAGCTGCCGTGGCATGGGTGTTGTGCTCTATCCTGCCATTGTGGTGCCTATCTTGGTTCTGCTCTTACTGGCCATCCTGGTTTACTTCGTAATCCGGAGGAAGAAAAGGGCCTCAATCAATGAGGAAAAGCGGCCTTCCAACACATCTGAAGGCACTTCCGGACAACCAAGGTACATCAGCCACTTGTCCCCGCCAGAGAACACATTTCAGGACATGGAATTCCACAAGGACTATGAGAACATCTACAACAACGAATCCAAGGGCAAAGGGGGCAAAATGAGAAGTGGGCAAGGCAGCCACCAGAGCCGAAAGCAGACAACAGCAAAAAGGTGAGCTATTGAGAGGCATCATTTTCTGGGAATGCACGTTAGGTCGGGGTCAAACTCAAAGTCTCAGAGCTTTGCCTGGTGCTTGCAAAAGGATGCCCTCCAAACAGGGTGGGGTCATCATGGCCCATTTGGGACCAGGTTTTAAGAGTTTTAAAGAGCGAAATGGGTGCCTTAAGCAACTGCAAGGTATTTAATGGTACTTCTCTATTCTGGGTTGGTCAGACTGCACCTAGAATATTGTGTCCAGGTTTGGCACTAAATTTTAGGAAGAATGCTGACAAACAGGGGCATGTCCAGAGGACTGCAACTAAGCTGATAAGGGGATGGGAAGGAAAACACGTGAAAAATGGTTGGGACAGTGGAATAATGTGGAGTCCTTGGGGTTCTCTGAGCTTGGTTGTTTTCTTCCAAACGTTTCGTTACCCAGCTAGGTAACATTTTCATATTCATATTCGCTTCTATTGGTAAGAGTTGAAGAAGTTTATCCTGGATAAACAACACTGCAAGGAGACACAATAGCTGTCTTCCAGTATCTGCAGGACATCAAGGAGAAGTGGGGGCAGAATAGTTCAGAGATATCAGCTGGTTATTTGGGAAAAATGGTCTTTGTCGTAAGAGCTTTCAGTAGGGGTAAATGGGGGTCCCTGCCTTGATGGAGGCATTTAAACAGAGGGTCAGGCCTTTCAGAAGGTCTTAGAAACCTGGCTCTTCCCTCTGGCTTCTGGGCCAGGGAGTAAGTTCAGTTCAGGCTCTGTTTTGCTCTGCATGGTTGAGAAGGTGATTAGTTTTACCTGGCGCCTTTATTGTTCATTTAACTCTTTTCCCTGTTTTTATATGTATGCTTTTATTTTATGCTTGTTAGCTGCCCAGAGGTAGTTGATTAAGATGGGAGGCCATATACCTTTGCAGAACAAATACATTGGTCCAGGATGCTGTGGTTGTGAATTCCTGCACTATGGAGAGGGCTGGATTAGATGATCTCCAAGATCCCACCCAATCCTTACATTCTATGATTCTATGACTTTGCCCATAAAAACTCTCCAGGATCCCCAATGCCCCTCCCGCCAAATGAATGAAGCTCCCAAATTCTTCATCCACCCAATTCTGGAACTGTCTGGGGGCCACCGAAGAGTACTTTTCAGCTGCTCTTTCTGCTCCTATGTGCTAGGTCCTGAAACAGCAGGCCTTCTTTTAGGAGGGTGGAAATGGGGATGTTTCATCTCCCAAAGGCATTGGGTACTCAGTTTAAACAGGGCAATTGTCTACATTTTAAGGTGCAAAATAAGTTTATTAAGCCTACAGGACTTTAAAGCAGTGTTTTTCAACCTTGGCAACTTTAAGATGTGTGGACCTCAACTCCCAGAATTCCCCAGCTAGCTTAAAGTTGCCAAGGTTGAAAAACCCTGCTTTAAATTAACCCATCTCCCCCAAACAAATGCAAAACAGGGACCCAAAATACCCCTAGTGACCCCTTCCTCCGAGTCGAAAGCACAGCTTCGTTTGCACAGCAGATGCTCACTCCAGTTGTACAAAAGATGTGAAAGGGCGCCTCTGTAACTGCATATTTGTCCAGTCAGCTGCTCCCAGAGCGTTAAAACTTTTAAAATAAGGAAAGAGTTGGTTGAAAGCAGCACCGGTTCCCTGCCCGGTCAGAGGACTGGAGCTGGACTTCTCTTTTGCTCCTCAGTGGCAATTTTATGAGTGACCAGGAGTGGAGCCCTTTCAGTCATAGAATCTGTAGGGTCTCTACAATTCTGGGTCATACGCAACAGTTGCTTGAATTGGGCGTTGTGACCTATGAACGAAGGCCCGAAACTCTGATACCGAGTAGCCTTTCCTGAGACACAGTTCAGATTACAAATTGCTTTCTGTTGATTCTTCATCTTTTTCTGTGTATGTAAACATAATTCTGACTCTGAAAAATCTGAAAAAGGTCCCTGAAAACAGCATTAGGAATAAAAGCTGTGTTTTGCTTTGCTATTTTAAATGACTTTCCGTCAAGGCTCAGATCACAGCGATTGAAGTATTTCTTTAGCTGGACTTTCCCCTTTCTGAATTCCTGTTTAAAGAAGGGAAGTTGGAATTTTTATTTCAGAAATAGATTGGGCATACTGTAGTTTGCTTCGTATTTTCAGTGAATTTGCAATTCCTTTTTCCTAATATTCCCCATGGGTACATAGATAAAACACTACCAAAAAGCAATCCTAATTTGATGATACATATAACTGCATCATCAATTTTTGTGTGTATTTTGCATCTTATTGATGCATGAATGCTGGTAAAATATTGCACTAAAGGATTTAGTGCAATCTTAATGTGAGATGACAAGCTTGCCTTTTTTGCACTGTTCTATCAAAGCATGAAAAAGGAGAGAAGATGTACGAATAACCCGAAGAACTGAAACACTGCAGAAAACTACATTTTCCAGTGCTCTGTACAGACTTAGACATTTTAAAAAGGGAGGCAATTTCTAGCATGAGAATGTCATTAACCCTTTCCTTGAATTTCAAGGAATGGTAACATCCATTTATTCATTAATTTATAATTCTCAGTTAATAATGCTTTCCATGATTAAGTAATCCAATCCTGTAGCATTCCATAAAAATTCATCATCCAGAGTAGACCTTCTCGATTTTAACTGTCTGCTTTTGGTTTAGTTAAAACATCTGTTTAAAAATTCACCATGTTGCATTTACTTGCTAACCTTATCAAGATGGACAACAAAAATTGCTTAAAGGTTGATGTTCTTGCAGCAGGCAGAACTGAGCTCTTTGAATGCAGCGTAAGTAGAGGGTTATTTCTTGGGCTTCCCGGAACGCCTGTGTGACTGAGCAGGAAGTCTCTGTTTTTCAAAAAGCCCAAGATTGCAATAAATTTGCTGGGTTTCTTAATTTTTTTTTTTTCCGGAAGGAGGATCGTTCTTGGCAAATCCCATTTCCTCCCCAACGATTTGCTGCAGCAAAATACCCATATTGCCATATTGCAGGATCTGTAGAGTTTTTGCCTTCTAAACTCCTAGTCATTCAGCACTCCTTCAACTCTGCATTTCAAGGTTAAGAGCAAAGTTAAGAGTCTTGACGAAATTTATAAACCGGCATAATCTAGACCAGTGTTTCTCAACCTCATCAATTTTAAGATGTGCGGACTTCCTCTCCCAGAATTCCCCAGCCAGTATGCTGTTGAGGTTGAGAAACACTGATCTAGATTATCCAGTTCACATGACCAGGACCAGGGATAGGCAATTTTGGGTGGGAATCCCCATCAACTCCAGCTAGATTGTCCTGGGGCAGGGGATTGTGGGAATTATAATCCAAAATATTTGAAGGATAGCAGGTTGTCTCCCTTTGGCCAGCAGCCACATCTAACTGGCTTCCATAATCCAAGGGTCTCCTTCTCTTCCTATTGAGGGATTGGTCAGTTTCCCCAAATCTCCAAATTGCCATGAAAAATAACCTGAATTAGTTTAACTGAGTTAAGAGACACATCAAGGCAAAAGAGACATTTAAGCATGCCTTGTTTTAGAACAGGACATGACCTTCCTTCACTAGGTTTCTTTTTTTCCTGTGGGGTCAACCAAATTAAAAACGGAAATGAAACTGAAGAGCCCAATAAAAGTACAGATGGTAGAATAGCTAGCTTAGGGTTGGAGGAACTGAAAGAGAAATCTGTTTTACACAACACATTAAATCCTCAAGTTGGATTCATTCACCACAATACTGCAACCCCATAGCATGCTATCCCCAAACAAGTATGTCATATTACGGCTGAACGTGATGGGTTGGTTCACACAACATGATAGGACTATGTTTAGATCGTTCAGTTTGTAGAACCGCAAACTACCAACCACCCCATTTGAGCCTAATGTAGTATGTTGTATGAACCCAGCCAACCTATTGCTGAATACAGCTCCCAATTTACCTCAGTCTTACTAGGGTTGCTGGGAATTGTAGTTCAGCAACACCTGGCTGGCCACAGGATCTCCCCTCCTACTAAAGATTATAGAAATTCATGGCTTCAGCTGAAGAGCAGCAGTAATGAAAGCACCATTTTCCTCTAGTCAACAAAGGAGTGAAATTCCAGGAGAGAAGGGAAAAGTCACTCATACAGTCTTGGAATGGGGGCAAAGATGTAGAGAGGGGGCTGGAAAGGACCTGGCTGTGCACCCCTTCTTGGCTGCTTCTGCCTTTTAGATGGCTTTGCATTTTTTTCGATAAAAGTTTAAGTATCATAATATCAAAAAATATGTATAATATTAGATAAACACACAGCCCCTAAGAAGGCTGTCTGTACATAGATGGACAGTTAGACAGAGCAGGGTTCTTCTTAAACTGTGGCGTGTGACTTTCCCCAAGCAATTTAGATGGGAGCTGCAATTTTTTTTTAAATATCTGATCCGGGTGCCTAGGCAAAACAGCTGTATTGCCAAAACTCATTCTATTTAACTTGCACAAGCTTGTGATGGGCTACTACAGTGCCTCAAATTTGAGATCTCTGGTGATACATAGATTAAAATGCAATTATTAAAGTAAATGGTATAGATAATAAATAATGTTAATTACAGTACATCCCAAAGACCCACAGAGGGGTGTATTTATTTCTGGCCACACCCAAATCCCAATGAAATCATTAGTTGTCTACATGGCAGGGTTGCACAAATTCATGTATCATTTTAGGAGCTCATAGCACTGCAAAGTTTGAGAATTTCTGGGATAGAGAGGTCAAATTAAGATGGTGGTCCCAATGCACATTCAAAAGGTTGGGGCTTTGGTTGGACAGTTGTGACCGCCATCTTGACTTTATATACACGCACACACCCTTGGGCACATTTGGGTTGTAAGGATCAGTGGAAGTTCTAAGCAGGGTAGCTGTGTGATGTCAAAACAAGACATCCATCTGGAAGGAACCCTCTTGGAAGTTGTGCTCTACATAAAAGTTATCCACCCTTTTTCTACCAGTTCTCATTCTCAGTTTGATGAAAGAGAATTTGCTTTCAACATTTCCTAAGACAGAGAGAGAGAAAGAGAAAAAAAGAATTTCCATTAAGATACTCAAGGTTGTAGTATCTTTTTAATTGGTCTGTGTGATTGTCCTCCCTGTTCACTGCACAACAGTTTCTCCAGGGTTTCCATTAAAGATCAAGTAACAACATGGGGAGGGACCCCCTCCTTTGAGGCTACTCAAAATTGGGAGGTGTAGACAGCCAGGGAGCTTCAGAGAGAGGGAAATGTGCATGAGAGGAAACTACAGCGTCAACAGAAACACCTTCCGCAACTTCCAACAGTCAAGTCAACTCAGAAATAGTCAAGACAAATTCAAACTAAGTTGCTATGTTCCCTGAGAATAAGGTAGCCTTTTTTTGCAGGGGAAAAACCCTTGAAAAATTGCATCGCACTGTAAAACAGGAAGAGTTTTAATCCTTCCCTGGTGGTCATGACAAAGCAGGTCAGAGTCCCATGTTCCCATTCTTCATCAACTTACACCTCATTCCTCTTCTCTAGATTACCAAAGCAAGGTTTGGTGACTTAGTATCAGCCCTTCAAAATAGTCCAGACAGGAAACCATCAGTAGTAACACTACCTTTATTGTAAGGTTACAGTAACAGAACCTTCCCAGTGTGAAAGCATTTCTCTCCTCCTTCACTTTTACTTTCAAGAAAACTAGAGGAGTTCCTTCTGAGATGCTTCCCACGCCCCTTTCCCTTCTGTGGGCTGAGAGGCCTCTTGTCTGACTGTTGCCCTGGTTGTGGCTCTTCCTCCTGCCTCCCAAGGTTCTTCTCACAGCCCATTACAGTTAGAGATACCTGTTGCAAAAATTCACTTTAGAAAGTGTTTTTTTAGAGACACTGAACTGTCCCAGCACCCACAGGTCATGCGTTTCTCAGCCCCTTTCTCTCAAGTAATTTCCTGTTGGGCAATCTCTCTCTCTCTCTCTCATTCTCTCTCTCTCCCCCCCCCTCTCTCTTTCCCCCGCCCTCTTTCTTTTTCTCTGCTTTGAGTAACAGCCAGGAAAAGGAATGGCGAAAGTGCCCAGTGTAACCCAACGCCGCCTTAGAAGTAACTTCTTCCTGGGCAGAAATTTTTTTCTTCAGTTGCGCTTAAAATAGTTTCTCAGGCTGCAGTTCTGCTGACTGAATAATTTGGGCCAGCTTCCTCTATCTGCTCCCCACCACCCCATATGTTGGATGACTATTGCAGTCCTAATGCATCTGGAGACTGAGAGAGGCTGGGAAAGGAGAATGAGAAGAGCTATCTTTAACCAGAAAGATGGCATTTTATTAAAAATGTCCACCGCTCCTTTGTGGTCGTTTCATTTCTGTCTGAAGCAAAGTTACTTGAGGTTAAGTCTCGGCTGAAATGGGCTTGCAGACATTCACACTGAAAGTAGATTCCCCACCATTCCCAGACACAGGTGGAATGGGAATCGAGGTGATTTTAGAGAAGGAAAACGTTAGCCATAATAGTGATGTGAAGCTGTTTCTGAATACAAGATGCTGCATCAAACAACAGGGAAAGGAATTGCATCATTTTCATGCCCTTCCTATGGAACAGCATCAGGCCGGCCTCTGTTGCAGTCAGAATATTAAAATATGGTGGACCTCAATATGATTTGGTAGAATTCTTATTAATTAGGGTGTGCTGTGAACAACTATTAGTCATGCAGCTTCCATGTATAGGAGTAGTCTTCTTCTGACAGTACATTGTTGGAGTCAAGATATTAGACGAGACTGGTTTTTTTTATTTTTTAATCTGACCCAGCAGGGCTCTTCTTATATTTTGTCACTGTCCTAAATGTCACCAACTTGACTTAAAAACAGACCGTTTTCGAAAGAGAATTTACTCACGGCACCTACCTCCACAGTGAAAGCGTTTGACATGTTTTCCAGAGCTGCCCAGAGTTGCTTTGTGTGAGATGGGCGGCTATATAAATGTGATAGATAGATAGATAGATAGATAGATAGATAGATAGATAGATAGATAGATAGATAGATAGATAGATAGATAAAATGTTTTCAGCTGAAATCAGACAGGTAGTTTAGCACTGTTGCAAAACCTGAAGCACTTATTCAAATAGCAGCAAACACAGATTAAAGAAATCCACATATACACATATTTCTTTAAACACATAAAGAAGTATGAGGCTTTTTACAAACGTCATAGTTCTTGATGAACATATGTTGTCCTTCCACCTTTGGGGGTTGGGGGGTGAAGCATCTTTCCACACTGAATTGCAAATGGCAAGTTCCAAATTGGGATAAAAATATATTTCTGGTCATTAGGAGGGGAAAGGGGACAATTTTGAAAACAATCAGTCCTTCCAGGAGCTTAAAGGATGAGATAAGTTGGAATATGTATCCTCCAAGCCTTATGGGAAGAATCCATCACAAAAAAACCTCTCAATCTATATATATTATCACATACTATATATATTAAAAATGTTTTCTGATACTTGTCAGAGAAGGAAGAGAAAATCAGTTGGATGGTTGATAGGTGGCAACCTCAGCAGAATCTTCCTGAACAGCTCATTCAAATTAATTTTAAATGTTAAGGGCTTCACAGAGAGCTCCTTTTTCACGGGTGTCCATGAAGCCATTAATTTTTTTACATTATTTACTAATTTGAATGTAGAGAAGTTGATTTCTCTGTATCATGAGTCTTTTGGTCTAGGAGCAATGTTTTTCAAATTGCAGGCTGGGGAATTCTGGGAGTTGAAGTCTATACATCTTAAAGTTGCCAAGGCTGAGAAATGCTGTTCGAGAGGTTCCTTATTTCATACTGTGATTTTACAGTACTTTGTATTATTTTTTAATATTAATTGCCTTTTTATCCTATGTCTATCCCATGCTTAGCTACAGGTGCATGGTAAATAAATTTGCTACTACAACAGCTCCCTTAAAATCTCCCACATGGGTCCCCAAAAATAAAATAAGCATTTTAAAACAATAATGTAAACGATTCGGGTATAGATTGAAACTGGTGGGAAGATTGAAGTGATTCCATAGAGCAGGGTTCTCAACCTTGGCAACTTTCAGATGGGTGGACTTCAACTCCCAGAATTCCACCCATCTGAAACCTGCCAAGGTTGAAAAACATTGCCATAGGCGACATGATAATGATCTCTTGTGTTTGGGGGATTTTTCGTCCTCAGGTCTCCATCGAAAGGTGAGAATATACATGCTTCTGAAGGTCATCAGCCAATCTATGCCAATGCTCAGGAAGTATATTACAACTATAGCGGGAAACCTATGCCGGAACCAGCAGACGATATCTACATTATTCCAGACCAGTGACATCTTGGCTCCATCAACACTGCTATGACCAAAGATGTCCCAGAACATCTCCTGGGCCTCCTCTATTGCAGTGGCCGCTCTTTGGAACACCATACCCCCAATTCATTTGGCCCCAGGTCTGCTGGCAGTTCATAAATCATTGAAGACCTGGATGGGACCTATAGGTTGGGTGAGCCCAGCTTCCTCTGGCATGACTATGGTAATGTGGTTGAGTGGATTGTCCTCGGGCTCCATTATGTTATGATCCAGGCACTGTTGTTTATGTTGTTATTCATGAGTTTTGTTTTGTTGGTTTGAATTACCTATGTCTGCCACCCAGAGTCATGATTGTGAGGCGGGTGACTATATAAACTGATACAATAAATGAATAAATGGTCATTTTGTGGTGATATTTCACTTTCACAAGGAGCAGTAGAATAAGGGGAGGGGGAAACACTCGGGAAAACTGCTGACCGACTTTCTCCTCTCATGTTATCAGAATGGAGGACTTACAGTGCCTGCTAATCTACTGCCACCCCTTTCCTAGAATTAATTTTATCCTAACGAATGCATTAAATGTATTTGGTGATACAGTACATATTTTTTCCAACTCCAACATGTGCCAAGGAGGGGTAATTTCTTTCTTCATCTGCAGTGACATCTTGGCTCCCCCTCCACTGCAGGGGGCAGTGTTGCTCTCCTTTTAGGGCAGAGTCAGAATAAAAGATAATGGCTGCATTATAGACTTGACTGTCTATTCTTATCTGTACATGTATTGCTTATGCGAAGATAAATCCCTCTGTGGTTAATTGGGCTTCCTGTCAGGTAAGTGTATATTATTAAAACTTACCTGCTGCTGCAAGGTCCAACGTTTCTCAGTCCAGAAAGAACTGACTTAACTTCTCCAACCCTAATGCTGCAGAATACTCAATTGTAAAAGCAGAGGGAGCAAGAATTTATTTTTGGGAATGGGCTAGATCTTCACTGAAAGAAAGAGCTGGCCTACAGATTTCAGTGGTATGAGTACCGCATGGCAAATTTTTCCACTTGCTTTACCTTACACTGATCCCACGTCAACAGGAAAGGCTAGGCGTGGGTTATCTCACTTGACCGCAACAGTTGAAGCTCACAGTTGGTCAAGGTTGGCTAAGGATGTTGTGGGCAGCACAAATATCTTCAGAATTAAAAGAGCCCCAAAGAATCAGCTTGCCAACAAGTAAAGAAAAGGCAGAGCTATTCAAGTCCTATTTTGGATTAGTCTTCTCCAACAAGAGCATACTGTATGTGGTCCACTTGGCCATTGCGAGGAGCAGGAGTGAAGCTTGTGATTGATAAAAGGGGTTACAGTACATTTAAACTTTGAATGAGTTTAATCTCCAAGCCAGATAAATTGTATCAGAGAATACTTAAAGGGTTTTCTTTGAGAAATCCTGGAATTGCCAGGCAACTGGAAAACAGAAAATGTCTTCAAAAAGGGAAGAAAAAAGCAGAGAAACACAAACCGTCAGTTTGACATCAGTACCTGGAAAGATTCTACAGCAGATCATAAAATGAAGCATTTAATCTTGAGAATAGAAGACTGAAGAAGACATAGCATTAGTTGAGTTTGTGAAGAAGAATACCAAATCCTGTTTGCTATTGTTTCAATGTGCAAAACACAGAATAAGGGTTTTAAATTACAAGAGGACACATTTGGTTGAATCTTAGGAATAACTTATCTGGACCCCTTTCAGTCAGGATTCAGGCCCGGATATAGGATGGAAATGGCATTGGTCGCACTTTTGGAAGACCTCTGGTGGGAGTGGGATGGGAGCAGTGCATCCATCTTTGCTCTACTTGACCTCTTGGCGGCTTTCAATACCATTGATTATGGTATCCTTCTGGAGCGGCTTTGGGGGTTGGGAGTGGGCGGCACAATGTTGTGCTGGTTCTCTTCCTTTCTCCAAAGCTGGTTCCAGTCATGGTTGGTTGGGAGTGAGAAGTCCCACTCTTGGCCCCCTCTGTGTGGGGAACCGCAGGGTTTGGTACTTTCTTTGCTCCTGTTTAACATCTACATGAAGCCACTGGGTGAGATCATGTGATGGAATGGAATTATGAAGGCCGAGCTCAGGGAGATAAACATTTTCTTAGCTCGCCAGAACCGTGTGGGAGGAACAAGAGGATGAGACTGGCACCTCCCTGAGGAATTCACACTGTTGTGGCTGGAGGACTTTGGGAACGGGGGTTTCAGTCTGGGAAGATTCTTGCTAGAGGTTGTAGCTAATAAACATAGCTGGACTGAATTGGCATGGTCTCTTGGAGTTCCTTGGGCTAGGCCTGACAGATCATCCGTCACCATGGGGTGAGGTATCATGAGTATGCTGATGACACCCAGTTGTATATCTCTGCCCCGGTGAGTTAAGTGATACTGTTGATGTCCTTTCTTGGTGCCTGGAGGCTGTGAAGGTCTGGATGGGGAACAACAGGCTTCAACTAAACCCTGGTAAGACTGAGTGGATTTGTGTTTTGGGATCTTCTGTATCTGGGGATTTACCATCTTTGGTCCTGGATGGGGTTGCACTACCTCAAACAGACCCAGTGTGCAATTTGGGGGTTCTTCTGGACTCGCAACTCCTGCTGGAAGAGCAGGTGGCAGCGTGTCCAGAAGGGCCTTTGCACAGCTTCATGCTGTGCACCAGTTGCGCCCATTCCTAGTTTGGGAAGCTCTACTCACAATCACTCATGCCCCAGTCACCTCTTGGATGGACCACTGTGACACGCTCTACATGGGGCTGCCCTTGAAGAGTATCTGGAAGCTTCAGCTGGTGCAAAATGCGGTGGCATGGGCAGTTATGTGTGCTAGAAGAACTGCACACATTACACCTCTGCTTCGTGAGCTGCATTGGTTACCAGTTTGCTTCTGGGTCCAATTTGTGGTGCTGGTTTGGACCTTTAAAGCCCTACATGGCATGAGACCAGGTTATGTGTAGGACTGCCTCTCCCCGTGACATCTGCCTGTCCCATCAGGTCTGGCAGGCGACGCATATTGTGGGTCCCGTCCACTAGGGAGTTTCATCTGGCGGGTCCTAGGAGGAAGGCCTTTCCTGCCGTAGCCTCCACCCTGTGGAACATCATTCCCGCAAGGTGAGCCTGGCTCCAACCCTGTTGGTGTTCTGGAAGGCCCTCAAAACATGGTTTTGTCAATGAGCTTGGGGATCCCATGGTAGAGTGGAGCCTGTGGGATGGTTATATGATTTTTAGCTGATGTACGCTCTGTGTGCTGGCTGCCATTTTGTTTTTCACTTTGTTTTCATTCTTAATTTAAATTGTGGTTTTACTGATTTTTATGTATTTTACTTTTACGTATTTTGTTTTATTACGTACGCCGCCCAGAGTCACTAGGTGAGATGGGCAGCTCTACAAATACGATGAATAAATAAAAAAACTTCCTAAGGGGAAGAGCCATTTGACAGTGAAACCAATGACAAAGGGAGCTGGTGGGCTCCCTTTCACTGAAGGTACTCAGCCAGAGGCTGACCTCCCAGTCCCATAATGCGGTGACTCTATAAGATGCACCCATCCTCTCCCTCAGGTATTTTTACCCCCTGGTACTAGGGAACAAGCTTCAACCTTGAAGACTGTCAAACCTAAGCAACTCCACAGCCCAGGCATTCTCCAAGAGGCAAAAATATAGATGGGAAATAACACAGTTGGAGGCTGTGTCTAAAGCAGTGTTGTCCAAATGTGGCCACTTTAAGATGAGTGGACTTCAACTCCCAGAATTCCCCAGCCAGCCATGCTGGCTGGGGAATTCTGGGAGTTGAAGTCCACTCATCTTAAAGTGGCCACGTTTGGACAACACTGGTCTAAAGGAATCATTTACTAGTGCATTCAGTTCTGAAAACGATTCATCTCTGGGATTAACTTGCTGATCTAGGAACAAACCCTACAAGTTGCAGTTTTTAAGGAGGGTGCCTAAGCTGGAAGACAATCGCATCTACAGGATCTAGCGCTTTTGTCAAAATGACAAAGTGTTGTACACACAAGCTCTGCCCCTTCAGGATATGTGTGCAATGTTCTGATGCGTGTACAAAAAGAGCAGTGCTTGCATTGCATCCATGTGGTGCTGTTTTCATTATTTACCCCTCCCTGTGAGTGCCATCAGGCAAACATATTCATGATGGTGTCCTGCCATTAAATGAGAAATATTATTGGTGGTGGTGGTGGTGGTTCAGTCGTATTGGTGGTTAGGCAGAGTTTAAAAGGCATTTGGATTTTCAGACCAGCCCCCTCCTATTTGACACACCCATATCATAATCCACCCCCCCCCAATGAAATGGGAAGAAATGTCATGGGAACCTCACAACCTTGGTTCCAAGGCTTCCAGGTTGGCAAACTTTATGGCTGGGATGCGCTTAGAAGTGATGGAGAGGAGGCGGAGCAATAGCATCACCCGAGCTTTGAACTTGACTCTTTAGCAGCTGAAATGTGGTCGTAGTACATGATCATGCTGCTGTTTACCTAGATAGCACTTCCTGATGATTCACCTACTTTCTATTTAGGAGCAACAAAATGAAGGATTTATTGTCTTTGGATCCTGACTGATAGTTGATCTCTTTTAAAGATGCTTGCCAGGTGTCTGGGCTAATAGCTCTTAAGAATTGCTCTTGTTTTGCTAGAACGTTGTTGGCCAAAGTCCAAATGTTGGGCTTACGTTTGAACTCCATCCTCAACAGCAGCCCCTCACCAAATATCTAGATTTGGTCACTCTTTCCCACAGCGCTTGGCCAACAGGGCTCTTTGGATGCTGGGGAAAAGCATTCGGTCAGAAGCATCAGTCCAAAAGAGTGCTGTTGGACTGCACAACTGTTTGGATCTGGCCAACTGTTTCTTGTGATTTGAGGACAACAGCATCTTGACTCTCACCCAGTGAGCCAACCCACTTCCTATCCTAGGCAGCTGTGATATAACTGTGCTTCTTGAGGTCAGAAACCACGGCTGCCTTTGTTTTCTTCGGATGTTTTTCACCATGGTGCTCCTGTTCCAGCTCAACCAGAAATTCTGGGCTGAGAGGAAGAAGTGGTTGCCCCCAGGGCTTTGAAGCATGGAAAAATAGGGAGTGCTTGATTTCCCAGCTTCAAAACACACAACCTAACCCGTCAAAAAAACATGCACACCTGTGTACCCAAAGCACCCAAAATATAGTATTTAAATAAATTGAAAGTTCTGGAAGCTGCTCATTCTTCTGCTAAATTATCTTAGTTTATCTATCTCTTTTTGTTTCAGCTTTATGTTAGATCACTGCAAAGTTGGGACAAAGATACGAATCTCCCTCTAGGCTGTTTGCACAAGACACTATACTTTGTTTCTGAATTAGCCCTTTTTCTGGCTTCACTTCCTGCCTTACAAAAGAAGAGAGAGAGAAATCTGTGGTGACCTGGTCAAGGGTAGAGCCACTGTGGGTGAAGGGGAAGCCAGAAGAAAGAGAGACTTTTCTTTTATGGGTTCATATGACCCAGCCTGCTTCAACCAGGGCAAGTAATCTGCAATTAATTGCATGTGCTTGGAATTATGGGGGAGATGGGTGGCATATAAATTTAATAATAAAATAAATAAAAAATACATAAATTATTTGGGCCAAATAATTTATGACACCAAAAGACCAAGTGGCTGGCTTTACAAGACACACTGGACCTTGAAATGACCAACCTGTTCTGCCAAACCACCTGGCTTTGGGCTTGCCATTATATCCCTAATTTACCCCAAGTTACATTTATAGAACATACTTAACCTGGTTACCGAATTAACCCATTTTCTGAATTCACACACTACATGGAATCATAAACTAACCAAACATGCTGAGTTGGCACAGCAAACAAGCCCTTTCCCCCAATCAAGGCTGGCACTACTCACATTTAGCACACTGTACAAGTGCAGAAGCCGGGTTTTTAATGGACCTAGTTAAGCAGGTCATAGGAACACAGCCCCATAGTTGTGAAGGTAAAACTGGAAGGGAAATACTTTGTATGCCACCTTGAGCTGCTGGTGGAAAGGGAAAACAGAAACGCAGCAGGTATTTTGCAAGTAAAAAGCAGTGCGAATCAGTAGCCTCTGGTTTCTTCAAGGAGTCTGCCAAATGCTAACTTTTAGTATATGTAAATAAGTGGCTCTTGAAGTAGGTCAAAGTGCAAAGTGCTTTGTATTATGTAAGAAACTGATCCCTCTTCCAAGACTATTCCCAGCCGAGAAGTGAAGGGGAGGGCAGGGGATCGTGTATGAATAACAAATGTCTGTTTATAGCTTGTGAACTCCCCCCCCCCCTAGTTTTGGTACAACACAGCAATGCCACTAAAGCACTGAATAAACTGATTCCTTGTGGAGAAGTCTGAATAGCTGGAACTCATATTTTCTCTTTCAAGAAAGCCTGTCCCACATGATCTCATTTATATATAAGCACAGCTGGTGAAAATAAAATGCCCCTTTATAATTCCACCAAGGATGGTTAGGAAAGTGGGTTTAGCCCCTAGATAATTCCTGATTTGCTAGCCTAACCCAGGGGGTCAGAAATGGAACGTTCTCTGCGATTGGACAAAGCAAGAGTTAAACTTCCCAAAGAGGCTGGCTTTCACATATCCTCCATATTCTACAAAACTGAGGATAGGTGTCCAGAATAAGGAACAAGGAGGACCTGCCTACAAACATCCAGGCTGAAGGCCCAGATGATCTCTCTTCAACCATCCTGACTGCAGTGAACACGTGCTGGGGCTAAAGAGATTCTTCAGGGGGGTAAATCAAATATCTCATTACCGTTTTTGACCAGCCTTTAGAGTAGGAAAAGAGAAATAGTTTGGTACAGCAATTCAAGAAAAAAAAGACAATAAGACAATAAAACATAAAAGTTTTGTGCAATGGTTTGACTTAATGAAGGTATTTGGCCACTTGGTATGTGAGTTAGCATCCCTTAAAAAGTAATAAACATGCCGACAAAGATCCGCATAGTCAAAGCTATGGTTTTTCCAGTAGTAATGTATGGCTGTGAGAGCTGGACCATAAAGAAGGCTGAGCACCGAAGAATTGATGCCTTTGAACTGTGGTGCTGGAGGACTCTTAAGAGTCCCCTGGACTGCTAGGAGGTCAAACCAGTCAATCTTAAAGGAAATCAACCCTGATTGCTCATTGGAAGGACTGATAATGAAGCTCAAGCTCAGATACTTTGGTCACCTAATGCGAAGAGAGGAGTCTTTGGAGAAGACCCTGATGCTGGGAAAGATTGAAGGCAAAAGGAGAAGAGGACGGCAGAGGATGAGATGGTTAGATAGCATCACTGAAGCAATGAGCATGAAACTGAGCAAACTCAGGGAGGCAGTGAAGGACAGGAAGGCCTGGCGCAATATGGTTCATGGGGTCACGAAGAGTCGGACACGACTTAACGACTGAACAACAACAATGACCTTCAAATTTAGGGATGATAGGGGAGATCAAAGCATGTCTTGGGGCATCACAAAAAGGACACCGTATGAGGACATGGGCAAAAGTTTCTACTTCCCTGGATCCACAAGGGCAAAGCAAATAAGGAATCCCGTGAAATCTTCCCGCTGGCAGTGCTGAAGGGAGGGCATCAAAGTGGGCTCTGGAAAAGGCCCATCCATATTTGCTTAGGGTTAGATTGCATAGATACTCTGTAGTAGAGGGCTTGCGGTTATCCTAACATTTAGCCATAGAATTCAGGAGCACTGGTGATATCATTTTGGCGATCAGTGTCCCTAATTCTTTCTTTTACTATTGATTTGGCCTTCTTAAGGGTTCATTGGCCTAAATATGCAGCAGAGAGGCCAAGGCTGCAAAGTTCTTCTATCCAGGTATGGTGCCAAGGAGACTGGTAGCTGTCTGACAACAGCAGAGGCATCAGGCCTGTAGGGTCAAACATGATTCTGAGTCCCGAGATTAGAATCCTGGTCCAGGCCTGGGCCTTAATACTTGGCATGCTAGCTTCAAGCCTCAAGACTGAATTAGGGGTGCATTCAGGGGCACCAAACAAAGTCCTAAGGAAATTCAATTGAATGGCTTCATAAGCCCTTAGGTTTGTATATGGGCCATGTTGTATCCCATATAATAATTGGGCAACTGTTTTAGCTGTAAACAGTTGATTGCTGCTGGAATGTAATTTGCCCCCTGTTGCCTATGAAATTTAGTTATGCTAGAGTGCTCTTTTGGGCAGGAGAAGTGGCATCATTTACCTGGGCTCTTAATTTCCTAGAGGCTAAAATACTAAGCCCAAGTATTTCGAATGTTTGACTTGCTCTAATTCATGGGAGTCAATGGTCCACTTGCGCCTTTGTCTTTTGTTGGAAAAAACTAAAATGTTAGATTTATCATAACTGATAACGAATTGTTCCTCATTACAGTAGGATGCCAGGGTTCTTAGTGCCCACTTCATGCCTACAGAAGGCAAGGAGAGAAGAACTGCATTGTCAGCTGTAGAGTAGAACTGGGAAATTCTATCGGCTAATTTAGGCACATGGATATCAACTCTCTGAAGGGTTTTAATCAGAGTTGATAAATAGGTTAAAAAACAATAGTGCTAAAATACATCCTTGTTTCACCCCCTATCCAAGGGGGTAATAAGTAACTAGTTTAGCTAGGCTATTTATACCTACAAATATCAGAATTGTACAAGCAGTGTTTTTTCCTGTGACACTGTATGGATGTGAAAGCAGGATAAAAAAGTATTGATGCCTTTGAGCTTTAATGCAGGAGAACACTCCTGAGAATGCCATGGATAGTCAAGAAAACAAACAGATAGATCAGTCCAGAGTGCTCACTCAGGGCATAAATGACCAGGCTCAATTTTTATATTTTGGATACATAATGTGAAGACTCAGCCCCCTTGAAAAATCTATAATGCTGGGAAAAGTGGAAGGAAAGAGAAAAAAGGACACTGCAGCAGCGATGGGTGCACCACTGGGGGACCTGAAGGACCAGGTTGGGGGCAGATCTTCCTGGAGGAGGTCTATCTCTGTGGTCCCTAAGAGTTAACACCAATCTGATGGCACGTAATCAGTCAATTAGCTAGGCTGACTAAACTGATTCTATGTGGAATTGTTGCTTTCTCCTTTTTGCCTCTAAATTTCCTTTTTCTCAATAAACTCCTTTTTGCATCTACAGAGATGGCCACACAAATTTTAGAAAGGCACTTTTTCCCATTCCTGATTGTTTGGCACATGGTTCCGTGAGTGCTGGATTTGCTGGATTTAGGGCAGGAAGATTGAGAACACCTTCCTGTTTTCCTTTAGCTGGGCTGAAAGGAGAAGTCCTGTATAGAAGACCTAAGAAATTCCCAGCTGGAAAGACTATGGAGTTTCCAGAGGCTCAGCCTTATCACTGATAGCCTATTGTAATCTTCTTTTATTGAGGAAACCTTAGAAAAAAAGGAATGCTAGGGAAGTTTTAAATAATCCCTCTTCCTGATTTTCAACACTGCTACTGTACATTATTGTAGGAAGCTCCCAGGTCCCCAGTTTCCAAATGGCAATCAATAATATTCCTTTGTTCCATCTCAGTCCTAGAGTTACCCTACTAATGGGAATATGAGGATGAGAGAAGAAGGCGTTGGCAGTGAACACACTAAGCAAATATGATGTGTGAAGTCATGAGAAGCCATACACAGTGCGCATGGAGGAAACATGCACAAGAGAATAAGAAGACCCCAGGACTGGTTCTTCTTTAGTCACAGGTTGACTAAACTGTGAAGTTGTGATCCTATGCACACTTCCCATTCAGTCCAGTGAGAGTTTATTCAGAATAAGCGTCCAAAGATCTGTGCTGTCACTTCTGGATTACCACACAAGTGACCACTAGAACACAATGGTCTATAATTCTAAACCCAGGATGTTGCATTTCAAATACATTGGCTGAGACATTCCTTCCTTCCCATTCAACACAGTGGTGAGAGGGATGCATTTGGTCTTCAAACCTTCTCAGTGTTTGTATGTATGTCTATTTTTGTACACACACTATCTGAATTTTGGTGCAGGGTGAATGGGGAAATTGTCTTTCAAAATCAGGGGTATCCCCAGGTATGTCAAAAAAAAGTAATAATGGGAGGAGTTCAACTGCACTATAGTATTGTGACTGCCATCTTGACTTTTTTTTATCATACCTTACAGACACCCCTGCTTTTTATCTCTATCCTAGGCAGCAAAACATGCTACTGAGCTTCTTATGTTATTTGACTTAGAGGCTGCCTTACTCTTAATTGACTCTGGACAGCTCCCAGCATAAAAACAGAATAACAGATATACAGTATAATCCAAATAGAAAATGTTAAACATTAAACAAGATGGCAAAACTGGTCAGCAAAAACAAGCCATATGACCCTAGGCCAGAGCCCGGGAGGACTTTAAGGCCCTCTGCAACCCTATCAGGATGGGAGCCCCCTGGATCTCAGGGGGAGCCCCATTCCAGAGGGCAGGCACCACAGCAGAGAAAGCACACTTCCTAGGCCCCCATAGATGGTGCTGTTTAGCCAATGGAACCTGGAGAGCTCCAGTCCTGCTGGACAGACACCATGGTAGATAGGCAGTTCCTCAAATAACCTGGCCCCAAGCCATGTAGGGCTTCATAGGTCATAACCAGCACCTTGAATGGCATCCAGAAGCAAACTGACAACCAGTGTAGCTCAAAAAAGCAGAAGTATTACATGGGCATACTGACCCATGCCCATCACTGTCCATGCTGCTGAATTCTGGATCATCTGAAGCTTCTAAGTGGTCTTCAAGGCCAGCCCCATGTAGAGCAGATGGTAGTAGTCAAGCCGTGAGGTGACCAGGGTGTGAAGGACTCCCACTCAAGGAAAGGGTGCAGTTGGTGCACCAGATGAAGCCGTGCAAAAGCCTTCCTGACCATAGCTACCACCTGTTCATCAAGCAAGAAATGTGATTCCAGGAACACCCCCAGATTGCTCACCCCTCTTATCACAGGAGAACCGAGTCTTGCCTCCAGAAGATATTTCTGGGGCCAACCCACAGGGACCATCCACCACAGATTCCAGCCTCAAGCACCTGTCAGTTGCTCACCAGCACCAATGTAAACCCTGAGTAGAAACAGATGTATGCACCACTATAGGTATGGTAAATAGCGGGTGGTTGATGATTGTGCCTTGCTGGAGGCGCCATTCGCTTCCAGCCCTGAATGTAAGGGACTGAGTGCAGGACAGTTCCTAGAAATTCAGCCTGGCTTCAGAGCGTCTCCGGACTGTCAGCCCTCAGGGAACCCTGCCCAGCTGAACCTATCATTTGCAGCTCAAAGAATACTTTGCCCATCCCAGCTGTTGCAGCACTCAGGAAAAATACTATGCAAGATAATTATGCCTGCAAAGCATCACACGGGCCATAGATAGGCCCCGTAAATTCCTTACTTCTGAACTCACAGCAAACTGAAAGACAAAGCAGTGGGGGCATGTTGTGGTTAAGGAACAATCATGCTTCCTTGGGGCAGGGTGTCATCCGGGGGAGTCCAAAACTGAAAATCAAATCCCCGGCCCAGGGCTTCAGTCGCACTACTGGAGCTGCCATCTTGACTTCTCTGAGCCCTCCTGGAGATGCCCCTGAGCAAGGAACAGGGTGTGAAGCTTGTTCAGGGCTGAGAGTTGTACTTGTTCCTTGAATAACTTCCTGGAAGCCACACTTCCCAAAGTCAGCGCAAAAAAAGGAGTAAAACTCAGATTGCTTTTGTTTCACTTCCATGTAATCAAAAAATAACTGAAATTCAGTTCAACGAATTAACTGCAGCTCATACAATTCCCCATGCATTTCACAGTTTCCCCTTTTCTTCACATTCAAAGCATCTAACTGACCTTGGCTGCTTGGAAAAAGGCTAAGCAGGGATGGCTTTTGGATAGGAGACCACAGGGGAATCCTGCAGTTATAGGTTAGGCTGGAAAGTAAACAACCAAAGAAGACATTTTGTTGTGAAGAAAACAATATGCACATTTCCACAGAGTCACCAAGAAGAAAGCTGGACTTGGAAAAAACATACTTTTTACTATATTCAGAATCACAATTTGGTGATCACTTTAGTTGGGGCTGGACAGATTGGCCAGAAGCCATGTAGTGAGCATTTGGGCACATGTAGTGGCTCTCAAGAGGCACATGAGGCTGTGGATTTTTAGGGTTTGTACCTCTGTGGTATGCGCAGACAGGACCAAAGGCATTGAAGGGCATCCACCTGTCCATCAAATAGACTCATGTTTGAACATCAAACAACCAATGATCGAAGTCTACCTCCCCCACCATTGCAGAATTTGTAAACACATCGCCACCATGATTTAAAAGCCATGTGCGCGAGCACAAGTGTCCTCTTGGCTCTGAAGAGGCTTGCTTTTCACAGAGTATTAAATCCAGCGATTCAAAAGAGACCCCCACAACATCCCTTTGTGTCCATGCGCAATGCACCAGATGTATCCTCTATCATCCCTTGGAGATTCAGCTTCTAGAGATGACGGGGAGGGCATGAAGCCGTGAAACCCAAACTTACCAAATTAGGGAGCAGCATTTTAATACAACGCGGAACAAAGTACAAAATAAAACAGAGCCCAGCCATCCAGTCATTTCGGCTTTCTGCAAATGTTTCCGCTGGAGATCCTCCCTCTGTGGTTTGGAGGTCTGTATGATTTGCACATATGTAAATTGGTATTTCGGAGAGCTTTGAAGACCTGGCCCTTCGCCCTTGGAGCCCATTCTAGATAATGTGGGTTTGTTTTGGTTGTTGTCCAGATTGTGCCATGTTTTGCTCTCTCTTTTTTTTTAACCATTGTATTATTTTATTGTTCCATGTGTTTTCAACTGTGAACCGCCCAGAGTCACAGGGAGTCGGGCGGTGTAAAAATTTTATAAATAAATTTAGAGCACTGCAGAGTCCTGTTATTTTTCTCTCTCGGCACAGGGCAGTGCTGTGCAATATTTCTTACCATATTTCAACATCCACAGAAGACACATTTATTTCACAACAGATTGTGAGTTAAAGCAGTCCGTTTCACACAGCCTGTGCTGAGTGCCTGCTTCCTTCAGCTGACATTCTAGACAAGGGAGAAATGTTTTGACATTTTGCCTCTACCTTTGAAAATTAAACACTTTTTGTCTCTTGCATGATGTCATTGCTGTGCAATTCCTTGGTTTGTCTTATCCTGTCATGAGGTTTATTTAGATGGTGTTATTTTAATGGTTTTTAAATGTTATTCGATGGTGCTGTTTTATGGGTTTGTTTTTTCACTGTGTGAATGGCTGTGGAAAACATAACAGAAAGTGGTATTTGTGTGAGTGTGTGAGAAAGAGAGAGGGAGGCAGGCAGGCAGGCAGGGGGAGATTTCGTTCTGTTTACCCCCTTTTGGCCTGTCTATGGGTGCACAAAGCTACTTGCAAAATAGGAAAAAAAAAACCAAAATGAAAACAGCAAACTTTAGAAAAGCAGTAGCGTCAAATTCAGAGTTTATTAAACATGTAAGGGAATTATTTAAATAGGCAAACTCTCTGGACCAGGGGCATGGTTCACTGACGGAGGACCTCTTTGCCTGCAGAAGGTGCAAAATTAAGTTCTGGCATCTCTGCGTTACAGGAGCCGATCGCTAGAGATGGGGAAAACTCTTCTCTGCCTGAGGAACTGCCAACTGGAATAGCACACGCAAGACTCGATCCAAGTCTGACTTGGTTTAAGGCGGCTTCTTATGTTCTTCAATAAATTACCCTGAAATAATTTCTGAATACGGGCCCTGTGTGGGTTGGCAATTAATTAGCATATTTATTGGATTTCTATATTGCTCTCTAGCAAGCGCTTAATACTGGCCTGCAGAGAGTTTGCTCCTAAGCCAAGAAAACAGAAGGAGAAGGAGGCAACCAGGGTGGTGCAGTGCTTAAGGTGTTGGAATAGGAGAAGAGGGAGCCAAATTCAAGTCCGCTTGTTATTTTTTTCTTTTAAATGAACCAAGGTTAACGTTAACCGAACAGCAGCACGTTGTGGGAATCTGCTGTCTTTATCTAATCTGATTAAATGAGAGGCTTGTGCTATTTTTTTTTCTGCCTTCCAGCTGGGCGAGGGGGGTGTTGGTGCTTTCAAACAATGGGCTGAAGGACCAACGGGCTTGCTTGGCTAGTTTGAGAAACTGATGGGCCTTTAATTTCTCTTTTCAAAAGGAGAACTGGGGGGGGGGCAATGCTTCTCAGCAGTGGTTCTGCAATGAAAGCATCAGTCTTTTGAGAGGGCACGGAGTGCAAACTTGCTTCCAGTTTGACTGGTCCTTCACCCCTCCCTGCCTGCCAGCAAGATCTCTGTTTGGGCTCAAGTGCATATGCTTTAAGGATCCACCTTGCCTCAGACAGATATGACGGTCACCCAAGGAGATGGCTGCACTCTGACACAGTAGGCTAGACATCTGAGGCCAAGGGCAAAACTGGCCATGATCTACCTGGGCACATTTTGAGTAGCAAAGGCTACTTCCAGTCGTCCAGAGAAAGAGCTGCTGTAGGGCTGAGCTTGGCTGTTCTTATCCATCTTTGGGGGGGGGGGTTCTCTAAATTAGGCAACAACCAGGTTCTGAACAGGTATAGGGATGGGGCAAGCTAACAGCAGGAGGCAAGGTTGGTTAGACTCCCATGCTTAGATATGAATTCCTGAAAGGTATGTGTGTGTATGGCGGGGAGCGGGGGTTGTGTCTCCTCCCACTCAGTTCTCTGGGCGCTGGGAATGGGGCCCTGCCTTCTGCTTAGTCCTTGGTGCTCTTTGGGCTGGCATCTCCAGGCCCCTTTGGTGGGGTGCGCCCACTGCTCCTCTGCCCTTCTAATCATGCTGCCCATGAAAGCCAAGTAGAGGGGCACCATGGCCTTAGAGGAGAGCCTGAATCTGGATGCAGGCAGTTCCGGCCTGTCGCTATGAAAAATGCTGCTGGCCTTGTTCTGCTTAGAAAAAAATAATTGTTTTGCAAGACAATAGAGCCTGTTATCCATCTTTTGGAACATGCAGGCTTGGCCTTTATGATGTCAATGGCAGAAGTTACCACTTTCAGAACACTGTAGAATGCTCAGAACTTACACCATTCATGGAAGCTGCTTCTGGCATCCTGCCTTGGGCAGTGCAAACGAGATTCCAGATTACTTCCGCATTTGCCCTTCAGCTGGTCTTTTGCCCACCCCCAAATGAAATCCTTTGTCAGAGACCCTTAGTTCCCCGAGTCAGATTAGATATGAGCAGTCAGGCCACCCTTGGAGCAGATCTCCAGTTTTGAGGTCTTCCATCCACTTAGGGACAGTCTTTTCTATAGAGTTGGGGATCTTGACCCTCCCAGGTTGCTAAACTACAAGTCCCGACAACCCTAGCTACCAAGCAAAAAGATAAGGGACGCTGTCTTTCTGTTTTAGCAAGCTCTGGTGGGCCCCAGATTTCTCCCGTGTAGAAAATCTGTTCCTACTGTTGTTTAAACCTTATTTTCATCTTTAGAGTCCTTGGTGTTCTCTGAGCTTGGTTGTTTTCTTGCAAATGTTTCATTACCTGGCTAGGTAACACCTTCAATGCTATTTTCATCTTGTTTTTATTTTTTACTTTTTCCATAATTTTCCCCATCTTTCTTCCAAAGAGTTTCTTTAATTCCTCACGCTGATCAGCATTGCCTTTCTTTCTTGGCAGCTCTTTGACACTCAAACTCCTTTTCCAATGCCAAGGCAACTCACTTTCCCTCTGCTGTTTTCACCTGGGCATTCCATGTCCAGTTGCAGAGCTGGGTTAAGGTTGGGCACAACATAGGGATTCTCCCAGATTACTAAGCGGCACCTTTTGGGCAATTGTGCTAGGCGCTGCATCACTGATTTAAAAATTAGAGTTTCAGAATTTTGGGGGGGTAATTTTTGGGTTTTTTAATTAAGCATTTCATGGTACATGTGAACATTTAAATATATTTTAAAATTCACTCTAAATTCATTGGATTGTTTTGGAATAGACATGTGAAATCAACACCATCATCATTATCATTATCATCATCATCATCATCATCATCATCATCATCATCAGGAGCAGCACCCACAGTAGTGATTCTCCAAGGCCAAAAACAAGGAGCCACAGAAGAGAGAGAATCCATGGCAGAAGAATCCCATTTTTCAGCCTTAGAGAAATGAGAAATCAGGATCCTCACTGGATCCACCCTTGGAGCATTCCATTTTTTCCACTAGTCCTGCTGTTTTTAATCTCTAGGATGTTTTTAGATATTTTAGCCTCTGGTGCTAAATGGGTTGCTGTTTTTAAATGCTTATGCTACTGTTACTTTATTTAATTTGATTTACATTGATAGCATTGGTTTTATTTTTTATATGTTTTCTAGTGTACTTTTGTCTGTAAGGCAAGGGGTAAATATCTTTTTGATGGACAGGGACACACTTAACATTTTGGGTGGGGCTAAGAGACAGAACAGGCAGAGTGATGATGCAAAGTGTGTGAGGCAGAATATTGAAAGCTGCAGATCTCTCTCCCACCTGGATTGTCTTTCTTCCCAATCGCTACCAGTCTCCCAACTTCCTGCCAATGTAATGGGTGACCAAACTTTTGATCCTGTTCTTAATATGATGACAGAACAAGAAGGAAATGCCACTTTAACACCAGAAGACCTACGGATGTCTCAAGCTTGCCTCATTCAAGGCTTGGAGACAAGCTGAAGGCAACATTACAAGGATTTACCAAGGCATGCTTTTGCGGTGGTTAGGTACAACTGAGAAAAGTCCTCAGTTACTGTGCATCAGGTTATTCCTAAATTAGTGTGCATTAGCTTATTGAAAACCTAACCTTTGCTGTTCCAGGAGATGTTGCCCGATCTGTTCTCGTTCCTCAGACAAGGATTTGACCTAGTCCTGCACGAATCATGTTCAGCTTCCCTTTTTATGAAAAGCATTCTATTTCCTGCTCTTGATTCCCTGACCTCTGGCAAAGCACATGAGAGAGATGCTGGAAAAGGAGGTGGAGTAGAGTCCATGAATCCAGGAAAGACATAGGTGGCAGTTTGAAGATGTTCCTTGGTCTCTGAGTCAGCATGAAAGCCAGCCAAGAAGATGAGCTGGAAGGGACAGGTGATTATAGCTATCCTGACAACAGGAGGTTAAAGAATTATGGTCTAAACAAGTGCCTAACCCATATAGGTCATGGCTGCTCATTTACTGCACCTTATATGGGAGATAGAGAGGGAGGGACTTGCCATGTTAACTTGCCTTGTTGGGTTACAAAGCTGGACAAGAACCAGTGTGGGATAGCAATTAGGTCATCCTTCCCCAGTCTCAACCTCTGATGGTTGGGAATGCTGGAAGGTGTTCCTCCAACTCTTCTGAAGATCCTTTGATTAAAGAAAGAAAGGTGAGAATGGATAAACTAAGACTGGAAGGACCTGAATTCAAATCCTCGGTCAGCCGTCTTGGTTCCTAGGTGATTTTAGGCCAATCATTCCCTAAGAAGCTAACCAACTACACAGAACTATTGTGAGGTTAAAGTAGAGGAGGGAAAATAATCCTATATAGTGCCTTGATTTTTTTTTCAAGGAGAAACAAAATTAATCCATTTCCTGGCATAACCACATATTCTTGTCCAAGGTGATAACACTTCTTCTCATCCTGGTTCTGTCATACCAAGAATCCTGAGATCATGAAGGTTAGATGATGGAGCAAGAGAAACCCCAGACTCTGTTGAATCAAGAAAGAAGAAGCCCTCTCAAACGAACTTGTCCCATCAAACCCCTGCCTATTTTTCTCGTTCCCAAAACACTGCACAAACCTTTCCATTCAGATTGTATGGTTTGTTTTAATAAACAAATCAGTGGAATATTTTTTTATGGCAGGGATGATTGTTTTATTGTGAGGACTTCTGGCTAAATGCCATCAGAATGATTTGGCTTGGCAAAGTCATTGGCTTTCGAGTCCAGAGTTTCATTACAGTGGCCAGTGCCAAGAATATCTGTGGCCTTGCCTTGGCTTCTAGATTCAGTCACTTTTGGCATAAGATCAAGCAGTGAGGTGAAGGTTTTCCCTGAAGTGATAGCTTCAAGGCTGTGGACTTATGAGGTAGTTATTCCAAGGACAACAGGAAGGCAAAGGTCTGGTTTCACCTCATCCAAGGATGTCTTATGAACAATTAGCTTTGCTTGGTTCCATCCTAGGTGAGATTCAACCATTCATACACATCCATGTGCTTGTCATGGCTAGCATTGGACAGATGTTCAGCCAGAAAAAAAGTCTTTAGCTTGTTTGTGGCTCCACCTGAGGAAACTGGTCTGTGTATCTAAAAGGGGATGCTGAAAGCATGATGGTGCTCCAGCCTTTATGTGGATTTTTTGGTGACTGTCAGAGCAAGGTTAAATTTTATAAATGTATGTGCATTCAATGTTTCTCTTATTGGTAAAACCTGCAAAGAGATGGTTTTACTCAGCTGATTCCCTTTGGAAGAAAGAACACAAGACCTCAGTCATATCTTCTGATCTACTAATTTTATTATCTTCTTAATTATCTTCCCCCTCCAAATAAATCTTCTTTTATAAATAATATAAACTAATAACAAAACAGTATTGATATAAACAAGAATAAGTTAAAAATAAATAAGACAACAGGATAAAAACATTAGAGCAATGAAACAGTTTGAGCTTCCTCATGGGTGCTTGGAGGGCAGAGTGACAATCAGTTTCTTCTGCCCCCGAAGCATGTCAAAAAAGCCCACAGATTTATTCATTATGAACATTATTATTTAATATTTTGGTGTATAAAGTACTTATTATTTACAAGTCAAGAAGGAAACCTGAAATTATCTGTATCCCCTTCTACAAAAAATGTGACCTACTTGCGATAAAAAAGAAATAGAAAGAGGCCTTTTTTGCCATTCAGTTATGGAGCATTGTGGAGGAATTCCATAATTCAGGGCAAAAAAGATGTGACTAGAAAGAAGAGCATAAACATAAATCCAGTGGGGATTTAGATCATAATTCTGAGCTTGGGCCCAGGAATTCTTCACAGCAGCTCCCTGTATTTGCACAGTCATTTTGACAAAAATGTTAGAAAATCCCTCCAGATTCTTTCTCTAGGTTCAGAACCCAAAGAGGCAATTCCCACCTCTATCATCCACTGATATATGATGATAAATGATACTGGATTATCATCATGTTGACCATGTGATCTCTGATTGGCCTTGCAGTGTGATCCCTGATAAGTTAAGATGATTTACTAGGAAGATAACCCAGTTTTCATCAAAACAGTGCTAAAGGAGCAGCTGATTTGGCCATGAGTAACTGCTGTATAAGAACGAAAGTACACAGAGAGGATGTGCATAAGACATTTACTCCTCCCAGAAAAGTTCTACTTTTATACCAAAAAGAGCTCAGCTCTAGATATGAGTTCATTAAAAAAGGTTCATTATTACTATTGCACTCCTTGATTTAAGCAAGTAGGATCCCTCTTCTCCCAGAATCTCCCTCCCCAATTTCATGCACAGTGACACCGTGTAACAATCATGTCATCAAAGAGTTGAGTGGCCACATTGCCATCATTGCCATAATGCATAAGCACCATCGGCTCATAGGCGGCAGGAACACAGCAAGGTGCCGGAGTCTCCCCAGAAAGGCTGTGCAACCTAGCCTTGATCTGGGCATGCATGCTGGCTGGTTTGTAGTTGTGTGGGCAGGAACCCTCACAGAACTTCATAGAGTAGCTTCGCGGGGCCACCACCCAGTCTGACCACCCAATGGCCTCAAAGGAGACCTTAAGTGACCTCAGGCAGCACTTCCCATCGCCCTTCCTGCATTCTTCTTCATCAAGCTGCCTTGCCTTCCTTACAGCCTTTCGAGTTTCAGTCTCTATCATCAGCATCTCTGTCCCTTCTTTTGTCATGGTAGTGGCCAGCCACGCAGCCATGTTTGACCTAAACTCCAGTCCCAGATACAGCTTGGGCTCAGAGCTTGCTACCCATTGTTCTACAACACCCTTAAGACTGAGGCTTGGTGAAGTTCTTGAAATCACTTGGGAAGTGAGTAGCTCAGGGGTTACTTTCTCTCTTTTGGACAGTCGGTAGAGATTAACACGTGCTGGCCATGTTATATTGGACAGAGAGTTGCTGGGAGGATTTAGCCACTCCTTGAAGAGAGTCAGTTCAGCCCTGAGAACATTGAGGTTCTGATGGAAAGCTGCTGTCCTGGAGAACTCCAGATGCACATTTGTGGCCTGCAGACTTCCAGATGTGGACTCATTCACATGCCTAACTGTACAAGAGGAAGACAGAGAGAATAGGTCAGCCTTAGTTGCTAAGTTACTTTTGGTAACCCAGCCTTGTAGTCCCTGTAGCAAAACTACAACTTCAATCACCACTTCATGCTGCCATTTTCTAAAAAGAGTATGCAACCCCTTTTGGCTTAGAGCAGTGTTGTCCAAACTTGGCCACTTTAAGATGAGTGGACTTCAACTCCCAGAATTCCCCAGCCAGCATGGGGGTTGAAGTCCACTCATCTTAAAGTGGCCAAGTTTGGACAACACTGGCTTAGAGCTACTGGATCTTGGAATTACATTCTGGGTGCTGCACAGCCAGGAAAACTCTCAATTTGGTTTCATTAAAGTTAAATGTAATGTAGCTATATTAAACGAATTAAACTAATTAAATGCACTATACTTATTTATTATGCTGTTAGCCATTTCATTATATCCTCATGTATTTAATAATTACCCCTTTTTTGCAGGGGGGAAACAAAATTACAGTTTGGTAGCAGAAGCTGCAGCCAAGGTTTTGGGGGCTACACACAGCCCAAGAGATACAGGTTGGACACCTTACCCTTTAATTAATCCATTTTGTTGCTGTGGCCTCCTCAAAGGATACTTGGGAATCAGGACTGATGGGAACTAGTTTTGGGGGAAGATTTTCTTTCAGAGATTTCTCCAAGTTTTCTTCATATTACTTCTAATAAAACTACCCAAATTATGTATTTGCATAGTGAGTAATATAATAGTATTTTTTTTTAAAAAAAGGATCTGAAGGGGACAGGAAATTGTAGATTTGTCTCTTAATGAGTAAACTGGTGGAAAGCTTTATTAAAGATAAAATGACTGCGGACCAAAAAAAAAAAAATAGATCAACTATAGGCAGGCATGAAGAATAAGTCTTGCTGAAGAAATATGGCTTCTTCCCTAAACCTTTGAGTTGAGAATGCTAATAAACATATGGACAGAGTTATCAGGCAGCATTTATGAGTGGTTTTCAGAAGCTTTTGAAAAACACCCTTAGCAAAATTTCTGAGTATATTTAACAGTCACGGGAGAAGAGAAGCCTAGGAGCAAGTCCAGACTTCATATACTGTAATGCACTGAAGTAAATGACCAGGGATTGTACTGAATAGCTCCATAAAAATAGAAGCTCAGAGTGCAGTAACTGTTCAGAAGACACTGTTTGTTTCACACAATGCTTGAACTATGGAGTTTGCTAGTGCCAGATACACTACCAAAAGGGCATTAGACTAATTTGTGGAAAATACAAATGATCAATAGTTATGTCAAGATGGATATGCATAGTATCAGCAGTAGGGTATCAGGTTCTAGGAAGCATAAGGAGAAATTGCTATTATATTCCTGCCTTAAGTGTCCCAAAAACAACTTATTGGCCACCGCAGGAACAGAATGTCGGACCAGAGGTACCTTTCTTCAGATCCAGGATAAATTCTGGATACAAGTCATGTTGGTTAGCTCACAAGTTGAACTAAACTTTGAAGGCATTTTTTCAGATGTAGCCACTCTCTGAACTGAACTGTAATGGCAACGGGTTGATGCACATGTTCTACAAGGAGATTTCTCTGGCAAAAATAATTTTATTTATTCAGGTAATGAATAAATTATCTGACTAATGATAATGAATAAATAACATTATTAGGTTATTTTTATCTGGTTGCATTAAATCAATGTTAACATTGCTGAATTTTTATTATTATTGATTGTATTGGCTTTATATTGTTAGGCCAATAGAGTGGATAAAATAGAGTGGATAGATAGATGGATAGATAAGTTTATGACTAGCTTGAAACAAGATATAACAAGATCCAGCCATTAAGCAGTATGTTTCTTTACTGTGTATGTTTTGGTGTTGCTTTGTTTGTAAAGCTACCTATGTTGTTTCTGCTAGATAAAAATCTGTTAATAAAGTTCTTGAGAGGAACAAGAATAATTGTTAGATGAACATATTGTATTGTGATGGCAGTATAACCTGTATAGGTCTTTTGCTAGGGCAACTCAGAATGCCCAACTTTGGAAGCTATATAAAATCTTGGGAAAAGACTATAAAATCGTAGGGGAAGGGCCATTGGAAGGGGCCATTAGGCCAACTCCATGTTCAATGCAGGAATCCATATTAAAGCATTTCAGACCTAGATAGATGGCCATGTAGCCTTTGCTTGAACATATCCAATAAAGGATGCCCACCACCTCATAGGGCATTGGTTCTTTTGATGAATTTAGGTTTTCCTAATATTCAGTTGAAATCTGCCTACCTTAAATCCATGCTGTATGTTCTGCCCAAGTGACAGTTAGGCCAGACTAAAGTAATTCAGAGAAATATCCAATTTGCCTTCATTCAGTTTCACCTGTTCCGGTTTCTCCCCTCTCTATTCTCTTCCTTTGCAAAGTTTTAATGCTGACATTTCCTGAAAACCAACATCAAAGCAAACTTGAGTCTGTGGTGTGTGCACACAAAACACAGGCACACAGCCCTTACAAGTTTCCTAGTAGCTGCTTTCTAAGAACCAGAACCACATGCTCAAGGGAATGTCTGCATTGCAGCAGAAGCTAAAGCAATTCACCTGGATGCTAAAGAGAGGGGAAAAGGCATAGGAGACATGGACATCCCCACCCCTGATCCACTGAAGATACTCTAAAAAAGATGAACACTTACATTCGGGCCTCAAAAGATGAATGGTGGTAGATGCTGGCAGCTTTGTTTGATTTGCTTGGAGCTGTGCTAGCAATTCCTGGTAGTGCAATTGTGCCCTCTGGATCTCCTCTTGGTTCATGGTGCCCAGGATGGTTGGAGGCCTCTCCAAGCCCAACCTCATCAGGATGCCCTGCTTAACAGCCTCTAGCTGGAGCTGGATGTCATGTCCCCTGTGTGGCCTTGGGTCCACCCTGGAAATGAAGAGCAGAAGCAGTGTTCCCAGACTGGGGATAAGACTCCTGAAATAGCATGAGAAGGCTGGCATTGTGCCAACTGTGATGCCCAGATCTTGCCCCAATTCCATTGAAAAAGTAAGGCGCCTTTGATTTTGCTACTGCCTGCGCTACCAATGAATGAACTTGAACTTGACCAGAACTCTCTTTATACTCAAGATGAACTTCGACTGACTCACACCAGCACTCTCACACTGCTGCCTTGCGTCAATGAGGAAAGCAGTAAACATTACTGCCAAGAGGAATCCAGGCGGTTCCCTTAGAGGGTGGGGGGGAGGCAAAAATTCTCCTCCAGGGAGAATTTGACAGTGGCAGACCCTGGGGAATTTACAGTGTGGGTTTCCCCCCTCGCCGCCTTTTTTGTGGTCATGGAGACAAACACATACAACTGCTCAGGATGTTTTCAGGTAACTGTTTTTTTTCAAAGAGCAAAGCCCAGCTGCACCACCGTCCAACCTCTTGGGTGAATCTGAAAGTGTCCATACCATGTTCACACAAGCAAGAGTCCTCACTTTGGGGTTGTGTGCCAGCAACACAGTGACCCAGGCAGCCATTTATTGGAGAGTATGCACCTCAGTGCACCCCTGTGAAAAATCACAGTCACCTCACTCTTGATGTCCACCCAGGACGGGAGAGGAAGTAAAATGAAAGTAGAGATGGAAATATGGATTTCCTAGAATAATCCCATTTTTTGTGAAGCCATTGTAGAACTTTATTTCTGTGCCAGTAGCTGGACAAGGGTTAACCATCTGGCCCCCCAGTTTTGACAGGGGTGGGGGTTGTTATTTGCGCAGTGCTGGGCACACCAACCAGACCTTGATCCAGTTAACCTTATCATGCAAATAGGGTATATATGTTGGGACCAGAGGTCTGTTTCTAAAGGGCTTTAGAGAGGATTCCAGAAATATAGATTTTGGCCCTGGTGATTGTGGAGCCAACATGCATGGAGACAGTAAATATCTTTGATGATCCTTCCTTGGTGGCCACAAGCTCTGCCAGACTGTCAGGTTGGAGACAACAGCCTGGCTATTGATGAAAACAGAATGCTGGGTTAAAAACTGATTTTTTTTTTATCTGACCCAACCATACCTCACTTATGTTATCTTACATTTCCATCAATGTCTTTTAGGACTAAATGGGGTTTCTGTTTTAGAAGTCTACTTCTAAATGCTTAATTTAGATAATCATTCTCTCTTAGCCCAACCTACCTGACAAGATGGCTGTTGTGAGGAGAAGGGAGCATAACATATGCTACTGTGAGTTCTTGAATGAAAGGCAGGATATAAATACAATTTTTAAAAAATCAGTCAAGTAAAGGAGGTACTATCTTGATGCTCTGTTTGGAGGCTTTCCAGAGATTTCTTGTTGTAGGAAGCAAAAAAAAAAAAAAAGGTTATATCAATTTTGGTCTGAGTATCAGTGTTCCCATTGCTGTGTTTAGAATGGAATGAGAGTGGTTAAGTCCTTTCACCAACAATGTTACTTTTTATAGCTTAAATATGACAGAAAAGACATGGAAAGGGGGAAAATGGTAGAGATAGCAATATAGAGATATTTCACCTGGAACATGTTGGGTCCTAAGATCTAAATCAGTGTTTCTCAACCTTGGCAACTTTTAGATGGATGGACCAACACCCAGAATTTCCCAGACAGCATGCTGGCTGGGGAATTCTGAGACTTGAAGTCCACCCATCTTAAAGTTGCCAAGGTTGAGAAACCACTGATCTAAATGAAAGTGCAACCTCCCATGTTCAAGAGTAGGGTACCTCTAAATATCAGATGCTGGGATCTAGAAAAGATCTGTCATCTCTATTCCGTATTGGTTGACTTCCAAGAAAAACGTGAGTAGCCCCCACCTGGAAATAAAATACTGAGACAGATTTTTTTTTAGGTCTGAAGAAGGAAGATTATTCCAGTGGTATCTAATGCTATGGCATTTAAACAATCATCTCCTTTTCATGCTATTCTTATTGGAAATGCTTCCAGACTGGGGGCAGGGGAGGGGGGGCCAATAAAGCATGCTGTTTTCCCACTGAATCTATGCATTCCAGAAATGCTAGAAATGATCCTTCCCAAACCTCTGAAACAGCAGGGTAGGGAATAAAAAAGTTTTGTTTAGAACTGTTGTTCAAACTTGGCAACTTTTAAGATGTGTGGACTTCGACTCCCAGAATGCTGGCTAGGGAATTCTGGGAGTTGAAGTCCATACCTCTTAAAATTGCCAAGTTTGAAAAACACTGGTTTAGAATATATAGCATGTAACTGTGTCTGCCCCTTCTTGAAAGGTACATTATTGAAGTGGGAAAAGTCACAATAGGACATATAGCTCATTCCAACCCTAAAAGGAATAATTCTTGGCTCTTCCAGAGGTGATTCGTTCCTTATTTTTTTCAGCATGTTTTCTTTCCTATGTTTTCAATCAGATGGGATTCTTGTATCAAATATGGTGAGGAATTTTGTTTCTGGCATGGGCTGGAGGCAGCCAGCAGTGAGGTAAGCTTGGTTTCCTTCAAAATTAAACCACGTGCCGTTGGTTGTTGATGAGGACATATGGGAATCCAAAGTGAGCAATGATGGCGGCCGAGTTCTTGCCAATCAAAGGAACGATTTTACAGGAAGCTGCTTGGATCCATTGTCTGGAAGGTATTTCATTCCAGTCACATCATGTTTTATAGTTATGCCTTGCTTGTAAATTGCTGAAGTGTGGGGTGGTCAGACATTTCCAAAAAGAACATTCTGTGGCTTGAAAGGGTTCACCAACTGATCATATTGGAAGTGACTCACTGCAAGGGCCTTTGAAACAAGACCTCATAAAAACATTGAGATGAAAATCAGGCCTGAATATTTTGAAAATCCACTTAACATTCTTTTTTTTAATTAACAATTTTACTGAAGTTTTTAATAAACATAGTAAAAACTAATACAAACTATACTAAAGAAAAGAAAAAGAAAAAAGGAGGAGGAGAAAAGAAAAAGGCAACACGGTTTTTATTCTATTTTTATTGTATTTTAGATTGTTTTTATGGTATTTTAACATTTATTGCTGTTTTATCGTGAACCGCCCAGTCACTTTTTGTGAGATGGGTGGTATCTAAATTTGAAATATAAATAAATTAATAAATTAATAATAATAAAGAAGTAGCTTCCAACCTTCATCACACCAAGCATAAGGTAAGATACTAACTTTTCACCTTCTTTTAAAATTACAAATAAAAAAACTCTTCTCCCCATAGCCTAACTTTTATCTATAAGCTAGGAGGACCTTGGATGAAGCGGATTATCTGGATCCCTTTCAGTCGGGATTCAGGCTTGTATGCAGGACGGAAACGGCATCAGTTGCGCTTTTGGATGATCTCCGGCAAGGGCAGGATGGGGGTACTGCCTCCATCCTCACTCTTCCTGACCTCTCTGCAGCTTTCAGTACCATTGACCATGGTATCCTTCTGGATCGGCTCAGAGGATTGGGAGTGGGTGGCACAGTGTTGTTCATCTCCTTCCTCCGGGGCCAATTCCAGTTGGTGGTGGTTGGGGAGGAGAGATCTTGCCCTTGGCCCCTACTATGTGGGGTCCCGCAGGGTTTGCTACTCTCTCCTCCCCTATTTAACATCTACATGAGGCCACTGGGTGAGATCATCTGTTGCCATGGGGTGACGTGTCATCAGTACATTGATGATACCCAGTTATACATCTCTGCTCCTGGTGAATTAAGTGACGCTGTGGACACCTTATCCCGGTGCCTGCAGGCTGTGAGGATCTGGATGGGGAACAACAGGCTTCAGCTGAACCCTGGCAAGACTGAGTAGCTGTGGGTTTGGAGACCTTCTGGTTCTAGGATTATGCCATCTTTGGTGCTGGATGGGGTGGCACTACCCCAGACAAACCCAGTGCACAATCTGGGGTGCCTCCTGGACACACGACTCCTGGTCAAAGAGCAGGTGGCAGTCCTGGCTAAGAGGGCCTTTGCACAGCTTCGGGTTGTGCGCCAGTTGCCCCTGTTCCTGGACCGGGAGGCTCTACTCACTGTCACTCATGCCCTGGTCACCTCCCATCTGGGCTTCTGTAATGCACTTTACATGGGGCTGGCCTTGAAGAGTATCTGGAAGCTTCAGTTGGGGTAAAATGTGGCAGTGCAGGCAGTTATGTATGCCCCTAGAAGTGTGATGGAATGGAATTATGAAGGCCAAGCTCAGGGAGATAAATATTTTCTTAGCTCGCCAGAACCACGTGGGAGGAACAAGAGGATGAGACTGGCACCTCCCTGAGGAATTCACACTGTTGTGGCTGGAGGACTTTGGGAACTGGGGTTTTAGTCTGGGAAGATTCTTGCTAGAGGTTGTAGCTAATAAACATAGCTGGACTGAATTGGCATTGTCTCTTGGAGTTCCTTGGGCTAGGCCTGACATCAATCAAAATGTTTATCTCCCTGAGCTTGGCCTTCATAATTCCATTCCATCACAAGAAGGGCCCATGTTACACCTCTGCTCTGCGAGCTGTATTGGTTGTCAGTTTGCTTCCAGGTCCAATTGAAGGTGCTGGTTTTGACCTTTAAAGTCCTTCATTATTTGAGGGGCCACCTCTTCCCGATTACATCTGTCCATCTCATCAGGTCTGACAGAGGAGGCATGTTGCGGGTCCCACCCACCAGGGAATTCCATTTGGTGGGTCCCAGGAGGCGGGCCTTCTCTGCTATGGCCCCTGCCTTGTAGAATCTTCCCCCCCAAGTGAGATTAGCCCCATCCCTCTTAACATTCCGCAAGTCCATCAAGACCTGGCTATGTGATCAGGCCTGGGAGTCCCAGGGGATGGGGGAGATGTTGTGATGGCTCCCTTACTATGGTTAGCATCATCCTCTCCTGTTGTGTGTGTTTTTATAGTTTTTATAGTCTAAGTGATTGTTTTATATGTATTTATGGCTTTTTAAATTGAGTGTTGTACGCTGCCCAGAGTCACTTTTTTGTGAGATGAGGCTATATAAATATGATCAACACATAAAATAAATAAAGTCTATATGCAATCCAGAATCATCATCTTTTCAATCCTAGTTCAGCAAAAATTCCATTAGGAGTTACCAGAAATATCAAACAAATAGTTTATCCCTGGTCAAATAGTCCAACTTTATATTCCTTCTTTTTCCTCTGTACAATCTTGAATTTTAAATCATTCCTATGGCATAGCAGGATTTGATCTTTCATTGCTCTTTGGTATTTAAAAGAAGTCTTCAAAGCTTTCACCAGCCTACTTTGTAAATCTCATAAAAAGGCCTCATCCAGGATTTCTTGTCGCAACTGTTCCATGTCTGGATCTTTTTTTTTTTTCTTTTGTATTCCCATTTCGGTAATCTCAATTTTGTTATCTACCATGCCTTCAGACTCTCTAATGTCTATGCCAGGTAAAAGTTTTTAAAGTTTTTCTCATCGTTGTCTAAAAGTTTATCCTTTGAAATCTGTATCCTTTCTGAGATATTAGTTATTAATATTTCAGGCCATGTAAACAACTCTTTAAGATAAGAAAAAGTTATAGCTGGCTTAGCCATTTTAACTCTTTTCTGCCTAGTTCTTTAGTTCCCTCTAGTGTCCATTTGCAACCTTCATCAAGCCTCAGTTCCCAATATGGATTTAGTTCTGTTTCAGTTGTTTCCCATAAGTATATTATTTAATTATATATTTGTTTTTCAAATCTTACAGCAAAAAGTAACCAATATTCCAAATATCTGTGGTCTCCCAATCTGTTTAAAACTTTCTTAAATCAAAATCCTTTTTTCTTTTTGCCAATTGTATATTATTTTAAATTCTTAAGGCTCTATTTAAAATTTCTTAAATCTGAAGAAGGTAAAACTCACCAGGTGTCAATTTAAGCTTGCTGTTTTGAAGTTCTCTAATGTCTATAAAGTGGTTAAATTGAACATTTCCAAAAGTGATTAGAAAGTGAGTTCAGCTGGTTTTGTGTCCTTATGAAAGGCTCTGCCACTGCTGTGAGCAAAGATGTCATCTCCCTCAGCTCCTGGTGCTCAAACCCACAGGAGATCGCTGTTTTACAGTCTCCATGCAAGAAGCTGCCATTCAGAGCACTTGTGGGCAATCTCCAGATCTCTCTTTCTCTGGAGAAATTTGAAGGACTGGTTTACTTGCCAGTCTTTCGTTCTTCACAGTGGTCATTGTCTCCACTTGTTTGAGGAGACGTTTTCGGTCAACCATGACTCACACTGGAAGTCCAAAATCCACTTAGCATTCTGACACGTGGGGAAGGAAAGAATGCCTCTTCAGTCTGCCAAATGGCTGGAGAGTGGGCAGTTGGGGAATTTTGCTTTGAAGCCTGTGGACCAAAATTTGAAAACCAAACCTACCATCATCGTCATCATCACTGTTATCAAAAATTATCTGGTACATAAGAACAATGGTTCCTAACATATGGTGATGGTCTGTGGGAGTCCATGGATGTTCTGTATGTGGGCCCCAAATTTAAAACAAAAAACAAACCAAAAAAACAAAAATCTCATAAGATCATCAAAGTTTGCAGGTTTTTGGCAATATTGAAATCTTGTAATATTTGGACATTTTTGCCCCAAATCTCAGTTTATCAGGTTGGGAACCCACTAAAATCTCATGGGATTTAGTGATTTTGTGAGATTTTGGCATTTAATTTTTATTTAATTTTGGAGTCTCTCTGACCACATCTGGGAGGTTGCATGTGTAACGAGTCCCACAATAAAAAACTAAAAAGTTCATAAGTTTGCACTCTCTCTGACAACAAAAGAATCAGGAGGAATCTGGTAGTACCTTTTCTGAGTAACAATTTTTGTTAAAAGGCATAAGCTGCAGCTCATGAAAGTTGCAGTTGGAAAAAGTGCTACCAGACTTCTGACATTTTTGCCAAAGTCAGCAATGGAGGCCTTCCATCTTTTTAGTTATTTTTATGAGCTGGGGGAATAACTGGTTCCAATGGTTTAAGAGGCTGTTTTTCAAAACGGAATACATTCAGTGGCTCTCATACAAAAGACTTTAAACAAAATAAGATGCTGAACTAAACACACCTTTGTTTCAGCTCAAATGATTCAGCTGATTATTTTCACTTGGGTAAGAGCTCTTCCGTACAACCCCTGGTCATATCCTTCTTACTCTTTGCAACAGACTTGCACCCTGCATGGACATCCTCACTGCTGCTCCTAGGGAGCTAAGGACATTGAGGAAGACAGAGGAGAGCAAAGCTGTTGAACTGGTCAATGAGAAGTGGGAAAAAATGCCTGATTGTTTTCTTTTAGCATTCGTCTTTTTGCACTTGCTATGGGCGGGGGAGAGAGGCCTGTTATTCTTAATGGACAGGGAAATGGTGGCAAGATACTACATCATCTTGGTTTCAAGAGGGAAGGAAATCCCCACAACCAGAAGGTGAGAGTTCTCACCAACGTGCAACCGCAATGCCAGAGGAAACACTGCAAAACTGGCTTTGTGGCATTTCTTCTACAGCAGAAGCTGAGCTGACAGTTGTTCATGCAAGCCCTTGGGTGTGGAAGGAGCTTAAACCCATCCTAGAACTGAAGTTCCTGTTCCTTCCTTTCGCCAAGTGCACTTTCTGAGCTGGTTTGTATGACATCAGAGCCACAAGGCTGTGCAGTTTGCAACAACAGCAAAATTCTGGGCTTCTCTAAACTGTCATGTGAGAAAAAGGCCTTCATTTGAGGAAGGCCTTTGATAATCCACAAGACCTTGGCTGAAAAAAGAAAGTTGGTTTCTATATTCTGACATTTCCCTGAAGCCCTTGAGCAATGGGATTTCGCAATGGATGACTCAAATGTTTAGGTGATGAAGTTTGTGATGCATGTCACAGAAATCTTTGGGGAAAAATCTGGCTGTCCCCAAACCCATGAGAACCAACAACTGAGAGATTTCTTAAGGTTTCTTGTACAACATAGAACAAGAACTACGTTGGGGTGAAGATTTTGTGTGTGAATTGCCATGGTATGGCTTTCAGATGGAAATCCAATCCATGGTTATTGAAAAATAGGAAATTACTTTGCAACTGGTTTATTGTATAAATTGAATTTCCATTTTTCTTTTAAACCACACCGGATTTTTCTTTCTTGGCTGGGGGTGGGGGATATTGCATAAAAATGGTATAGCTTCCTTCCAATTCAGCTCAACTCCTACTGTCTTTATGGACAACTTCCATGTAATTTTGTTAGCAACAGTATAGAAGTGGTCAACCGTGGTCTTCTTCCAGAATATCGTTTTTGATTTCCCACTATCATCTACAGCATGCTGGCTGGGGAATTCTGGGAGTTGAAGTCCATGCATCTTAAAATCCCTGATGTTGAGAAACACTGACCTATGGAGGAATGGACTGTGAAAATGTCAGAATTTGCAGAAATGGCGAAACCGACCTGTTTGGTCAGAGAACAAACAACAAAAACTTTTTTGAAAGACTGGAAGCCTTATGTGAACCTTTTGCTGAAAGAAGAAAAAAATGAATAGATGATTTATGGATTTGAAGACTGAGAAAGATGTGGACTAAATGAAGGGGTGATGGGACTTGTAAAATATTTAAGAGAGAGGAGGGACAATAAGAATGTAATTATCTGTTGAAAAGGCCAGAAGTCATCTACATGTTTCTTAACTTTGGTTTTCTTCTTCTCTTCTTGCACTTTTTTTTCTTTTGGTTTATTATTATTATTATATGAAAATGTTCAAAAATTATAATTAAAAGAGAGAGAGAAAGAGAAACACTGATCTGGATTAAGTACGTTTGTAAATTTCCCCAAGACTCTCAATCTCGCTTAGAAATGCAGAGCTCATGGAGCACTGAATGACTGGGATTAAAAAAAAATTAATTACAGATCCTGTAGTGGGGGCAATATGGGTAGTCTGCTGCTCTATTGTGAGGTTGGACAACATGCTGGCTGAGGAATTCTGGGAGCTGAAGTCCACATATCTTAAAGTTGCTAAGGTTGAGAATCACTGGTCTACAGCTCTGATAACGTCTGAGGATCACCCATTCAAATATTAAGCAGCTTCAAACCTGTTTGGCCAGGGGCTGCCAGCTAGGCTGGGCTCCAGCATAAGAATAATTAAATTAAAATCCTAGAGCACGCTAGGATGCTAAAAATTAAACACACAATGCAATAAATATTTGCTATTCTCCTCCTTGCCACCCTCCCCACCCCCCATGATCTAGTTATATTTTCTAAAATGGTGGTTTATGAATGGCAGGTTAAAATTCTTCTTCATTCAATTTATAGCCTGTCTTTCTTCCCACAGGGCACTGAAGGTTGCTAACTACAAAAAGGAAACATGAAGACTGTGTTGTTACAACATGCTCCACCACAGTAGGTAAACACCTAGCAGATGCATTCCTGTCATGTGCTAAGCTTGGTTAGATTAACCTTGGCTAGTTTCTTAAGTATTAGAGCATTCCCTGTGTGTTTAGATCAGTGGGCAAATCCTAAAATTCTCCAACTGCCTGGCCATTGCTGGGAATTCTAGGAGCTAAAGTCCAAATGGCGAGAAGTTGCCAACTTGGGAAACAGTAGTGTAGTTTATAGTACAGTATAGTGTGCAGACCCAGAAAATAGATTAATGCAGTAATCAAGCGTGTTTTGTAAATGCAACTGATCAATTAAAATTTGATCAAGTAATTAATATAATTAAAACTGCTAACTAATTCAAACAAAGGCCTGGATAAAGGCTCCTTTTCTAAAAGTAGAAAGAATGGCAGGCTGAGTGCAACTTCCATGGAAACAGATTCCATAGTCTGGGAGCAAGAGAAAATCCTCTTTTGGGTGGAAACTGAAGGCGTATGTAAGAAACTCTCCTGCTACCTTACTGTCCAGGCAAGTACATATGGAGAGAGGGGGCCCCTGAGGTTGTTAGGTTCCAGGTCACTTAGGCCTTTAAGATTAAAATGAGCATCTTAAATTGTTCCAGTAAAACAATTTGCAACCAATGCAGATCTTTCCATATGGGACTAATATGTTCCCAGTCTCATTCAGCATTCAGGTGCTACATTTACCATCTAGTGAAGCTTCCAGACACTCCTCAAGGGTAGCCCCGTTTGAAATGCAAGCAGCAGTAGCAAATTACTATAGTATGAGTATCTATTGCAGGATCTGATTGCTTGAGGAACGCTTGCAGCTGACACCTGATATGTCATTGGGCAAACCCACTTCTCACCACCACCATCATCTGAATCTGAGACAGCTGGGAGTCAAGGAACATTCCCAGGCTGTGTAATTTTAACCAGAACAGGGGGAACCTCAGTCCCAGAAGCCAGTTTCCTATTGACCAATTGCACCAAGGTTTTTAAAGTGACCTGGACCATCACATTAGGCAGGGAGAGGCAGGAGGACTATCTAAGGGTCCTTGTGAAGAATCTTTTATACATCTGGAAAATAAAGTCACTCAGATTCGCTTGCATGTTGACATTATCTGGGCAGGTCCAGAGGAGATGGTTGAAGTTCTGTCTTGCAAAATGAAGTGGGATGAGTTTGATCCTGTTAGTCCAGAGATAGTGGATGGGTCCTTTGCAACATCAGTTTGGCCACTTGTAGTTTGAACTTGTGCCCTTCCTTGTTGGTGAATGCCTCCAGGGGGTGATGGGGAGCATGGTTAGAGTGGTTGTGAATGTGTCCTTGACAGAGGGGTTATTACCACCTTCTTTGAAAGAGGGGTGATGCATCCCATCCTAAAGAAATGATCACCTGAGCCAGATATGTCTCCAACCGCCTCTTTTGGGGGAGGGATGTGGAGAAAGTGGTTGGGCTGCGGTTGTAGAGGATGCTGGAGGAAATGAATTATCTAGACTCATTCAGTCAGATTTCAGGTATGGATTGAGCATGGAGACTGCACTAATTGAGACCAGGGCAGGGTGTACAGCCTTCCTGGTTCCTGCTTGATCACTCAGCAGCTTTCAATGTTATCCATCCAGGTATCCTTCTGAGCCATCCGCAAAGGTTAAGAGTGGGGGCAGTGTTCTGCAGTGGTTCTCCCCCTTCTTGAAGGGACCTTTTCAGTTACTGTGGGGGAGAGACTGAACCCTAGACTCTTCAGTTGTGGGGTACTATGGGCCCAGCACCTTCCCTACCTAAAACTGCTGAGTGAGATGAACCCAATTATTTGATACCAGCCATACATCTCGACTCCTAGCCAAACAAAAGATGCTGTCAAAGCGCTGTCCAGGAGCACGATGTAGAGGCTTTGGGCTTGAATTTGAGCCAAGTTCCAGTGAGATTCCTTCAAAAATGCTGAGTGGAGTTGCATTCCCCCAAGAGGAGGTGGTTTACAATCTGAGGGTCCTCTTGGATTCACAGCTCCTGCTTGAGGAACAGGTAGTGGCCAAGAGAGCTTTTGCCCAGCTCCATCTTGGGTGCCAATGGTATTCTTTTTTTTAAAATGTGACTTATATCTATTTCCTCTTAATCCCAATAATGAGGGGCCAGATTAATGCCAACCGATGCCCTAAGCACAGCCCAACAATGGTGCCCCTCAGTAGGAGCAAAACTCTCACGCCATGAGATGGAAACAAATGTGACATCTGATTATACTTTCAAACCAAACTTTTAAACTTTTCAAGCCAAAGAAAATGTTGTTGTTTTAACAATGCAGATTTGACACTGAAAGAGTGAAAGTGTCTGTCCAGTCTCTGGGCAGAGAAAACAGAAGCCCAGGGAAATCAAATACTGAGAGGCCAATCAGGAGAGTGGGTTTGCCCTCTAAAGTAGTGTTTTTTCAAACTTGGCCACTTTAAGGTGGGTGGACTTCAACTCCCAGAATTCCCCAGCCGGGGAATTCCTGGCTGGGGAATTCTAGGAGTTGGAATCCACCCATCTTAAAGTGGCCAAGTTTGAAAAACACTGCTCTAAAGTAAGCTTTTACAAGAGAGAAAAATGGTCTCCAGGTCCAGAGATTCTTTCCTTCTGTACTCCTTCCCTGGAAGGTGGCTGCAAGCCAGTTGAAATTAAAGCCTCAGTTTGGGGCCACAGGAAGGAGCATCTGCAGATGCAGTAAAAAAAGTCAAAATGGCAGCTGTGATCCTATGATTGAACCCTCCCTTCTTTTTAATGCTTTGTTCACATGGTCATACCCACCATCTGGACTTTTTTGACCCTTTCTGCAAAAATTCCTGGCAGCTGAGCTGGAATCTAGTGAACTTGGACGCCCAGCTAAAATCAGCAAAGCCGTTTGAGATATAGATTATATTTTATTTTACTGATTGAAATCTGGGTTGCGTAAATTGATTGTGCTGTTTGTGCTGATGTGAGATCTTCAGCTAGAGGGAGCAGCTGACTGAGGTCAACCAGGAAGCAGGTGTTAATTTTGTCTCCCTTTGCCTTTTCTGCTTTCTTCTAGGTCTCTGACCTTGCTAGGTATAATTGAGATTCCAGATTCCTCATGAAGGAGTGATGTTCCTTGTGAGAAAGGGATCTAGCCTTTCACCCACATCTTCTACCAGATCAGGATGCGGTAACTCAGTGGGAGAGGGGATGTCTCTGGAGGAAAGTGGTTGGTGGCATCTAGGTGGCTCTTCCCAGAGTTGCAGGGAGGATGGAGAAGGGCGGTGAGAGTAGTATTTGAAGACCCCTCATGGAATCAAGAGTATTTGGAGTGCCTAATTCTGTCATTTAACCCTGTCAAAGATGAGCATTTTCCAAGAATAAAATTTAACAGAGATCCATGCAAAGTTCACTTAGGAAAAATGAAATCAAATGCATAAGAAAGGGGAAGATCTTGGTGGTGCTAGGACTCTGCATTGGTCAAGCCTTGCCTAAAACATGAGTTTTGACAGGTAATTCGAGACCACGTGGCAAAACTCACTCTGGCTTTGCACAGGGAGACTGAAAAGGAGACTATGAGCTAGGGTACTGGAATAGCATGATCCTGGAATGGCCCTAAGGATCCAAAAGCAGATAGTCAGGTTCCCGTCAACCAAGCTCTCTTTGAACAAACCTGGGCAAAATCCTTGCGCCAAACCCAAGTGAGTTTTAAAGAATGGCAAAACCCCATCTGTCAAAACTTGACTTCTCCTCCATCCCTATCCCATGCTAAAAAGAATGATGGGTGGTCATTTTCCTTTGGTAGGAAGGGAAACAAATACAGGTGGTCCTCGATTAATGACCACTCATTCAGCAACCATTCAAACTTGTGACGGCACTGAACGAGTGGTAGTTACGACCAGTCCTTGAAGTTCCAGACATTGCAGTGTCCCTGAGGTCACATGATTGCGATCCTGGTGCTGGGCAATCAGCCTGGATTTCCAACTGTTTCAGTGCCCTGTGGTCATGTGATTTCAATTTGCGACCTTCCCACAGGCAAATGGGGAAGATGGCAGGAAGTCAGAAGTCATGGTCACATGAGGTCCTCGCTTAATGACCCACGGTGATTCGCTTAATGACAGTAACCGGGACCATGACTGCCGTAACTGCCGTCGCTAAGTGGCACATTCACATGATGTCATGCTTTATGAATGTATCGCTTAGCGATGGAAATTCTGGTCCCAATTACCATAGTTAAGTGAGGACTACCTGTACAGGGGAATTCACTCATGCCTGTCGTTAATATGTCCTGTATACCACAGATAAATCAATAAGCAAACACATTTCTTACAGTCTTAGACCAGACTATAACCAATGGCAACTTAATTCCTGCAGAATATTAAGGATTGCTAGTGTAGGCAGCAAATTTTAAGTGGGTATAAATTTCTCCCAGCTCAAGGAGTGATGGATAGGAGAAAGAGCCTCTTGATGCTTCATGTTAAGAAAGCTTCAGATACACTTGAATGGGTCAAAAATGGGCAAGAATCAGCTGATTGGAATGGCCCACTGTATAAGCCCAGTAAGTACTGTAAGTAAATAAGATGATCAGGTGATTGAAATTAAACTGTAGGAAGAGAGTCCAGTCTCCCTCAGTGCAAGAATCCAAATGAACATCAGCCCTAACAGCTGAACTCTACACAAAAGGAAGCTTACCGCTTCCTGGGCTAATTGTTCTTTTCCTTGTGCTAGTTATTAATCTTATTTTACTGTTTCACTGGTTTCTATATTTTTAAAATACTCTTAGTAACTTTTAATATTTTAGTTACGATATAATCTATCCAGAGAATGCTGACTATTGAGTCCATCAAAAGTATAATCAAGAAACAAATTGAACTCAACATAATAAAATCAAATTACAATTCAGCATAATCTCCAGGGTTCCTTGAAGAGAGATCATTTCAACACCATTACTGTACTTTCTGTGCATCCTTTCTCTGCTGTTGTATTCGGAATCCTGTACCCATCTCCTTTACATGGAAGATGTCCCCATACCTTCTAGAGAAGGACAGACCCATTTATTCACTGTGTATTAAAAAAAATGCCAAAACTACCAGGTCCAAAAGGCACTGAAAGCAGGCATCTCTGTTTCTCTTCAAAGCAGATTTTTCACAATGGGCTTGCAAGGGATCCACAGACAAAATCTTGTCCTAAATATTTTCATGAAGGTATGATGATGATGATGATGATGATGATGATGATGATGATGATGATGGTTGGTCACACAGTCATCCAGATGTTTAGACTGGATTTGGCATTTTTGTCCACCTATCGAGTCCTTCCCAAGGACCTGGGATAGGCAGATGTTGTTTAATAATATATATTTATTTATTTAAACGTATTGGAATCTTGGACATGGTGATGAGGGGTAGCGAAAGTGGTATTATGGGAAAAGGAAAAGAAGCTAATGGCAGGGGGAGAGGGTGGTCTATCAAGAATCCTCCATCTTTGGATTAGCAAAAGGAATTAACACAGAAATGTTTGTTTTATAAAGTTGCATCATTGGAAAAAGATTGTGGATTTCAGTGGAACAACTGAAAGAGTACTTCCAGAGTAAACGTTCATTGTGTAATCTCCCTGCCAAATTCAAGGAATTTTAGGAAGGTAGACACGCTACTTTGGTCAGGATTTCATGGGTAGCCAAACAGATGATATAGTTGTCTGCGTGTAGCACTTCTGTCTTTTCCTACCTCATCTTTCGTCACTTCTCTTTCCAGGAAGAACAGATGGAAGAGCTCTCCAGGGTCTATGTACTGATAGTGCTAAAGGTCTGCTGTCTGGAAGCATCCATGCTGCGTCTAGTCCACATCTTGTTTCTAACAATGGCCAGTTGTCCCACCAGCAAGACAGGAATTTACTCCTCTTCTGACAATTTACAGTCTGAGGTTAGGCTCTGAATCCTTTTGAATCCTATGACCACAGGTGGGCCCTGAATCCCTTTGCAGGATCATTAAGGAAGCCCACCAACTCAAACTGCCAAAAATTAGCAGCACAGTGTTCTCTGCCATTTTGTCCCAGGAAATAATGTGAGCTAAGGTGCACCACACAAATTAGCCTACTGCATTTAGTCATTCATTTAGGGTTCAAACCCAGAAATGGGGTTAATGTAGAAAACCATGGTTCAGTCAACAATGCCTACCACAAATCACAGGGATGTTATGTGGAAGAATGTGGGATATTACCCATATATAGGGGGGGAAAAAATCTACTCCACTCTCTTTTTTTTTTAATCATAGCTATTTGACAATTTCCCTGCAAGCAAACTGTCTTGTTTGCTTATTCTTTACAAACCATCCTTGAAGCTGCCCAGAGCTGTTTACTGTTTTAAATGTAAAGCATGGATAGTTTAACTAAATTAACTGAGTGGAACCAACAAAATGCAATATATTAATAAAAAATTAGAAATCAAGAAGAAAAATACATTTTCATGACATGCAGAAACTGAGACACATCAAAAAAGATAGTTTTACTTATCTCTTGTTGTGAATTGTTTTAAAAACACCTTTGTTCTTTTCCTGTTCCGTCACCTCCAGACCTTCTTCCATAAACTGAGACAATATGAAGAAGACACAAGAGGCAAAGAATGAGGTCACAACTGGTTGTGCCTTCTGAAAAGGTCAGTACTATGTACAAAAGCAGTTGTAACGCAAAATAAGTGTCTGCTTAGCACCAAAGAAGCTGTTGGAATTCCACAGCAAAGGAATGGTTTCGTTCCAGCAGAAAGATAAACTCCAGAAGTGAAGGAGAAAGTGGATGCCTGGAATTCCAAAATCCAGCGTCATTGGCTGCAAAAGGTCACGGATGCGGTGGGAAATCCAGAGCCCAACATCTCTGGCTTGTCTCTGAAACTGGCCTTTTTCCCACAGTCGGCAGCTGAACGGGTAAGCCTGTATCTTGAGGGTTTCATCTTGGTCTGCAGGGGTGGGGGAACCTCCTGGGGATGGACCTTCCATACGACAATGGAAGCACTGGGAAAGGGGAACATTTGGGCCGTTGGCTTAGTTTTTTATGGAAATGGCCTTGATTGCTCTGTGGGATGACCTCTGGGGAAAATGAGGCAGGTAAGATGAAAGAAACCCTAGAGATTCATCCAGATCTCTTGGAAATGTTCAGGTAACTTCAAGTGCAACATCCTTCAGGAAAAGCTGTCTGAGCCAGAGCGTGAGTAGAAAATCTCTTTGGTGCTTTGTTCATGCCTAGACAATCATTTCTACAAGGTGGCTATAGCAGACTGCTGCTCAGCCCCACTATACAGTATTTATGCTGAGGGTCCACCAGGACTATTTTAATCTCTTCCAATGTAATTTAGCATTGGTAGCAGAGATGCAGAATCCCACCACCTCCAAGGCCTCAGATGTAGCTCTCCAAAGGCCCTACACATATTTCTGCAGAACTGTAATTTTTCATGTGACAGGGAAATGTGTCAAATAATCACAGGAATGACATTTAATTAGCTTAATTTTCATTAAATTCAAACAAAATCCATTTTTGTTTTTATGGTAGCTCCACCAACTTTTTGAAGGATGGTGTCCTGCATGACCTTAAAAAGCTAAGTGTCTCTTTTGGGATGAAAAGGATTGTGTCTCCTTGATTGGCATGAAAGTATTGAGGATGGTCAAGTGGAAATTTAAAGGAGAGGTGGGCCCTCCAGATGGTACCAAATTGCAGTTCTCTTTGAGTGCAGGCAACATTGCACTGGAGAGGGACTTTGGCAGTTGAAGTTCAGCAACATGTGAAGCATCACAGCCCCCCCCCCTACAGAAATATGACATTCACCCCCTATAGAAGGCACAGTGTGGTCATTTTCATGGAGGTCCTTAGGTATGAACGAAGCCTTGATGAGAGCTAGAACACTGAAATTCAGACTAACAAGGTTCAGGTGCTGTAAGTGTAAGCATGGGCAATATTTGAGGGCTTCAGATTTTCTAGAGAGTAGTAGAAGGCCATCTGATGATATACTGATGCAGGGACATCTGCGAGAGGGAGTCAACATCTGCAGGATAGTGGCTGTAGTATTATGATCCAAGCTCTGCCCCTGTTGCATATAAAAGCAGTGGGGCCTGTATCACAACACTGTGCCTGGCCATCTTTTTGATTCTGAACACACAATCAATCAAATCTTTATTATGGCCAAAGACAAGCATATCGAACAGACAAGCATATTGAACACCCACATACCCTGTGCAAATGCCTCTGCTATGATGCCACCAGAAGGACAGGCCCAATTTTTTTGGTCTGTTTTTTTGTTGCTTGTTTCAGGTTTCTTTTGAAGGGGTGAAGGTAGGAGAAGACAATTCCCCACCAAATTCTGGTGATGTGATCTGAAGAGTTACACGTGCCCTCCCCCGCCACCCGGTTTTCTCCCTCCTGAATAGTCGGTTGCTTATCTATCCAAGTGAGCCGTGTCTGATTTTTATGGGGAAGATGACTCCCTAATCCAGGGTTAGCAAGCAGTGGTTTTCCAGAAGTTTTTTCTCTCCATCTTCCATCATTGCAGGTACTGGATGATGGGAACTATAGTATGTGAGGACTGGGAGAGCTTGAGGTTGTCCATCCATCTCTATTATAAAAGATCAGTTTTACTGTGGTAGTTCCTGGTTAAGGCATTGCTGCCATTAGACCAGTGTTTCTCAACCTTGGCAACTTGAAAGTTGGCTGGGGAATTGGCATGCTGGCTGGGGAATTCTGGGAGTTGAAGTCTACACATCTTAAAGTTGCCAAGTTTGAAAAACACTGGTCTAAGAGAGAGACTATATTGTTTTGCTAGCACCAACATCTACACTGAAACTTTGGCGCTATTCTTTGTTTAATCAGGAATCTCCAAATTTAATTTAAGGCAAAAGACAGATCTGAGTTACATACTTTTCTGGAGAACAGGTAAAAGTGCCAGACCAGTGGAGGATAACAAATGTTAACCCTATCTTCAAAAAAGAGGAAACATAGACTTTGGGGAATTGTAAACCAGTTAGTCTGACATCAACAGCTGGGAAGATTCTAGAGGAGATCATAAAGTATTTGATCTGCTAAGAATTTTGATAATAATACAGTCATTACTGCCAAGAACAAATTTTGCCAGAGTAACTTTATCTCATTTTTTATTTCCTTAGTAGGTTGTGGGGAAGCTATAGGAGTAATATATCCTAATTTCAGCAGAGCATTTAACAAAATACCACATGCTAAACTAAACCCTACCAAGATGGAGTTACTGTATGTCTGTAAACATCAGAGTCATCAGTAAACATCTGCCCTGGAAGTGGCTCTTGATGTGGTTGCATTTCCCCAAAAGAAATGGGTTCATGACAGGTAGATGGCTAGCTTATAAACTGAGAAAGGAGAGAGAATCAAAAAGGATTAATCAATTGATAAATGAAGAAGGACAGATCTGCTTTGGTAATGAGGACAAGAAAAAAATTATACAAGATTACTATGGAAAATTGTATTACCAAGAGAATGTACAAGAAGAAGAAGTAAGACAATATTTACAGAAAGCGAAATTACCTCAGATACCTAAAGACATTGAAATAATGTTAGAGGGGAATATAACTATGATGGAACTAACAGAAGCTCTAAAAAAGCAGAATGTTGGGAAAGCTCCAGGTCCAGATGGGCTGCCAGTGGAATTTCACAAAACCTTCCAGGACATATTGAGCCTCCAACTATTGGAAGTTATGAATGAGGTTATGACAAAGAAGAGGATACCCAAAACATGGACTGAAGCATATATCACACTTATACCAAAGGAGGACACTGACCCACAACAGGTTAAAAATTACAGACCTATATCTCTACTAAATTCAGATTATAAAATTTTTGCTTCAATATTGGCAGAAAGACTAAAAAGATATTTAAATAATTTTATCCATACCGATCAAAACGGATTTTTGCCAAAGAGACAAATTAAAGACAACATGAGAGTAATTCTGGACACACTGGAATACTATGAGGCACACCCTGAAAAGCAAATGGCCTTGATATTTTTAGACGCACAAAAAGCCTTTGACAACGTGAATTGGCGATTTACGTTACTGCAATTGGAACAAATGGGCTTTGGTAAAAAATTTACCCAAGCCATTGAAACAATATATTATAAGCAGGCTGCAAAAATCATGATAAACGGAGATTTAACAGAACAGATAGACATAACAAAAGGGACGAGACAAGGCTGTCCACTATCGCCCTTGTTGTTTGTCTTAACATTAGAAGTGTTGAATAGGAATATAAGAGAAGAGAAAGAAATAAAAGGAATGAAGATCAAAAAGGAAGAGTACAAATTGCAAGCCTTCGCAGATGACCTAGTATTTATACTAGAGGACCCATTGGAAACAGCATCTAAATTAATTGAAAAGATAGAATATGGAAAAGTAGCAGGTTTAAAAATAAATAAAGATAAAACAAAGATATTAACAAAGAATATGCTAGCAAGGCGAAAGAAAGAATTGGAAGAAGTTTTAGAAATACAGGTCACAAACAGGGTTAAATACCTAGGGATATATATTACACCAAGATGTAGTACATTGAAGGAGGATAATTATGTTAAACTTAAACGACAGATTGCAACAGATTTGACAAAATGGGAGAATTTACAATTATCAATGATTGGGAGAATATCCACTATTAAGATGAATATATTGCCTAGGATATTATATCTATTCCAGACAATTCCAATTCGTCTAGGGAAAGAGTTCTTTGATGATTTAAATAAAATTGTATTGAAATACATCTGGCAGGGTAAAAAAGCAAGAATAAAGCTTAAATTACTACAAGATGCAAGAGTAAGAGGTGGGTTTGCCTTGCCTAACTGGGAATTATACTACCAGGCGACAAATTTGATGTGGGTAAAGGATTGGATAACTTTAAGAAATAATAGATTATTGACCTTAGAGGGACATGACCTGTTGTTGGGCTGGCATGCTTTCTTATGGTATAAGGGAACGAAAACACAGGGCTATTTTAGAAGGCACTATATTCGAGAGGCATTGTTTTTAAACTGGGAGAAGACAAGAAGACAATATTATTTAAAAGTTCCACGATGGATATCCACTATCGAAGCCTTTTCTTATCCAATAACATATAAAAAGGAACAAACAGTTAGATATACTGAGATATTGAATGAAAAGGGTGAACTTAAAACTATGCAAGCGTTGGAAGAACAAGGTATAAAAATGAATTGGTTTTCATATTTGCAAATACAATCTAGATTTGATAAAGATTTTAAAGCAGAAGATATCTATGATGAGCTGACTGTTTTAGATAAAATTTTGATGGGTACTGATGAAAAGGTGATCAAAAAACTTTATGGACATTTACTAGAATTTAAGATGGAGGAAGAACAGGTTAAAGATACAATGATTGCATGGGGGAAAAATTTTGGACATGGAATTGATTTAGAGAAGTGGCAAAAACTATGGTCTCAAAACTATAAAATGACAATGTCAACTGCATATAAAGAAAACTTGTATAAGATGTTTTACAGGTGGCATTTACCTCCAGCGAGGATTGCGAGAATGTATAAGAACAAGTCTGATAAATGTTGGAAGTGTCATCAGAAGCCCGGCACATATTACCATATGTGGTGGACATGCCCAGAAGCTAAAAGATATTGGATTAAAATCCACACATGGCTGGAAAAAATGACAAAACAACATATAGACTTTAAACCAGAGACATTTTTATTAGGAATTATACCGGAAACATATAGTAAAGAACTGAAATATCTGATTGTAAATGTTTTGACAGCGGCTAGAATCGTATTTGCTAAGAATTGGAAGAATGAAAAAGTACCTATGCAGGAGGAAGTTATTAAGAAAATTATGGAATGTGCAGAGATGAGTAAATTGACATTTGAAATTAGAGAGCAAGACGACAAACAATTTTATATGATATGGGATCTGTTTTATCAATGGTTGGACGAAAAGATATAGTAATGCAATAGATCAGCAAATTATATAATAGAAACTTGACAAATTGATATAAATTACTATATATATATATATATATATATATATATATATATATATATAATCAATGGATAAAAATGATACAAATCTTATTATGAAAGCTGGTGTTATAGACCAGTAACAAATGAATAATAATTGATAACTGATAAATATATAAATATGTGTTGGATAGATGACATGAGACTCTATATAAATGGTGAGTGAAGACTATGAAAGGATGGCACAAATGATTGGTAACTGGCTGACACACGGTTTAAAATGGAAGATGGTTTTTATGTTTTTTATGCTATTGTTTGTTTGTGTTTGTTGTAAAAAATAAAAAATTTATAAAAAAAGAAGAAGAAAGAAATGGGTTCATGACATGTGCGTCCTCCCAGATTCACAGTTCCTGTTAGATCAGCAGGTAGAGGTCAGGGTCACCTTTTCTTCACCCTGTTTCAACTGATGTGCCAGTTATATATCCTGGATCAGGATGCTGTGGTGACAATAGTCATGCCTTGATCATCTTGCGTCTATATTACTGCAATGTGGTCTACATGGAGCTACAGCTCTCATTCAATGCACTCCCCAGTACTGATTGTGGAGATCCGTCACTGCAGGACCACTCCACTGCTGTTGTTGCTACTCTGGGTACCACTTGGCTTCTGGGCCAAATTCAGTGCTTTGTGTCACCCATACCACCCTATATGGTGCATTCCTGGGTATGTCAGGGAACGCTTTGCCAAGCAGGATAGTGCCCGTTCAGTTTGAATATTGAGGGATGTTCTCCCTGCCACAAGAAGTTAAGGATTGGCCCCTACCTCCTTGTCTTCAGGAAGGTCCTCAACATGATTGAATTTCAACAGGTTTGTGGGGTCTAGAGTGTTTTGGCACACATCTATCTTTGCTCTTGTGAATTTATTTATGGTATTCTTGACTTGTTGGGTTTTAGGCACCAAGATACCCATTTTGTATTAGCTCGCTCAAGTATACTCCCCATAGTTCTGTTAAATGGGACAGCTGGTAAATACTGAAAAATAAATAACTAAATCTTTGATTATCTAACTAGTTAGACAGGCTGGATAGCATGACCGTGCATACAGTAATGGATACCAGATAGTATTCAAAGAGCTTATTAACAGCACCTTATAAAACTGGAAGGGGATCCAGTGGCGCAGCGGCTTAACGACGCTGAAAATTGCCGCCAGAAATGGTCAACACTTCAGCGGTTCGAGCCCAGCCTTCGCGTAGCAGAGCGAGCTCCTGCTTCCTCCCCCAGTTCCTGTTAAGCCAACAGTTCGAAAACTTACGTGAGTAGATAAATCGGTACTCTCACTCCAGTGGGAGGAAAAATGCTGGCGGTGCCTTGCAAAAGGAGTCGGGAGCAGTTGCCAGTAGTGCGGAAGCCGCGCTCGCCGGAAAAAGGCGCGAAGCAACGGAAACCCCGCCTCCTGCGCTCACCAGCTGGGCTCTGCTCTAGGAAGGAGGCACTGGCAAACCACTTCCAAAACACCTTGCCTTGAAAACTGCAAAGGACTCGTCCAAAAGTAGTCACTGCAGAGTCGGTAACAACTGAGCGCAGATTAAAAAAATAAAAATAAAACTGGAGAGAGATATTGAGTGGGGTGCCACAAGATTCAGCCCTGGGCCTGGTGATCTTCAATTGTTTTATTCATTACTATGATGAAGCATGGAAGGAATGCTTATGGTGTTTGCAGATGATATAAAAATGAGTAGAGCTAACCCCCTAGAAGACAAATTCAAAACTGTCTGGATAGGTTAGAGCAGTGTTTCTCAACCTTGGCAACTTGAAGATGTATGGACTTCAACTTCCAGAATTCCCCAGCCAGCATGGCTGGCTGGGGAATTCTGGGAGTGGAAGTCCACACATCTTCAAGCTGCCAAGGTTGAGAAACTGTCAGAAGCCTCACAATCAGTTAACCAGTCCTGCTAGTTTGCTTGCATCGTTTCTGCCATTACAAAAGAAAGGGGCGGGGGGAAGAGAGCTAGAAGGTGAACCGTTGGGCACAGATGGACTCTTATCTGTTTCTCAGGAATGCCCAAGGTCGTACCAGTGTGGGACCAGGAGAGACCCAGTGGAAGGCGCAAGAAGGACTATGGGATAGAAGGGGGAGGTGAAAAAAAGGGGGTAAAATTGAGTTTGGCATGTGCAGGCTCTTAGTCTCAGCAATATGTAAGAAATTGCAAGACTCCGCTCCCAATGAAAGCAACTCCCATTGAAACTGTTTACGATTCAAAGAAGCATGGGCTTTTAGTCTCAGCAATGCCCTAGAACTGTCCAGCAGCACTCAATAAATGAATTCTTCTTTGAATCGTAAACGGTTTCAATGGGAGTTGCTTTCATTGGGAACGGAGTCTTGCGGTTTCTTACGGAAACACGGGTCTGAAGCATCAAACTATAAGAAGAATGCAGAGTAACTAGAATGGGTTCAGAGGACAGGAAGTGCGATTGGGGGACTAAAATTAAGTCTTGTGAGGAGAGACTGAAAGAACTGAGAATGTTTCTCTGTGAGAAACGAGGAGTGAAAAGGAATACAGTGGCACTCTTGAAGTATCTTAGTCACCCAGAAAAAGATCAGGACTTAATCTCTCTTGTTCCAGCAGGTGCAACTGGAAAGCAGAGACTAGCTGAATGTTAGGAAAATCTTCCTGAACGGTAACAGCAGTTTGAAAGTAGAATCAATTACTTGGAGGAAGAGTCTTCTCCTCTTCGTTGAATGTGGTCAAGGGGAAACTAGACAGTCACCTGCATGGGAAACTTTATTTGGATTTTTGCACTAAGCATGGGGTTGGATTGATGACCTCAATGGGCCCCTGTAGCTCTGGTTCTATGAAATATTTCAGAGGGGGAAAGGCAAGTAGCTGTTGTTTCTTTTCCCCATGATGTTAGGCATTATAATCTGACAACACCAACTCATGCCTAGTTCATTCAATCTGCATTGTCCAAATGGGCCTAGCCTGCAACATTTACGGCTGTTGTTTCTGAAACATGTTGTGTCTCCTCCTCTCCCTTTCTCAACCCTCTTCCCTGGTGAAGGCTTCACGCTCATTCAAAACCATGCAAGCTTCTCTTAGACATTTTGGAGTTTGCTTCTCACCTCTGCCCATAAGGCAGCAGAGTCCCTTTCCTTCCTTCCTTCCTTCCTTCCTTCCTTCCTTCCTTCCTTCCTTCCTTCCTTCCTTCCTTCCTTCCTTCCTTCCTTCCTTCCTTCCTCCCCTCCCCTCCCCTCCCCTCCCCTCCCCTCCCTTCTTTCTTTTTCTTTCTTTCTTTCTTTCTTTCTTTCTTTCTTTCTTTCTTTCTTTCTTTCTCTCTCTCTCTCTCTCTCTTTCTTTCTTTCGTGCCTGCCTGCCTGCCTGCCTGCCTGCCTGCCTGCAGTATGTACCGTTGGAAGAACTGAAGCTTGGTTCAGCTGCAAAGGTGTGTGTTAAAAACAAAAAAACCCCCAAAACCTGTCTGTGGGCCTCTGGAAAACAGCATGGCTAGAATGTGCATTTAATCTTTAGCCCAGCTGGCATCTGCCTTCAGTGCCAGAAGAACAAAAAAGAGGAAAAGTGTGCTCTGGCATTAACTACAGAGTAAAGGTAAAATCTTCTTCCTCAAATCTGGCTCTTCTGGATGATTCTGACTTCCCAGTCTAGCCCGCGGCCCTGTTACATCCTGATGGTTTCCCATTTAAGTACTCACTCGATCCTACCTTACTAAGATTTTTGAGATCTGCCAAAATTGTCCAGGTCCCGCCTGCCACTGCCGATGCCTTTCCCTTCTTCCCCAAAGTATTTAGACAGGCCGTCATCTTTCTTCAAGGTAACGCAATTTTAAGGCAATATGGATTCGAGAATTTCTCTTTTAAACACCACAGATTCATTCCCAAGACTCAGGTAGAAAAATGTGTAGTCATGGCCCTCGCACGGAGAAGCCGTGTGCAATTCTATGTGCAATAGCACCATCTGGTGATCTTCAAGTGCAACCACAAACTTACTGTAATACGCAGCATCAGCAACTTGGCATAATCCAAAGACGCTGGACAGCGGACACCAGCCCTCTGGTCCGAAGAACTAAAGGCAGGGGATTGTGGGAGCTGTGGTCCAAAATATAAAGAGCACTAACTTGTCCCCGAGGTCCCTTTAAGGTAAACGGGGGGGGGGGGGCGTGCAACCTCCAGCTTTTGTTGCATTGCGCCAGCCACGCTAAAGGTCAGGGAATTTGTGCCAGGAGCCCAGCAACAACGAGAGTCAGAGATGCCCATCCCTGCTCTAATTAATGCCATTCTGGCTTCAGGGTCAGGAAGCTCTTTCAACGGAAGCTTGCACGAGGTGGACAGTCGAAGCCAATTACAGAATCCAGCTGAAAATTTTATTTTATTTATTTATTGGATTTCTCTCCTGCCCATCTCCCCTACAATACAACCTGCAGCTTTATCTTCCTTACCCATGGATTCACTTATGAAACCCTAAACTGGAGTTAATCAAACACAGTTCTACAATCCCATCATGAGCAATGCCCAAGCATCATGCTAAGATAATATACTGAACCACAATACCCAACTGCGGCTTTGGGCTCATCCACGCAGCAAGAGGAATATACTCCCCCACCCCCCGGCCCCAAGAGGGGAGGAAAATACATTGGTACTTTTTAGAGCCCTTCAGCAATGAAGCCACGTGAGTTGCTGCTGCCCTCCACAGTGAGGGGTGGTTACAGGTCAGCCCTCGGAAGCTCTCCAGGCAATGATTAAAAGTTGGCAGCTGTATGGTGGGAGATTTGCCCCCCACCAGTCAACCCCAAATCAGGAGGCTCTATGGCTGGGAAAGCCTCTTTGGTTCTGGGGACTGGAAATCATGATGCAACTTTTTAAGCGCTAGGCTTTTTTAAACGAAATAACACTATTGCATGATTTCCAGCAGCCAGAAGAGAAGTGCTGGGATGAAAGTAAACTTGGGCAGGATGCCCCACCCTTTCTTGGGTTCTTGGTGTTCTCTGAGCTCGGTTGTCTTTTTCTGCAGATGTTGAATGTCTGTGCAGGGTTTTTTGCCCGAGTGCAGGGAAAACGTGGGTACGGGCTGCTTGATGGCTGGCTGGTGATGAGATGGAGGCTGGGCTGTGAAGACGTGTCTTTGAGGAACAGGCAGTGGAGCTGCAGTGCAATGTGGCAAGGGAGACGTTTGGACGGGTCCTTCATTCACATAGGGGGGAAACCCAGATGTTAAGAATGGGCAGATGTGAAGGGATTCTTCCAGATGTAAAGAGAATGGATGAATAAAATTTCTAGCAGAAGTAAGATTCCCTTCTCCCAAGAAATAAAAAGTAGGTAATAAACTGTGCAGAACAATAGTGCACAGTTAGGCAAGTGACAGAAGCTTGTATAAATGACGGAAGACGATGCCTGGACTTGCTATGTCAGAGCACATCTCTTGGGCTTCCAAGCATGCGTTGTTGGATCTCCTCTTCACCAAAGCCAGGGGTGCCCATCTGCCCTTTCCTTCTCTGCTATCTTCTCATGGGTGGTTTTCCTGCAAATTTGCAGAAGGTCGGACTAGATGATCCTTGAGGTCCCTTCCAACTCTCCAGTTCCGTGGTTCATCGCAAAGCACACCAGACCTCAAATGCCTGACCTGGGAAACAAGCCTCCCACATAAGAAACAGGCAAAAGAAATCATGTCTTCCGCTGAACTGAGCCAAGTCCTGTGGCTGCAAGTCAGCATAACTGACAGTCCACTCCAGGGAAAGGGCCGTAGTTCGGAGGGGAAGCGATGTGCGGATAAGGGAATTTCTGCACTTCTAGCAGTATGCCTTGCAAATATCATGCCAGTTATGAGGGGGAATGGGACAGGCCTTCTTTTATCATCTAGGAGCGGTTGGCCTTAGAAAGCTGCATCAACCATGCCTTCGTCCAGTGCTGGAGCAGCATCAGGCAGGCTTATGATACCCACCCCACCCCCCAACGCACAAGTTCTTCCACTACCAGCAAACATGAGCATGGAGCACTTGGGTGATAGGCTTTTTGAGCAACGTAGCCAGTCTTTTCCAGGCTCAGCATCTCAGGACTTCTAGGCTACAAGCGACAGGTGCTCCTACCTGCCACCAAAAGGCACCTAATGGGCAATGACGCCATGCTATTTTACATCCCAGGCCCTACTGGTAGCACATGGCAACCATCACCATCTCAGCAGCAGCACAGAGGCACCCGTGTTCCTGACTTTAAATGTGGAGAATCCCAGATCGTGAGCTCTGACTCCTGAGTAACTGGGGCTTGATTTTTATCTGGGCTTAGTCCAAACTGCATGCTGCTGCTGCTGGAGCACAGGCAGAGCCGCTGATCTGAAGGTTGGTGGTGGTGGGGGGAGTCTTAGCAATGTTTCCCTCCAACTGGAATCAATGAAGTTTTCCCCTACAAAACCCGGGGCCAGTTTAAAACTCTGCCATTCCTCACTTGTGCTAAAGGAGCATCTTCCCATAGCCTGCTCCTCTCTGGAGATCAATGGGGAAGCTTCAGTATCACACACCAAATGGGTGCTAGGTTGAGAAGGACTAACATTTTCAAGCATCTTCCTTCCCTGTGCTGCCTATTAGTCTACCTTATTTCAGACACTTGGACATCTTCAACAGCACAACCTTCAAATTCTGATGGGATAGCCTTCATGCCCAGCTAGGTAACAGCACTTACAGTGGGGCAAAAAAGTATTTAGTCAGCCACCAATTGTGCAAGTTCTCCCACTTAAAAAGATGAGAGAGGCCTGTAATTTTCATCATAGGTATACCTCAACTATGAGAGACAAAATGGGGGAAAAAATCCAGAAAATCACATTGTCTGATTTTTAAAGAATTTATTTGCAAATCATGGTGGAAAATAAGTATTTGGTCAATATCAAAAGTTCATCTCAATACTTTGTTATATATCCTTTGTTGGCAATGACAGAGGTCAAATGTTTTCTGTAAGTCTTCACAAGGTTTTCACACACTGTTGCTGGTATTTTGGCCCATTCCTCCATGCAGATCTCCTCTAGAGCAGTGATGTTTTGGGGCTGTCACTGGGCAACATGGACTTTCAACTCCCTCCAAAGGTTTTCCATGGGGTTGAGATCTGGAGACTGGCTAGGCCACTCCAGGACCTTGAAATGCTTCTTATGAAGCCACTCCTTCGTTGCCCAGGCGGTGTGTTTGGGATCATTGTCATGCTGAAAGACCCAGCCACGTTTCATCTTCAATGCCCTTGCTGATGGAAGGAGGTGTTCACTCAAAATCTCACAATACATGGCCTCATACATTCTTTCCTTTACACGGATCAGTCATCCTGGTCCCTTTGCAGACAAACAGCCCCAAAGCATGATGTTTCCACCCCCATGCTTCACAGTAGGTATGGTGTTCTTTGGATGCAACTCAGCATTCTCTCTCCTCCAAACACAACGAGTTTAGACCAAAACGTTCTACTTTGGTTTCATCTGACCATATGACATTCTCCCAATCCTCTTCTGGATCATCCAAATGCTCTCTAGCAAACTTCAGACAGGCCCGGACATGTACTGGCTTAAGCAGGGGGACACGTCTGGCACTGCAGGATTTGAGTCCCTGGCGGCATAGTGTGTTACTGATGGTAGCCTTTGTTACTTTGGTCCCAGCTCTCTGCAGGTCATTCACTAGGTCCCCCCGTGTGGTTCTGGGATTTTTACTCACCGTTCTTGTGATCATGTTGACCCCACGGGGTGAGATCTTGCATGGAGCCCCAGATCGAGAGAGATTATCAGTGGTCTTGTATGCCTTCCATTTTCTAATTATTGCTCCCACAGTTGATTTCTTCACACCAAGCTGCTTGCCTATTGCAGATTCAATCTTCCCAGCCTGGTGCAGGTCTACAGTTTTGTTTCTGGTGTCCTTCAACAACTCTTTGGTCTTGACCATAATGGAGTTTGGAGTGTGACTGTTTGAGGTTGTGGACAGGTGTATTTCATACTGACAACAAGGTCAAACAGGTGCCATTACTACAGGTAACGAGTGGAGGACAGAGGAGCCTCTTAAAGTAGTTACAGGTCTGTGAGAGCCAGACATCTTGCTTGTTTGTAGGTGACCAAATACTTATTTTCCACCATGATTTGCAAATAAATTCTTTAAAAATCAGACAATGTGATTTTCTGGATTCCCCCCCCCCATTTTGTCTCTCATAGTTGAGGTATACCTATGATGAAAATTACAGGCCTCTCTCATCTTTTTAAGTGGGAGAACTTGCACAATTGGTGGCTAACTAAATACTTTTTTGCCCCACTGTAGCTGACCTTGGTTCATCTCCAAAAGCTAAACAGAATCAGATGTGATCAGTTAGACAGGACAGACACACATAGAGGAAATCCCACTGCTGTGGACTAGCCCAAGTAGTTAAAAAAAACATTCTGAAAGTGCCGAACTGTTTCTGTAGCTATGCCAATAAAACTACACGGGTATTTCCTTTAAGTCACTGAAAGTCTAGGTTGACTCAAAGACTCAGTTGGAGTCAAGCAGCATCCAAATCGATAAATTAAAAAAAGAATCTTAACAGTCCTCTTCAGCCTGCATCCCAAAACTCAGGATTAACGTTCTTCAGTCAGATGGCAGCTTTTGCTTATGAATAAGCAGGAGAAAATGTCCAAAACATTACAAATTGGTAAATATAATGGGGAGAAGGAAGAAGTGAAACAGAAAAGCGAAAAACACTGAATTTTTAATAGATTAAATAAAATGAGTTTAATGCAACCATAAAAAATACGCAGGTGCTTAGTACTGAAGACAGTGGTTCTGTGGAAAAACCACCGTCCCCTAAAATTAACTGGTTTGCAAAAAACTGGAAAATTATAGAATAAATTACATTTTCTAGCTAGCAGTACAAGGGGGAAGGTGACACAAGGGTCTGGAGCTTTAAGGAAAGCAGATTCCTGAGGAGATGAAAGCACAACGAAAACAAAGTCAAAGAACTCAAACAAAAACAAAACCAGTTCAGTACAAAGAGCGGATTCAGGGGTCATTACTCCAGACCCTGGCAAAATTCAGTAACTTTTAGCAGGTGGCAAGTCTCAAAGGAGCTGCAGACATGAAGGGCAGGCACATCAGCCATGTGGCATCTGAGAGGTAAATGTGACCCATTGGCAAAGTTAGAGGAACTTTGGAATTTGGAATCCCCTGGAATTGGAGTTGAGTGTCTAACACAAGTATCCAGGAGCGTCTGTAGCGTATGGTCAAAAAAGTCAAGATGGTGGCTGCAGCAGTCAGTTTCTGGCCTCTAGAGAGAACACACAAAGGGTGCTTTGAGTCTGTCCAAGAGCGGATACGCGCTGGAGCCCCTGTGCGGGAATTCCTTGGAATTGGATGTGTTAATAGAACAGCAATTAACTGGATGAACAGCTGGGGAAAACGGCTTCGTTTTGCTGCAGGAAAGTACCCATTTCTTTTAGCAATGGACTGCTTGCGTGAGCTACATAATGGACGGATAATTTGATCGCTCTGACTAAACAGCCTTTTTTCAGGTAACTATAGTCTAGCTCATACCCAGGGCTATGCAGCGTGTTTTGTATTTGTTTTCAGCAGACCGTGATCCACAAACCCATTCTAAGAGCGAGGCCGTTACTTCTGGGAAGAAACCACAACCGAAACTCGTAATTACTGGTTTACTAAGCCTGATTTCTTTTAACAAAGGCTTCTGTGCAAACAGAGAATCCTGGGTTAGTTCTGGGTTTTCGAACAGCGCCTGTTCTTTTGGGATCGCGGCAAAAAGGTTTGGGGAAACAAGTCAGGAACTGATCCAACGAGCCATAATTACGTTGCTAAGTTGGCAAGACTTGGCCTTGTTCAGCAAGGCAAATTCTGGTTTAGCAGCATGGAAGAAGGTAGCCGCTGGGGTGGTTCATCCCGGAGACACTGTGCAGACAAACTGCTGTTTGCAGCCCCCTTCCCCCCCCCAACCACCCTTTATGCCAGCCCACAGTGGGGGCTGGCCAGGTAATGCATTAGAAAAACACCAGGGACCCAGAGGTCCAATCAGAGTTGGAGGAGTGGGGAAAAGGGTAGTCCCTCCACCTTATAGTGTAAAGAGATCTCCCTCCTGCACACCTGGGAGTGGGTGTGCAGCTGAGCCCGAAAGGGAAAACATGCAGCACGAATAATCCAGGTTTCTGATCCCGAACTCAGAGGCTGGAAAGTGGAGTTAACCATTCTTAAACTTTCCTGCACAGGTTGGGAGAGCTGGTGAAGGTAAGTGAGATTCCAAAAGCCACAGCCCTTGACCATGTGGGGCTTTGGCTAGGCTGATACCACATGCTAAGCCAATAATGTTTTATATGAGAAGCACCCTATATTGTAGAGGGAGATGGGATGTATTACAACAGCGTTTCTCAACCTTGGCAACTTGAAGATGTGTGGACTTCAACTCCCAGAATTCCCCAGCCAGCATGGCTGGCTGGGGAATTCTGGGAGTTGAAGTCCACACATCTTCAAGTTGCCAAGGTTGAGAAACGCTGCATTAGGAGTAGCAGCAGTCTCCCTGGCTGCTGTTTCAGAATGAAGGCACACCTCCCACCAGAAAACATCACTCCAAAGCCTTATTCTCCCCTCTCCCTCCTCAAATTCTGGGCAACAGGTCTCTTGAGAAGTTTTAGATTACATGCACACCTCTTTCCTGTGCCAAATTCAGTCTTCTCAGCAGTTTCAAACACTTTTAAGACACTATTGAATAGTCTGTTGAGACATTTACCAATCTTCCAGTAAAAATAAGTTTCCAAGCAAAGCTCTGCATTCGTTTGCATGTAATACTAACAACATGTGCGGCACTAAATACAGTGGATTTTGGTGTAAAAACAGCTGGTTTAAAAAACATTTCAGATTGTTGTCGTCATAATTTATGTCCCACTAACTGATATTGTCAGTTAGTGGGACGTAAAACGAATAATTTTTAATCTATGTTTACTAAGTATGTCTCCGATAAACATTCTAAATCAGAGTCCAATCGGTTTAAGGCATTGTGTTCTCCAGAAAAGTTTTGGATTCAAAAGTTTCTGAACACAGCCAGCCTATGGTTTGATTACTAAGGGATTAAAAGCTCCATGGAAGAATGGGAGCACAATGGATGGCAGAGAACTAGCAGAGGAATCCTGGTGTCAGTATGGCCAGAGCAGGACGGTCTTCCCTGAACTAGTATTGCACTATCAGAAATGGGGCAACCATAGGGTGACCCTCTGCAAATTGAAGTATTGTCAAATCCACAGGAGGAGATGGTGCTACTGGGCAAATCTTCTCACCGTTCCAAGAAGCCCTTCTTGGAAATCAAGTCACTCTACCCTTGCAAAGGTTTTTTCCAGTTAAGTCTGAAAAATCCTGTTCCCTTAGCAAACAGACTTGATAAAAAGGAAGTGTAATTTTAAGAAAGGAGGAATAAGGGAGAGAAATTTTCAGTAAGGGGACCATTACTGGGGGAAGTCTGGTCCCCTAAAAGGAGGGCTTTATCATGACAACCCACCTTTCCTTGCATTTAAATGTTAAACCATTTCACATCTTAAAGAAAAAATATCCAGATCTCCTATTCTTATAATTTCAAAGAGAGATAGGCTTTACACAATCTGCATATCTGCACCCATCTAACAGATTATACAAATTTCACAGCTACACTTTCTTATTAGAACTAAAAACAGCAGCCTTCTGTTCTGCAAACTGCATCAATCTTTTTTTTTTAAAAAAAGGGCAAAAGGCCCCTTGCAGAGTTTGCCATCTTACAAAGTGTTCCAAGGAAGAAGACTGCTTGCAAATCTAATAACAAATGTAGACCCTGTGCCATGACCCCACCTTTGCTAAAGGGAGGGGGGAAGCACAAAAGCCATCACATCAGACAAAAAATATTAAATAAAATAAATTATTAAATGAAACAGAAGAAGTTGGCTGACTTACCACACTCCAAGGGTGCTTGGGATTTGAATGCAAGTAAGAGGCTGGTGTGCAAACAAATTTAGGAGCAACTTTAAGCAACCCCAAAAGGGGTACAGATGAATTTCACATAAGACTGTCTCGAAGTTCTGCCACACATTCAAATCCCCAGCAGCCTTTGTCTTGCAACCAGATCACCACTGGGTTTAGCAAGCAGACAAGCACAAGGCAGCTCTCACTGAGAGTTACTATAAAAGCAGGATCAATTAGTTTAACAAAAAAAAAAAAAGGAGATTCAAACAAGAATGATTTTACAGCAAAGAAGAAGGGGTTTCATTTTAAACAGGACTGTTTTTAGCAAAAAGATGCTTGTTCTTTGTGGCCAGCTCAGTTTTATCAGGCAATTCCATTGTCCAAGATTTTAGGGTGGCTTAGTCTCCATTCTGCCATACAATTTGCTTCCTGCTGCTTCATCCCAAAAGTCTCCCCGTTTAGAGTGAAGTTGAACACTGCTCATTTTAAAAGAAAAAGCAAAGAAAAACCCACAATCTTTAATCTCTTGACTGAATATTATACCCTAATCCCATCTAGGTAAAAAGTGCAGCATCATTTTCTACAGAGCTGGCAAGGGGCGCCATCATGCAAGCATTTCTCAGGTAAGAGCCCAAGGAAGGTCCTGGGAGGACTGCTGTGGTGAAGAAATCATGGGAACTTCTGCCCGGGCACAGGAGCTGAACCACAGAGGCCTTCACCCAGCAGGAGATGGTACAAGCAAGTCCTCGTTCCCTTCTCCTAGCAAGTAGAAATGAAAAAATCCTAATCTGGATCCAGAGTCTCATCCCTCCCCAGCAGAGCAGAAGAGTTTAGAAAAGGATATGTACCGTGTTATTTTTCTAAGGTACAAAGGGACATCTGAGCAGCATCTAGCTTTGAGGCACTGGGAAAGACAGCTACGGTGGGACTATTTGGGGAGAGGGGGAAGATACCAGTTCCTAGGGCACATTAAGCCAGCTGCCCAGAAGAGTCTTAAGAACAGAAGCTCTACATTTCAGACCAATATGTGGCTACTGAAGTCAGGAAAGGCAATATTCAAAGAGATCTGTTCTTTTTTTTAAAAAAGCCCCCAATGGATTTGGCATGAGGTGTCGATTAAAGGAAATGCTCCCGCTTCTCTTTCCAGTCACCAAGCGTTCACCATGAAGAGCAGAACTCTACGGTGTGAATTGGAGGAATCGGTTTTCAGCAGTGAAGAAAAAAGCTTCCATCTTCCTGCAAAGGGAACAGTACTTCCTGCGAGGGTCCCGCACTTTGAACTGAAAGCGCTGCTACAAGTTGACGTGGAACGATCATCCTGTTCTTCTGAAACCAAAAGACCTTGCAAAATTAAATTGGAGGACATCAGACAACTGGAGCCATCGCCTAAATGGCAGATCCTCTCAATTCACTGACCAGCCTCTGCAGGAACTAAATGCTGACTGTGACACTGGGAAGCTAGCGAGAGCTGGTTTGGCTGGAATTGGAAGAGAAGCAAAGGAGGGCACAAAACACTTGTCTCCTCAGAGTGCCAGGAATCCATTTCTGTTCTCAATCCTCTACATGGACGCTGCCAGGGGGAGTCATTTCCCCACCCGGGATTCTGCAAGGACAGGAGGAAGTTTTTGGAAGTGCAACAATGAAGAAAGTAAAGAGGCGGGGACTTTGGCCCAGGTTCAATGTTCATTGTGACAGTTGATGTTGCTCTCAGAGTGTTCTAAGACATTGAGCATTTCCTCTATGATGGCCTGAAGTGCACGGCCCAGCTGTTCTGCACTGTAGGGTTTTCCCAAGGGAGGCACGTGGACAAATGCAGATCGGCCATGGCTCTGGTACAGGGAAGTGTAATACGTAAAGTCGCACAGATACCTGCAAGAAGAAAAGGGAGATTCAGCCTGGGAGGGGGGAGCAAATTTTATGAGCCTTATCATTTGAGAGCCCATACAAGTGCAATCAAACAAATTATGGCATTTTGTTCCTCTACTTTGTCCAACAGAAGAGAATGTTCTCTTCTGAACATTCAGAAGAGTTGAAGGGTTGAACTGTGGAGTTCTTGGTGCTCTCTGAGCTTGGTTGTTTGCTTGAAATTGTTTCATTAACCTGCTAGGTAACATCAAGTGCATCCATGAATGCCAACTAGCAGCCATAAGACATGACGAAAACGCCTTAATCTCACAACATATGAACAAACTCAAGCAGTTTCAACTGGGAAGTTATTAGCATCTTAGACCAAGCCAAATCCAAAAATGCTAGGGAATTCCTGGAAGCTTGGCATTTAGACAAATTGGCCGTCAATAGACACATAGAAATAAACCACATTTACACAGCATTCAAAAGAAACAATAAAAAACCTAGGAAGGAAACAAAAAGGCCAGACACATCCCCTCCAGCAGTCAACACTCAGACAAGCAGGGAACAACACCAGACAAACAATCAGGCAGAAAACAATACTCTAATTAAGAAACCAACACGGAGGAAATCACATCCACGCCAGAACTGGCAGGGCAAGCTACTATATATAAACAGGCAGCAAACCTCACACTCCCTCGCACTGATGACGTTACCTAGTTAGGTAATGAAATGTCTGCAACCAAACAACCAAGTTCAGAGAGCACCAAGGACTCCACAGTTCTCCGCTTTATTTTTAATATAGTACTGTATTTTGATTCTGCACGCTGCCCAGGGTGTCATGGCATGGCAGGTGGTATGTAAATACAGTAGAGTCTTGTTTAACCGACCTTCGCTTATCTGACATTCCGTCTTATCTGACACCCCTAAAAAAAACACAACACACATAAATCGGCGACGAAAAAAGTGTGCCGGTTGTTTGCGAGCGTGAGTGTACTCTTTCTTGTTGCTCCTGACGGTGCGGTGCTGCAACACAAAAATAGATTGCAACAGGCACAGCGGATCCGTTTTTTTTTTAACCACACTCAATCGTTACTGTGTGTTATCCAACATTTTCGCTTATCCGATGTTCTGCCGGCCCGTTTATGTCGAATAAGCAAGACTCTACTGTATTTGAAACAAAAAATAATCATTAAAATAAAGAGCTGTGGGTGACTGCAATCAACAATGTATAATACAGCGAGCACATTCCCAACCTTGATCAGGAATATCCTGACCCCCCCATTTCCCCTTCTTTTATCTCTCCCCACTTTTTGCCATGTTATCTCTATCTAAGGTTGCCCTCCAACCAGAATTTGCAACAGGCATGGTTCTTTTTCATCCACTGTTTAGCAGCTGTTAGCACTCATACCAATGTGAAACAAAGCCTAAGGATCTTTTTAACTGTATTTATTCAGGTCAAGATCCTATCTTCTACACAGATATAGGGTCAAATGTGAAAACAACACATTTTGATCCAGAAGGGGCTCCACCATGTATTCAAGGAAGACAAATTTCTATTCTGAAACAGACTCAGGGACAGTTGCATATCCATCCTTCATAATAATCTAGGAAACTGTCTTATTAACCCCTTTCCCATCTACTCCAGTATTACCTCCACAGGCTAACTTGAAACCCTAAAAGCTGCATGACATTCCTCAAAACCTTGGAAGCAACCTCTGGAATTACTCTTCAAGTGGCTGCCAAATTATAACCTTTAATATATTGGAAGGGGAAATGATTAAATACATGGGGAGTAAACATGCTAGCTGTATCTAATTAACCTTAATTGCTCTTACATTAAAATCACTCTGATTTTAATTTTTGCCCTTGGTTTCTCCGTGGCCATGCACATCCAGAGCCCCCTAAGAGCTGTTCACCTGCCACGGGCAGCACTCTACAGGGTTTCAAGCCACGTCAGAAAAATGCCATACCATGAATGGGACTTCCCATGTGTCAGGTCTGTGCTCTGGTGCTAATTATGCCCTTTCCTTTATTCCAGGCTTAAGTGCTAACACAGGCAACAGATATAGTGATACACAAAATGGTTCACATTTGAAACAGTTCCAGCTTGAAACACCCTCTTTCAAGTCTGAAATGCCCCACTTCGAATCTGAAACAACTGCTCTGACCTCTCCAGAAAGGTTCTATCCTAAGTGTTCTGTGTGCCTCAAAGCATCTCCCTCCACCCCACTTTGTCTGTACACTTCTCATTCCTCTTGTCCTCTCCTCTTCACTTCCTCCTCGTACCTTCCAGCATCTTCTGATATTGTGACGGTGACATCCAGTCCTAACGCAGAGACTCTCTTGCACACGGCGTCCATGTCGATGATCGAATCAATGCATTCTGGGCCCCCTTCAATACAGCATTCAGAACCTGGGCAGAAGTGGCAGTTGTCCAAGCCCCGGTAGCCCACGTTGTGGCCGCATTTTTCCAACGTCACCGTTGTGGCCATGCCAGACAGCCCCACGTGAACTACAAGCTGTTTTGAAAACAAGTCAAAAGCGTTCTGGTGTAGAAGCGGAAGCAGGTTCATGAAACTAGCACAGTTCAGAGCTAAACTAGCAACCTGAGGTCAATGGGCCCTTAAATCTTTCCAGATAACTCCTGGAGTGTGCATTCCTCTCATCTGGAAGAGGGAAATGCATAAACCACAGTGCATGTCCTTAAAGAAACAGACCTTGGTTAAAAAATAAAATAAAATAAAAATAAACCTCCCTCTAAAACCAAGAAAATATAGCCACCCCATATAAGCGTGTCATTAACCCCCCTTTGCAGTATTTCTGTTGGATTCTGCCTTTCTAAAAAAAAGGAAGGGGGACCATGGCCCGAAGCCACTAAAACAAGGTACCCACCCTGGCCTTTAGAGACCCAGTTTATGATCACTGGGAAATGCAACCATAACACACTTGTTCTTCCCTATTTTGAGGTGTATTTGGATCTGAAGTCCATTCAAAATACTTCTATTATCCCTTGAAGCCCTAACTAGCTTGAGTCAGAAGACCCGAAGGTTCACACCCTTCATATATATTTACCCAGCGCCTAAAATTATCCTCAGACACCCTTTCTAGAAAAGATTACCTTAGTCCCCAGGCTGCTTCCTTTGAGTGCTAGATACCTTATTTATCTGTTTGTTGATTTATTTCTCCAGGGATTCTAAATTTAAACGTGTTTATCTGTTGTTCTATTATATTCAGTTTTGCTGTTGTGGGTCTCATTTACTGTAGTTTTATAGTATATTCAGGTTTAGGGTGGTTCAATGTCTTGTTCTGTTAAGGTTTACAAATTTTGCTGTTTTGGGTGGTGGTATGCGAACGCTGCAAGCAAGCAAAGTCATATGCAGAATGCTGCTTGGGTGCTGGACCTACTGGAGAAGAGATCTGTAGCTGAGCAGCTGGTAGACCCACAGGGCTAAATCAGATCCAGAAGCCAAAAAGTAAAATGGAACAGGATTTGCCACCTATCACTCCTGGTCCCAGCTCTGAAGCCAACTGAGAATGGAGGATCCTTTTAGGCATAATGGCTAATAGCTACCAACAGATCCCTCTTCCTATCGTTTTGGTCTCATTTCTCTTAAAATCATCTAAGGTAGCAGCCACCACCAAATCCTAAACTGCTTTCTAAAATAGGCACAACACAAGAGCAAAGACCCTTCCCCAAATCCAGGGAGGGGGTGGTGGTGGCAGAACCCAGCTACGTCCACTGCAATGCTTAACTCTTTCCCCCAACCCAAAAAGGAGCTGTCCTTGGTCACCAAAAGATAGCTGCTCTCCGCGCATTGTCAGAATGGGAGGGAGAAAGCAGAACATGTCCACCCCGGAGGAATGAGTCAGGAAAAACAGGAAACCTGCCCCCATCTTCTGCTGGGTTGGAGAGGCCAGAGCAGTTCCTCCAACGAGGGTTCTCCTCCCTTGTCCCCTAGGACTGTCACTCATCTCAAAACCAGGATTTGCAAACAGCATGAGCCAGTTTCCTGACACCAGTCTTCCTCAACCTAATAGCCATTCTCACTTCCTTTTACTCACTTGCGGGCTGTGTTTCTTCCATAAGGCAGGAATAAGTCTTTGCACAGCCTGGTACTCAACAGGAATTTCATAGACATGTAGATCCACATCCTCTCCGAGGCCCATTTTCTCCAATTCCTGAAAAGAGGAAAAAGGCTTCAAAATAAGTTGTCATCTAGTAGGATCAGTAGCTGCCCCAGCCCTTTGGAATAAACCCCCCACCTGAGATTTGGGGGGGAGAGGCTACCCTTTTAGCCTTCCAGAAGGCTGTGAAGACCTGGCTCTTCCCCCAAGCACTGGGCTAGGATGGGTTGAGTCAGGGGTGAACAGTACAGATGGCTCTGTTGCCTTGCTGGGAAGGATATGATGCATTTTTATGTTGTTTTTTTAATTGGTTGCTGTGAGCCACCTAGGATCACTCTGTGATCAGTGCTCTGATGATGTTACCTAGTTGGATAATGAAACATCTGCAATCAAACAACCAAGCTCAGAGAGCACCAAGGACTCCACAGAACTAACAATATTGAGTGGCAGTCTACCTCTAAATATCAAATGCTGAGCAGTAAACCATGAGAGGGCTTTGTGTCCTGATTATGCACTTCCTAGTCTCAGCAGGTGACACTCCCTAAATATGGCTCAGCCCGGTTAGGATTTGGATAGGAGACACCCAGGAAAGAACAGGGCTATAGATTAGAACCAGGAAGTCAAAGAAGCTGTTTCCATAGAAAAGAAAATGTTCTTTTGCCAAGAAAACTACATGAGCATGTCTGTGAAGTCACTAGGATTCACTCTCAGTTCAAGGGAGACTTTAATTTTTCCTATCCCAAAGGCACTCACAGCAGTGCAAAAAAAATCTAGCATAGTTAAGTATAGCAAGAAAGGTTTGAAATAAGGATTATCTTCCCTCTCTCCCTCCCATTAAAGAAATATTTCTTTATTAGTCATGCAGACTGTGACTAATTAACAAGGAAATCAAAAGAATTTGCAGACAAGCAAATAATAATGTTTTGGAAAGAAAGGGCTACTTTGGAATGGACAACATCTGGCTTATGATGTGGATAGGGTTTGAAACCAAGACATCTGGAGGGTACCTGATAGTGAAGGCTAAGTTACAGTCCAACAAGAAACATCTCTACTGCCTTTGAGGTTCTAACCCCCATATGGATTTTGTTGTCCGGGGTGCTCTAGAGATGGCCATAAAGATCCTCTGGTCTGGATTATATTACTTGTGGAAATCAGATAGATAGATAGATAGATAGATAGATAGATAGATAGATAGATAGATAGATAGATAGATAGATCTCCTTCATGACTGCCTGAAAGAGACCAGCCAAGCTATAAGTCCAACAGAAAAGTAACAAAGAAGATTCTTATATGGAAAAACACAGTGGTGCAAAGAAGAAAACTCAGAGTCCACCATATAGTTCTGTCTCCCCCACCCCCCACTCTATTATAGGGAGCTTTTTCTTAAAAGATGGGGTGGGGTAGAGGAGAACAGATTCTGGTCACCACTCTGGGATTTGGAGCAATGCAAAACAAGAGCAACTTGAGTAACAGTGATCAAAAGTGCAGAAGGTGGACCTCAACGTGTTCTGATAATGTCTGGGAAAAAAGAGGCTCCCTTAGGTTGGTGTAAAGGAAGCTGCAGCCCAACACATTTTGGGAAAAGCTATGACTATTTAAAAATGGTTAAATAATTATACTTATAAACCATTCAGGAATATGCACCATTTCCCAGAGGCATCCCTTTTGCACGTGACAGCAAACATGAGGAATGTTTTTTAAAGAAAGGTACCATCTATGAATGAAGTAGTCTTACCCGCCGAGCATCTCTAGATTGTGGCAGGATAGAAATGTGATAAATAAATAAAATACCCATAGAAAAAGAAGGAAAAACCAGCACCTGCAGATAAACAAGAGTATCCATACAAAACCTTTCGAATTTGAAGCACTACTTACAAACTGAAAACATCGGAAAACAGAATTAATTTCCCTTTTGGACTCAAGCATGCTGCAGTTGCCCGTATGCAGTGACTTTATCAGTGACAATCAATATTGTTATTAAAATCAGGGGGTATCACCACCCGCAATATTTGACTATGGTAAACTCCCACAAAGTTTACAGCTGCGCCCATTTTACAGGCATGGGTGAGGAGAGATCTTGGTCAAGGCTACAGAAAGAGTTCCTGCAGAGCAGACATTCCTTACCCGAAGGTCAGGACTAAGAATGATACAACTCAGCTTTCTATGGGATTCCTCTGAATCATTTCCATGTTTTTTTCCTCAACAAGGGACGCCCTGCTGCTCTTACCCTGTAAGATGCAGGCTCCTGAAACAGTGAGGGGAATTCGAGGCCAGAGTGTATTTTCTGCAGGACCCAGTCAGGCCTCAAGGACTCGGCCTGTGCTCTGAGCCAGAATGGGAAGTTCTCCTAATTCTGCAGCCCAGAGAGCAAACCAGATCATACTGCTGAAGTTCAGCAATAAAACTGCTCATTTGCTTTTTTTTCCCTCTTCCTAATGCAAAGAGCAAAATGCGGTGGTCGTTGGACAAGCTCTTCAGATCCTCGTGTCACCAGCCAGGAATGCTGGGGCTTTTCAGGAGACTAAAATGAATAAATCAATGTTTCTCAACCTTGGCAACTTGAAGATGTGTGGACTTCAACTCCCAGAATTCCCCAGCCAGCCATGCTGGCTGGGGAATTCTGGGAGTTGAAGTCCACACATCTTCAAGCTGCCAAGGTTGAGAAACACTGGAATAAATAGACAAGTCAAAAGTACAGCCTCACCAGCCACAAAAACATTGCCAATCAGAGGGGCACAAATCACCAACATGTCTCAGGGTCTATCCTGATGTCAGATAATGGGGCAACGATCAGCTCTTAAATTCAGTAGCCACATTTATAGTTGCAGGTTGAAACAAGGCTGGGCAGTTAAGAAAAGAGATTTTATATTTTGGAGAGGAAAATTATATGAGAAAGCAGCTTTGGGGCAGTGGAAAGGGTTAACCTTCCCCTTTTCCTGCAAAAAGCCTAATCTAATGAGCCCTGCATCTTCTATTGATTTTTTTAAAAAAATCACTAATTCTGGAAGCATCTGGTTGGCACGAGCTGAAAGAGAATAGAAGCCTGGGGGACCACTTTGGTATATTAGCAGCCATTAACCATGAAAGCTGAAGGGAAGCTATATCCAGATGCAGTCTACCTCAGAAGAGCAGATGGAAGATGAACAGCAAGGAACGCTGCTGCTTATGGACTTCAGAGTTGGTGAGAAGATTCTCTTGCCTTCTCTTCTAATTTTATGTACAAAGAAATACTGTTTAGTCTCCTGGTACACAATGACCATCACAATGAGGAGTCTGGCAGCACCTTTTCTGACACATTAAAAGGCACCAGCTTTCATCTTGGTCACTACCACAGAGTAACATGGCTTTCCTCCTACAATGTAACTTCCAGAATGGCTTGAATTTTGATTTTATACTTGCAGATCTCGCCACAATCAAATGCAACTCTCAGGGGTCAGAACTGACCAAGCTGAAAGAGGACAAATTCTAGAATCAGCTGGAAATTCTAGTTCAGCATATCAGGAGGTCTCCAGGCTGGAGAAGTCTGCTCTAGCAGCTGTGCATTAGGCCCAACTTCATGAATCAGGACTTGCTGCAAGACAAGCCCCTCCTTTCCTTTAGGGTCAGATAGTCTCCCCCCCCCCATTTTATGATAAGCTCTAATTTTTTCCCCTAAACTTTGTTTCATAATTTTTAGGGTTTATGCTGCTCCAGACCTGGGAAAGATTAAAGAAAAAGAAAGCCATTTCCTCAACAGGAAGTGCCCTCTGAGACCACAACTCCGAGATTCCTCAGCCATGACAGGTTGGAGAACACTGATGTCTCTCCCACTGCCCTCCAAGCTCTCACTTCTACAGAGTCTTGGACTCTGTAGGCACAGAAGTCCTTCAGATCCAGCACCTGCTGTTGCTGGCAAAGAGCATCTCGTATTAACTCCATTTTTCCAGAAGTGGGCGATGGGGAAGGAAGGGCGGAAGAACAGCCAAGGTAAGACTCCCCTACATCTCAGCGGACAGCTAATTCCTAAGAGAGCCTCGACTGTCTCTTTCTGGCAGCCGGAAGCACCAGGGTGACGAGCGTGGCTGCACCATGAACAGCCTAGCAATATCTAATGCAAAAACACTTGTCTAGTCAGCCTGATCGGAAGCAGCCTGCGACCCACATTTTACAGTTTCCAGCTTGCCAAAGCACCGCCCCGCCTGAACTTTGGACAAGATTTAAAATGCATCAAGAAAGACTGTGCAGGCCGGGCAGGAAGCAAAGGAATTCCAAAACATTTCAGGCTGTGTGCTCAAAACAACAGCTGTTTTCACACCCCCTGAACCACCCCAAACCTGGCAGCTCACTGGCTCCGACAAGGGGAAGTTCTCTATAGGTTCCCCAGGGAGTGGAAGCAAATACACCACGCGTGATTCACTTATGTTTCTAAGAACCAGAAACCATTTCCAGGAAGGGAAACAACACGTAAATATAAAAATGAGGTGTCTGGGAATGGGAGAGAAGCTATCGACCCAGAATTGCCAGACCTGATGAATTCAGGATTTTTTTTTTTTTAAAATCATTCTGCAACATCTGGCCAATGGTGCAGGGCAGCCTTCCTCTCACTCCTCTGGCAGCCTTATTTGCTTGGACTACAACTCCCAGAATTCTACTTGTCATTTTTGTTCCAGATTCTAGGACTTGCGGTCCCTGGAGCACATGACCTGGTTAATGTGTGGATAGAAGGCCATCAGGAACACCAGCGCTGCAGGCTAGTTTGGGAAATTGGGAAAAAAAAAAAAAAAGATAAATCAGAACAAAACAATGGCAAGCCATTCTGGGCTACTGCCAAGAAACCAGGTGAAGGTACAGACAAAGTTATTCAGATTTCAAACTCAATACAAAGGAGATTTTTAAGCCCCAACAGATCTTGAAGGCACAGGTTGAGAACGGCTGATCCAAGGGTGGCAAAGCTTTTGAATTAAACTAGCAAAAGGAGTGGGAGCAGAGGAACAATTTTAGCCTTGTTATGATGAATCGCCAGTCCGTACCACTGGCAGGGAGGCTGACAGAATATCTGTCCCCTCAGTACAAAATTGGGAGAGAGTAAAACGCACAGGCTGAGCGAGGATTTTATGTGGTAGTGTTCATTTTTTTAAAAAAAGTAATATTTTACCATTTACTAAATTATTCAGTCACTTCTACCCAAATCTAAAGAACAAGTGATGAGAAGTGCTTCTCTTTATCAGAGGTCCTAGGGAGCCTCATACTGTCAGAGAAGACCTGGAATAAGGTAACAGTAATTCCAAAATTTGTTTCAGAGTAACTGAACTGGGCTAAATAAGGCTATGCAAAAATACAAGAAGCATCTAATCACGCATCAACCTCAGCTATGATCTTCCTTCCTTCCTAACTTAATTTATTAGGTCTTATTTTTATTTATACAGTACCGTGTACATTAACAGCACAACAATAGCACATTGTAACTAGGATCAAAAAAGGTTCTTTCAGAGACATCAGAATTCGTGGGCCTTTCCTTCCACAATGGGATTTCTCACTTCTAATTTAGAACAGGAGGAGAAATATGAGACTAGTATTCCAGAACTGCTGAAGGATGCTTGGGAAAAAGGAACAAATCTGGATAAAAATTACAATGCACAGTATTTACTTCCCTATTGAAAACTAAGATTTAACAATATAAAATGCATTTCTTACAACTTACTAAGGATATACACTTGTGCTACTCGGCAACTTTATTAAATTCACAAAGTTTTAAATATTTTTCTGCCACCTTTTCAGATAAAAGGCAGCGTACACAAAAGAAACACTGGCATGTTTATTCAAAGGAAAGGCTTTTTGAGTGAAGCTTTCTTCCTGTTAAGTGCAGGTTGCATTGTCAAAAATACAAATGCCTTAGTTGTCTACATTGTGAATATAGCCAAAATGAGAGACAGATGCAAATTGCTGCCCAAGGATTTTCATTTTTGCCATCTGTGATGTAGGAAAAAAAAGTTGAAAATAGAAAATGTAAATGTTATAAGCAAAAACAAGTGAATTATTAAAGAGCTTTATTCTCATCAGTACACTATTAAGGACTAGCCGTGTACAGTATTTGCATATTAAGTTAATATTTAACACTGCAAACATTAAACTGCATTATTCTCAGATATGGCTGACTGTCTTTCATTTAAAATAGATTTACTACTTTTCAGTTTTCTTCCAACGTTTATCACTGGAAAAACCAAAGAAGTTGCCAGGAAGAAAAAAAAATGCTCTGACTTTTTGCATTTCAGCTCATCCTTTTCTAATGTGAGACTTCCTCCTCTGTTCTAAAGGGATTCCTCTGCTCAACCAGGGATTACATGCTTGGATGACAGTGGGTAAGGACAGCTGGGATCCATGCATGAAGCAAGTAAGTTAAGAAGGAACTTCAAAACAAAACAAAAACTGCCTTATTAAAAATCAGACAATTTGTGCATTTAGTCCAGTACTATTTAGTTCGTTTGTTCGTTCGTTCGTTCATTCATTCTCTATAGCCACCCATCTCAAACAAATGATTCTGGGTGGTGAACAATCATAAAATCAATTAAAACCAAATACAAACATAATACAAAAAATAAATATAAACTTTATCGCAGCCAAGAAAAACATAACTAGTAGATGTTAATATAACCAGGAAACGGGGCCCTTAACACACTTGGGGTCCCAGGCCCAGGCACACAGCCAGGTCTTCAAGGCCTTATGAAAGACCAACAGGGTCAGGCCCATCCTAAGTGGAAAGAATTCTTCCCCATCTGCTACCCAAATCTTCTCAACTGCAGGTCACTGGAACTAAAATCAGGATACACCAACTATTCTATTGTTAGGCTTCACAAGTCTTCATTGTGAGCTAACCCTTCCCTGAACCATCAAAGAATACTCAGACCCCATCTTCTGTGCAATTTTTCAGGGGCCCAAAGGCCGTGCTTGACCATCACGTGACAAGTTGGACGGTTGTCCTTCTAAAGTGAAGCAGGCCTACAACTGCATTTGATTTAATGTGGGTTTTAAATTAAATTAGATATATCTATACAAAACTTATTCCCCATATAATAAACAATGTTCCTTTTTTCTCAATTTAAATAGCAAATTTTGGATGCGGCCCAGGACCACATTTAAAACTCTACACAGTACTCCAGATCTGCAAATTCTGTACTCTATTCTAAACATTACACATAGAAAAGCAAACTGGATATGTGGAATACAAAGAACCTGAACATGAAACCCACAATGTGACAGTTTTGTGGCAGACAAGTTACGCTGTTCAAGCAAGAGAAGTGGAACATTTCTTGGCTTTGAAGGGAAGACAGAACACGAAGGCAACCTGGACAATTCCACTGAAAGCTATGAAATCTAATTATCAAACATTTTGAAAGAATGGACTTGCATGATGTGCCTGTCTGCTGCTTTACAACATTATATTAGTTGACTTTTTTTTTTCCTTACCGTGTGTCCCACTTTCTGGATCATGGATAAGAATGGTATTTGCCTCCCACGTTTGTGGTAGTCCTCGCATTTAAATGGGAGTAAGCAAATTTAGTCAGGGAGAATGGTTACATAAAATCTCCACTTTCAGAGGTAGCCTACCTCTGCACACTAGTTGCTGGAGAAGCAAACAACAAGGGCATCCATGAGTCCTGGTTGGAAGTTCCTCCTGGACATCAGAAGTAGACTAGATGACCCTCTTTTGTCTGACACAGCTGGGCTATTTTTAAGTTACCACTGTATTCATTTTTTGCTTCCTTTTCATTTTAGACCTTATAATTTCCACCCTTCCCTCTTTTCTTTTGACTGGAGAACACAAGATGTCTGGAGGGGAAGTTGGGATTGGCTCAAAAGGAGTTTCAAATTGCTTTACTTGAAGAACACATTCTTTAAAAAAAAAACTTGAAAAACTAAAGATTTTTATTCTTCTTTTTTAAATAGACACTCCTAGAAAAATAGGGTTACCAGCTATTGGAGAGAGGAGAGGCAGGAGTGTCTCAGGCGGGCAAGATCCAGAAGCAACAATAATAAATCACACGGCTGGGCCAATGCTCCAAAGGCAATTCTGGGTCTTAACAGTGCATCATTATTGATCCGCGTCTGAAATGCTTGGATTCATTAGCAAAGGCAGGGGCTGGAAGGCAGCGTTCAAACACACCATTGATACAAGCAGGAGAGATGAAGGAGGGAAATGGTGAAACACCAAGCTGTGTTTCAGACTGGTTCAGCCACTACAGCCACTGGTTCAGAAGCAGAATCCTTGGCATCTCTAATCAACAGAGCAGCTGCTCTCAGACCTGGGGCCTTCCAGATGTACGGGGACTACCAGCATTCTCAGCCAGTATTACTGGGAGTTGTAATCCTAGCACATCTCGAAAGCCCCAAGGTTGGGAGAAATTTCAAGAGAGAATCTCCAGTAGCACTTTCAACTTGAAGACAACTAGCCCTGGGATACATATTGAGAAGTGAGTTGCAGCTGCAAAGTGTATGTCTTTTAAGAAATGTTTAGTTGGAAAAGCTCTACCAGACTCCCTATGATTTTTGGCTACCACAGACTAACACTACTTTCCTCCTACAATATTGGGTTAGATCAGTGTTTCTCAAACTTGGCCACTTGAAGATGTGTGGACTTCAACTCCCAGAATTCCCCAGCCAGCCATGGCTGGCTGGGGAATTCTGGGAGTTCAAGTCCACACATCTTAAAGTTGCCGAGTTTGAGAAACACTGGGTTAGGTGGACCAAAGTCCTGACTTAGTGGAAGGCAACTTACGCCAGTGGATCTGAGGATCAGAGCAGGTCCTTATAAAGTAAATGTCCCAAGATTCAATTCTCAAATTGCAGGACACAGACATTTCATCTGAAAGTAGAAAGTACTAGACATAATACACTAGCAATCTGTATACCAAAAAAAAAAAAAAAAACTGCACGCAGTCCTCACTTCTGATTTCCTCTTGAAGCTCATATGGAGAGAGGAGAGAAACCAAACCTAAATGAACTGTTTCACCTACCTGCAAAATCTTTATGTGTGATTTACCTGCATTTCTTGCAGGCTGGAACTGGATGTACCATCCCAGTTACACTAACTGGGCATTCTGCGGCTTGGCTCACAGACTTCACCACACTGAACAGAAGGGTAGTGTTACCTTTCCAAGAGATGCACTGCCCTGGTAATCTCACCTACTCCAAGAGGCAGATGTCAAATGCACCCAAACAGGCCTATGGTTCCAAGATCAAATACCTGCACAGAGGATGTTGAATCGTAGCAAAGAAGCTTGGCATATAAACTAAGGCTAGGTGTATATTCCTGTGAGTTTCCTATTGTTGACTTCCAAACCATGCAAAGTCAGCTCACTGATTTATATAATTAATACACATTGGCTGCCCATGATGTAGCCAGTAATTCTGTTTTTGCTAATTACATACCATGTTGCCATAAAGCAAGTGGACATGTACAGGTTGTCTTTGACAGCTGGAAGTCAAGCTCTGCCACTTTTCTGGCTCCTGCAGTTCTACCAAGCTTCACTTACACATGTTCAAACTCATTTCTCAACCACGATCCTTCCCTTCCTTGTTAAAAGTGACAACCAAAGTCTAAAAAAACCCACTGAAAATCACTTGTTTGTTTTCTATGCCTCTGTGAAGCGATACTTACAACTCTTGTTAGAGAGCAAAGGGGTTTAAAAAATGCTATTGATGCAGAAGGGCAAAAAAAAAAAAAAAATCAGAACAGTCTTTCAGAAACATCAACAGCTAAAGTTCTAGACACTGTTTAGCCTATGTCAAGATTCAATTTCCAGAGGGGACAAATACAAGCTTATTGCAAAAATACATTCTTGAGGTACTTATAAGTTAACAAGGTCATGATGCTTTGGAGACAAATAGTTCACACAGGTAATCGACCACAGAACAAGTGAGTGGCAGAGAGGGATATTTCTGGTAGAAAGAGATTTTTTTCTGATTCTACCTACCTGCCTCCAAAAGGTCTGCCCAGTTCAGGGGGGAAAAAAAATCTAAGAAGCCTGAAAGTATTTTTTTTTTTAGCTAATAAATTCCTTTGAAGTAGCTATACTTCTATCATCAAAGCTCCAAGAAGTTTTTTTTTTTAACCTTCTGATTTGAAAGCAGCTATACATTAAATACTAGTACACAAAAAAGTCTGAAGGCATTTTAAAAAGGAAAGTACACTTTACTCCCTGCCTGAAAAAAAATTGCAATAGATGTGCAACTATATATATACTGTATTTTACATTCTCTCTCTCTCTCTCTCTCGCATCAAGTACAGGAATTATATTCAGTTATAAAGGAGGGGGATCAATTCCCCCTCCCCAGTCAGACAAACTTATTATCTGCTGCCTTGTGTACCTGACAAACAGTAAAACTGAACGTGTGTGACCGATTCCCTGACCCCTCCACAATGGGCTGCTTTGAGAGTTTCTAATATCCTTATCTGCCCTGTCTAGACGCCCTGACAGCAATTGTCCATGCGGATGTCGGGACGCGCTCTGACCTCACTCCTCGCTGGCCTCTGGAGGGGGGGCCGCGAATAAAAGGCGACAGGAGCCAATTAACTTCACAGTCTAGAGGGCACACCTGGGCCTCTAAGCAACCTGCTGGAGGCAGGCAGGAAATCAAAGTCACCCCTTTTTTAAAAGCAACTTTGAAAGCAAGTTCTCTAAAACAGCAAATAGCACATTTTAACTTCAGAGCCCCAGAGAAGTGGGAATACAAACATTTGAACTTCGGAAAAATTGTCCCTTTTGGATGTCAGTGTTTCTACTAAGCATCTGTGTATATGTGCAGATAGGCACACAATGAGTGTTTGTTTTGAGCAGGAGAGACCACGTTCGACTCAAACCTCTGTATTTAAGCCAAATCAAAATAACTTTGCTTAACCATTTGTAGAGAACCCGATGGCAGATTCAGAAGACTTTTTGAACCATTCCTCTTTGGCTTTGTTGAAAATTAAGCCATGGTTTTCCACCCCCACCCTCCATGTCCCCTTGAGCATTTCCAAGTTGGACAGTCCAAGGCTGGGACATGTATTCAACTGCAAAGAAATCCTTCAACAAGAGAAAGGAATTGGGGATAGGGGTTTCTTTCTTTCTTTTCCCCTCCTTCTTCCTTTAAAGCTTTAGGATGCAGGATAATGCCCAAGATGTAATAAACCAAGAGTCCGCTTAGCCTCCCTCAAACCAGGGAGGATTTACAAAGATTGTTTAATTGATTTTTTTGTCTATTAAAATGCAGATCACACCGTCTGGAACTCAGAAACTCAGACACAGGTCTTTGTGTCCACTCAGCTCCATGAAGTCTTGTCTGCCACAGGCACAATGCTCCAGTTGCATGCGTTCAAAGGCAGGCTGTTCCCTTTCTTTTGTCTGGGCCTCTTCAGGCTGGGGACAGAATGGAGGCAAAAAAGCAAATCCTTGTTGCACACAAACATGCTCCCCTACTCAGGGGAAGCTGCAGGCTGGGAGGGGAGAATGAGGTTTTTTTTTAAGAAAGAAAGAAAGAAAGAAAGAAAGAAAGAAAGAAAGAAAGAAAGAAAGAAAGAAAGAAAGAAAGAAAGAAAGAAAGAAAGAAAGAAAGAAAGAAAGAAAGGGCGAGCCAACGTTTCTCTTTAATTTGAGCAGAAACGCAAGGCAGCCCAACAACCCTTCACAAGTTTACTCAGAAGTAGATTCAGCTTAGTGCTATAGCCTTGACTTCCAGGAAAACATCCACTGAACTGCAGCCAGAAATCAGCAAATGAGATGGGGAGAAAAATGGAAGGATTGAGAAAATGCTCTCAATTAGCAATTTTATAATATAAAGGTTTCCAAAATCATTGAAGAAATACAAATATGAAGAAGCACTCAGCTTTCCCCCTGCTGTCACACAGGCAGGAATGATAAAGACAGCGTGGAGGCCTGGGCCCAGCCAGCAATAGCAGCCACAAGATGCACACACTGTATTCTCCAGTTCTGGACTGAAACACAGGAAGTTCTCAGACAGAAGAAATGAGGTGCCTAATCCAGCAAAGTATTTCTCACAGGGGTCAGCAAAATGCCTCTGGGAGGACCATGATTAATTACTCAATCAACTTACTTGCCCATGTTTGTAAGCCACCTACTTCTTGTGCAACACTTATCCACATCAAAATCTCACCTGTCACTTTAAAAAGGAAGCTAAAAGGTCCTAACACCCAAGTTCCTAGCTTTTATGGATGGTCTGAAAGGAGGAAGAACGTGGCCCTGCGCACAGAATTTAGCCCATGCCTGAACACATGAAACCTGCACCTGAGGTACACTTCTCCGAACATGGAGGTTCTGTGTATTCTTCATGACCAACAGTCTTTAATAGTCAAGAATTACTCTAAATCTGAGCATCAGAAGAGCTCCCACCAATCTTCTTATTCCAATCATGGTTTTATAAACATTTATCACACCTATTCTCATTTAACTGAAAACCTTCACACACACTAGCCTCTTCTTCCACACATCAACTGCCTGATTTGACTGTTCATTTTCTGTGCCTTCCCTAACTCTACAATGTCCTTCAAGATGCAGCAACCAGAACTGTGTGACCCCTACCTTCAGTTCAGACAAAGGCGTAAAAGACAGATCTGGGACTCCTTTGGATTCCCTTGAAGCCAGGAAGAATCCTCCAAAGTCCAAGACTTATTTTAGTCAGCTCCTATGCTGTACTTTATTAGCAAGACTTTCAGAGCGATACACAGTTATAAATGCACGTGCAATAAAATCATTTTAAAAGGAAATTATTTGATCATGCATCCCAGATTAGTCAACAGGAAAAAAACAAAATTGACTGCTGGGAAAAATCTGTCATCTTAAATAATTAAGTAATAGTTCCAAAGAACAACAACTATATTACCAGCACACTTATGCAAGTTTGGGCAAATTTTAAATCTACTCAAATCACTTTAAAAATCCCCTATAATTAACTAAGGCAACAATCTTACATACACTTCACTAGACAGCAAGCCCCACTGAACTCTGAGAAATTACTTTCTAAGGAAATACATGTAGATGTATTTCCTTAGAAATCATAATCATCCCTGTTAGCTCCCTTGGTCACTGCAAAAGGAGTACGGCTGAGAGTGCAGGGTTTAAAACTGCCAGTCAAACAGGGGGAAAACACACACATGGATATGAAAAATAAAGACGTATTTACTTAATTTACACAATTAAAATCAACTTAGCGCACATTTGTGCTGTACAGTAATAGAAAAGGCATCTGATTTGGTGCCAAAAGCTCTGGGTCCGGCAACAGTTCATCAAGTGTGATATTAAATGGACACCCTTCTCTTCCACAGTGCATGCTGGGAGCCAGGATTATCCCAAATGAGGCTCACCTCCACCCTGGAGTCAGTGGGTTCATATCAAACGCAACTAGCTGCTTTTTAAAAAAACAAGGAGACACAAACATAGACAGCTGCAAGCCAGACATCTGGCTGGCCATTAGTTGGCAGCAATTGATTAGAGTTGGGGGTTAATTTAAAAGCATTTGAGGAGAGTATTCCCAGAGCGCCAAACTCAGAAGGGGAGGGGGCTTGCAACCAGACAGGGGTAAGCAGGAGAAGAGATACTTCTTAGGTCACCCAATGAACTGTGCTGAAATACTCTTTACAGTGTGGACCACATTTAGCTCCACAATTGCACAATAGCTGTATCAACCTCAGCTGTCACTCTAAAAAGGAAGGAAGAAGCTCATCGCATACACGTTCCTAACTGTTATGGAGAGCATTGCTTGCAGAAGGCTAACCCTGGAAGATCTCCGCTCTGACTATAGAACAGACTCCTGCTCCTACTGCTATATTTGCAAAAACTGGATTGAGTGATAAATGCCTCCTCAGAATCTAGGACGCTAGAAAGATAGGAAATGAAAACTGGCTCCACTGGGACAATTGGTGCCCATCTTTTGGCTGATGGATACACACACGTCTATACACATACATACTTTTCATGGCAGGGTCACGCACATTTGGGGGATTGCAATTATAATCATGCATGCTGGCAGAGAATTTCAGGAGGAAATGCACAGCACAAATGCCCACCATGTCCCTTTTGAACACTGAGCCTGGGAAAGAAAAGGACATGTTTACAATTTACATCCAGGAAAGAAAAGAAAAAGAAAAACAAGATGTCAATTTTTTTGGCTCAGGAAAAATATCTTAAACTTTAAAATGGAGAAGGGAGAAGGTTGGAATACAGGCAACTTGATGTAGTCACAAATTTGAAAAACATTCAGAATTCACCAAGAAAGAAATATGTGTTGGGAAGGAGGGAGAACTGACATTTCCATGTGCACGTGAAATCTAGAAATGGAATCCTAACTAGAGAAAACTTGAGTTGGTTAACTTCAAGGTAAAGCAGCAACAGGCTACAGTAACAATTCATGCAAGGCTTAGATTGGCGGCATTGACTGATACCTTCTAGATTATATATGAATTTCCAAGAGGCTAGATGCCAAGATTGAGACAATCAAGAGAGCACATAACTATGGTACCTTCAAGGTAGATCCCTCATGATTCCGAGAATTAAGATATATTACAAAATATTAGCATTCTAAAGATGTCACCGGACTGTTCTTTAAAAGAAGGGCAAGGATGAGGTCACTCGGCTCAAGCAGAATTTTCTATGACATATCATGGCAAAACTGTGTTCTTCCTCCCCCCAACTGTTAAGTTGCTGTTTGATCAAAGTCACGCTCATGCACCCAGCCTTCCCACAGAGCAACCCCTGGGGAAGCTGCTTTCTCAGCAGATCCTTGTAACCCCGATAAAACAACATAATTTGGTTTCGCATCAATGGCACTTTCAACCCTCCAGAAAAGTTCTTAGCTGACTGTTAACAGCTGGCTGTGCCAGATGAGTAAAGGTAGCCAAGTCCCAAAACAGAACTTTGAACCTCACCCTCTCCACTTCCCCACAACACGCCCATACAATTAAGAGCACAAATCAACTTCACTGCAACCAACAGATGCTTTTTCTGGCAAAGGTGGCTGCACACCTGCTTAGAGCCCTCAGCATCAACACAGGTGAGTAACAGAGGCAAAGAAAACCACATATTCACCCATGGAGTTGATCAGTTTCATCTAAACTGATCTGCAGGAAGAACATTAATTCATCTTGTCTGCTCCTTAGCCTCTGCAAACATTCCGCCATCGTTTCTTCCAAGCACAAGCTAAGGGGGATAACCATACATAAAACTGCTTTGATGATGACGACATAGGTTTAGGAGAGATGGAAGGTGGTGGAAGGCTAATCAACAGTTTTTTTTTTTTTTAAAAGGCAGATGCTTCTTGGAAGCCCAAAAGCAGGGAATGAAGACCATACTTCTGCCTTGCTATGGCCCCCAAAGCAAGCAAACTGCCCCTGAACAGGATTCTTCAGGTACCTGAAAGGAGATCATACAGAAGGCCAATACATTTGCTATCACTCCAGAGTGCACGACCCAGAATAATGAATTTAAGATACAGGGAGGCAGATTCTGTTTGAATGTTAGTAAAAAAAAATCCTTACAAGAAAGTCAATCTGACAATGAAATCAATTACCCAGGGACTTGGTGGACATATTCTTCACTGGATATATTCAAGCAGAAGCTGAACAGCCATTTATTCAGAATGCTTTAATGTGAATTTCTACATTAAGGAAGAGATTGGGCTTGATGGCCTATATGGCTCGTCCCAATCCAATGCTTCTATGGAAATTCCATTAAGCCTAGACTAAGCTAAGCTTAATTTCCAGAGACTTACTTAATGGCTGAGTTTAATTTCCATAAACTTAGTTTATGGACCAGTTTCCACACTGTTCCATCTTGACTAATCCATCTGCTGCCAAAAATAAGGTAGTCATTGTTTTTTGCCTCTTACCATTTAGTAATAAAAGGCAAGGCAGCGGCCACAATAGTGTGATTGAAGCTCTGCCTGTTTTTTATACATTGCACATAAAAAGTGGGTGGAGCTTCAATCACACCACTGTAGCTGCTGTCTTGATTTTTAACATACCATACGGACACCCCTGGATCAAGGACAGGCATTCCTGTAGCGGACAGCCACTCACAGATGAAAGTGTTAAGGCTCCCCACATTGATGAGTTGTTAAGTCAGCGGCCTCATCCTGCAGCAGTGAGTTCCACAACCTTGTTCACTCTGTGAAAAGCAGTCCCAATCTTATACCACAGTTCATGGGAAGACAAGAGCTGAAGACACTCTTGATTGTTCACCTTATTGTTCTGCCTTACAAATCTAACTGTTGACAGCAGCTGTCTGCTAGGAATTTTTGTGCTTTGCATTCTTTGAAAATGATTTGGAAGAAGCATTTTGGAACTTACTGAATAGGGTGCTTCTCTTGCTGTTCATTAATGGAGCCTGGCTTTAACGCAGCAACACTTTTTTCATGCTCGCATGGAAACCTGAAAAAAGTTGGGCTGCTTTAACAAACAGCAGAAAAATGATGCACTCTTGCAAGGGCCAGAGTACTTCCAAATTATTTTGCAAAATGTGCACAATCCTAGTAATTTTCTTCATCCTGGACTTCATTCAGTCTCATCTCACAAAGCAAGCCATTCCCAATTTCCTAGCCTCTCTGAGATAGGAACTGTAAACACTTACAAGGAAAGTGTACAAAAATTGGATTTAAAACATTTTTTTCAATTGAACCGATGACAGTGATTATTTCTTTGCCATTTGTAATGATTTCAAGGGTTTTAAATGACATAGAACACCAACTAAGCAGAGACACTCCCCTATACTCACTCACACATGATATCTAGATAGCATTTTGAAAAGGTATGCTAACAAATATGACCTAAACAGAGAATGCTGATTTATCTCTTTGGAATCACTGGTTTATTATAAAGTGTTTTAGCTGATGAATTTTAGTTAATAATTTTGTTAGGATTATTTTAAGCAACTGAAAGAATCTTAACTCCTGATAAGAATCTTCATATACACAGATAATCATTACTCAGAACAGAACAGAAAACATCCTCTTTTGCCTAGAAATAGTTATTACTCTCCAGAGGAGACCATACTAAGAAGTTCCTGAAAAACCCTAAACCATGAAGTCCAGAAGACAGGCCAGGAAGAGGCAAGGACAGGCCACTACCATAACTCTGCCATTAAAACTGCATGGATGCAGTCACCAATCATCAAATTCAACTGAAGAGGGGCTTTACATTTAAAAAAAAAACCCAACAACTTCCAGAAGGATCACTGCCTTGGAATCAGGCTTAAATGGCTTTTGGACTTTTTTGAGAAATTGTTAGTTATTATAAAGTAATGCTATTTATGACTGAAGCATTTGAACATTTATGTTTTTTACCTGAACTGCGATCCAACTGGCGTTGACAGAATATTCCCCAAATGGACCGAACCCTGAAATCATAGAAAAAGATCTCTTTTTACCACGATGGCACTTTGCTTTTATGCATTGATAAGCAGTCTAAATTGACCTTTTTATAGGTCGCTAACATCAAAATACAGCAAGTAATTATCATGGGTCATGTACATTCTTTCTCTCATCAGGGTGGGTTCTCCCTTCCAACTTCCAAATCACACTTTAAAGGAGGTTAAAAAAGAAAAGGCACCTAATGAACTTCAAGGCTGTGAGGATTTGAACATAAGTCTCCCCCATCTTTGTCACCACCATGAAATTCTCACTCTTTGAGTTGACATACTATACTAACGTATGGGGTTGTTAATTTGCTTTTGGATTGTGTTGTATGAACTTGGTCGCTAATTTCATACACACAATTGAATTTTATTATAATTAAGCAAATCACAGCTTAATATAATAGACAAACCACATGTTTTTCTCCCTCATGCAAATCCTGTATGGGACATGCATAGGGTTCCTTGACCCATGACTTTGTCTAAAAATACCCCTTTTAAAAATTTGAAAAAAAAGTAGATCTCTTCTCCCTTGCTCTCTTAGACTGTTCAAAATGTGGTTAATAGCAAGTTAGTTAGAACCAGCTACAGGGATTTTCCAAGAATATGATGGAATTCAGATTATACGCATTCACATACACACACAGAAGCTTATTTATTAGCCCAATTAATTTCATAGGCAGATGTCTTTTCCTGATTAATCAGTTTACTTAAAAAAAACAGAGTTACATGATCTGTGCCATCCTAAAGTTACTTACACAATAGTTAAATACAAGCCTGATCCTGGGCATGCTTACTTAGAAAATAATGGATACTTTGTTCAGTGGGACTTAAGAAAAGAGGTATAGTTCTAACTATCTTGAGAATTTCTACAAACAAGAAAGTGTCAATGCCTGACTTTACACAGCAAGGAGAACAAAGTGAACAGCTACCTAGACAGCACATACAGATTTGGTCCAAATAAATCAATAGCTTGATGTGATCTCACACAGCTCCTTATACATCTTGGTTCAGAGTTATCTGACATGGAAAGAAATATATTTTTGCATATTTATTACTTTTTCCCCCAAAGATCCAAATTAGTTTTTTCTTCTAACCTGAACAGTCCATCACCTTGGAAAAAAAACACCTTGTGGCTCTTTAAAGTCAAATATACAGTATTGCTTGTTTTTACTGTTGCTTTTGTAGACTTCCAGGCTTCTTCAGGAGGAAGAGCAATATAAAATTGAAATGAATTATGATTTGCATTGTCCTTAGCATAACTTTTCATATAAGCACATATATGCCTTAAAACCTTGTGCTAGATCATTTACCCATTCTGCATGCTCCTATGCATGTTTACTCAGAAGTAAATACACCAAACTCCATGGGATTTTATTCCAAAATATTACACATTGTATCATGGGTGAATTCTCCCACTCACATTTGTTGCCTTCCCATCTTTCTTGCTTTGGACTCCCCATAAAATCAAACACCTCCACTCTCAACCAGTGGAACATCTAGCCCAAGACAGTGACAGCATTTATGCGAGGTCAGCCTATTTCAGCTTCAAAGCTTTTCAAACTGAGGAACAGAGTGACAAGGTTAAACGTTGCACTAAGTCATAACTTGGTTTGTCATAATTTATCAAACATGGCTTATGTCTCAGCTAATTACAGCTTATTCAGTAAACAACGGTTAATAAACATTGCATATAAACCCAGTTTATATCTAGGTTGCACTTTTGTATTAACTATTTCTAGCTTCCCAGAGAAATTGCTATTTAGCAGCCTGTCAAAGAAAACAGAATCCTTCCCCAAATTTATGTGGTATGAAGTCTAATGCTTTCTTCCATATCAGGTTTTACAAGCTAAGCACCTTCTTGGGAAAAGTAGACTTCCAAAATAATATATCTGAAATACAAAGGTTAGAAGAATGGCCTGCTTTGGCTTTTTAATAAGTAACTCTGTTAACTAGCAAGCCATAACCAGTATTTGTAGATGTTCTACCCTGAGTAAAGGTAAAGAAGTTCAAGACATGTGAGATGTCACATTTTTTTCAATGATATGCTTGAACTGTTGCCCCATTGCTCTTAGAGAAGCAGGTGGAAGAATCAAGAAAAAAATAGCTTACAAGGAAATAATGCACAGACCCTCATAAATGCCTTCATTATGCCTGAATATTAAAAAAGTTTTTCCTAACTTTACCACAAAAGGCTCTTGGTTGCCTACGGCAGCATTTTATCCATCATAGCTGAACAGGGGTTTCCAAGTCTAATATAAGTGTTAAAGTAAGGCAGCAAAGCCTTATTTCTAAATACTTATTTATATTCCAAATAAATGCAAAAAACCTAGTAAATCCTCCATGTTTAAGGGTTAAGCCTCACCGCACATCCCAATGATACTAGCATGCATAATTCCAGAAGTGATTTATCTGGAGTGTGTCAATTTTAAAGCAAAGAGATGCCAAATTGTAAAAAAGAGAGATTTCTAGGATAAGATCGCAAAACAAAAGCAAGACATATTTAGAGTAAAGGGGAATGTGGCTGCACACACTATACTGCAACGTGGTTTGTATCATTTTGGCTGAGTGTGTTGTATGAACTCAGCCACTGTGTTTTGTAAAGCACTGTTTATGGCTCAACATATGGTATGAATTAAACCTACTGTGGTTCATTCATTAAATCATGGTTAAACTAACTCCATTTAGTGCAACATGTGAACCCAGTCAAACTTATCATTGTTCTAGTCACATCCATCAACATATCTCAATCCCACAAAAACATTCTCCAAAGTGCAATGATTTTGCCAGAATGCCCACTATGCATACTTCTCCATATTTTTTGTTGTCAGGAAGGAAAAGATAAACACCTTTCACCAAAGTTCCTGGGCCTGATTGTACTCACCAGAGATAACCCATTATGGGCAAACCAGGTAGATCTGTTCTGATACTTGAAAGATTTTAATTCTCTAAAAAGGTACATTCCAAGAATATTTCCTCTTCTTAAAAATAGAATTGTAAAAGGTGTCTGTAATTCCAGAGAACTGGACATGCTACAGGTGCCAGCTACATAGCTAAGGCACCAAGAAATGAAGAGAAGCCTCCTCCTCCTCCTCCCTGCTTGCCCTCCCCCAGGCAGAAGGCTCCTTTGTGCTCCCTTCTTTCTTGCTTAACCAAGGCTGTTGCTATCAGATAAGAACTCAATAGAGTATTTTGGAATCCCTCTGGGCACCCTCTCACTAGAAGCCGCCAAGGCTAATTAGCAGGAAAGCAGCTGCTCCCAGCCGCCAGATTTTTATGGGATTATCTTGATCCTGAGAGGAGCTACATGTACAAGCACATGTTATTCAGGGCACTTGGCATGCTTCTGTGTACCAGCTCATGCCAATGACATAGGCACCAACAGGACAGTCAGACCATTTGAAGATTTTATCTTGATAAGGACGCAATGGGTCTAAAAAGCCTGTTTTGTACCCTATAGCCCACAGGTGTGTGAGCACTTCACGCCACAGAACATGAACTGCGGCTTGCCAGAAAGCTCCCATTTCAGCCTCTGCAGGGGGGCATCATTGGCTGGCACCTCTGCCAAGAGTTCACCGGACTCCTTTAGCTCCAATTAAGGGCGTATCAGTAAATCCCAAAGGCGCCTCCCTACTGCCACAACTCCAGCCACTGATGGGGCAGGGCAGGTGGAACCGCGTCCGTCCCCCAGTCAAAAGACTGTACCGCCTCACCACTAACAGCAACCCCCTTTTGTGCCCCGCAAGCCTTTCAGAGATGGGCCTCTCCTTCCCGCAACTTCATTTTGCCCCTCCTCTCCAACCCAACTTGCTGTTTCAAATAACCACTGCAGGGCTGAGGGAGCTTCAAGCAGTTGCTGTTCCTTTCAAAACAATTCTACTGTTACCAGGGTGTGGTTTTGGGGCTACCCTACTTTAGGACCTCAGGACCTGGAGGGAGAGAGGGAATCACACAGGCAGGGTAGGGAAATGTGACTTCAGGACCTCTTGCATGACTTCAGATTTCCCAGCTGCCATCAGACTTTTTTGGGGGAACAGAACAGCAGGGAGGCGTAGAAGGGGAGAAACAAGCTCTCACACAAACCTCTATGCAGATCCCACAGACAAATGTCCACACACACAGCTATGCTCCACATTTAATGGGATTTTCCCAGGAGGACAAATGGATTTCCCCCCATTAAAACAGGAAAAATGAAAAATCAGTATTTACCATATCACTAACAAGTAGCACCACCTTGAAATGGTGGCTACAACACACTTTCTGTGTCAGCAGAACAATCTCTAACCTTCTGCCAAACAACTCACACCAGAGGTTGTGCAATAAGAACTCACCAAAAGATTCTCACATATCTATGTGTATCTTACAGAGAGGGTTCCTTCTACCTCCTCCTTCCCTCTCTTCACCAAGCACTACTAAGAAGCCTCCCTGCTCATCCACCCCAAAACACTCATTTCCTATAAACTCTTAAGTTTTTGTAGAAAACAGATAAAGAATTATGAATAACCAAAGTAAAAAGAAAGATGACAAAAAGCTTCCCACTAGTTGGCAACAGCTTATGGGGGCATTATTACAAGAGGCGAGTTAGTAATTAAAAGAGAATAAAAGATTTACGGGAGAGATAGACACTAAGAGAAACACGAGAAGCAAGTCATGGGTTGGGTACATTAGGAGATATATCAAACAGGACCGTTTTGAAGAAGATTGTATTACTCGATCTAGTTAATCCGGAATATCAATACCCCGGAGAACGCAACATTCAGGAGAGAAGGGGAGAAGACATACTTCAAGTGGAAAACACCAGATTGAGAGTTTAAAATAAATAAATAAATAAAACGACCCACTCTATTATATGCATAAAACAGAAAGTTTACTGAGAGAAGAGGAGCAAATTATTCGATGGGGCGTATTTTAAATTATACATCTCCCCTAACTAGCAAAAGGAATGTCAGGTCTTAATGTTCACGCTGGGACCAAAAGAAAGGGGGAACTATTCTGGGGGGTTACTTAACGCGGGGGGAAGACGAAGCTCAACACTCAAACCTTCCTCTTCCCTCTCCCTTTGGAATGCTCCCACTCCTCACGGCCCCCCTTCCTCTTGTCCTCCCCCTCCGCCCTTACCAGTCACCACTACGGGCCGCCGGGTCTTCTCCATGGCTTTCCTTCCTTCACTCTCTCCTGCCCGACCAACTTGAGACGACTGACTGAAGGAGTGACCGGCAATCCCGCCCCACTCAGGGCCTAGACCCCGCCCATTGGGGGAGATCGCGTGACCACACCCAAGCCCCACCCACTCGCAGCAGAAAGAGGCGGAGGTACAGCGCAGGGTAGAGAAACCATAGAGGAGGAAGGTTTGCGGGCCTAGAGCGGTACAGCAGGCTTACCCTTGCTTTTTAATACTGTAGTCACAAAGCACCTTCTTTCCCAATCTCCTTCTTCATTATAGAAGGAGAGAAAAGAGGTTATGCTCCATCAGCATATCGTCCGTGCTAAGCTCCACAGATTAATGGCCATGATTTCCACACCAAAGTCCCCTGGGAATTGTAGTTCTCCCTCATTAATCCTATTGATCCCACTTTGGTCTAATATTTTTATTTCTAGAATGGTATTGTTGCTGTTACTATATACTGCGTTTCTTACAAAATAATTGACAAAATATTGTGAAGTAGTTCAGGTGGAAATGCCTTACCCAAGATAATCAGATCTAGGTTTCAAAAATCCAAATGAACAGCATTTTGTTCTTGGAGGTCTTTTTATAGCCTAGGTCTGTAACTTACCAAGTTAGAATATTGGTCCAATTATTCAGTGCTGTTATCATGCAGTGGCAGCACCTCTCCAAGGCTTCAGATATACATTTTCTAAGCCCCACCAGACTGTATCATGGAGACCTTTTGCACACAAAGTGTATGCTTTAGTACTCAGCTAACCTAGGAAAAATCAAAGCTTGTCGCAATTTCCTGTACTCTTAGCTACAGTACTTGAAATAAGCAGCTGAGTCAGCTGAACTAATGGATTCCAGCCAATGTCGTAGCACAGAACAAAGGTTGCATTCCTGTTACTATTACAGTATGAACAAAGGTTGTGAAGCAAAAATTACCAGATACCATTGACCAGCTTGATTATTTTTTCCAGGAAAACCTGTTGGATGTTTAATTTGTACAGGTGCCTTTTACCTGCAGCAAAGATCTTCTCAAGTGTTTGCTCTAAGTGTAAGATGTGTATTTCCGACCTTTCATTCAGGAGCTCAAGATGCTACAGTCTACATAACACTCCCTCCTCTTATTTTTCCCCAAAACAACAAACCTGCCTGGTAAATTATGCTGAGATAAATTAATGGGCCCCTTTCACCCAAGGCTAGTGAAAGTGGACTAGAACTCGGCTCTTCCCACACTGCATCTTCTGGATTATTTGTCATATTGTATTCTTTGTTCTTCTCATGAAACATTTCTTGTGAAATAGCTTACTGTAACAGGGATAATGCAACTTCTTGCAAACATCCAACATAACTCAGGGTTGTAAAAATCAGCAGTTTCTAAACAGAGCTACAGAAGTTTTCTTTATTAAAATACTTGTTTCTAATGTCTTCATCCATCCAATATGATGTACCTTATTTCCCACTAGACACTGAGATCCAGCTCACACAACACAATAAGCCATGTTTTAGTTTTCTGAAAAGTTGACTGAAATGGGATATGATTGCACTCCAGCATTACACACAAAAAGACTGCTCTTAAATTTACATGAAAGCACCTTCCAGTTGAATGGGTGGTTTGTGTGTGTGCCTTTGAGTCAGTCTTGACTCCTGTTGACTGCTGGGACTGGCCTTGGCAACATGTTTGGAATTAGTTTGCCATTGTTTTTTTTCCTAGGGCTGGGAAAGAGTGACTGGCCCCAATTCCACAACTGGCTTTGTGCTTAAGGTGGGTCTATAGCAATGTTTTCCAACCTTTGCAACTTCAAAATGTATGCACTTCAACTCCCAGAATTCCCTATCTAGCATGCTGGCTAGGGAATTCTGGGTGTTGAAGTGCACACATCTTAAAATTGCCAAGGTTGAAAAACTGGTTTAGAATCTCCTGGCTTCTAGCCTTGTGCCTTAACCATTACACCAACATGGCTCTTGGTTAAATGGTACTGTAGGAAAAATCTCCTAACAGAGAAAGTATTTGAGAGGAGAATCAATTACCAAGACCAAGAGTGGGTCACTGAAGTGTCTTCACTGAATGTTTTCAAGCAGCAGCTGGACAGCCATCTGCCAAGCATCCTTTTGTTTGGATTCCTGCATTGAACAGTGAGTTAGCTTCAGTTGCCCTTTCCAATTCTATGATTCCATGAATAAACCACAGTTGGCTGACTTTTACAACAGTCTAAACTATAAACTATGTTCTATGGATCATAGTAGCTGTGTTCATGCAATGTCCTAAAGTAAACCCAGATCACATTGTGGCTTTTCATGTGCGAATCTAGTAAAAAATGCATAGATCTTTTGTTTCATTTTTTGCCATCTTTTTGCTTCCTCTGGCAAACTGTGACTGCAAACCTGTTAACTGCTTAAGAACCTGGGGAAAAGAACCAATATAGTGTAGTGGTTAAGGTGTTGGAAAGGTCACAAGGAGCCCCAGGTTCATAGTCCATCCTCAGCCATTGAAGCTTACTAATGAGAGAGCATTGTCTTGAGCTCTTGATTGAAAAGTGAGATATAAGTCTAATAAATAAATTTCCATGCTATTTTTCCAGTCTGGCATTCTGCTTCTCATGGCATTAGATTGAATAGACAGCCAAACAGTCTTTTAACAGGGGATTTGATCCATTCATGGAGGATAATATAATGAGCTTTAATTATGAGAATTATATGCACCATGTTAAGAGACAAATGATTTTTGATTACCTAAGTAGAGTGAAATGTTCTTTAAGACATCAATCAAAATCAAATGCTAGATTTCTGATCCAAAGCAGCACAATGCACCATTGCTCTTATGGCTTCCTTTTGGGTAAATTCTCTCAACTTTAGTTTTAAATACTGTATACATCACGTTTGCTAAATTCTTTCCATATTTGTTTTATTGTGCTAGAATGTTTATATTGAACGGCATCATAGCAAATCTGTAATTATTTTCCTGTTTTGTCATAGAAAAAGGAGGTTGTGAAAAGTCAAAACTATTGATGTGCATATGATTGTTATAATGTGATGTAACATACTATAGATCCTGTAATATATAGAATTACATCAAAATATTTTGTATACACATTATTATTTACATACAACCACTGAAGTTACAGTTTCATTTGAGGCTAAATAAACATTCTGCTTGAATACAGGCAAAAGAAAACACAAAAACTCGGCACAGAAAAAAATAAAATGACATTACACGTGTATATAATAAGCTCTTGCGCGCAAGCGCACATCATTCACTCGGTCAGATGGAACCAGAAGTTCGTAGTTATGCCCTCTATTGCATTCTGGGTAATATCTTCCCCCGCGGAGTATACAATAGTGATAAAATCCCTTTAGGATTGAATTTCAAGAGCCTTGATGGAAGCTTCTCATTGGATGTTCGGCACTATATGCTGATTGGCTATTGAACTAAGTCTTGGCTTAAGGCGGGCGGAAGTCCGGCAGGCGGAAGTGGAAGTTGACGTTACTGTGGCAGCGCAGATAGGAGGATGGTGAGCCTGGCGAATGGGGGAAGGGAGATAATGGAGAAAATATTATTTCTGTTTAAAAATAAGATGTCTTGAACTTCACGGGTATCACTCTTGCTTAAGGATAATAAGGGCTACTTGTCTCAGCACGTTTACTTTAAAATAATTTTGTATTGCGTTTAACGAGGCTTGCTCTCAGGCATGGATTTAGCATCGCCCCTTTGTAGACCGTGGATAAGCTGTTTCATTCATGAGTAAGACCCACTGAATAGTAGTATGGATTATGTAATTTGAGCGTGTCTTAGGGTTGTAGAACTAATGGAGGGTGGAGTATTAGGGACTGGCTTGTTTTGTGATATAATGGTTTTTACCTGAACCCGGAAAAGTGAAATTTTATTACACTATAGATAGCTATAGATATTTTCTCAAGTTTAATTATGGGCTGTTTGTTATTATAGCTGTTTTTATAGTGCTGCTTTTTGTAGCTATGAAAGCCTCCACCAGGAGAATATAAGTTCTATTGGAAATATGTTTAAAAGCATCTCAAATTAGTGTTACTCCTTATTAGGAGCTTTCCTGCAAATATCACTTGTAAAATTCTTCACAAGTTGAAGGATTTTCCTGGAAATGTATCCTGCCTTAGCATGAGTGAGAGGATGTTGGTGCTTGTAAAGCTCCACATGGTCATCTGGTTATAATGTGGGATTAAATACAGTTTTGGTCTGTTCTGGTAGGCAGCTCTTCCGTTGGTCTTATTTTGACTTCTTGATAATCATGAATAAGATTGCATTGTAAAATACAACATAATATATCCCAAATATTAGAGAGTGCTTGTATGACCTGTATTGATGGTGAAGAGAAAATCTCACACATCTTAGCCAGAATCATTGAAAGTTGGGTGGCATACAAGTTTAATAAATTTAAAGTTAAAAGAATGATGTTCTGAGTTAGGCCAGTTATTACAGCCAATCTCAAATATGGTTTGGAAATTGAGACTATGTTGACCTACTTTTCAAAATACAAAAAAGATTGTTGGATTATACTGTTATGGCTAACCAAACTTTGCAGTGACAGACATGAGCTGTTGGTTTATGGAGAACTCTTTGTTTAGTTGCTTAAGGGAAAGTGGTAGAAATATTTTTTCTTCATAAAGTTTAGCGCTGAGGGCTTGCTTGAAACTTATTTCCATCTTAAAATACCTCAATTAAACTGTAAGAATTTATCTGTCAGTGGTTACTGGCTATGAAAGCCTTGATGTTCAGAGACAGTCTACTTTTGAAAACTATGTGCTGTTGCTGCTGAACACATAATAAAGCAAGGCAGTTTTCTTCACTTTTGGTTTGTAGTATTGTTGGAGATGCTTTATGAACCACAATCGGAATAGGCTACACTTTTGTTGTTTAGTCGTTAAGTCGTGTCCGACTCTTCGTGACCCCATGAACCATATTGCGTCAGGCCTTCCTGTCCTTCACTGCCTCCCTGAGTTTGCTCAGTTTCATGCTCATTGCTTCAGTGATGCTATCTAACCATCTCATCCTCTGCCGTCCTCTTCTCCTTTTGCCTTCAATCTTTCCCAGCATCAGGGTCTTCTCCAAAGAGATCTCTCTTCGCATTAGGTGACCAAAGTATCTGAGCTTGAGCTTCATTATCGATCCTTCCAATGAGCAATCAGGGTTGATTTCCTTTAAGATTGACTGGTTTGACCTCCTAGCAGTCCAGGGGACTCTCAAGAGTCTTCTCCAGCACCACAGTTCAAAGGCATCAATTCTTCGGTGCTCGGCCTTCTTTATGGTCCAGCTCTCACAGCCATACATTACTACTGGAAAAACCATAGCTTTGACTATGCGGATCTTTGTCGGCAAGGTGACGTCTCTGCTTTTTAATATGCTATCTAGGCTTGCCATAGCTTTCCTCCCAAGGAACAAGCGTCTTTTAATTTCATGGCTGCAGTCTCCGTCTGCGGTGATCTTGGAGCCCAAATAAATGAAGTCTGTTACTGCTTCCATTTCTACCCCTTCTATTTGCCAGGAATTGATGGGTCCAGATGCCATGATCTTAGTTTTTTTAATGTTGAGTTTCAAGCCAGCTTTTGCATTCTCCTCTTTCACCCTCATCAAGAGGCTCTTTAGTTCTTCTTCACTTTCTGCCATTAGGGTGGTATCGTCCGCATATCTGAGGTTGTTGATGATTCTCCCTGCAATCTTAATTCCGGCTTGTGATTCTTCCAGCCTGGCATTTCTCATGATGTACTCTGCATATAGGTTAAATAAGCAGGGTGACAGTATACAGCCTTGTCGTACACCTTTCCCTATTTTGAACCAATCGGTTGTTCCGTGACCGGTTCTAACTGTTGCTTCTTGTCCCGCATACAGATTTCTCAGACAGGTAAGGTGGTCTGGTACTCCCATCTCTTTAAGAATTTGCCACAGTTTGTTGTGATCCACACAATCAAAGGCTTTTGCATAGTCAATGAAGCAGAAGTAGATATTTTTCTGGAACTCTCGTCTTTCTCCATGATCCAGCGAATGTTGGCGATTTGATCTCTAGTTCCTCTGCCTCTTCGAAACCCAGCTTGTACATCCGGTAGTTCTCGGTTCATGTATTGCTGAAGCCTAGCTTGTAGGATTTTGAGCATAACCTTGCTAGTATGTGAAATGAGTGCAATTGTGCGATAGTTTGAGCATTCTTTGGCATTGCCCTTCTTTGGAATTGGAACATAAACTGACCTTTTCCAATCCCGTCGCCACTGTTGCGTTTTCCAAACTTGCTGGCATATTGAGTGCAGCCCTTTAACACCATCATCTTTTAGTATTTTAAATAACTCAGCTGGAATACTGTCATCTCCACTAGCTTTGTTGTTAGCAATGCTTCCTAAGGCCCACTTGACTTCACTCTCTAGGATGTCTGGCTCAAGGTCAGTGACCACACCAGTATGGACATCGGGGACATTAAGATCTTTCTTGTATAGTTCTTTGTATTCTTGCCACCTCTTCTTAATCTCTTCTGCTTCTGATAGGTCCCTGCCTTTTTTGTCCTTTATCATGCCCATCTTTGCACTAAACGTTCCTTTCATATCTCCAATTTTCTTGTAGAGATCTCTAGTCTTCCCCATTCTATTGTTTTCCTCGATTTCTTTGCATTGTTCATTTAAGAAGGCCTTCTTATCTCTCCTTGCTATTCTCTGGAAATCTGCATTCAGTTGCTTATATCTTTCCCTTTCACCCTTGCTTTTCACATTCCTTCTTTCCACAGCTATTTGTAAAGCCTCATCAGACAGCCATTTTGCTTTCTTGCATTTCTTTTTCTTTGGGATGGTTTTAGTTGCTGCCTCCTGTACAATGTTACGGACCTCCGTCCATAGTTCTTCAGGCACTCTGTCTACCAAATCTAATCCTCTAAATCTATTCATCACCTTCACTGTGTACTCACAAGGAATATGATCTAAGTCATACCTGAGTGGTCTAGTGGTTTTCCCTACATTCTTCAATTTAAGCTTAAATTTTGCAGTAAGAAGCTCATGATCTGAGCCACAGTCAGCTCCTGGTCTTGTTTTTGCTGTCTGTATAGAGCTTCTCCATCTTTGGCTGCAAAGTATATAATCAACCTGGTTCCGGTATTGACCATCTGGTGATGTCCATGTGTAGAGTCATCTCTTGTGTTGTTGGAAAAGAGTGTTTGCTATGACTAGCTTGTTCTCTTGACAGAACTCTATTAGCCTTTGCCCTGCTTCATTTTGTACTCCAAGGCCAAACTTGCCTGTTATTCCGATTACTCCTTGACTTCCTACTTTAGCATTCCAATCCCCTATGATGAAAAGGACATCTTTTTTTGGTGCTAGTTCTAGAAGATGTTGTAGGTCTTCATAGAAGCGGTCAACCTCAGCTTCTTCAGCATCAGTGGTTGGGGCATAGACTTGGATGACTGTGATATTGAATGGTTTGCCTTGGATACGCACTGAGATCATTCTGTCGTTTTTGAGGTTGTACCCCATTACTGCCTTTCCCACTCTCTTATTCACTATGAGTGCAACTCCATTTCTTCTAAGGGTTTCTTGGCCACAGTAGTAGATATAATGGTCACCTGAATTAAATTCACCCATTTCTGTCCATTTCAATTCGCTGATTCCCAAGATGTCGATGTTCAGTCTTGTCATCTCATGTTTGACCACATCCACCTTGCCTTGGTTCATAGATCTTACATTCCAGGTACCTATACAATATTGTTCTTTACAGCATCGGACCTTCTTTTCGCTTCCAGATACATCCACAGCTGAACGTCCTTTCGGCTTTGGCCCAGCCGCTTCACTCTTTCTGGAGCTACTTGGAAATGCCCTCCGCTCTTCCCCAGTAGCATATTGGACACCTTCCGACCTGAGGGGCTCATCTTCCGGCGTCATATCTTTTAGCCTTTTAACATTGTCCATGGGGTTTTCTTGGCAAGGATACTGGAGTGGGTTGCCATTTCCTTCTCCAGTGGACCACATTTTGTCAGAACTCTCTGTCATGACCTGTCCGTCTTGGGTGGCCCTGCACGGTATAGCTCATGGCTTCACTGAGTTACGCAAGCCCCTTCGCCACGACAAGGCAGTGATCCATGAAGGGGAGGCTACACTAGGAAGATGGTTTTTGATCCAGCTGAATTTTTATGTTAGGAGGTTGAAATTGGGAGGGGATGATACATGTTGTTTCTTTATACTAGCTACTGTGTTAAGAGCAGGAGTAGTGCTTCACAGTGAAGGTAGTCTTCTGACAAGATAGCAGCAAATATTGTAAAAATCTACAAGATGAAATTGCTCAGGCAGTTTATTTACACACGGTATGTTTCTCAAGCTGTTCAACTTTCTCTATTACAGCTTCCACTATCCTTGCTGAAAACTGCACAGAACCACCCAATGGTGAGTTACTGGACTTGGTAATCAGGGTGAATGTGCAAGCCTTTTATTTTTAAAAAGCTTTCTGCAAGTTCCAAAATATTTGCTACAGCTCTTAATGCCTTTTGTGGCTTTGCAGTTTCAAATAAACAATCTTGGAAAGATGTGAATGTGAAAGCTACTATTTGTCTCTCTTTCAAAAGTGTTAATTTCTGACTTTCATTTTCTATCTTATGCTAGGACCAGAGAATAACCTGCGAGCATTTAATGCTTAGCAAAACTATTGTTCCAATTAGTGTCTAAATGGAAATTTGCTAATAGTGCTTTGATTTTTCAAAGAAATAAATTGTATTAGCACAATTTTAGAAAATGGTATGTCTTTGACCAATTTATTGTACATCATGCTCCCATATCTATTGGCCAGCTAAAGAGTTTCAATAATATAAATATGCATAGTAATACATTTATATAAACTACTTTTAAATGTAAGCACTCTGTGTTCATTGTAAACTGTACTTTATATGTTGTATTATAAGATTATGTTGGATAATCTAAAATATAAAGATATGTAACATGTAGAAAACACAATAATAGTACAACTTTCTTAATATTTTCAAAGGTAAGAGCAAAGCTTCCAAAAATAAATTCTAATGTAACAAGCAGAGAAGCGATCTGAAAATGTTAAAATGAAAATATTCTCGTGTAGTGTATATACAATATACACTATAGCTGTTAAGTTCTTGAATCTCAAACTTGCTCATTTAGTGGCCCATAGGAGGAAAGTTTTCAAACAAGAAAAATATAGTATTTAATAGCGTGATAGCATGTAGTACACTAACTTAAGTGATGTATGTTTGTTACAGCTTATATCCTGTTCCATTCCCAGAGATTTTGAGTGACTTGCAGTATTAATACAACTGGTGGTGCTGGTTTTGAACTATAAAGCCTTTCATGGGCTGGCACTTGTGTACCTAGAGGTTTTCCTGCTCCAGTTTGAACTGATCTGACCTATTAGATCTTCCAGAGAAAAATTACTTCAGCAGGAAGTAAAGAGAGCAGGAGGTACTGCTTCTCAGAGGCAGCACCAGTTCTCTGGAGAAGTCTCCCTGTAGAGATCTGGTTGGCATCATCCTGGAGTGCATTCAGGAAGATGTTGAAGGTAGAGCCATTTTGGAGAGCATTTTAACCTGTCAGCACCATCTTTTGTTTTACTTGGTTTTGGTTTGTTATTTCAATTGTCAGGAAGTTTGTTTCTGTTACTGTGGATACCTTAAATTTGCTTTCTGTTGTGCAAGCTGCTATGAGTTGGACTGATTGTGGCAGGATACAATTGCAATAAATGTGATAATGTATTTTTGTTTTTAATCTTATAATTCTGTCTGATGCACAGCTGTTCAAGTGGAGCATGATCTTACTCACCTCCTAATGTCTTTTTGAAGAACCTGTGTTGAATGATGTCAGAAAATATAGTAAGGAGGAGATGGTCTGGATATCTCAGAGTAGGCTGTTCTGAGGAAGGGAGGCCATCATTGAGCAGGCTCGAGCCCAGAGCCTCTCAAGATGGCATTCTCTCAGTGTTGAGACCCCAGCAAGCCCCCTACTGGCTGGCCAGATTCAACTTGAAGGTGGTGGTCATGGAGGTATGCAAGTCTTTAAAGGTGACCACCAGCACCTTGAATTGTACCTGGAAGCTATCTTGCAGCCAGTGCAATTCCTACCAGGCACAGCCCAGTAAAACCCACTGTATTGGTCTTCACTGCTACTTTTGCTTGCATGTAGAGATGGCTATTGGCTTTTAAAAAACACATTGTTGATGATGTATAAGAGCATGCACAGAGTATACACATAGGCTAAAGTTTAACAGTCCAGCCAAATGTACATAGTTATTTTATTTTTGTGTGTGCTGTGAAAGCATCCCTCAAATTCAACAAATCCAATGTTGTGATAGTTGTTGTACATTAATCTACAGTGGTGCTTAAAAGTTTGTGAACGCTTTTGAATTTTCAATATGCAGCTTTGGATCATTTTCCTCAATAAATAAATGAACAAGTATAATGTTTTGAACTCATTTGTTTAATTGGGTTCTCTATCTAGTTTTAGGAAAAGGGGAGAACAGATCATGTTTTTGGTCATATTTATGCAGAAATGTTGGAAATTCAAAAGTTCACAAATTTTTGAGTGCCACTGTATGTGAAGCACAGTCCTATGCACACATGTACTTGTTTTTCTAGCTGCAGAGTCTAGTCCATAATGCTCATTCACTGAGCCATATGCTGCTTTGTGCCAGCACTCCAGGCTCCAGATCATCCCATCCGGTCTAAACTAATGACAGGAACTAGGCTGAAAAAATGTTATTTAAAAATCTAATTGGAATATGTGGAACAGTCAGAACACTCAAATTTATACTACATGTGGCCTATATGTATTTTGTTTCAGGACAGGAACATTCAAAAGGGCTGTTCTGAAGTCACCCCTCTAATTAAATGTTCCTTATCAAACTGAATTCACTGACTAGAAAAAATACACTTGTCAGGAGAAAAGTTAATTGGAATTCTCCCCAGTTATGTGTGTGTTTGGGTTGTTGTTGTTTTTTGGCAGACATTTCCAAATATAGTCTGAAATAATGCAGAACAGTTTTTCCTCAACCGTATTCTGTTTGTGAATCTTATTGTGTAATATTTATACATAAAGTTAAGTATTACAATCTAATAACTGATGCCTTATTCTGAAAGGGAATAGCCCATTGAGTATGCTTGTATGTATGGAGGAGAAAGGAAATAGCAACAGGCAAGGAAGAAAACAGGCTTTTATTTTATGAGGATGAAGTACTATTTTCTTAATGGAATTACAGTACTGTACCCACTGTTGATTCTTTTAAATTGCCTGTTTTATCTTTTCAGCTAGTGGAACTAAAAAATGGTGAAACTTACAATGGTCACTTGGTGAGCTGTGACAACTGGATGAACATCAATCTTCGAGAAGTCATCTGTACATCAAGGGTAAGGACAGCTGTCTTTTTTGGCTGTGGATGATGACTGCCAGTTTTCACACAGTAGGAGGACAGAAATGAAGTTAGAAGAATGACCATGTAGAAAACATTTCTATAGGCTCCAGGAATTTCTTGAACATTTGGTTGTAACTCAGTCTTGGTGATTCCAGTTCTCTGCTTCTGGATCATTTTGTATGTATTAGTTGCCCACTAGGTGGTGCTGTCAGCCTGGCTTCTCCCTCCAGATGCCAAATTGGTTGGGCCTTGATAGCCTTTTGGGAAATAAAAACATTTTATTTTGCTTCTTCGTAGAGAGGAATTTGAGGAAAGAAAAAATATTTGGTTCAGGAAGAGAAAAAATAGTATTAATAGGTATCAAACAATGGGAAGCCAATGAGAATTCTCCCTGAGAACTCTTAAAAGAATGTTAATTCATGCTTTAAGCCATGTTTTAATATGAAAAAAGAACTTCTGACATAAGACAAGTATGTCTGACATATTAAAATTCCATGCAATATGCTTGAAGACTCAAGTAGTGACTATTTTAAGTTGCTGTGTTGGTTTGAATTGTTCTGTTTTTCTTTTTATGTTTGGTCTGTCTTTGATGGTGATTTTTGATCAAACCATTGTTTTGTAAAATGATAGGGAATAAATTGATATAATTAAATATTAAAAATCAAGGCTACTAATAGTAACAACATACTTTACAATCTGATGCTGCATCCTTCTTCCTCCTGTCTTTTCTGAGGAAGGATGGAGACAAGTTCTGGAGGATGCCTGAATGTTACATCCGCGGCAGCACCATCAAATACTTGCGCATTCCTGATGAGATCATTGATATGGTGAAAGAAGAGGTGGTATCAAAAGGCAGGGGCCGTGGTGGGATGCAGCAGCAGAAGCAGCAGAAGGGTCGTGGTATTGGTGGCACTGGGCGGGGTAAGTCCTATTTTTAATCTGTGAATGGGAGAAGTTTGGAAACTGCTTTCTGTGATCATTAAAATCTCAAAATTTGGAGCAGTTGGTTGAAGACTTCCTGAATGATCCCATTTGCACTTTGTACTAAGCCATAATGTGTTGTCATTTTCGCTTAGGATTTTGTTTGAAGCCATAATGTAGTTTATTTAGGAAATTTTGGGCAAATGAAGCCTGACTAAGTGCAAGCTATGAACCTTACCTGTGTTGCCCTTCGCCTCTGTTTTCAGCTGGAGCTTAGCTCTGTAGCCAGAATGGCAAAGCAAACTGTGCAGCTACTCAGGCTCTGGCCAATGTAAGGGACTGGGTTGGTATCCCCTTGCTTCAGTTCTTGTACCAAAGTGTAGGATGCAGCCTTCCGATGGGCCTTGGTATCCTAGCTGATATTGGAGCCGGAATACGCTACATTTCAGCTCTTTAGTACTAGGGCAACTGTCGGTAGAGGTGGAGTGTGCTGTTACTACCCCTCATTCATCTCCATGAATACTAAAGTCATCTAACAGTCATTGCTACATCTTGGGAGAGAGAGTTCTGTAAGTGAGATGTTGTGTGAAGTCCCTTTCCACCTGCCCTACTTGCTAGCACTTTATCAGATCATGGTAACTGGAAGAAGAGGAAGACCTCTCCATCTATTCCCCTGAATCATCTATATCTATAGATCTTGACAGTGTCTCAGTTTGGCTGTATTTCCTCTGGAAGAGGAGACCCAGGGGGCAAAACAAATATCCTTCCAGTTGTCATAACCAATTTTTCCCTAATATGCAGGCAGGTTTCTAGGCAGAGTCCTTCCCTGCTGTTTTGTTAGCTACATTTAATTGGCATAAGGATTGTTTAAAAGGTAGAGCTTTATTATGCTTGCTAATTAACTCAAAGTCTTCTCTGGAGGCATTTGGAAGACCACGCTTTGCTCTCCTGGGACATTAAAAGAGCAGTAACTCTGAATGGCACTGAGAATTTGGCTGGATCTCCCTGTTCTCATTATCTGAGTAGTGAGCTGTAACTTTGCTATACTATGCCTCTAGCTAGCCAATTCCTTCAGACTTAACCATAGCTCAGGGAGGTTCTTCAGTAACCTCACTGATGGTCTGTGGGGAACCCCATGTTTGCAAGCTGAATAAGGAGAGCATACACAAGTTTTTTTGTCTCTGACACTGGCTGAAAGGTGAATTTCACCAAGTGTTCTATATCCAGGTGGTCAGCCAGATGTCTAGGGAAGTCCTTGAGCACCACAAAATGCGAGTGGACTGCTATTTGTTGTTTCCGCATTCCCCAGCATCTAGTCAGTGCTGACATATTAACATTTCTAAATTGGCTTTTAAAAAGTACTGTGCCTACAAGTAGTAATTGTTTGTCACCCATTCCAGATTTGACACTGGAATTTCAATGGAACAGGTCTCTCAGTCGGTTAAGCTAGGTGACCAGGCAAGCCATTGCACCTTTATGTGGCAACATATGATTGGATGCAAGGATTGTAGAACTCAGTATGGTGCATTTTGATTGGAGTGTATTTTTAATGTAACTTAACATGCCAATTTCAAAGCCGCCTGACTCCACAACTACTTTGGGCAGCTTATAGTGAAGTAGCATATAGTGATTTACTCATGACAGCTGATGGCCAATGTTTAGCTTGTCTGGTCACGGGAGTAAGAAATGAGTCTTCCTGGAATCTGGCCTCCTGCTTCACATAGTGGTCAACCAGATGTCTCAGGGCAGGAAGGCAACATGCCTACCGTGTTAACTGCCCTTCAGTAACTGATATTCAGGGGTAGATTGCCTCTGAACATAGCAATTCTACATCTGACATTTAATACCTATTGCTTCATTTGCCCAATATTCCTTTAAAGTTTTCTGTGCTTGCCTGCTGCAGAGGATACTGAATTCTTATATGTTTGTTTGTCTGCCTCTCTGTCCCATGCTTTTCTGAGAGTTAAGGTAAATCAGGGTTGGGCAAATTTGTTTCCCAGAGGCCTCTATTAATATTTTTGGTTGGGATAGAGGACCATAGTAATTAACTGGAGGTTTCAATCCAGACAGAATTCACACATGAAATAGAGTAACATCAATTATTCTTCACAGAGGAATTCGTTTTTTAGATCTGCTAACCCCTATTTTTCTGTGACAGTTAAAAACCTGCTAAATGGCATTCTTTCTCTGAATACCACAGCTTGTGGGCAAATAAAAGATGGTGGTTACATGTTTTTTTTAGCCTGGATGCATGCTCCTGGCCCCTGTTGGCAACAAGATGCTGGATTGTTTGGTCCAGCAAGACTGTTCCTACACTATGGAACATGTTAATAAACATTATCCACAATTTAAGTGGCTTAGTCAGTAACCAATTGTTCAACAAAGCCTGCCGCAGCATTGATCAGTACTGGTCATAAAAAACTACTGGAGATTGATCTAGGAGAGCTCTGGTTGATAGATAGTTGCTCATCATGATGTGTGATGTTGGTGGGAATTGCCCCAAAGCTCCTTTCTCCCTGAAATGATACTTCCCTTTCTGTTTTCAGGAGTATTTGGAGGTCGTGGTCGAGGAGGAATCCCAGGGAGTGGTCGAGGACAGCAAGAGAAGAAGCCGGGGAGACAAGCAGTGAGAAGCTGAACTGTTGCTGGGGAGTGCTCTGGGCCCAGATGCTTTGTTGTTGGGACACACTGGTCTGCTGTCTCTTCTTACTCCACAAAACAAACTTGTACTTTTTTTTTAAATATGAATAATTGGGATGTTAGATATGAATCCTAGAGGTGTTTTACCACTCAAACATGCAGTTTAGCTTCTGTTTGAACAGGCACTGATGGGGAGTGCTCAACTGACTCCCCTGTTCTTGGAATTACTATGGTAAATGAATAGCTTAGCCAGGTTCACATTTTTGAAAATGGAGATTTTTGTGTGAGCAATTTAATTCTAATTGATAAACTATGAAATGCATTTAAACAAGCAAAAAAAAATTGATTGTGTTGTGCAGAAGATTTGCAATCCCTGGTTTCTTAGCAGCCAAAATTCCCAGAATTTAGTAGCTGGGAAGTGAATGTTGGTTTTTCCTCATGGCTGAGGAGAAGAATTAAAGCAATGAAACATCTTACCTCGACATCTTTTTTATTTTCTAGCAAAATCATTTTTTAAAGGATTGGACTACTTTGAAGAGGGAAATATCTCTATAACAACTTCAGCTCTCAAAAGTTTACTTTTTTGCCCAGTTTCAGAAATAATGCCTTCAGTGACTTACAGAGACTATTTTCAGTGCAGAATTTCTGTTTTAAACAACTGAAATGTGGCCTCCCTCATCCACTTGGAGTAGCTTTTCTACAGCCCCCAAAGAGGGGGCCTGCAAACCATGGGGAGTCTCAAATGAAGGCAGGATTTAGAAAAAAACTGTACTTTAAAGGTCTGGGGCCAGATGTTGGGCTCCATCTGTTCTGCCCAACTTTGCCAGTGATCCAGACAGGAGTTGAAATTCAACATCCAGAGGTTCATAAATTCCACACGTGCTTCAAAGTGTCCTAAATGGAATTAGGTGCTTCAGCTGTAGAGGTTAAAAATTGGGTTACAGGTGACCCTTTTGAAAATACGATTTTAGAAGCAACACTTAACCCTACCCATTAGTCAATACCGAACAAACCAGCTACAATATTTTGGGTAAAAACATTTTTACATATTTTTGACCCACCATGTTACAGGTAGAATAAAGTTTGATCTGTTACTCTGCGTGTATTAGAAGAGGTGGGTGGTGAATATTAATAAGGGGCACTGGAAAACTCTTCTCCAGAGATAGTAATCACACTCAAGAATAGGCAACCTCCCCTTTTCTGGCATGTGCCAGCTTTCTTCTCTTGCATGTAGCATCTTTTTCTCTTGCACAGGCCTTGTTTTGCTTTCTACCTTTGAAACTCAAGTGAATACTGTCTTGTTTTTGAGGCCCTCTTTTTGTTTAGTAGGAAAGTAGACTGCCCCTTTTCTTACAGATGGGAAAGACAGGGTTCATGTCATCTGGGAGTCTATTTGCTATGAAAGTTAATATGTGATTTTTTTGTTCAGGGCAAATACAAGTAGTCATTCCAGAAAGCTTCATTCTTCTCCATCCTGAATCTGGTGTTACCACTTGTTACTGTCCTCTTAATCAGGAATGCATTGTTTCTGTGTGTAAGGCAATGGGGCTGCAGGCAGACCACAGTCTCTCTCCTGTAAGCAGACTGCACAGGGTATGACCATCAAGGAAAACCTCCTCTTATCCTTCTCTGTTGCTCTTTCCATGACTCTTGTGAACAGACAGTTGGCCTTTGTTTTGGGGGCAGGTGCTTCCCCTGAGCGCCAAAGAGCACTTTCTTCAGACTTGCTTTTGCAGCATTGCATTGGCTCAGCTGTGTGGTGACTCACTCACTCCTCCCCAGGTCTGAGTCTAGAATAGCTGCACACGAGGAGAAGCTGTACAAATAGTTTGAAGCCTGCGTTAAGGAGCTAAAAATAATCATGTCTCGATCCTTCCCTCCCTCTTTTATTTTTATTAATGTTGTTCTTCCTTTCCTGATGCATTGTGGTCAGCCACCACAGCCTAAAAGCCTTCAGGCTGTGCTCCAAGGAAACTGCCAGAGTTTGAAAGAGAGTATATGTAGAACAGCACACCCTGGAATACAGCAGAAGAGATGGCTCTGCCATTGCTCTTGACACCTGCTCAGCCTGGACAGAGCTTTGCCGGTCTTGATAAGATGCCCGCAAAAGCAGCAGGTGGAAGCTGCTGTACACAGAGGCCACCCACCTGGATCAAGGAACAGATGTTCTCCAGGCCATCTTCACCTGGGAAGAAGCCTTGCTTGGCCACTTCAAGCATCTTCTGTTTGTCACTCGTCAAACCAGATGCATCTATTAAGTTCCTGAAAAATACTTTTAGGAACTTCCTTTGGTGAAACTCCAGCAACTGGTGTTCAGATGCAAAGTGCCTTTAGCCATGGAGGCTTTATTTAATTAAGATAAATGTCGAGTAGAGCTGGATTTTTTTCCTAGCACCCTCTATTTTCCAAATCCTGTTTACAGCAGTGAGTACAGAGCCAAAATCATATATTTCCTTCAGTATTCAGCAGAGTAGTCTCCATTTTCTCCTGCAGTCCTTGAAGCCAGAGGAGACAAATTAAGAATACTTGAAGGAACACAAGCAAAAGGATTTGTCCTAAAAAGGGAACCAGTGGTAAAATGCTGGTTCTTGCTGGCATTTTATCAGAGCCACACTTGAAAATAACCGAATTAAAGCATAAATTGAGCTGTCCTTGTTTTGTGAGTAAGTTTTTTTAGTTTTACTGAATCATCCAAGTAGGTTGAACAATAGGGGACAGCATGTCTGGACTGGTGTGAAGCCAACAATTCTTGCCAGTTTGTAATTGTGATGGGGAGAGCAGAGCTCTAACAACTCAATTAAAAAAAAAAAAGTTTTTACATCAGGAAAAGGTTGAAGAACTAGTCAAGTATGCATTTCTGTCTTGCCAATCCAAAAACTCGATTTAATTGCCCCAGAAGGATTTATTGAGAACCCCCAGCCCAGTCAGATAGCTGAGTGACTGAGCACAAGTAACAGAGGTCGAGCTCCTGATGAACCCCTCCAAACATCTATTTCCTGAACAGCCCTCCCATGTCAGTTCATCATGCTGTGCTCTCCTTAAACCTTGAATGTGTGCATCTTAAAAAAAAAAAGAAAAGAAAAAAAATTGGTGGCATCTCTGCAAATCAAAGGGATGACTAAGAGCACACCCAGCTCTTTTCTACCCAGTTCTAAGTATAGTGCAGTAGTTGGCAAAATGTCAGCTAAATACAAGGCTGCAATGACTTTTAGGGCTGGTACTGAACTGGAGGGAGTATCAGGTCTGAAAGGCAATGATATAAATGAAATGGCATCCCCCTGTGTTTTGGGGGGAAAAAGGTTATGTGCATAGGTTTGCCTTTGGAGTTCACACAGTAGTGGTGTCTTTAATGGCCATTGTATTGACCAGCATATTAGTGCAACGATGTATGGGGAATACAGTAGAAGTTTTATTTAAAACTAAACTGCTCTAGAAAGTTTTGAAGGTTGGGGTGAAAATCTCTTAAATAAAAGAGAAAGGGGAAAACATGAATTTCTGAACTGTTGTTTTTCTTTGCAACTATTTGCCTCCCCACCCCAAAATTTAAACGCAGCATTTTTAAAATGGCCCTTTTAGTTCTAAAGTGCAGTGGGTGTGGCCCTGATGTATGCTGTCATGTGCTGTTTAAAGGTCTTTGGGAGAAGCCGTGCAAATATTTAACCCATTACCAAGTTTCTAGCTCTCATGTTTTCTGACCCAGAGTATTTGTCTGCAAGAGCTGATTACCCAGTTCATCTGCTTTTTTTTTTTCCTTACCATTAAATCAATTTAGTATCAGACTTTAAAATGTTGCATATTTTATTTGTGTTATCAAATTCATGAGAAGCAACCTAACACCCATAAAATACAGTAAGGTCTTGAGGAAAGCACAGGATTTTGCTCTGATAACCCAACAGGAAACTCTTTAAGAAAAAATACATGATAATGATTGTGAATTGGAAATACTTGCTTTGGGTAACTTTTTGAAACTTTTAAAAATAAAAATGTTCATAATTGGCTTATTATCCAGATTTCTTTTGTGTGTGTTAAGGTACTGTCTTCTAAAGTACAAACCCCTATATAGTACTGTGCTCATATTGTGTTAGAATTTTGTGTCTGTGTGTATAAAACTCACTACAAAATTCTGGATTCCCAAATCATCACAGCAATGCTTGATCCCAAGGTGCCACTGTGGCTTCAGCAGAACCTGGTTGCCTTAGACACCACTACCACTTACTGCCAAGATTGGGGGGGGGTGAGGTGGGAATGCCTGAATTTTAATTGCCAGGTGCTTGTGCAATTAAAACTAGAGTTCTGACTGAAGTAGGGCTAGCCGCCTCTCCCTCCCAGTGCAGAACTCAACTGTTCTCATCCCTGGCAACCTTCCAGCAGAGAGGCCTGCAACAGATTAAAGGCCCTGGAAGCTGTTTCTTATTTAACAACCTCCACTGGGAGAGAGGGAGGGGGCTGGTGCAACATGTGCAAAAGGAGGCCCAAGGCTGGGTGAGAATCTGCCATTGAGAGGGGCTCCTTGAAAACTTGCATCAAGAGGCAATGTAAAGGGCTGGAACACTCCCATCCATTTGGAGTCTGAATGCTTTAATCGGGGGGGGGGTCCCCACATTAAAAGGAGGGTCACGTTTATATAACAGCGGTTGCCCCCCCAAGCCTCCAAAATGAGCTGTGTGTGTGCACAAGTCACAAAGGTTTAATTGCTGCCTCTGGTTCAAGCTATCTCAGCATTGTGTTTCCACAAAGCTCACCAGCAGACTATGATGATACAGAAGAATCGCAAACATCTGAACTCTCAAAGATTGCAAGTGGTACTTGATTAAGTTTTGGTGTGCATTTATCCTGCATATTCATGGAACGTTTACAGGGCTCCAACAGGGTCATTTTGCATTTCTAACTTCCTTGTGTTCCTTCAATTTTATCTTTCTTTACCAGACAAAAGTAAATCTGTTAAGGGATGAAAAACACAAGGTCCGCATAATACTGTAGGATCCTAACCAATCTTATGTCAAGAATAAAACATGAACAGAATGCCACACGGGCAAAGGAAGGAGCGGAAAACTGGTAATGTTGACAAGCAGCACACAAACTTTAGAAGTTGCCTTAAAGAAGCTGTCCAAACTTTCTGCTTCAGTTTCTGTAAGATGCAACTAAGCACGCGTAAATGACCTCTAGCCACACCATTACAAGACTCGTACATGGGACATTTCTAGGTTGGGAGGGCAAGGAAATGGTATCTTCTACTTGCTAGATAAACACCAGTACAGATAGATTTTGTGGGGGATGGGGGACTGCTTCGCATCACATGGAAAGTCTGAACCTGTCTGTCCAGCCACAAAACCTGTCTTAGCCCTCTAATTATGGGGTAGCTGGTGTTTTCTCCAGAACAAGGGTGGAGCCTGGGAAGGCTTTGTTTAGGACTTGGGAGTTCCTTGCTCTAAATGGGTCAGTCTCGCCTGTGTCCATAACTCCTTATTCTCTATAGGTCTACGTGTGGAAAAATACTCCATAGAGTTCTGTTGGACCCATCTATCTTTCACCATCCCCCTTTGCAATGGAAAGATGGGGGAAAGACTTTGTTTCCTGGAGCAAAGAAGACCTGCAGGTTTTTAGGGATGATGTGCCCCACCCAAGCTTTTGACAGTCTCACAACCTGTTAAGGGATTATGGCCTTCATCTTTGACTTATGCCTCCCTCTGCAAATTAGAATCATTATGGCACACTTCTTACAGGTCTGCTCCAACTCTTCCACGCATCCTTTCAAATAAAATTGACAAATCTACCCCAGGATCATATGTTGGAAGGGACTACAAAGATCATCTAGTCCAGTGTTTCTCAACTTCAACAACTTGGTGAACTTCAACCCTCAGAATTCCCCAGCCAGCCATGCTGGCTGGGGAATTCTGGGAGTTGAAGTCCACCCATCTTAAAGTTGTTGAAGTTAAGAAACACTGATCTAGTCCATCAACGTGGACTAAATCCACTCCACACACTGGCTGCCCTTACACATCACCAAGACTTTATAAACTGGTTTGTAGCTTAGTACGGTCTAAATGCAACCTAACTGTGGTTTATTCAGCAAAGTGTAGTAAGCAGGATACACATAACCTGTGCACTGAAGGTGTGCCTAAGATAAATTCTTAGCTCTGGCTGGTATATAAAATGAGGGAATAAAGGCTTAGCCCCACTTTGTCCAGTCCAATTCTGGGGAGAGAATATCTTGCCCAGATGTTGAGCTATAATTCTGAGCATCCCTTACCATTGCTCAATGTTGATTAGGGCTGCTGAGACAACATCTGGCACCCCACAGTAATCTCCACCCCTGGACCAAGAATCTTCCATGTATGACTACAGCATTCTCTTTTCTCAAGATTGTTTTCACAAGCAAGGGACATAAATGACTGCTTGTTTATATATATATATGTATATAATTAAATATATTGGAACTTGGAGATCACAAAACTCCAAGGTTCTTCTCAAGACTTCAGGGATCTTATACTGTAGAAGGGTTCAGCCACTACATTTAAGCAATATTTTATAAGCTGTACATTTTAACATTATTAGTCATGTATTTGAGATGGGCGGCCATATAAATCTAATTTAATTAATTAAACTAAAATCAAACAAAATCACTTTAAGGCTTTGCTCAATGTGTAAATCCAACCAGTCATTCAGTTCTGAGACTAGGAGGCCACTAGTCCAGAGTATTGCTGATAAAAACACAGTTGTATGAGCTGTCCTCGCCTTCCCTGAAGCCTAGTAACACTCCTGCCTTTCACAGCACTGATTTGGGGACTCAGACGTAAGAATTCCACCTTTCCTTAGAACTCCTCCTAGAGATGAACACCCTTAGTGCGGAGGAAACATTCTTTCAACAACTCCCCGATGCAAGTCTGCTGCATTCACAACTGATGTGATTCCCCAGAGGAGCCGTGAAACAAAGTTCTGTGAGCTGGTGCCTGTTTTCCATCTCCTTTGGAAGGCAAGCAGGCGCCATAGATTTTCCATGCTTTAACTCTGGGTGTGTGCTGCCTCGGATTAAAGCCAGCTGCTGAGGCCGCCCACCCGCCGGTTGGCCTGCCTGCTGCGATATGATCTCACATCCACCCTTTTCCCACAGCGACATGCCTGCCGGCTAGCAGGGATTCAAAGCAGCAGCTCAGGAGCATCCATATGGCCTCCTCTGGAGAAAAAGCAACAATGTTGTCTCTGTGTGTGCCTACACATGTAACATTTGGGCAGGTCAGGGCTGCAGAGGACACACTGAGCTACAAACTGGCCAGTCTAGCATCTTGTGTGAACCAGCCCATGTGGCTAGCTTATATTCAGCATGTCACACAACCTGGGTTAATTTTACTTTAAACCATGGATAAGTTAACTCTGGGTACGCTTGTCATAAACATCAGCCTGCATTGTGCCAATGCTCTGTTTCTAGTTCGCCGCACTGAGCGAAGCCAAGCAACTGGATGAATTCAGTAAAATATGGTTCAGCTGGCAGGGCTAGGTCCAGTTTAGGGGTTATGCTCATTTCTGTGTATTTCCTTCCTCAAAATTATCAGAAATCCTGCCTGTGATTTTCAATGTTTTCAGTTTTGCAGGTATCTTTGTGCAGTATGGGGGTTTCAGGCTATCTACCCCTGGACGGCAAACAGAAGCATGCCTTGAAGCCTTTATGATCATGTCCAGAATTGGAACTGTTCTTGTTAATCTGCTCCAATTCTAATTTTTAAGAAATTCAGCGATCAAAGCTTTTTTTAGCATGGAGGTGCAAGAATGGAAGATCTCCAGGGGACCACCGGCCTTCCACTCTCTCCTTTGGAACAGCACCTACTTTATAGGATTCACTGAAGATCACCAAACTGCCTATCTACAAGAAATCCTGTTTCACTTCGGTCTTAAAGTTCGCCTGATAAGTATCAGTAACACTGAGACATTGCTAAAAGTACTACCAATTTAGAGCAGACCCAAAACATGTCCCCTTTTGTTTAATTTACATAGCCGCCCATCTCACATACATGACTCTGGGTAGCTCGCAAACACAAGAAGAAAAAAACAAAAAAAAAATCATTTAAAAACCCATGAAAACAGTACAAAACATAACCTGCAGGAGTGTATGATCAATCTCGTTAAGGGTATAGTCATTCTGCAGACTCCGCATCACCACTGCCCAATCCCCAGGCCAGATGACAAAGCCACGTCTTCAGGTCCTTCCAGAAGGTCAATATAGTCAGGGCCAATCTGACCTCAGGGGACGATGTCCCAAAAGGGTGTGTGGCCCACAGCATGGTGCCACTACAGAAACCCCGAGGCCTTTTTTTCTAGGTTCACGCTAGTTGGGTGAGTTGTGTTTTGCAAAACACGGAAGGCCGAACATGGTCGCTTGTCGTTCAAACTGTCGTGCAAGCGCGTAAACAGCGCTGGTCGGCTTGCAGAAAGCCTCTGCCACCGCCCTTCAGTCAAACAGGAAAAATGCAGGCCTGTTTCCAAATTCGAAAGGGCAACTTCCGGAGAGGCGCTGCAGCTGCGTTATTTAATTCGGCTGCAGCCAAAACAAGAGCGGTCTCACGGGGCCCTTCGAAAACTGAGAAATGCACTGCGGCAAGAGCCTTTGCAGTCTGCCACCCATGTCATGGGCTGCAATCCAGCCCTGCGCAAATAAATATTGCTGATTCCTTACCGGGTTGTGGGAATTGGATGGGTGGGCAATGAAAAGATAATGGAAATATGTAACATCAGACCGTAGCCCTTCCAAGCGAAGTACAGCCCTTGGCGTTCCTCGCTTGAACACCCCCCCCAACTTTAAACGCACGAACAAGCCAGCCAGCAAAACACATCCGTAGGGCGGTGCACGCTCCACCGGCCCCCTCCCGTTCAGTCCCGGGCTCTGACGTCACCAGTGACGCGACCCAGCCGCCGCCGCCCCCTCCCCGGCCTGTGACGTGCCAGGTTGCATTAACCTCTTCCTGGCCTGCGTTTCACGCAGCGGAGCCTGGCGGCAGCTGCGTTTCGTCTCTCGACGTCCTCTGCTCTTCGGCTCCTTCGCAGCCGCGGGATTTGCGTAAAGGCTTCCACTTTCTCTCTCCAGCCCAGCGTAGATCAGCAGCGATGGAAGAAACGTCTTTGTCGCCGCCTTCCTTGTTAAGATGCCCCCGGTGAAACTAAAGAGCGGCCTTTGTTGAACGGCGCTCAGCTTTTAAAGTCACGGGCACCTGTTAAAGCGGAAGGGGGGGACACATTGTGAACTTCCCCCTCACCGAATATTTTTAATGGTCCCAGGATCCTCAGATGGAGAAATTTAGCATATGGATCCGTTTTGTCCAGAGTTGTAGCAAGCTTGACTCCATGCGTGCTATCGTGTTTGGGTTCTCATGCGTGTCATAGAGCAAAACCACTAATGCAACGTGCGAATGTAGGCTGCTAACTCCGGACCTCTTGGTCTCCCGAGTTGTATTGCTGCAACCCTGCAATAAGCGTGGTTAAGTTCACATAATATGTTTTCTCCTGGTTAACTGAGTCGTGGTTCACACAATTAACCCAATGTTCTGGCTTTGCACAGCACACTGAACCATAAACAAAAGGGTTGACTTGGCACTACCAGCTAAACAGTGTTTCTGAAACTTGGCAACTTTAAGACATGTGGACTTCAACTCCCAGAATTCCCTAGCCAGCATGCTGACTCGGGAATTCTGGGAGTTGGAGTTCACATGTCTTAAAGCTGCCAGGTTTGAGAAACACTGGGTTAAAATGTGGTTGGATAATCCGTAGCACACTGTCTATATACAGTACTACTTAAGCCACAAACTAGTTCATCTGTGTTGTGCAAAATCAGCCCACGAGGTTCATTTATGATTCAGCATGAGGTTCAGGGTGTTTTGTGAACATAGCCAGTGAGCTGCCAACAAGCCCATAACACTGAACTCGCCACGTGCGATCCATTTATGGTAGTCAGTTGTGCAAACCCACACAATAGGTTGAGTAAACCATGATTCAGCTAAACATGGGTAAACATGTTGTGCAAACACTGTTGTTTTCTTCCCCCTGCATTACTGACCAAAAGCTGTAGTGTGCTTAATTAACTTTCTCCTGCCTGCCCCAGAGCAGGGGTTTCAGCTGGCAAAGAGTTAAACATAATCAGGGTGCAGGATCCTTTTGGCAGAGAGGCCCTGCTGGAGCCTGACCTCAGTGGGGGAGGGAAGAGCGGTACCCTCCGCCCACAGGCCAAGCCCTTTCACTCCTCCCAGTACAAGAAACCAAGCTGGCAGTGTACACTCCTGCCAAGCCAGCGAGAAACCTGCTATGCCACAGCTGGCTTTGCTTTTCATTTAGTTCTTTCCCTTACGCAAATCATTATTTCTTAGCCACTGAAGCTGCAATTTGGAGAGGTGGTTGTCTCTGGGTGGGGTCTGGTAGCTTTGACAGCTGTGGAAGAGGCAAAATGTCAGGCACCAAATGCCTCCAGAGACCTACCCTAACTTTCGGTTTGGTGCCTGTTAGAAAGCAGAAGATCACCCAGTGAAAAGAAATTGTGGAACTTGGCATCAATCAGTTCACAGATGGCTATGAGCAAATGGCAATAAAAGGGGACATGATTGGTCTCACTTGCACTTTAGCAGGCCTGTGACTTGGCAACCTACGCCAACCAACGGATGGGGGAATTATTCAGTGGCCAAGGAAGGGCAGTGAGAAACACTGTGGCTTCCATAAGCAACTCTATGCCCTCTTGTCTTTCAGCAGCCTGTTGAAGCAGCACAGTAACCCAAGAGATTGTGTGTGTGTTTTAACCATGGTGTATTAAATAATCCACAAGGGGCTTGCTTCACATAAGATACTAAGCCATAAACTGTGATTTACAAGTTACAATGCATTGACTCATATAATGTCCTAAGCCAACAGAAAACATGGCACAGATGTCTGGTCCTACCCACAATGTCACATGCACAATGCCCCCTTACACCTCCCCCCCATTCTTTAGCACATTGTCTGAAGCAAGCAGATTGGCTCTTTTTTAAAGGCTGCATTGAGCATTAGCCAGTAAGTTTCCTGCAACACTATGCTACTGTGGGCACATATGAAATTATTTTATTGCAAATCCAACCACTAGTTTATCTTGTCCAGAACTGTTTGTTCTGACTGGCAGAGATTGCTTAGCCCTTCAGGCAGCACTTCCCATCTTCTACATGAGATGCTTTTAACCATCTGCATCGGAGGTGAGCATAGGAACTTGTGCCTGCCAAGCAAAGGGTGATCTCTTGGGGTGTTTGTGCTCCTGCTCACCCACTCTAATACACATGCCTGCACGCGGACATAACTGCCACTGTTCCTGTGTAGGGGGAAAAGATCACATTTTCCCCACTGAGAAGAACATGTGGTCTGAGTTTGGGGGAAATGCAGCTTCTCCTGGGGGTGTGGGGGGCAGAATGAATTTCCTGAAGCCAGAGGTTCTCCAGATGCCACCTAATTACAGAAACACAATTTCGCATCTAAGCAGATCCTCCAGAAACATTCTCAGTGAAACTGTCCAAAAGGATGGAGAGGGCAGAAGACAATATTCAGCATGCTGTATTTTATTGGTCATCCCTCCAGCTTTAGGTTGGTTTGGAAGAAGTACTCAAAAAGATACCCAAAGCACCCCAAAACAGAAGCAGAAGCTTTCTTAATGCACACTCCAATTTCTTTCAAGATAAGCAAGCCTGTGAAAACCGTTGTTCTCAGCAAGACTGTCCATGGTGCTAGAGACCACTCCTCTTTGTCTCGGGACAAAGACAAAGACAAACGGTCCGGGATGTCTTCATAATCAATTCCATATGGGCAGCTGGGTCTAACCCCCCTGCTCCCAAATCCACCAAATGCCACTTCTCCATGTGCTTCTGGCCTTTCTTTGTCTTAGCCACACATCTTCTGGAGCCAAAGGGAGCAGATGGTCCAGAAGGGTGGAGTTAGCATCAAATGGGCCTACAAAGACCGCTTCTGTCCTTGTCTAGGAAACAAGTCTGGCCAATTAAGACAGACTAAAGAACAGTCTTCCTAGTTTGTGGAATTCAACACCAAAAAAGAAGTGGCATTAAACTATTTCACTTGGATGCCTTTAAAATGAAGGACTGTATGCTTGAAAATATTTCTAGATCTGTCTTTAACCAGGTGCAGTCTAGGCAGAAAATTTCAGCTTTCATTTAAAAGTTAAGTTTCTAGTTCCCAAGAATACAAAAACCAGCTCTAGCGGGCAATCCCAAATAATGCTTTGGAAGGTTTCTGATGAGTTGAATAAGATCAATGCCAATTCTGAAAAAACAAAACCTGATCTGCTGGAAACAGCAGTGAAGTCCCTCTTTACAGCCCTGCTTCCCCTTTAAACCATGCACTAAATTTCACTGACACTGTTTCTTGCTATTCTGTGACCACAAATGTGTTAAAAACAGTGTAAATTCTATTAGTAGTTTAAACAACAAAAAAATAGATTTCAAAATAAAACAGCAAAAATATGCCCATTTTGCATCATTGCCTCTCTTCATCCAATTTAGTAAAGCTTCCAACTACTAAAAGGCTTCCTACCCTGTTGTATCATTCTGCTGCTTTCCAACCATCTGCTGATAACCTGGCAGTCGTACCTTGGTCAGATGTCATAATGCCAGACTGAAACTTAGCAAATTCCTTGGTTTAACTTAAGGCAGCCCTAGAAAACCTTTGGAGACTTACTGTTAAGCCTGAATGCAGCTTAGGTTTGGGGCAGCTTGACAGCGATTGCGTTGCTACAGAGAGAAGAGAAACTTTACCATTTCTTCCTTCCTGCCAAAGTCACATTTTCTTGGTCTTCAATAGGTGTAGGACCAAGGAAGAAGAGGGTAGGAGATACAGAGTCAGGCTTATGGGTATATTGGACTGATTCAAACCTAAAGGATAAAATTGAGGGGCATCTGCTTCAGCAATGCCAATTTACCTGCATTTTAAACCCCAGAAGTACAGTACTGTCTACGCCAATATTTTTAAACTTGACAACTTTAAGATGTGTGGGCTTCAACTCCCAGAATTCCCCAGCCAGCATGCAGTGATGGTGGTTTTGGGAGAAATAGACTTTGAGTAGATCTTGTCACTACTTATGAGAATTTGGGGCACCTGCTACTCATTTTAGCAGCCTGGTTCTCATTTTAGCCAGGCAAATCCTTCCCCGAAAGACCAAAAGTAAGACTCCCCATTCATCCAATACTTTATCAAGCTATCTGAGCTGGAAGTCTTCAACATATCTTGTAGCACTGAATTCCATGAATTAATGATGCAATGTAAGGGAAAAGTATACCTTGTTTTCTGCTCTGAGTTTTCTGCCAATTTAAGTTGGTGACCTAAATTCCACTGTTTTGAAAAAGGGCAATAAACATCTCCCTAAGCCATGTTCTCTGAATCATGCAATATGTTCTAAACCTTTTACCATGATCTGTTCCCCTGCTCAAGAAACATTCAATACCTCCCCCACAAAACTGACAGGTCTTCTCCCATGTAACGAAGATGTGTTGGATTCCAATTCTCAGTTGGCCCGCAAATTTCCATGAACGTCAGTGCACTTAGCTCTTTGGACAAATGGCATTTTAAATTCCTTATTTCTGCTGACAGTTGAGTGTGAGTGATTCACATCTCTCTTTGGGGACTGTTTTAAAGGTTGTAGGCTTTAAAGTTTTCTACTGCTCCCCAGGAGACCTGAAGTTCTAGGAAAATAAAAAAGCAGCCTGACATTAGACAACTCTATTAACCCACCCAGCACCATATATTTACTCAAAGCAGAACTGGGAGCAACTGCCTCATACGTCAGACCAAGGGGGTGATTCCCACCATTTACCCACGGGCTAAAATCCAGCAGAAGCCATCTTCTTCCACACCCCAGAGAAGGAGCAAAGGAGAGAGCTTCTCCATTGTGTGGAACTAATTGTACCAATGCTATTTGCTTTTCTGTGCTTTTGCCTAATGAATTCATAGCGCAGGAGGGCTAATGGCTTTGGCTCAAATTGCAAAAAAATGGGATCTTGGCCAAGTCCTCACATCTGCTCTGGATTAACCCTCGTCTCCCCACCCCCACCCCACATCATTCAAGGCCTCCCAAGGGGACCCCTCCCTCTATACTCCTGGCCCTAATAGGAGGCCAGGAAGGCTCAGCCCCTCAGGCGTGGGGAAGATTGGCTGGATTCTCCATGCGACTCCTCTATTGTGGAGCTGCTGATTTTTTTCAGTTTAAAACTGACCCATCATTAAGTGTTTATACTTATTGTTGGCTAGCCTGAGAAGTACATATGCTGAAAATGTGGAATATGTATCTGCGCCAAGGAGAATTCTTGGTTTTCCCAGGGTTTCTATTTCTGCCTTAAGTTAAAATTCTTTTAATCTAACGAACGGCTTGTCATAAAGAAAAGTACCAGCCATAAGAGGTACCTTTATCTTTAAGGATGTTTCTGGGCACTGTGCACATTCTAAGAAAATGGCAGGTGCTTTGTCTTCTTTGACCAGAAAAAGATAAGGGGAAGTCTGGCATCTTGAAGGGCAGTGAATAATGTAAGACTAAAAAAAACTCTGGGCAGCCGCTAGGTGCTTTCAGTTGCCATCTAGGAGATGTCCAGATTATTGTAATCCAGATCTAGTACCTCAGTCAGTCCATGGCTACTGTGGGAACCATTTTGTGAACAAGCAAACCTATCAGCCATTTTGTCAAAATTCTCAAAATTCCCAGTGTGACCAACCCTAAAAGGTTGGGAACTCTTGTCTTAGGATCTGCTGTATGTGTGAATCCTATTGACCCTTAGGAGCTATAAAACAGACATCTGTTTCTCGTGAGGTTCATGGGGCATTTATGCTCTGGTGCTCCAGAAGCACGGGGACCACCAGCCCACCTAGTTTTCAAGAACCAACTTAAATTTGTACTATTCTGGCAGACTTTTGGCTCTTAGTTTGGTTTGGACAACCATCCTTGGGACATCAAAAATGTCAATATGGTGGTCAAGGCTGCCATGTTGACTGTTTCTGACCCCTCCTCCACTGACGCACCTGCTAATTTTACTATTTAAATAGCTGTGAGTTTTATTGTATATTGCACTATTGTATGTCACCCAGAGTCCATATGAATCAAACTGGCTTATAAATATTATCTCATGAGAACCCAGGAGGAGGAAGATTGGATGGCTGGGGAATTCTGGGAGTTGAAGTCCACCCATCTTAAAGATGCCAAGGTTGAGAAACACTGCCCTATGGCCTTAACCCACATCCATCCTGGGTGCCCCTTGACCTGTAACATCCTTCCTCTCATGCCCCAGACATTTCCCCCTCTTCCTTCTTGTTATTTTGTTTCGCAAATGTATATTCCACATTTCTCCAGCCAGTACACTCCTGGCTACTCGCTGTGAAAGAAAGTAAGTTTTTATTATTGTCACTGACCAGAATTGCAAACAGAACCACATTAAAAGTAAATTAAAAACAAAACAGGATAAAATATTGCAATCAGTGGTGGGTTCATTGGTGGACCATCAAAGTCTGCCTAATTTTACAGGTAGTATAACAAAATTTAGCTACATTCAAGGAGACTGAATCCTACTGATCTGATAGCCACTGTACATAAAAAAGATCAGAACTTCCCAGGTAAGGAGTTATAAGGCATAAAACCCCAACAAGGGGAGAATCAGCACCCATTATATGAATAAATGTCAGCAGTTCAAACATCCCATCGGAGAGACTATGCCTCTGACGCCTCTGACGGTTACTGTTTTCTATTTCCTGCGGTTAGAGTTTCGGTTTGCAAGCCCCTCGGGGCAGGGAATTTCTTTTCTTTCCTTTCTCTTCCCCTGCTCATGCAGCTGCAAATAAGCTGATCTGCATCGGGCATGCAAATTTAACTTTCCAACGGGGGAGGGGGGGCGGAGAAGCAGAAGCATTCCACAAGCTCCTCCTCCTTCCCCCACCTCGCAGCAAGCCCCGCGTGCGTGGCCGGCCTCACGATGACATCAGCCCGAGAGGCCGCGCGCTGTTGTATGCCGTTTACGAAGCCGGTCGCCTCGGAGACGGGCCTGCTGAGAGAGAGAGAGAGAGAGAGAGAGAAGAGAAAGTGTGTGTGGGGGGAGGGGCCGTAGTTCCACATAGGCTCCGCCCTTCATGCAAAACAGCTTCTCCAGACGTCATCTCCAGCCAATGGGAGGCGGGTACGGTGAGATCATCGGGCCGGCGGAAGGTATAAAGTGACCTCCCAGAGGAAGGCGAGCGTCTTGAACGCGCGCGGAAGAAACGCGGAGGGGCTCTGCGCTCGGTGGCTTTGCGGGGGCGGCCGCGGCGTCTAACAAAGCGCTGCCCGGGAAGAAGCCCGACGCTCCTCCTCTCACGTCGGGCGCGCAGCTGGGGACCCTCCCCTGTCCCAGATTCCCGAGCGCTCCGCTGGGGCGACCATAGGTGGCTACCCCCCCTCCGCAGCCTGCGGGGGGGAAGAGGATGGAAATACCTTTCTACCATGACGATGTATTGATTGCTCTGGCAGCAGCGGCGACAGCGCCTTCCTCTCGCAGCAGCAGCAGCAGCGGCGGCGGCGGCGGCGGCCTCCTCCAGCCTCTCCTCGACGGCACCATGATGAAAAAAGACGGCCTGGCCTTGGCCCTGAGCGATCAGGTGGTGTCTGGCCTGAAGGCGCCCTCCGGTCACGCCGCCAGTGCCCCTTCCGCGCAGCAGCAGCAGCAGCAGCCGCCGCCGCCGCCGCCAGGGGAGGGCCAGGCGCTGCTGGCTTCCCCGGATCTGGGCCTCCTCAAGCTGGCCTCGCCGGAGCTGGAGCGCCTGATCATCCAGTCGAACGGCCTGGTGACGACGACGCCGACCAGCGGCGGCACCCAGTTCCACTTTCCCAAAGGCGGCGGCGGCGGCGGCGGCGCCCCCGACGAGCAGGAGTTTGCTGCCGGCTTCGTGAAGGCCTTGGAGGACCTGCACAACCAGAACCAGCTGGGAAGCGCCGGCCCGGTCGGCGGGGAGCTGCCGCCGGCAGCCAGCCTGGCCCCGCCGCCGCCGCCCACCGAGCCGCCGGTGTACGCCAACCTGAGCACGTTCCCCGGCGCGGCCGGCTACTCGTCCGAGGGGGCTTACCAGGCGCACCCTCGGCTGCAGCCGCCCCCGCCTCTGAAGGACGAGCCGCAGATCGTGCCCGAGGTGGCGAGCTTCGGCGAGAGCCCGCCGCTGTCGCCCATCGACATGGACACGCAGGAGCGCATCAAGGCAGAGCGCAAGCGGCTGCGCAACCGCATCGCGGCCTCCAAGTGCCGGCGGCGGAAGCTGGAGCGCATCTCCCGCCTGGAGGAGAAAGTCAAGAGCCTCAAGAGCCAGAACACCGAGCTGGCCTCGACGGCCAACCTCCTCCGGGAGCAGGTGGCGCAGCTCAAGCAGAAAGTGCTCAGCCACGTCAACAGCGGCTGCCAGCTCCTGCCGCAGCAGCAGCAGCAGCAGCCCCACCAGGTCCCGGCCTACTGAAGGGCCCCTGGGCGGGAAAGAGCCCGCTCGCTGCTCTGGGACCGAGGCCCCGCCGACACGCCTCGACGACCCGCCAGAGGGGCCCCACCCTCGGCAGGCGCGCTCTGCGAGCCGAGGAGAAGCGCGGGGAGCGCCCGCGCCCCTCTCCTCCCACCGCAAAGTGCAACCCGCGAACTGCCGCTTCGAGGAGCGTGCCCCGGCGCCCCCCGCCCCCCCCCTCTCGTTTGGGACAAAAGCTTGCTGCGAGTCGAGGGAGCGGGAAAGGGCGCGCGGGGAGCCTTTGCATGGCCCTCCAAAGCTGGGGCGCGACGGCATATGGACGCGGCGTCGCTATTAGGACTTCGCGGGCCGCAAAGGGAAGAAAGAATCGGGGTCTCAAAGGGGGCGGGGCATCTCTAGTCTGTGCCTTTGAACTCTGGATACCCTTCCTTTACGGAACTTTTTTTAAAGCGACAGGATCTCAGAGGTGGAGGCGTCGGAGAGCCGTCTGGCTCCTCCCCAGCTCACCACTGATCTCAGTCCTTGGGATTTGCCGTAGACTTTGGACTGAACTTTGCCCAGACAGGCTTCATTCTCTTTCCTCCTCCCATGGCACTATTTCCTTGTCTCCCTACCATATTTATGTTAATATTGGATCCTGCTCAACTCTTGTTTTGAAGAGAGGGATTCTTAATGTCCTTTTTTTTTTTTTTTCCTTCCCTCCCTTGATATATCATCACATTCCACAGTGCAGTAAAATCCTGTGCAGGCGATGAAAAAAAAAAGTCTTGACTGTTTTTTGGGGGTGGGGGGGTGGGGTTCACTTTAGGCTCTTACTCCCTGCTTTAAAGGCGAGGCAGCTGGTCCCCAAAAGGTGTGTTGTGAGCGCCCTCTGGTGCCTTGTCCTAGGAACAGGGAGCTGCATTTAGGGCAGGTTTTTTCAGCTTGGACTGATGTTATCACAACAAGAATTTCTAGTGGACTAGGAATTCTGGGATTAGTAGCCCCAACCTCTCTGGAGGATACAGGGGTTGGGGGGGACATGGCTACTTTGTGTTGGTCACTTCCAGCCTTTTTTAGGCACACGCCCATCACCCCAAGTTACTCGCTTCTAAGTTAGTTCTGAGTAGCTTTAGCTTCTAATAATGTTTGAAAACATTGGAGAGGTATGAGAGGTTAACTGTTGAAATGATGTCAAAGGAAAGTTAAATTTCCCAGAATTTTTAGCAGGATATGGTACCTTTAAGCCAAAACAGCAGCATTAGCTCTCACGATGATGTTGAACTCTAACTCCTAGAATCCCACCAGCAGGGCCAGTCAGGGAAGCTGAGTGCTTTAATTCAGCAATGTCTGGAGGGCCACCACTTCCCCATTTGTATATTCTCTGCTTGTGTAAATGGCTTTCCAAAATGAAATTGGAGAGATACTATTTTGTTTAATTTGGATTTTTTTTTTTTTATATCCTTGTAGTGGAGAAATTAGTGGCTCACCAGATGTGGCTGAATTTCAGTTCTTTATCAGCTTCAGCCAATATGGCTGAAGGTAATTTACAGTAAGGAGTTGTATTCCAAGTTCCCTAGCCCTGCTGTATTCATTAGAAGAGAACTCATGTGATTCCATCAGTTCTGTGTTAGCAATAGCTGAAACAGTTGAAATTGCGGGTCTTCAGCATCAACTTGTCAGAGAACTGCTACTGTAAAGGGAGGTTTTATGACCTGTTCTGAGAAACAGCTATTAATAAACCTTTTTGCCTATTTCTGAAAGATATTTATAGTTAAAACATTGGGAGAGAATCTGAGAATAGCCCTGCTGGGTCAGGCATAGGCCCATCTAGCCAGCATTCGGTCTCATGTGGTGCATCAGATGCTTTTAGGAAGACCACAAGTAAAAGATCAAGGCGGCCTTTTCCCACTCTTGCTTCCGTGCACTTGGCATGGAGAGGTGGTCGTCTGTGCTTGGAGGAGCAGCCAGACATCATTGCTAAGAGCCATTGATATTCCTGTCCCCTTTTGAAGTCATCTGAAGTAGCGGCTGACACCGTATTTTTGGTAGCATATTCTACAGCTCAACTGTGTGCTGTGTGAATAAATATTTCCTTGCCTCAGTTTTAAATCTGCTAGTCAGTTTCATTGAGTGGCCTCTAGTTGTTGTATTATGGGAGACAGAAAAACTTATCCCTGTTCTTTATTTATCAGATATAACTTCCTAAACTTCAATGATATTTCTTCATCTTTTTCTAAGTTGAACAACTCCATCTGTTGATGGTCAAATCTGGTGCTGGGAATTTCTGCATTGGAAGACTTTTCAGATGCCTTCTACGAAGGGGTGCTTTCCCTGAATCTTTTTCCCATTCACAATGAGAAGCTACAATAAAAAGTGCATGATAACTGTCTCCATGGAAGCTTCCCCAGCAATCTGGGCCAAACTAACATTTTTTTTAAGCTATTAGTTCCAGTCAACCTTGTCCTTTAAACAACATGCTAATAACAATGTATTTGGAAAACTACAACAATCCTATAGAGCTGTGTTTCTTAACTGTGGCAACTTGATGTCTGGACTTCAATTCCCAGAATTCCCCAGCTAGCATGCTGTTGGGGCGATTCTGGGAGTTGAAGTCCAGATGCAGATGTCTAAAAACAATAGTGGAAAAAGTTAAAATTAGCAAGTAGGGTTCTGTCTCATGCCAGAATGGTTGTTTACCAAGTGAGCCTTGGGGCACATTCCATAAAGTTGGGGGAGGGATTTTTTTTGCCCTACAGAGATCTTGAGAAGAACATTTCTCCTGTAGATAACTCAAGTGTGTAGATTTATGGATTGCAGAATCTTAGATTTTTGAAGAACTTTTTTTGAAATTTAACTCCAAATTTTAAGAGAGGTTTAAAGTTGTGTTGGTGTTTGACTTTAAAGGCTGGGGCTATTGAGTAGCTGTGTTAACACAACCCACTGACCTGCAAATCAGCCACCTTTAAGGTAGGTTGTTGTTTTGACTCAGCCTCTATTGGTTCAGTGTGTGGTAGAAACTCAGAAAATGGGCTAATTTAGTAAAAAAGGGAGATAACTGCATAAGCATCCTATGCAGTTTTAAATTTGTAATCCTGTTCTTTAGAATTGATATGTTTGTTTATTTTTCAAATTTATATATGCCACCCATCTTACTATCCAAGTGACTCTGGGTGGTGGTACAAATAAACTATAAAATCCATATATATATATATATATATATATATATATATATGTGTGTGTGTGTGTGTGTGTGTGTGAGAGAGAGAGAGAGAGAGAGAGAAAAGCTACAAAAGGTTAAAATTAAGCTAAAAATTAAAACTACAATGCAAACTAAAAAGTGGAGAGAGCATCCTTAGGCTACCAGCCACCCCCAGTGCTGCAAATCAAATTACTGGTCCTTTTGTCAACATAGGGCGATGGAAAGAAAGAGCACCCACTTCAGATGTTGAAGGGACCTTATTACTCATGTAGACCAGCCTCTTAATAGTGCAGGAATCTATTAAACCACCTCTATTAAGGGACCACCCGGCACTGGTTCAAAAACCTCCAAGAGTGGGGAGTTCATCAGCTCTCATTCTCAAGAAATTCTTCATGATGTTCAGCCTGAACCTCCATCCTTTTAGCTCCAACTTACTGGTCCTTATCCTGCCTTCGGTTTCAGCAGAGAACAGGTCTGCCTTCCCCCTCTTGCGCTTGACAACCTTCTAGATATTTATAGACCATTATATCTCCTGGTAGGCCTCTCTTGGAAAATAAATATGTCCAGCTCTTTTAACCATACCTCCGAGGGCTTGGTTTCCACATTCCTTATTCGATAGCTCTTCTCTGAACCTGCTCCAGCTTCGTGTCTCTTTTAACCCTATCCAGACGTGTACATGACCTGCCTGGAGCATTTTGGACAACATTTCCATGAAGACCCAACTTTCAATTTTGCAACCAGTGTGGACTATTTTAAGGGCATTCATTCTCTTTCACAAGCACACTGATCAGTTCAGGAGCCTGGAAGATACTTAAAATCTTGCCCAGCTATTCACTGTTTAAATTTAAGGGCCTTTGTTGTTCAATGCTTGAGAGTTATTTATTCATACTTTGCCATGTTGGGAACTCCCCCTGCCTCCCCCACAAAAATATATCCTCTGCTTGCTCTTCACACACAGCTGGACAACTAAGCAAGAGCACACAGACAACCAAGGGTAGTATGCTTCAAGGATGTAGCAAGTTAGGCCCCCCCCACCCCCAAAAAAGGGAGATTCGCTAGAAGAATTTAGCTGCGTGTGCTCAATACTGTGAACTACATATAGCCAGCCAACAATATTTCAACTGAAATGCATTGTGCAAACTTGGCGCATATGTTTGGTTTACAATTCAGGCTATTGCTTAATGCTAATTCCATAAACCATGGCAAGCGTGTTGCATGAACACAGGGAGAGGTTTTTAAGAAATAAGGGCCCAGAATGTTGAACTAGGTGGATGTTGTGTCTTAAATTCTTAAGAAATTACGTAACCTATCCTGGCAGGGAGCTGCAATCCAACAACATTTGGAAGCTGGAGGAACCAAAGCTGCCAGTGATAGAAGTGCCTTGATTGAATTATTGTCTTAAGCTTGCCTGTGGTTTTGTACCAAAACAATCTTTTCAATGCCAATTTTATTCCTTTTGTTGTTGACGTTCGGTTGTCCTACAGCTGGCTGTGTGGGGCTGTTAGGCTGTTACCAGGTTGGACTCCAAGGCCAAGTGGCCCCTTCCAACTTTGTGATGCTAACTTAAAAGAGGCATTCTCTCTTCCCTAAAACCAAAGGAGTAAAATATGGTAAAAAAACAGATGGGATCTCAGTTTTTCGAAATGCTTTGAATAGCTTTACAGATCTGCTCTCTGAATCGTTGGAGACATTCTAGCAGAGGGGGAAATTACCTTCAACCTCTTCCTGTTTTTGACCCCATCCCTTGACTTTCTCTTTCAGAATGTAAAGTTGATGGCAGGATTTTCTTCCTTATGCTCATGTAATTTAACTAACCTTTCTAGGCTGTTTTTCTGACCCCAAGTTCTCCAACGTGGCTTGCCGAAAAAACAAAAAAGAAACCCTCAAATTCAGTAATAACAATATGCAGATTTCAAAGGCAAAAGAATGAAAGACAAGATTGATACAATACAGTAACCTCTTAAGGGCCACAGAGGAAGCCTTGAAAGATACTTTGTCTGTTTCAACCTGATGGCATGAAAACCCAACGGAGTCCATCTGACCGCGACTAAACTCCCAAGCTCTCATCAAGTCAATTCCTCTATTAGAGCGACTGACAAAATAGCAGATCGTAGCAGGCGCTAGAAATTCTCAAGAACTTAGTCAGAAAAGCTGGGAGGAAAAAACATGTTTAAGCCATTCTTTTTTTAGCCAAGTTTCATTTCTAGATAAGAGGGCTTGGAAGGCTTACGAGCACACCTAATCTTTCTGAGATGTTCAAGGGCTTCATTTTAATTTTAAGTGACACACCACAGACCCACCTCCAGAGAAGTGGGCGGAGCGAGAAAGAGATTGAATTTAAGCTAATGAATGCAGTTAATATGCTTGTTCCTCATGCATTTATTAATTTTGCCTTTGGTCAGTTGAAAATTACAGTTTGATAGCAATATCTGGATGAGCTTTTGTTGCACTGAAGGTTTTGGGAATGAGCCCATGTGACCGTGGAACAACTTGGTACACTCCTGATCTATATATCAACAGTTGGGAGCTTAAATACAGGAATGGTTGCTTGTGCCAAAGATTCTCTAATGCTTCTTGGAAAGAAGGAGGAAAGTGAATGATGGTGGGTCCCCATATTTGGAATTACACAATCCAGCAGTTAAAAGTCAAAACTGTTTCCATTCTTTGTAAGATCCCAGGTTGGGTTTGTGTAACACAACCGGATGAGCTATCCAGACATTTTTTAGTGTGCATGCTAGGTGAACCTAGCTGATATGGCTGGCTTATGGGTCAATGTGTCAGGCAAACTTTACAAATTGGGTTAATATGAACTGGTAGGGATTGAGGTCAGTTAAACAGTGTTCACGGGAAGAAAGCAGGAAGTATTTTAAGATGTACTAGGAGAAAAAAAGTTCATCCAAAGCTGCTCAGGTGCATTAACTATTTATACAAAGGTATGTATTATTAAAGCATGGACTTCAAGCAGAGGAATCAGTTGTTCACATGTCGTTTGCCAGAACAAGTTTTCTATTCAAAATTGTTCGGTGTTTTCACTTAAAAAGGCAATCTTTCCTAAAACCAAGTGTAGAGAAATACCAATACAGCCATTTTAGCAGTAGTGTAAAAGGAGCCAAGGAGCTGCCCGCAACCTTTGAACCAGTTTCTGCATATTGCTCAAGGACAGATACATCACACAGCACATTTCCTTCTTCCAGATGTGGATTAATTTAAGAATGCCATGGCCGGGCACGTGATCATCTGACTTCTAGAAATGGGCATAGTTGGTTAAAGTACTCTGCAGTTAGTGAATTAATTCAATGTTTTGAGTTCACATGACACACTGAATCAAACTAACTGCATGGATTCACACAACTTGGTAGGCTAAAATGTGATTCAGGGGGCTGTGAACACAAAGCCCACAAGGGATTGAATTTACCATATCAGTTTATCCTAAAGAGCAGTGTTTCTCAACCTTGGGAACTTGAAGATGTGTGGACTTCAACTCCCAGAATTCCCTAGCCAGCATGGGGAATTCTGGGACTTGAAGTCCACATCTCTTCAAGTTCCCAAGGTTGAGAAACACTGGTTTACTGTACCTCTCCATAACTTTCTATTTTTGCAAACCAACCTTGTTTCCACCACATAGCAATAGATAAATTGCTCCATTTGTTCTTTATAAACCTGTCCCCTCCCTCTTTCTGAGGATTGCCTCTAGTCCATCCAGCTATTCACTCTTCCTTCATACACTTATTCTGCAACGTGATCTTCATTCATTCTCTAGCCATGACCAAACTACCTCACCTTACTTCTTTAATTCTGGCTATTCACTTTTGTATTCAATTCATGTTCCTTCTAGCTCCAGACTCTTTCTGCTTTATCACGTACACTTCTTAAGAGCCCGATTCCCACAGCATACAACTTTCTCCTGACATACCCAAATCTCTCAGCTCCATATATCAAAGTGGGTGGCACCATGTTCTTATACCCAGCCATTCCTAGGAACAGACCATACATTGCCCATTACCTTTCTATTTACATTTGCACATCTTAAAATTTCTCCATTTCCCATCTTTAGTAAACAGTCAAGGTACACAACTTCATCTACCTGCTGTAATTTCACCAGCTATGTGTAACTTACAACTGTTCACTCCCTTGTCTGAGTCAAGCCCATCTACCTTGTGGATAATCACAATATTGCCATAGACAAAATCTGTAAGGAGAAAAAGGGGTGCCCTTTTTCAAATGTGTATATGGAGACTGTCGGAGGGGGACATCTGGAATCCTGCCCCAGGCATAGAGGGTGCAACCCCACCATTGGGTTCCTTGCCTTCACTGGGTATTAACAAAGAAGGTGTGGCCTTAGTCTGCCCAGGCCAAGACTTAAAGCAAAACCAGATGGAGACTCTCTGCCAATTTCTTGAGGAGGGGGGCAAGGAGGAAACAGATTTTGTGGATGTTGGCCAAAAGCAAGGCAGGGGGAGGGAGGGGAATGCAAGCCAAACAAAGGAATTCTTTTTTGCTGCTAAGAAGCTTGAGATGTATTTTAAATCACTGAGCAGAATATCTCCTCTTTGGGTGGAAAAAGATCAAGTGAAAGAGCTTGGAAGATCAGACCCCTGGGTAAACCCATCCTAGGTATGATGGAGGACACGGGGGTGGGGTAGGGGGAGAGCTGGCCAGCCCATGTGGAATTTGGGGCACAGGCTGTGCAGGGGGAGAGGGTGGAGTACAGGGTTGCCCATCCCAATGGCTGCTATGGGGCTGTCACCAAACACCAAGCCCCAGCTGACAAGAACAGGAGGCTCCTCCATGTCCTGGCTGATTTTTGTCTTTCTGAAAAGGCTTCCAAACAAAGCCTGACACTGCAACTGCCCATTTTTTTTTTATTCTCTAAGAAATCTTATGGGACTAAACTTTATTCATAGAGGCGTTCTTAGAGACAGAGAAGAAGATGGAGGTCGTTGCAGCATGCCAGCTTCCTATTTTTTAAATTGATTTTTTTCCCCAAAATATAAAAAGGTAGGATACGGAACCTGATAGATGCCAAGAAGTATTTATGGGCACTGGTGCCCTCGGGTGCTGCATTGACAGCCATAGAAGTGTATTAGGTGACATTTGCTCTTTTGGACTTTCCAACTTTCACTTAAAAAGTAATTTCAGAAGCTGGATGAAAGTTTACACATGGAGATTGGAAGTGGCAAGGGTTGGCCATTTCAGTTCACCCAAAACCCATGGAGAAGACACAAACATGTGGGTGTGGGCACATGCTGATATTATGGAGATGGAAAAAGGGAAGAAAAATTCCAGATTATCAAGAGAATGGGATAAGAACTGGAATAGATTTTATATAAGGAACAGCTAATGCTTTGGGACTTTTGATTTGAAAGGAAGGTATCACTTGGATTCATGTAAAATGTGGCTTGTTTGTTCATGGTTTACTCTACAGTTTGAACCCATTGTGATCTGTCAACAATGCTGCATGGTTTAGTATGCTGTATGGACCCTGCCAATAGCGATTTAATCAGTAAGCCATGACTGAGCTACTGTATAAGGGTCATAAATAACATAGGCTTATATAATTAGCTACAGCATTGAGAAAGTGGACAGAGAGAAATATAAAATGGATGATCATTGATTCAGGACCTGTAAAAGAAAGTCCCTCTTCTCACCAGGTGCAATTAATGTATGGAATTTAATCCCTCCAAGATGTGGTGATGGCCACAGGCTCGAAGAGCATGAAATGGATTTATGGGAGAGAAGAGACCTATCTTTAGTCACCACAGCTAAGTCGAACGTCTGTGGTCAGTGATATGCTGTCTGAATACCATTTGTATGCCAAAGTCCTTGAATCTTAACCCCAACCGTGATGAATCCTAACCCTGACCTTGATTGTTGCCAGCATCTCCC